>NC_045426.1:524776817-525427317 GCF_902635505.1 Sarcophilus harrisii
TCCAGGAGCAGAACAGAGGTTTGTATACAACATTTGATACTATTAGTCATGAGGGCTTATGGAAAATTGTCAAAATTTGGTTGAATAGAGAAGTTCATCAGCATGCTACATTAACTTCATGATGGCAAGCTTGCTCAGGTTCTGGAAAATGTGCAAGGCTCTCGAGCTTTCCCTGTAACCAATGAAGTGAAACAAGGCTGTGTGCTTACTCCTATGTTTTTTAGCATGATGTTTTCAGCTATGTTATCAAATGCCTCCAATAAGGACATACATGGAATCAAAGTCAGCTACCACACTGATGGTAAATTTTCACATTGAAAAGACTATAAGCCAAAACCAAAGTGGAGGGATTTTTTTTATTTGTAAATTATTATGCACTTGGTGCCATCTCTGAAGCAGACATGCTAAAAAGTATGGATCAATTCTCTTGCTGTTTATCTCCCTAAGCCAGCACCACACCATCCATATATAGAACTACCAGTTACAACAAATCATGAAGTTTAGAATGCTATGTATAAGTTCTCTTACTTTGGCAGTGTATTTTCCAGGGATGTGCACATTGATAATGAGATTGACATGCATATTGCCAGAGCTAGCTCAGTGTTTGGGGGACTCCAAAGAAAAGTGTGGAAAGGGAAAGGAATTAGATTGACCACCAAACTGAAGGTCTACAGAGCCATTGTGGTGCATTTTTTGTACACCTGTGAAACCTGGACAATATACCAGCGCCATGCCAGCCAACTGAATCCCTTCCGTATGAATTGTCTTAGGAAGATTCTGAAGATTACCTAGCAGAATAAAATCCCAGACACTGAGGTTCTTTCTCCAACTAAACTCCCAATCACTCAAACTCATTGCAGAGAGCACAGTTCCATTGGTTTGGCTGCATTGTTCGAATGCCAAATGTACATTTGCCAAAAAAATTATTTTATGAACAACTCACATGGGGCAAGTGCTCACAGAAAAAGCAATGCAAGGTCACTCTCAAAGTATCTCTCAAGAACTTTAGAATCTATTGTATGACATGAGAAACCCTGGCACAGGACTGCCTGGCATAGCATACTCTCATCAAAGAAGATGCTGTGCTCTGTGAAAAAAGCAGAATTGAATTGGCCCAAAGGAAACACAAAATATACAAAATTTAGAGAATCCATCCCAAATTTTCATACGGACTTTTTGTATCCAAGCTGTGGCAGAGCATTCCAAACTCATTTTAGTCTGATCAGCCACAGTTGGACACACTGTGACTCAATTTTAACATAGTGATGTCATTTTGGTCCTCTTCAAAAATGAAGGGCAACAAGAAGATTATTAATTCCAGATAGAAAGCATCAGATGATTTTGGTGACCTCAGATCAAAAAGAACAAAGAAGTAGAAAGGCTAAAAGCAAGACCTCAGCCCTGCAACAGGAATGGTGCTTATCCCTAGTCCGGCTCCTAGATATAGCCTATTCCCATGTCCCCACATTAAAAGTACATAAGGAAATACAAAGGTCAAATCCAACATGGAGATTTATGAAAAATAATATTAGATTGCATTAATAAATAAATATTTAATAAGAATTTACAATGTGCCATATACTGTGCTAAGGGCTGAGGGTTCAAAAAGAGGCAAAAGACAGAATATACTTGTCATTTATAGAATATACTTGTCCAAGGGAGCTAAAGTATGGCAGTGGAAGGGAAATAGGACCACCAGTTCCTTTACATTCTATTTGTTCAGTTATTTTTAATTTTGTTTTTGTTGTGTTTTTAGCTCTGCAGTCATCTGAGCAAGCATACGTGATCAAAATAAAATATCCATAGCTTCGATTGTTCATTTAGCTTTCATCTCTCATCTACTCTTTCCCCAACAGATTTGAAGAAAGTGCAAATGTTCCAAACTGTTCTTGTCATTGAGATATTGCTTCATATAGTTGGGAGAAGGAGAAAGCTCCACTACACCTCCTCTACAAGGTATTTCTCTCCTTTTACTCTGAAACATTTCTCAAACCATTTCTTTGTATTTCTTTGCCTTGGAAGATAAACTTCTAATCTCAGAAGTTAAGAAGTTACAAGCACTTTCCCCCACTAGGGGAGGTGTTAAGTAATGCATTCAAAATGATAGAATGCAAGGATCTGGAATATACTTTATGCTTCATATATAGAGTTTCCCAAAAGTCTTTTAAAATTGCACTAAGACTTTTGGAATATTGTGTATTTCAACCCTGTTATTTTACACACAGGGAAAATAGGCACAAATGTTAAGTCACTTTTCCAAAGCAGCTCAGCAGAATGTCTTGACCACTTTTAAGATAGAGGTCACCAAACAGAACTGAGGGCTTTCTTGGTAACCTAGGAACACCATATGAAAAATCAATCATTATAATATTCCTAAAAACAATGATGTCATCAGGAGCTATTAAGGTGTGTGGGGCTATTTGATTTTAAATAAAATATCCCAGACTGCTGGGGAGTCATAATTCTGATTCTGTTTACATCAATTGCTGTCCATTATTACTTCTTGTTCTCAGTGTGTCTACAAGATTTTAATCTATTGCTTATTTTTCACACAATTGTCTGGAAAGAGCTTGAAGGTTAACTCTATCTCCCTAGTGTAATTGAGAGAACTCTCAGAAAAGATTTCTGTGCCATAAACCACTTTGTGCCTCTGCTATGTCTATGAGACATTATGTTTTGAACTAAAATATGTGTATATATTTATACATAAACATATATGTTTGTAGATACTAAGATTCATGAGGCAGAGGCCCCATTTATCTTTCTATTTCCCTTATGCCCAACTTAGTGACTTGCATCTAAATATTTCCTGAATGCATGAATTAGCTTTTGTACTATTTGTTGTTTGCCATTCAGAGGTCTTCTCCATTGTTCTGGATTGTTGTGGTTGTTGGAATTCTGATCTCTTGAAAAGATGTGTATTTGTGTGAGTGTGTGTGTGTGTGTGTGTGTGTGTGTGTGTATTTGTGTTTGGGGAGAGATTGGTGTAAAGTCATCATAATAAAGAATAAAGTATTATGAAGCAGAAGTTGCTAGGAGAATGAATCCTTATTGATTTATTAATTTTTAGAACACAGAAGAAACCACTGAGCTTTTTTATTAGGATCTAATAAACTTAATCATTTTTGAAAACTTGTTCTGAAAAAAAAGGGTATATTTCATCTTCCTGAGGAAAATAACCTCAGAAATGATATCAAATTAAATGAAAGAAAAAGCTGTTCTCAGGATTTTTATAACATACAACAAAATTGTCAGAAGAAAATAAGACAACAGTTAAACCATAATAACCTTTGGGAATTTAATTCAATAAGTGGTTTTTAAATACCTACTATGTGCTAGATGCTATCCTAAGGGCTATAGATACAAAACAAAACAGATCCTACCCTTAAGGATCTTATATTCTATTACAGATATACCATCTGCTCAAGTAAGTAAATAAAAGCGTACATGTGAAGTAGCTCTCTGATTAATTAGATGAGATGACTAAGAGGTTCACCTCCCTGTGGGTATGGATATACCCATTAATCCACCTGTTGTAATGGGCTGATGTTTGAATTGATGCACTGAGGTCCCAAGAACGTGAGGCTAAATAGTAATTGGGCTATACTCTATTAATATTAATATACATGATTAGATAAAGAATGGTCCCTGCCCACTCTCCATGCAAGTCCTGATGTGTTGTATAGGAAATGAGGATTTTGGTGGGTGGAGGCAGAGAGAGACAGGAAGAGAAGCTGGGAGAGATTGGGCCTGGGTTCCATACTCCTAGCTGCTGGTCATGTGGCTACTGGTCTAGCTAGCTTCTTGACTCAGCTGCACACATTGCTATCTCCGATTCTCTTCCACCTCCGATCCTTCTTCACTGAGAATAAAGATAGACGATTTTCCCCTAACCTGAATTCCTGACTCCTGCTGATTTAAAAATACACGGTCTTCACAACCTGTTGTATGGATAAGGGATTATATCTCAATGATTGGTGACGATCCTTGATGATTGGTTGAGTTAGTCACACAAACAGGGTTAGGCCTATAAAGTCAATAAACATTTATTAAGCAGCTACTATGTCCCAGGCACTGTGTTAAATGCTATCAAAGGGAGCCACACAGACCTGTCACAAGTCCCAAGAAAGATCCCAAGAGAATAATCCTGGGCTAGAAACTTAAAGGATCTTAGGCCCCAAGATAGAGAAAGTGCATGTATCCATGTAGCTTCACTCAGGAATTAATTAAAATGGTCTTTATGGTTCATATTAATCAACACTAAAGTTCAACTAATAAATACTAGCAGTATGCTTAACTTCTATTTCATACCCTCAACACTGAATCTATCATGACAAAGGAAAACTGGCTTTTTTTTTTCAAAAAAAGTCATAAACAATCAAAAGATTTATTGAATTTATCTACTGGTTGGTAAATGTTAGTCTAAAGATTATTATTCTATCCTGTCATATACAATGCAGAAAAGCAATCAGGTACATTCTGCATGTGATGATGGATTGCTTGGAATCTCAAGGTTCAACTGAGTGCCTGTTTGGCTCTCCATCTCGGTATTAATGGCATTGACAAGAAAAACGGGAGAGAGTTATATCACTTGAGAGGCAATCTCTGGAACTTTAATTTTAGTAATGGCTCATATATTTAGCAAATATTGCAAATGAAAGCAGAGGAAAGAATAGGTACTTTCAAAAACAGCTGTCCAACTTATTCTATACAGAGTGAATAAATACCTGTGGTCAATCAGGACAGAACATAAACTTGTCATTTTAGCCTTTCATGTTGAACAAAGATTCTTCTATGATAGGGCATAAAGTGCTGTTCTTTGAGTCAGGCAATGCTAGGCTGAAGTCTCCCTTTCTACACTTACTAGTTGAATAACTACATGTCATTTACCCTCTCTGAACCTCAGTTTCCTCATGTGAAAATGTGAAGGGTGGGACTAAATGGCTTCTAAGCTCCCTTCTCACAATAAATAAATGAACCTGTATTTTTAGTTTTTTGTTTGTTTTTGTTTTTTTTTTTTTACTTTTATCCAGAAAGCAGAGCTCTGACTATACACATACTATCTGTGCCCATATCTTTACTTTCTCTAATGTATATTCTGGTAATAAAGCACACTTTGACATATATATATATATATATATATATATATGTATGTGTGTATATGTATACACACACATATAGGTGTATATATGTTAATTTTTTATAATATTTAATGCAAAGCTCTATAAAGAAGTTATGTCCAATAAAGACTTAACTAAAACAAGTCAACTCAAATCTACAAATTATATAATAATTAAATTTGATGATTATTTTAGATTGTAAATATGTGTTTAACCTCAAATGAATTGCTGCCATCTCTCCACTCCCACCCCCCAAAATAAAATATTGAATGCTTTGCAGAAAAATGAGCTTTACATATGCACATACAGATTGGTGTTAAATTCAGCTGTCTTTTAAGACTGTTGGATCCTCAGACACTTAATTAATTACCATGATGAAATACAATATAAATAATGCACATTCGCATCCTTCATTTTGTGGAATGTAAGTGAAGACATGTTTGAATCATTCTACCTGACAGCCCAAAACTGTCCAAATCAAATATAGTACTTTTATTACAGAGCAATCAAATCTCTAATTAGGACTGACATTTCACTCGTCATTTTCCTATCATTACTGTTGCAGCTTGTGCTTTTTGACAGCCTAAAAAAAATCTGGAAGGAAAAAATACCAGAAAAAAAATGGCTATTTTAAAACAATCATCTGTGGTAGAACAGTAAGTCACCAAAGTTCTAATTCATACCAATCATATACATATGTGTACATAAATTTGCTGAATAGTTGGAAAAGAAATATATACATATTGATTGACTTTAATGGGATAAGTTAATGATTCAAAAGATACTAGGAAAAACAAAATTACCACATCCTTGCTTTCCAAATGTTAAAGATGTGCTAATATACAGATATACATATTCATATATACACATGTGTGCAGGTATATATTTATATAAATATGTAACTGAACTTGTATATATGTTTTTAAAACTGCCAAAAACATCTATTGCTCTATAGTTACCTGAATTTATATTTCAGAATCTATTAACGAAAGATGAGAATTAGCATTGCAATGAGGTACAATCTCTTTGATTGTAGCTTAACTCTGCTCTTTCAATTTGGGCATGTCACTTCAACTTGCTAAGTCTCAGTTTCTTCAATAATTGGATGAAAGACTGGATGAAGAATGTTGCCTTTTACAATGGAAATACAAACACCTCTGGAAGTCAAAAGTCTAGGATTCAAATATCACCTTTTGCTACATATTTCCTGTGTGGTAGACATTAAGCAAGTTACTTATGCTTCCCAGGCCACAATTTCCTCATCTATAAAATATAAGCAGTTGGGAGTGAATATCTTCTGAGATCCTTTTTTCCTCTAGGTCCATGATTTTGTGATAAAATGATTTTTTGACTCCAGTACAGCATTTTTTCCCCCCTTATATCATGCTTCAATACTATATGCATTGTTAGACTTGGAATCAGTAAACCTGAGCTCCGATGTTAACTCTAGCCAAGTTCTTTAAATTCAACCTCAGTTTCTTCATCTATCAAATGGGAAAAACAAAAGCATCTTCCTCAGAAGGATTTTGTGAGAATCAAGTGATATAATAAATGTTTAATATTTTACAAACCTTAACTAAACATAAAAATGTGTTTTTATATTATTTTTTATCTATGTTAGGCCACCATCTCTCCATGGCAAAAAATACTTTAAGGTAATTCAAGTGAACCTAATATTTTCATCTGAATTGGTTCACTTAATGTTGGTAGCAGAGGCGTGACACTGTATGAGCTCTCATAGATCACTCCACTTCTCATTGCCTCAATTTCCCATTAATGCAATGTAGAGAATCATTAACCCTGACAATAAATGCTATTTATTTTCATTATCCACAAAAGCAAGTTCAGTTATTAATTAATAAAAACCATATCAGACTTACTACTCCCACAGGCATAGCAGTATAATTTTGCCTCAGTGCTCACACTTAACTCCCATTAGTGCTAATACAGGTAATGCACTCAGCTGAGAACAGTATCTATAGAAAATGTCTCCCCACTAATCCAGTATCTTAATTCTTCTGCAATTACCTAAGAGGTAAGAATGTCAAACTCAATTCCACCATGAGCCTATCAGTTGTGCTTGCAGGAAGGCAGAAATTCAGGCAATACTTTTCCTCTAATTTAGGAATTCATTCATTGTAACCATTTTCAGTGTCCTTTTCACCCTTTTGTGTTTCTGACTGAACATCTGCTGTACATCATGGCCTCAAACTTGCTAACTCCTATTTAATTAAAGCAGCAAGAATTCTCCAAGTAGAATAAGATAGGACTACAGGGGAACATTTTCTATCATGAAAGATTCAGAAATTCTAAAAAATTCTTAATGCTAAGTGTTACTGACAATGGGAGTGAAGAACACTAATTTCAAGAATTTGATCTGCCCACAGCTTCACTCTTTTGGGGACAGAGGACTTTGGAATATATTCTCATTTATTTCCTTTTTTGATTCTATCATGTTTTTCTTTACAATTATTATGTTTAGCTTTGACCTCAAGGACAGACATGAACCTTATCACAATGTGTAAAATTTAAAATTAATATATAAATAATTGATTTTCTCTTTTTTAAAAAATATTCCAAACTACTGAAAAATCACTAATAAAAGAAGGGTAAAAATCAAGAGAGATTATATAACTCAATGCCAAGCAAAGTCAGGCTACTGGATTTATATCTCCATTGGACCAAAAAGCCTCCAGGGTCATTAGAGGTCATTTTCTTCCTATTTCTCAGTTGCTACTAGGGACAGGAATATTTCAGGGCAATTCTCCTATTTATGAACAGGCAATAAGAAGTAGCATTTTCCAGGATGCCTGGTGCTGTTTATATACTGATTAAGAGTTATCAGTGAATAATTTGTGATAAGACCAAAAACAGGTCTTCAAGGGATTGTTGATCTACTACCTGGTTATTATTCAGGGTCAGTTTTTCAAATAAAGATTATTTGATAACACTGATGATCATAACTCCTACTTTTTTTAACCTTGCTTCTCCTAATGCTTAAATTTTACTTTTGATGAGACAGTAAGGGATTCTCCCAGATTTCAGTTATCCATAATTAAAGCCTTTGGCAAAATGCTAGACATTAACTCTTACAGCCATCATGAGGAATATGGAATTACATTACTTTCTTGCTGCCTGTTAGAATCTCAACTTTCCCTTTGTGTCTATTATTTTCCAGAAGCTTTTATAAGCACCATTAACTTATACCCTTTTAAAAACTGTCTGTAATGCAAGGTTAAATCTAGTTTCTCAAGCTACATTTAATCTCATTTTAAACACCCTTATTGTTAGAACACATGCATCACTATTACAGTCACCAGTTCATGCTATATAGTTAAGGTTGAAATGAAGTTTCCATTAAAAAAAAACTCTTATCAAGTGTTTTAACTCCTCTGCAGAAAATCTCTTTGGACTGAAAATTGGCATATAAGTTCCTTTTCAAACCAAGAGGAAATTTCACAATTTAAATATCTTTAACAGGAATCTTATCCTTAGGATCATTTATTTTAATAGTAAATTGGTAAAAGTAGATGTTCAAAATACCTTCAGTTTTTCAATGTAATGTAGTCAAAAATAGGGACATGTAATAGGTTTTTCCCTCTTATATATTTCTCTCATATATTTTTCAAGCTAATTGAATTTGACAACTTGATTCTATTCATAAAAGTATATAACCTTATCCTGTCTCTAGCCTACAACATGGCAATTCTTAGCAAGAATGGTGTTTTCTGATTGTCACAGGTTTGTTTTTTTTTTAAAGAAAAGTAATAGAGGAATTGGTATGAGTCGGGAATTCAATAGTCATATGATATCTACCACAAAAAGGCAATATGATATGTTAGAGAACTAGCCTTTAAGCTAGGTTTGCCTCTAACACATGGTGACTCCATGACTCTAGGCTGGTCACTTAACCTCTCAATTTTCTAAACAATACTCTAAACTTTTAACATGAATAAAAGGTGATAATACCCATTCATAAATAGAATTCCTCACCCAGATTTTCCTATGCTTATGAAATCTCATATCCAGTATCTATCTCTATCTCTATTGTAACTCAAAAGATATCACAACCTGGAATCTATGATGCACAATTAAATAAAGCAGTGAGTTCAAGGATATAACATCATCTACAGTGGTTATATTAAGTAATGTTACACATGTCATTTCATTTCCCCAGATTTCATGTACTCCATCTTTAAAATAGGATAAATATATTGTACATCTGCACATCTAATAACAGAAAGATTTATAATATACACAATATCTATAACTCAGCCTGAGTCCCAGAAAGGTATGATTCTTAAATGGACTGAACAGTGTTGTTTATAAACAAAGTGTTCTCATATGGAAGTAGGAGAGAAAACTATTATGATGTTATAAAAAAATTTTTTGGACTTCTTTTAAGCATATATTGCAATGATTCATTGTTTCCCAATGAAAAGTTATTATTTTTAAAAGTTCAAATTATCTAAAAAATAATTGAGAGATAATGATTTCCTATATTTAGAGATCTGAAAATGAGCCAATATGCACTTTGTAAGTCTGGCAATAAATATTCACAATAAAAAGACTTCTATAAATAGTGAGAGGGAAAAAGAAAAGAATATTTGACTTTGATATTTTAAGGCAAGCATTAGACTCTATCTTATATTACCAGTCAGTTGGTAATACAGTGGATGAAGAGAGCACTGTGCATTGAATCAATGCACTGATGAATCAGAAAAATCAGTTCAAATCTAGCCTCAGATACCTAATGTATATATGCCAACTGTTTGTATCAGTTTTCTTAACTCTTAAATGAGGATCATAATAGCATCTCTCTCATAAGGTTTTTGTGAAGATCAAATGAGATAATATGTGGGTTTTTTTTGTTTTTTTAACATATTTAGCACAGTGCCGGGCATGTAGAGTTATATAAATGCTTATTCTATATCCCTCCTTTATTATGCAATATTTTCAAAACATAAAAGGTCCATATTTATGTGTGTGTAGCTTCTCTATTTTAATTCTTTGTTTATGATGCATTCTAGCCCATTGCCCATTAGATGATCCACAATTTGATTTTTCAAAAGCTATAGTACATTACTTGACACCTGTGTGATGATGGAATGAAAAATGTCACTCAATTCAATTACCTTGAATCAATATATTATAAAGATAGAATCATATATTTAGCACTAGAAAAAACTTCAGAGGTCATCTGATTCAATTCAATGATTTTATAAGTAAGACTCAAAAGGGTTAAATGATTTGTTTTCATCATACACTTAATATCAAGGCACAATAACCTTCAGAAATCAGAAAGAAAGAAAGAAAGAAAGAAAGAAAGAAAGAAAGAAAGAAAGAAAGAAAGAAAGAAAGAAAGAAAGAAAGAAAGAAAAACAATGTGGTAATAACCTAAAGACCAAATTGAAGGCACAGAGTTACCACTTCCAACTTCCTAAGTTATTTTGAGAATTGAATCTGTAATGGATGCAAATCCATCAAGCAGTTTCATTCAGTATCATCAATACAAAGCATTAAACAGCAAGATAAGCTCATTTAAATTGGAATATTCATCCATTTTCTAGCCATGTATTTAATCCACTGCTACAGTATTGTTGCTTATCACAGCATCTGTATAGAATTCATTCAAGCAGTGAGATGAAATGGAATGAGTTGAGCATAATTTGCCTTTTGTCTTTTCAAAGATATTCTGAAATACAAGTTAACCTGATGTATCCAGATAATAATAATAAATAGCAATGGTACAGCGATCAGCCACCCTAATGAGCTAATGAGCGGTAAAGAATGGTATTTAACGAATACAGGCAAGGTGCTATATTGGAAAGAACATTAGGTTTGAAAGCATGATACCATCTTCTGAGTATAGACTCCAGCATTTAGCAGCTTTGTGAATTTGGGTAAGCGATTTAACCTCTTTTAATCTTTTGATTCTTCACATGTGAAAATGGGATCAAAGAGGGGGAGGGGAAGAAAGATAAGCCAGAAGTCTATATTTTCTCAGCAGATGGGGGATTTTGTAGAAATCTTTTATATTCACAGTGAGGGAGGAAAAGGCCCTGCTGTATTTGGACTTGTCAAACAACATCTGCCGTGCTTTCAGGTCTAGTTGTCATATTGTGAAAGTGACAATGATCAACTGCTGAACTTTCCAAGAGGTTATTCAAAATCATAAAAACACTGGAAGCCGTGCTATTTAAGGCTTAATACTGTTAGTTGAGATTGTTAGAGAGATGAAGATTTAAAGAGGGATATAAAAGTTATCCTTAAGTATTTGAAGAACCACTATGTAGAAGTTTTGGATTTGTTTCATTGAAACCCAGAAGACAGAACTAAGAATAATTGATGAATCTTGCATAGGAAACAAATTTAAATGGGAAGGGAAATTTTCCATCACCATTAAGACAATTCAAAATTATAATTTAAGGCAAAGGCCTTAGGATGTAATGGGTTACCCTTGACTGCATGACTTCACGAGGTTTACTTTTGATGTTATGTACAAGGTTCCTATTCAGCTGTAAGTTGAAATACATAACATAAGAAACAACTTCCAACTTCAAGAATCCATGATTATAATTTGATATCAATTCATGACCATATTATAAAATACATTATTTAAGGGGATATCCATGAGTATTTAAAAGGAGAAGAGAGAATTTAAAGGCAATGCACTTTCCTTAAGAACAAATCATGCCAGACTAATCTCATTTCCTTTTTTATTTAAATTGGAAGATCAAGAGAATACTGTAGTTATAATATATCTGGATTGAGTTGGGTTGGGGGGGAACAGTAATTAGAGTTAAGTGACTGCATAAGGTCACACAACTATTAAGTGACTGAGGACAAATTTGAAGCCAATCTTCTACTCTTTCTATCATATAGCTGGCCCTATATCTGAATTTTAATGTTTCTCATGAAATTATTATGAGTCATGTAGAATGGAAGCCTGCACAGTTAAATGAATCCAAACTTTGTTGACTGGCATAACTTAAAGAATGATTAATGAACCTATATCAATTCTGAAAGGAATCTAGTGGGATGACCCACGCAATCCCTTAATCCTATTTTGGCCTGAATTTTTGTCATAAATGAACTCATTAGTGACATATGTGTCAAGTCTGCAGATGATAAACAATGTTAATTGTTTGTGTGGCACATCACAGGCTTATTTCAGGAAATTTTATACTCTTAAAAAATTCTTGAGGACATCCCCAAAAGCTTTTGCTTATGAGGAAAATGTTAATATTTCTTGTATTAAAATAACTATTCCTATAAAAAGAGATTTGAGCTCATGAATTCTCTGAAAGGATGTTGGGAACCTCAGGTGACACATAGAGAATGGATTTTTAATTACTCCTTGTGGTAATCAATTTGAATATTCTCTCTAACAAAAATGACCACAATCCTCCCATACTTTTTCATCCTGTCAAACTCACATACACACAATTTCATAAATCTACTATAGGAGAGACAACATTTTTAGGTCCTGGTAGCATAAAAAATCAAACATATTTCAGTAGGCTAGAAAGAGGACCAAAGTTCACAAAATTACATTTAATTGGGGTAAATTAAGTCTTGTCCTTGAGTTTAAAAAATCAATTGCACAAGTCCAAAGTGGTAGAGACATAGACATATATATTCAAAAGACTTCCAGGTTCTAGTGAATCATCAGTATAATATACTACCAAAAGAAGTGATTAGTCTTTTTTTTTTTAAATATAAGTATCAAATACAGAGTAAAGGAGGGCACAGTTTTGTTGTACTCTGTCCTTGTCAGATCACATCTAGAGTGCTATGTCTATTCTGGGGACATTTTAATAAGGACAAACTAAGGTTAGCATCCAGAAGAGACTAATCAAAATTGTAGGGGCAACATAAATCATGCCATGTGAGTTAAAGGAAATGCAGATATTTGCCATTTCAATTGAAGGAGAATTCATTCAGTGGTTTTTATGTATAAGGCATTGGGACATAAAAAAATGAAAATGAAACAATCACTATCTCCAATGAATTTATATTTTACTATAGACTTTATGTTTATCCAAAAAGAATGTATGAAAACTTGGTGGTAAGAAAATCTGAGCAAAATATAATAGCTTGAAGGATTACAGGATGGGAAAAGAAGTAGGTTTATTCTTCTTGGCCTAAAAGAACAAGACTTTGGAGCAATGAGGAGAATTTTTAGAGAAATATACTTCAGTTTTACATAAATATTTTAATAATTAGAAATATACCAAAATAAAATGGACTGTTTTAAAAATAAATATCAGTCAATTTGCAGCAATTTATTGATCATTTACTATGAATGAGGCATTTTTTTATGTGCTACGGATATAAACACTAAAATGTCCCTACATTCCCTACATTCAAAGAATCTATGTTCTACAAGAAAACTTGTAAACGCAAATGTGAGAGAATCTCTGATTTCAAGGTACTTACAGTCTTTGCTCCTCAGTGGAGATCTCTAAATAGTGACAAGATGACCACTTATTGAGAATATTATAGATCCTATTATAATTTTTGTATCATAAAGTTTTACTTTTCAAATAATGCTACTCTGGCTCAATTCCATAATATCTCTTTAGGAGAATAGATATAGAGAAAGAACACTGGATTTCAATATAAGCTCAAATATCTTCTTCACCACTTACTATATTTGTGACTTTGGACAAGTCATTTCACTAACTCTCTGGGCTTCAAGTTTTCTCATCTGTAAAATGAAAGGGTTCAACTAAAATTAGGCTTCAAAATTTTCTTCCTGTGCTAAATCTATGACTACATTGGGTTGTGATCCAAACTGGGAGAAAACTTTGCCTAAGTTGCATAAAACTTATTAATTGCCTTAGTTATTGGAAATTTTTAGTCAAATGTTTTATCAATGAGGATTAGTTTCTTAGATCAAAACACTGGTCTGTTGATGTTTGATAATTTGATGCAATTAAAGGATCAGATAGTTCATCATAATGTGCACAAACTACTTACTATCTCTTCTAGATATTATGAAATTTAAAATATGGGTTGTTTGATGGAAGTTTCAAAAATGTCAATAATAATAAAATGTTTCTACAAACATAATCAAAAAGGATTTAAAATTTATTTTGTTATGTTTTTAAAGTTGGAAGAAAAGTTTGCATATCTTTAAGTCAAATACTATGGAGAACAGATGTGGAAAAGAAGAATGATAGTTTAGAGACCCAGATATTCATAAGAGATAAAATGCACCTAAGTCTTCAAACACAAATGACAGGATTATACTGCAACGTCCCACCCACCCCACCTCACCCCCCACACACATACAGAGCAGCCAGTAATTTCTTGATGTGTCTTAGTCACAATTTCAGATGGAGGGGAAAAAAGAAAATTTTATTTGGAATTACATTTCTACTAATAGGGAAGAGCTGGTTGCTTGGTTAGAAATAATAGGAAGCCTGTGGGAGGACAGTTGAACCAGTCAATCCAAAGTAATAATTTTTAATAGGAAAAAAAAAAAAACAAATTCAAGTATAGTCTGATAAAAACTATAAATCTAAAGAAAGTAGATTTCATAAGGTTCAAAGGAAAGGTGGGTAGGATCCCATGGCCTAAAATGTTTTAAAGAAAGTCAGTCCAGGAGATACAAAGAAATCCTCAAAAATGGGTTTCTAATGATATAAAGAAAAACAATTCTGAGAAGGGGGATAAATGGAATCTGTCTGAGGAGTCCAATGGCAGTATACAGGGAACTCATCAACCAACTTAGCTGTCTTCTTTAGGAGGTGGGAAAGGGTATTTTTCTGGGGTTTTTTCTTTATGCACAAAAGAATGAAGTAAAACTAGGTAAGAAGCAATGAATAAAATGAATATGAGAGTTTGGCATAGTCTCATAAAAATAGTGTCAGAAATGCTGAAGTTCAGAGTAAGCTGAGGTTGGCCAAGGAAGGTAAAGACAATAAAAAGCTTCTTTTAAAAATATAGCAGGAAAAAAATAAAAGTAGAAAAAATAAGTATAGGACTCTTGCTTGGAAAGGTTAGGACATGAGAACTAAGAACAGAGAGAAAGCAAGTCTCCCAAAGCCTCATATTTTTTTATTTTTTCCTCTTTTCTTGGCAAGAGAACTGCCTTTTATACTGCAAGTGCAGAACAAAAAAAAAAAAGGGAGGGGAAGTTGATAAACAAGGGCTAGTAAGAGAGCATCTTAAGGGATTTTTAAATTTCAGGTAATTCATCCCAAATAAAAAACAACCCCAGATCCTTAAAGAACTGGCCAGTGGGATTCCTAAAAGATCACATTTGATATGTGAAAGATCTTGAGAAATGGGTAAGGTACCAAGAAACTGGAACAGGATACACATCATGATTTACATAAAAAAAAGTAATAGAACAGAATCTGTAAACTATAAACCAGAGAACTTGTATTTTTTCTAAAAAAAGTCTAGAAATAAAGCCTGCTGCTAAACATATAGAAAAAGAAACAGTAATTAGGTGTGTCAACCCAGACAGAAACTCTTCTCTAACCTATGGGTGACCAGAGTCAAATAAAGCAGGCTAAAGACAGGAGAGTTATCAATCAAACAGAAGCTTAATTTCAAAGTAAGGGAAATAGATTTGCAAACTGACTTCTCCAGAGAAGGAAGGCAAGATCTTGAGTAAACAGTTCCCACAGCAGTCCCATTCATCTTTGGGGAGTGGGGGGAAAGGTGTTCTTGAGTCCTATGGGAATAGTGGCCATGTTATTATAATCATTGGGTCTTGTGATTGTCTCAAGTTGAGCTTTATGATCATTCAGCAGAGTGCAGAAGCAAAGTTAGCATGTTGTGAATAGGACTGCAGCACTGGATCAGTTTACTTAGCAGTCACAGGCACAGGAATTGTTCAAAGTGTCAAAAGACACTCTGATTGCTTTCTGCTCCAACACAACAGTAGGTCCAGCTCTCAAGCTAGAATCTCCAGGGAAACAATGAGTTCTAAAAAATCTAAATAGTTATTGGTTAATATAAAAATCATGAATTCCTCAATGAACACTTAGTATTAGCCAAAGCAATACATTTTCTCAAAGGATGAGATCATCCAGAGGGTGAGCAAAAAGATTAGTTATTATGCTGAGCTCAGAATACAGCTTGCTTGCTGGGCCTTTGCTCTCAAAAACAAGATATCTCCAAATATCTTGAGAGATGAAAATACAGTAAGATAGATTGAGAACTAATTAGATGTTGAGACCCATAAGCATTTGTTAATGATCAGTGTCAATGATCCAGCTATAAAATAATTTCAATATGGAACTCTGGGACTCTGTAATAGATCCTGTGTTGTTTACCACTTTTGTCAAAAACATTAATAAAAACTTGGGTGGTATACTCATTAAATTTAAAGATGACACAAATTTGAATGGGATAGTCTACATAATGAAAGGAAGATATAGGAACAAAAAAGATTTTAGGAGGCTAGAACACTGGAATGAATATAATTAGATAAAATTCACTGGTGTTGAACACAAATTTACAAGTATAAGATGGGAATAATTAGCAGTTATTCTGGAAAAAAAAACAATCTGAGGTTCTTAGTAGATTACAAATTCAATATGAGTTAGTACTATAAGGCAGCAATACAAAAAGTCATCTTGGTTTATGTAGAAAGACATAGATTCAAAAAAATTAATAATAATAGAACTACTTTACTCTGCCCTTATCAGACCTTATCTGTGGTATTGAGTCAAATTCTGGAATTAATGGTTTAAAGATGAAATGCTAGAAACCATCTTAGGAGGGCAAATGGGATGGTAAGCTTATCTAAGAAAATTTGGGAACAAATTTACCTATAGAGAAATAAAGAATCTACATAGCAGGAAGTTCTATATGGATCTATATTACATGGGATTTTGAATGGACCCAAAGCATAAATAGGCAATGGGTAAAATATAAAGACACATTTAGTTTAAAAAGAAAAAACATTGGATGGGATTATTTTCTATTAGGGAAAATTTTTTAAACACGGGAACCAAATAAAACCCCATTCTAACCTTCTTTACCCCCTTTATCAAATAACACCCAAAAATCACTCAACCAAAAAAAAAAAAACTCACCCAAGAAAAATTGCATCCTCCCAAAAGGTTTTTCCGGGGGGGAATCCCAAAGGGAGAAAATTAATTTCCAAAAAACTGCAATCTTAACCCGGGACCCCAATCCACACCACCCTCCTTCAAACCCAAAACCCATTCCTAACCAGGGGAAACCCCCCAAATTTCCGGGCAATTTGGGCAAAACCGGGGCAAAGGCCCATGGGACTTTCCCCAAGCCCCAAATTCCCTGGGGGCAATTTAAACACTCTACCAGGGCAACCTTCCCTCCCCACCCGCATCCCCCCAGGCTCCCCCAAGGCCCTTAACACCCCCAACCCTTCAACCAAAATCCCCTGCTCCCAAAATTAACCCCCCTTTAAAACCCACCCAAATTTTCAGGGGCCACTTCCAAAAAACCACCCTAAGCCCCAAAAGAAAAAAACTTCCTCCCAAACTTTAAAAACCAAAACCCTTTTAAAAAAACCTTGAAAACCCCCAAATAATTAAAATTTTCCCAACTTTAAAGGAAAAAAAAACAAAAGTAAAAATAAAAATAAAAATTTAAAAAACCGGAAAAAAAAAAAAAAAAAAAAATAACTTAAAAAAAAAAATTCACTAAAAAAAAAAAAATAAATAAAAAATTCCACAACCAAAAAAACATTCAAAACCCAAAAAAAAAAAAATAAAAAGAAAAAAAAAAAAAAATAAACCAACAAATTGAAAAATAAATCATTGAACAGAAAAAAACAAAACAAAACAAAAATGAAAAAAAAACCAAATTACACGAAACAAATTAAAAAACAAAAAAAACTGAAATTACTTTCCAAAAAAAAAAAAAACCAGCCCATTTAAAAAAACAAAAAAAGAAAAAATTAAAAAACACATTAAAGAATTATAACACCCTAAAAAACCCCCAAAAAAACCCAGAAATTTCAAAATTCCCAAACCCATCAATAAAAAAATTTTCCACCAAACCTTTAAATCCGAGGTCCAAAGACACCCAAACCTTTGCCCCACATTAAAAAAAGGCCAAAGAAATTTGAAAGGCAAAAAACACCAAAAAAAAACCCAGCGTGACACTCCCAGGGAAGAAAGGAATAATGAAAAAAAAGAATTATTTTCTGAAAAAACCAAAAACAAAAAGCCCAAAAAACCCAAAAGGGAAAATAAAAAAACTTTGAAAGATTTTTTAAAAAAAAAAATGAAAAACTAAAAAAAAAAAGGGAGTTGGGAAAAATGATGGCAAAAATGAAAGGGATAAAAGAAAACCACTCCCAAAAAGGGCCAAAACCTTTCCAAAAGGAGGGGAGGAACTTTTGAATCTTCTCACCAAGTTTCAAAAAAAAAAAAAGAAATTTTTTTAAAAAATTTTCCCCCCCGGGGAAAAAAAAAAGAAAAAAAAAGGGGGAAGGGGAAAGACCAAAGGGGAGGGAGGTTATAAAGAGGGAAATCAGAACAAAGGGAAATTTTAAAAGGGGAAAGAGGGTTGGGGGAGGCAAGAAAAAGAAAGCCAAGGGTTTTGGGGATGGCAGGAAATACAGATTTATAATTAACTTAAAGGAATGGGATGAACCCCCAAAAGAGGAGGGCAGGCAGCTGGAAAAGGTCAGAACCCACAATTTGAAAAAACACATTTAAACAGGGGTAAAAGAAATAAAGGGCTAAAAATCTATTGGGGTAAATAAAAAAGGGTACCATCCTTATCCAGACGCAAAAAGAAAAATTATCAATTAAAAGAAAAAAGAAGGAAATTCCCCTTAAAAATAAACAACAAGCTTAATAAAAAATGCACCGTTATGGCCCACCCTAAAGGAGGAAAATTTGCAAGAAAAAAAAAAAACAAAGTAGGAATAAGCCCCTTAAATGACAAATCAAACCACAAAAACAAAAGAAAAAAATTAAAAATAAAAGAAAAAAAAAATTAGATATTTGGATCATTGGAGAAATTGAAGAGTAGAAGGAAATTTCTTTCCTAAGTTCGAACCTATTCAAAAACATATTTAAAATAAAACCCAAATTAAAGCAAAAAGCAAAAAGTAAATCTTTTAGATCATGATGCAAAAAACCATTAAAAAAAAGGGGAAAAACCAAAAAGAATTGAAACAAAATCTCAAAAAAGAGGGGGAAGCACAAATTATAGAACAATTTACCTAAGAAACAAGTGAGACATCCCAAATTTGGATCAGCCAAAGGGAAAAAATTTTAATTCCAAAACTTAAAAAACAAAAAAAAAAAAAAATTTTTAAAAAAAAAAAAAAAAACCAAAAAAACCCAATCAAAACAAATGGTTTAAAATTAAAAAGAAAAAAAAAAAGAAAAATAAACTAATTAATAAAAATTTTCTAAAAAACCAAAAAAAATCCTTTGGAAATCATTAAAAAAGGGAGGAAAAAGAAAAGTAGCTAAAAAGAAAAGGGAAATTTCCAAAGAAAGGAAAAAAAAAAAATTATTTTCTCAACTTTTGCAAAAATTTGAAATAAGAAAGGGAAATTTACCTCCAAAAAAAAACTTCCCAACAACGAAAAAATTTTTGAAATCCCATTTCAAAAAAAAAAAAAACACAATTAAACAACCCCAAAAAAATCCAACCAATGGGAAATAATTTTACCAAACATTTAAAAACAAGGCCCAAGCAAAAAATTTAAAAAGGGAATGAAGGGTCCACCACCCTTACACAACAGGCAACCAAACCGGACAAAAAAAAAGAAAATTTAGACCAACCTCCCTTGAATATTAAAAACCAAAAAAATTCAAAAACCCAAAAACCACCCAAATAATAAAGCAAAATTTAACCAAAAACCAAAAAAAAATTCAAAAATTGGCCGCCAAATTAAAAAACAAATCATCCCAAAGTGCAGGCATTTGAAAAATCCAACTCCCCAAAAACCCCATTGGAAAAAACTTTCCCCAAAAATCCCATTTAAACCCCCAAACTCAATGAAAACAAACTTAACCATTCCCAAAAATCTAAAAACCCAACACCCCTTTATTTAATAAAAACCACAAAAAACAAAAAAAAAAAAAAACAATGGCCAAAACACCTTTTGCATGCAGTGGCAAACCCCAAATTCAAAATTTTAAGAAAAATCCACAACTTTCAAATTGGGAAAATAAACCCCAAATCCAATTTTATTTCACTCAAAATCCCAGCAATTCAAAAGAAATTCCAAAAACCAAAAAAAAAGGTCACTCCAAAAAACAAAACTTTATACAAAAATTACAACCACCACACAAAAAGTTGATCAACTGAAAATAAAATGCTCGGAAGGGCAAGCTTAAAAAGGCAAATTACCAAACTAATCTTTTTTGCAACCAAAGCTTAAAAACTAAAGACCTAAAAAAAAAACAAAGTTCTATGGAAAAAAAAAAGGTCAAGAATTTCAAAATTAAAAAAAAAATCAAAATGGTTTTTACCAATCTAAAATTATAAAACACAGTTACAAAAACTTTTGGTAGGTTTAAGGAAAAAGGATCAGTGGAAAGAAGGTTCAAGGGACAAAAACATCAACAAAATTTCAACCTATCTTTGCCCAAAATCCCACCGGGAAAAACTTTACTTTTATAAAAATTCTGAAATTAAACTAATATAAACTAGGCAACCATACAACCCAACACCAAAAAAGGGTCAAATTTCAACCTAAAAAAAAAAATTAAAAAAGAAACATAGGAATTTCCCCGCCGGGAAGGGAATTTTTACCAAAAAACTAAAATATTCATCCAAAATAAAAACTGATAACCCAAAAAAAATTTTTACAAACAAAACAAAACAAATTAAAAAAAAACAAAAATTTTTTACATCAAAATTCTGTAAACCCATTTCAAAAATTTAAAATTAACCAATTTTAAAAAAAATTTCCAAAAAACAAAGTAAAATGAAAAATTGAAACTTTTCTGTCATAAAAAAATCTCCAATCTTTTAATCAAAAATCAAATTAAACAACCTAAAACCAAACACCCTCAATTCTAAAACAAAAAATAAAGAGGGAATCAAAAACACAATCATTTTGGGTATTTAACGGGTAACCATTTTAAGAAACATCTCAAAATTATCCCTTATAACCACCGCCCCTTAAAAAAATTATAAAGAAAAAACCGTGGCAACAAGTTTTGCACCCGTATTTGCTAAACAAATATTCCATATTAAACTAAAAATTGTGGAAAAAAATGGTTTACGCAAGAAAACCCAAGCCAAAACCAAACACACAACTGATGCTGGTGAAATGAGAGGACCAGGGGATCATTTATACTTCAACAACAATATAGATGATGACCAGTTCTGATGGATCAGGCCATCCTCAGCAACGATCAACCAAATCATTTCTTGGACAGTAATGAACTGAGTATTATGAGAAAAAATAACTTGGGGAACTAAAACCAACATTAAATCCCCAATCCTATTTTATGCAACTCATTTTTGATTTCCAAGTAATTGTACAGTAATTCAGAGTCTGATTTTTTGTACACAAAATAATTTTTTATGTATACTTTTGTGTATCTAAGTTATATTTTAATATATTTAAATCTATGTCATCCTGCCATCTAGGGAGGGGGGGGGAGGTGAAAAAATTGGAACAAGAGGTTTGGCAGTTGTTAATGTGTAAAGTTACCCATGTATAAATCCTGTAAATAAAAGGCTATTAAATTAAAAAAAAAAAAAAAAAGTTGAATGACACAAAAATGAAATAGGTTGCCTATGGAAGTAGTGGGTCTCAAAACCCTGGAGTTCTTCAATCAGAAATTAGATAGTCACTTGCCAATTATGTGAAGAGAATATTTCTTTCTTTTATATATAAGTAGATCCAAGGAGCTGCTAAGGTCTCTCTCCCAACTCTCAAATTTGATCATTCTATGAATAAAAATAGAAAATTCCTCACTTTTCAATCTTTTTCTGAAGAATGCCTTTGAAAGGAAAGATAGAACTGTATCTTCATTTGCAAAAATAAATCACTTATCTGTATCTACACACACACAGATATATATGTGTGTATATATATACATATATATACACACATATATATGTGCTTGTGTTTGTATACATATGAATATTTATGTATATATATTGTTGTTCAGTCACTCAGTCACATTAACTCCTCATAATCCCATGGACTATGACACACCAGACCCTTCTATTTTTCACTATCTCTTGAAGTCTGTTCAAGTTCATGTTTTTTTGTTTCTATCATACTATCTATTAATTCTATGCTCTGCTGTCCCCTTTTCCTTTGCTTTTAATCTTTTTCAACATCAGCTTCTTATCCAACAAGTCCTGCCTTCCCATTATGTAGCCAGAGTACTTAAGCTTCAGTATTTGACCTTCCAATGAATAACCTGAATTTACTTCTGCATGTATTGACTGATTTCTTCTTCTGGGTATCCTAAGAACTCTCAAACATTTTCTCTAGTATCACAATTCAAAAGCATCAGTTCTGTAGCTGAGCTTTCCTTGTAGTACAATTCTCATAGCCATACATTGCCATTGGAAAAACAAAAACTTTGACTATACAGATTTTTATTGGTAAGGTGATATCTCTGCTTTTTAGTATTCTGTCCAGGTTTACAATAGCTTTACTTTCAAAGGAGTATATTTCAAGGCAATATCTGAGAGGATTAAATGACTTAGCCAGGCTCACACAGCTAGTAAGAGTTAAGTGTCTGAGACTAGATTTGAACTCAGGTTCTCCTGACTCCAAGGCTGGTGCTCTATCCTCTGCACTAGTTCCTTTGCCTCTTCAAAAAACAGACTGCTCTTCTGATAATTCTTAGTTCAAATACCACTGAAACCTAGCTTGCAGAATCTTAAACATAAGCTTGCTGGCATATGAAATGAATGTAATTGTCAATTTGAACATTCCCTGTTATTGCACTTCTTTATAACTAAGACTTAAATTGATCTTTTCCAAGTCAGTGTCCACTACTGAGTTTTCCAAATTTGCTGATATATTAAGTACAGCATTTTTACAGCATCATCTTTTGGGATTTTAAATAACTCAGTAGGAATTCCATTGCCTCCACTAACTTTATTTTTATTTCTTAGACCCACTTGATTTCATTCTTCAAAATGTCTGGCTCTGGATCAGTAACCACGCCAATATGGTTATCAGTGATATAAAGATCTTGTATAGTTTTTGGTGTCTTCTTACTGCCTCTTATTAATCTCTTCTGCTTCTGTTATGCCCCAACATATGTTAATAACCAAGCAAGATAAGATTAAACACCTATGTCTCACTATTGTGTACAGTTACTAAAATGATTGTTTCTTAAATGTCCAGTCAATAAATATTTATTTTTATAGATTAAATTTGTGCAATTCTTTTCAACATATTTCCATATTTATCATGTTGTACAAGAAAAATCAGATTAAAAAAGAAAAAAATGTAGAAGTAAAAAAGACAAGCAAACAAACAACAACAGAAAGGTGAAAATATTATGATTTTATCCTCATTCAGTCTCTATCTCCTCTGGATGCAGACAGAATTTTATATCCCAAGACTATGAAATTATCTATCACAGCTGATCACAGCATAATCTTGCTGTTACTATATACAATATTCTCTTGATTCTACTCACTTCACTCAGCAACAGTTCATGTAATCTTTTCATGCTTTTCTGAAATTAGCCTGCTCATCATTTCTTATAGAGCAATATTATTTCATTACAATTATATACCACAATTTATTCAGCCATTCCCCAATTAATCCATTCAATTACCAGTTTCTTCCCACCACAAAACGGGCTGCCACAAATATTTTTGCACATGTAGGTTCTTTCTCCTCATTTATGATCTCTTTGGGATATAGACCCAATAGAGACATTGCCAGGTCAAAGGTATGCACCACAACAAATATTTATTAAGTTACTATGATGTACCAAGCATATATTAAGCACTAAAAATACAAAAGAAAGGTAGAAGACAGCTCCTGCTCTCAAAAAAACTCCAGTAGAAAAGAGGACTATGGAGACAAGCAACTACTTACAAACAAGATGTATACTTTATATTGATTAAATTGATAGCATGAATTGAAGGAAGTCAACAGAGGGAAGGTACTAGTATGAAGAGGAACTGGGAAAGCTTTCCTGTAGAAAGTTGGATTTTAGTTGGCATCTAAAGTAAGCAAGCCAGAGAAAACAAAGAGATGGAAATGAGGAGGGGGCATTGAAAACATGAGCAGTAGGTATAGAAAATGTCAAAAATAATTAGATAGAATGACTATCTTCTTTTAAGAACACGCAAGAGGCTAGGAGTTGCCAAGTGCATAGTAAGGGAACAAAAAAAGGGATAGAGAAATAGGTCATAAAGGTCTTTGACTGCCAAATGTAATGATACTCAAATGAAAACATACAAAACCAAAAATCTTAGCTTCTTCTAGGTTATTTAATTCTAAAAATGAATAGTTCTTTATTTTTAAAGTTTCCAAATAAGACAGAACAAAGTTCTAGCCAAACTGTAGTCAGAGGGAAGTAGTTGATATTTACTCTAGGCAGTGAATGATTATTGATCAAAAAAGGGGGAGAACAGGAAAAGAGTCAGAACAACCCCTCAACATGCTCATCTTAGTCAATAGAATGTAACAGGAGCTTTTAGTCAACAGTATCAGTCAGCTACTTAATGAAAGAAGATGGATGAAGGGAGTTGATACATTGCCAACTCAGTAGGATACGCTCTTTGTTTCATGGATGTAGCCAGCCAAATCAGGAAGGATTGAAAACTTCACAGAAAAGAGGGATTCTAGTCCCTGCTGAATGCTTGTTCAGACCTGATGTTTCATTTACTTTCATGTAGATATTAAGTTAAATTGATTATATAGGATATATACAAAAAATCTTATCCCATTTGCTTTTTATTTTTTTTTAATTTCATTCAGCAGACAGATCATTTTAATGTAGCCACAAATGATATTATGCAGATAGATTCTTTGATACTTTTGTATATTGTACTTGATTATTATACATCAGCAATAGCCTAATTTACCAATTATCTGAGCCCTATATGATGATTTCTAAGTATTCTAGACCCTTAAGATGCACTTAACCTTTTATATATACAAATTTTTCAGTCCATATGCATTCCCTGATTGCCAGGTTTTCTTCACTGGGACAGATATCTTGTCTGATCTCCTGCTTTATAAGAGAATGGAAGAAAGGTCATTCCATTCCATACCAGTCTGGCTATGAAATAAAGGAAGAAAACATTATTCCACTGAATACAAATTTCCTCCTTTCCAGGGAAGAGTATAAACACCATTACACCATATCTCCTACTTGGTATCCTGTCTTCCATGAAGAGGAATAACGCCATTCCTTCAGCTTCTTTCACTTATCTCCTAATCTTACTTGCCTAAAGCCTTGATAATATAAAGCCAAATCCATCAGGATGTGGATAACCTTACTGAACTCATCTGCAACCTTTAACAAAATCTACTAACTCATATCCACTATATCTCAGTGATTTTGGACGCCTAGCTGTTATCCAAACTCCATTCTCCTTTCCCCATTACCTAATTCCTTATTTCTATTCCTTTTAGTTCAATCCCCAAAACTCAATGTCCCATTCTAAATTTGCCTATTTCTTTTGTGCCCTCTACCCCGCCTATTCCATTTGATCTCACCTTCAGTCTTTTCCTTTTCCATTCTTTCCAACTTCAGTTTTCACAAATTCCTAGTTCCCTCCGATGACACAACCTCCCTGGTCTTCTTTTCCAGATTTGCTTGTGAGTTTACTCATTCCCCCAATTCACTGGTGAAGTGGGGATTTGAAATATCCTTTGTTCTTTGTTGCCCTTTTCAAGCTCTCCTTCATACTACCATTATTCAATAATCTCTATTTTGAGGTTCACTCAATCCATACTTGCTACCCAATAAAAATTCTGCTAGCTGTTTTGATCTCTGGAACACTCCACTACTCAATGAATTCAGGCCTGGTTCACAGTCTGTCCTCCCCAAGTCCTACCCTCATTCTAGAGGACTTCATACTCTTCTCAGTTTTCCTACCTTCACAGTTCCTTAGCTTACTCATTTCTCATGAATTATTTCTCTACCATACCTCAGTTAACACTCAGAGATGGCCCTACTCTTCATCTTGATATCATGAACAAATGAACTCTTCACTGAACATGATTTCTGAAATCTACCTAATCTTCTACTTCTTCCTCTATCTTGCAACTCCAAATCTTGTTCTTCTTCCTCATCATCCAGGGACCTCTTGTCTTTACCACTCAGTTATTTCCTAGGTTATCATTTCTGCACTGACTACATTCACTTCAGTTCCCTTTCCCAACTTGACTCATTGATTAATCAAGTCAAATCTACCCTATCCTCTCCTCTTTTGTCATTTTCCCTTTTATTGTATCACTGATCACTTCAGGACCAGCCTTAGTCTTGGCTTCCTACTTCCTACTTCCATTACTCCTACATCTCCCATCAACAAAATACATACTTTTGTTTCTATTCACCTGCTGCTAATAAAAATGGAGAAAATCATAAAATAGTTCTGAGTCCACTTCAAATTTATATTATTTAATTCCTACTGGGTTCTCATTATGGAAAGGCCATCTTTTTACACCTTCAAATTAATTATCCCACTAAGCACTGCAGGTCTTCTAAACCTTCTCTTCCCTCCTTAAACCCTTCATGTTTCTCCCCTTGCCAAACTCTAAATGGAAAGCCTTGCTCATATTTTACTTGGTGAAAAAAAAATTAATCCATTCACTAAGAGAGCTTACTTCTAACCTCCTCATCTCACTTCACTAAAATGCTTCACTAAAAAACTCTTCATATCCTGGCTCACATGAAATGGTGGCCCTTCCTCACAGAGCAAATCTCTCTATTTGCACAAGTGATACTATTCTAATATCCTTGATGTATTACTTATCTCTCCTTGTCTCCTGGCTGCTTCCCTACTGTGTCCTGATATGTTCATATCTCAACCACTTCAAAAAAATCCTTCACTTTGAACGAGATGAGGTGAGATCTTTCAAGACAGTTGTGAAAATCGAATAAAGCTTCATCTACTTCAGAGTTTGAGGAGGCCTGAAGGACTTTGAGCATTGATCCAAGAGCATACTTAAGTCCCCTTCTTGCTATCCTCCCATGACATCATTTTCTCCCTATTTCAGTCAAATATGGGCAACTATGTACTTATTGGTCAAGTTCAATTTCTTGCGTAGTTCCCGCATTTAGAATGTAAGATCTTCAGCCAATGAGGATGAGAGTCAGTGGTGGGAGAGGGTATTTGCGTTAGGGATTAAAAGTGTTAACCCTGCCCCAGAAGGTGCTTCCTCCCTTTGATAGCCTGCTCGAAAGATGCCATGCTCTTCTAACTAGAATGTATAATAAAACTTTGCTTTGCTTCTAGAGATCTCTCCAGCTTTTTTTATTAAATGGTGACCCTTCACCATTTCTGAACCACACAACTTCATCCATCCATCTATCCATCTCGTAGCTTTCATCCCATATCTTTTCTCCCTTTTGTACTGAAATAGCTATCTTTAGTCTATGTCTCTGCTTCTCATTTTCTTTTTACGCCCTACCATCTGGCTTCTACCTTTTTAATACTACTTAAATGGCTCTCACCAAAGTCACCAATGTTCTCTTACTTGCCAAACCTAATGATCTTTTCTTTTTTTCAGTCCTTATACTTCTTGACCTCACTTGTTCCTTTGATATTGCCAGTCACCTTCTTTTCTTTGATACTCTCTTCTCTGTAATTTTCCATGACACTATTCTATCCTATTATCCATACCTTTTTGACAACTCTCTCTCATTTTCCTAAGTCCAGTCTCATCTGCTACTGTGGGTATCCTCCAGAGCTCTGCCCTGGGTCCCCTTCTTTTATTTCTTTATTCTGCTTTATTTGATAATTCCATCAGCTTCCATGGATTCAATGTTTATCTCTATGGTAACGATTCTCAGATCTACTTCTCCATCCCTAGCCTCTCTCCTAACCTCCAGACTCTTCAACTGCCTTTTAGGTATATTAAATTACATATCTTGTAGATATATTTAACTAACTATTTCCAAAATTGAGATTTAAAAGTTTATCTTTCCCCCAGACCCTCCTTTATTCATAACTTTCTTATTACTTCCAAGAATACCGTCATCCTCATCATCAAACAGGTTAACAACAGTTATCATCTACTGCTCTCCCTTTCTCTCATTCCCCATGACCAATATACTGCCAAATCCTATCAATTTTACCTTCTCATTCTCTGTTATGTGCCTCTCTTCTCTCCTATGATATGATCACCATCTTAGTTCAAGCTCTCATCTTGACTATTATAATTACCTTTGAGTTAGTCTACCAGTTTCAAGTCTCTCTCTATTCCAGTCTTTCTTCCCTATCGGTTATCAAATCAACCTGCATAAAATACAGATCTGACTATGTCATCTGCCACCACCTCCATTCAATATGTTCAAATGACTCTTATCATTTCCAGGTTCAAATATAAATTCTCTGTTTAGCACTCAAAACCCTTTAAACCTGGCCTCTCCTACCTTTCCAGGATCCTCATACTTTATTCCACCTCTCACACTCTGCAATCCAGTGACACTAGTCTCCTTGCTATTTCTCCAAATAGATATTCTATTTCTAGTTCCTGGGAATGTTTGTTGACTAGCCTCCATTCCTGGAATACTCTCTCTCCTCAACTCTCTCCCACCTAACATCCCTGGCTTCCTTTTAGTACTAGTTAAAATTGTACTTTCTCTGATAAGCTTTTCCCAATCTCCCTCTTAATTCCAAGTCTGATTATCTCTAATCAGCTTATTTGTACATGGATGTTTTTAATATTGTCTCATCCATTTAGATTGTGAGATGCTTCAGATCCAGGACTACTTCTGCCTTTCTTTTTCTCAGTACTTGGCACATAGTGCTCATTAACTGATTTATTTCTGTCTCTTCTTAAGTAAATTTCTGAAGAATGTCACTGTTAAAGACATAGGCTCATAATAATTGGAAATCATTAACCTTGAGAAATAGTCTCTACATTTTTATGTGTCTGAGATAATATTTGTACTTTGCTTAGTACAAAAATCCCATATAATAAGACAAATTAAAAACTAAACAAATAAATGTTTATTAACAAGTATTACTTATAAATAATATCTATAATATGAATAAAACAAGCTTAATTATCAATAAAAATGAATAATTGTTCCCTTCCCCTCCCATTCTTGTTTTGACATACTGCCCAGAACATGAAGTCCTTGAGGATAGGAACCCTGCCCCCCTCATGCTGCATTTAGGTCCTCCTTACTGATTGCTCCTCCTTTGATGCAGTCTGCCACTCTCTATCTTTTCATATTTTCTGTAGTCAAATCACCTTGGCATTGTATCAGGGTTTTGTATTCTTGATGCTGATGGCCTGCCTTCAAGTATGAGGCTCCTCTGTTGCCTGCAGGGAGATTGCTCTGATATTTTACAAGCTTGTCCAGAATTCATATTGCCATTCATTAGTGAAGCTTTCCTTTTCTCTACCCAGACAGAAAGATCTCTTTAGTTTTCAGCTCTAAGATCCCCAGAGTTAAATCAGTTCTGCCCAGCTCCTGGACTGATTGAAGCACTGATAACAAACTTTGCCTACTCTATGTTTTGCAAGAGAGTAATACTGGTTGTCATTGTGAGCTGAAAGATGGGCCAGCTTTTGAAAGTATAAAGTATAGTATATTGAACCATGACTTGCTCTTATATCACTATACATTTATAATAACAACTCTCATTTCATATAGCACTTCATGGCTTACAAATCACGCAAACCAAATCCAGAGCTCTTTTTACCACTGCATATATACAATGTATACATGTATGTATTTTTGCAAATAAATGCATTGAAGCTCTACCTAAAAGTACACTACATTTTCAGCACCAAATGCTAAAGATATGCCCTAAATAGCAAGACAATTTCTAAGAAATTGTTCATCACTGCAAAGTTTTTTTTTTTTTTAATAGCCTTTTATTTACAGGATATATGCATGGGTAACTTTACAGCATTAACAATTGCCAAACCTCTTGTTCCAATTTTCACCTCTTACCCCCACCCCTCCCTAGATGGCAGGATGACCAGTAGATGTTAAATATATTAAAATATAAATTAGATACACAATAAGTATACATGACCAAAATGTTATTTTGCTGTACAAAAAGATCAGACTCTGAAATATTGTACAATTAGCTTGTGAAGGAAATCAAAAATGCAGGTGTGCATAAATATAGGGATTAGAATTCAATGTAATGGTTTTAGTCATCTCCACAGTTCTTTTCTGGGCATAGCTGGTTCAGTTCATTACTGCTCCATTAGAAATGATTTGGTTGATCTCGTTGCTGAGGATGGCCTGGTCCATCAGAACTGGTCATCATATAGTATTGTTGTTGAAGTATATAATGATCTCTTGGCCCTGCTTGTTTCACTCAGCATCAGTTCGTGTAAGTCTCTCCAGGCCTTTCTGAAATCATCCTGTTGGTCATTTCTTACAGAACAGTAATATTCCATAATATTCATATACCACAATTTATTCAGCCATTCTCCAACTGATGGACATCCATTCAATTTCCAGTTTTTAGCCACTACAAAAAGGGCTGCCACAAACATTTGCATCACTGCAAAGTTACTGATATTAATTCATCTCATATACATCCTATAGCACTAAAGTCTATGGTTGTCCCTTTTTTGTACTTGCTGGCACAACAGATGGGAATAGTTAGTGGCAAAGGTTATGGCTCACTACACACTATGGAGGAGAGGGGAATCAGCCCATCCAGTGATAACCTTGACCTGCATAAAAGTTGAGGCAAATATCAAGTTTGCTGTACCATAACCTCATGAGTCATTGCCCTTCCAAGTATCCTGCATGGTGTGAGAGGAAAGGATATAAAACCACATTCTCTCCAATATCCTAATAAAGTTGGATTAACAGAGTTTGTGCAATCATACTCTTTATTATTTAAATTTACCTAAAGTTCTCAGGGCTTAAATGAGCACCAATTTATTTATAGTTCAGCAATAATAATTTTAAAAATGCTGCTTCCAGCTCCAAGTTTCAAACAAAAATTCACAAAGCTCATGAGCTTCAGGGCAAGACAAAGCAGCATTATGAGCCCTAGCGTGGGAGTTGTGAATTCGCCTGAGTCCACCTGGCTTGTTGTACTATCTTCAGCAAACTAGTTAACAAACCTGGACCTCAGTTTCTTCATCTCTAAAATAAAACACTTGGAATAACTAGAGGACCTCTAAGATCCCTTTCAGTTCTTACATTCCATGATTGCAAGGGTATTGCTTTGTGATTTGAATAAGACTTTTTTAAAAAATCTTTTTAAATGTCCTGTTTCATATGGGAGATATTTATTGTTCAATATTGCTACCAAAACAAAAGTCAGTTCAAGTTTCCATTTCTATGTGAGGTCTTTTCTAATATTCCCAATAGTTAGTGCCTTCTCCAACACAATTATCTTGAAAATCTTTTGTATGCACTTTTGTATACTCTTCCAATGAAAAATAAGCTCCTTGATATATTCAGTGCTTGGTACTGTACTGGGCACATAGTAAGTAGTTAGATACTTATTTTCTTAATAAGAATATCAGAGCTGAAATCTGGAAAAATGTGGCTTCAAATCCAGTCTCAGACATTTAGTAGCTCTGTGACTCTGGACACATCATTTGATATACATCTGCCCCAATTTCCTCATCTATAAAATGGGAGTAACAATAGCATCTATTTCCCAAAATTGATGTTAGTAAAATGAAACATTTGTAAAGCACTTTCCAAACATTAAAACTGCATATAAATGCTAATTACATTTTATCATTTTCATTAGAATTAACAAAATGAGTGATTCATTGCCTTAAGAGACTATTTCTATTTTACTCTTTGTAATTCTAGCATCAAGTATACTGTCTGACATAGATTTTCTTAAATAAATAGTCATTGATAGATTGATTGGGAACTTTATTGGGAATTATCATTCCTTAGTCATTAATTATTGCAATAAATTGCTTGGGTCTTCAGTCAGCACCAAGTGACAAATCTTGAACCACATTTTTTTCCAATTGTTCTGTCCTCTGAACTACATTTAGCCAAAGCCATCACTCATAATTTCAGGGCATGAGAAGGGCTCATTGATGTGACTACAGAATTCAAAGTTCACTCTGTTTTGAATGGGCTTTTCATTGATCTTTTTATGTTGTTTTGGGCAGGTCACTTAACCTCTATATATTGTTTCCCACATTCTTGAAAATCAGCAAAAATAAAAAGCAAAAAGCATAGCTTTGTCTGAGTATGATGACAAGGTTTATTCTCTCATTAAAATAAGTTTACTTATGATTATACCTGTATTTGTGTATTTCAATGGCTTATATACTTTTTCTTATTTTTTAAAAATCTTTTTAATTATTTAAAAAAATTGGGCCAAATTAAAGTAAAATGAACATTACATAAAAAATAAGTAGTTTAGCTCTGAAGAATTGATTCAACAATCATTTGTTAAATCTCTATGTTGAATTAGTCACTGTACTAGCCATTGGAGATATGTTAAATAGTTCCAGCTCTCAAAGAGCTTATATTCTATGATACCTGATTAAACCACCAACAAATAAACACTATTTGGGGTTAACTCATTTAAGATATGATACAACTCTACTTACCTGACATTTCTCAGTGCCTAATATATAGTGAGTATTTAATAAATACTTGTTGGTCTGATTTAACAAAAATGGTACTTGAGACCCTTAAAGTGTCTTCTTGTTTTCTATTTTCAAAACTCAGGTTAAATAGTACTTTCTTTGAGAAGCTTCTTCTTTCCATCCCTTTCCTGTGCCCCAAGTTGATGCCTTTCCTCTCAAATTATCTCCCATGTGTTTTTTGCATGTGTTATTGTTCGCATATTCTTTACCCAGTAGAAGAATGTACAGTTCTGAAGATCAGGTACATATTTTTGCTTGTCTTTACATTACCCCCTGCTTAGCACAGTTTCTGGTACCTAGTCAGTGCTTAATCAGTGCTTGTTAACTGACTGTGACAGATCGATGCGTCACTTCATAAAAAATTTTTTTTCTTATAATTTTCTGTTTCTGTATAGACAGATTTCTTTGTGTTTTGTATTCAAGGATGACTATACTTATCAGGGATCTTCTAAAAGCATAAATAAAGATGAAGATTGATATTCTTGCTAATGCTAATGGAGAAGGTACTGAACTCTTTGAGTCAAAAAGACATAGATTTAAATCTCGACTCAAACATTTTTTAGCTGTATGAGTTGTGGCAAGTTCCTTAATCACTAAAGACTTCATTTTCCTCATCTGTAAAATACAAGAATCACACTGAATGACCTCTAAGCTTTCTTCCAACTTTAAATCTATGATCATATAATTCTACTATTACAATCCCTGACATAAAATCTGCATTCTTTGAGAAGTTTCCAGGCATAGTAGCTAGAATGCAGTATGTAGATTCAAGAATACTTGGGTACTAATCCAACCTCAGATTTCTACTGTCCACCTAACATTCAACTTCTCTGAAGTTCAGTTTCCTTATCTTGCCATAAGGCAATGATAATAGCATCTGTTTCACAAGTTATTTTAAGGTCCAGATGAGATGTATGTATATAAATGACTTTCTGAATTTTAAAATCTATGTAAACCTTATCTGTTGTCATGTATACTTTTCTCTTTGAAGCATGCAATAGTATAACTGTAAATATTTACTATTGTGGGATTCAGTATTAGTGTTGAGATCATGAATATCCCTGATACATTGTAGTGATTGATATTAGTCCTCAGAGATTTGGCTAAGTTGGTACAGATAGATATCCAATAATCAGGGGAAGAGTTAGAATCAAGACTTCACAAAGGTAGAGACAAGATTTCTCTGTGGATAGTCTCAACCTCTTCCATTTTAAGAAGAATGAATACTACTAATGACTAGATTAATATGACTAACTTCTGTACAAGTTGATTATTCTAAGGCCAAACTCATCTGTTATCAAAAGAAAAAAAATTAATTAAATTTAGGCCAAGCAAAATGATGCCATGTTCAACTATCATTCAGGATGCATAATCTGAAAGAACATTGTACTTAAAGTATCCCCACGAGTTGTCCTCTGGTTTCTGGTCCTTCATAAAGATACATGACTATTTCATAATGATCTTCCGTGCCATTATCAAATCAGCCTTTGAAAGAAAAGGCAGAAATATTTGCAAAAACAATCTGGATTACATATGGAATAGAACAAGAAACACATCAAATAAATTTTTAATGAGGAAAATATATTTTGTAGTTCATTATAATATATAATATATATTTGGTAAACTACTTAATCTCTGCATATTAGTTTCTTCCCCTAATAAATGAAGAATGAGGAATGAATAAAATCTAAAATTTCTTCTAGGTCTAAATAACTTCTACCTTATCTTATGAGAAACAAGACAAAATATTATATATATATTATATATACATATATATATACTTTCACATTTTTCATTGAGTTAAAATTCTCATGATGTAATTAAACAAAACATATTTTCATTCTGTATTTTTAACAATTAATCTTTTCAAAGAAAGACTTGAGAGAACATAGATTTAGGGTTGAAATCTTCCTTGTTTTCATAATATTATCAATCCTAAATGATTCTAAATTCATTGGACTTTCCCACATTTTTTTTTTAAAACATAGGTCAATAATCCTATTGGAGAACATGGGCATAGGATTGGCAATAGAATAAAAGAAACAATAGTTGTGATTTATAGCTATTGTATGATACAACAAATCTAGGGAAGGAAAGTTGTTTGAGTTGTTTTGTTTTTTTCAGGACAAAGGTAGCTCCCCAAATCTAACAAATTAGGAAACATCTTTATTACATGCAAATTCTGTCCTAATCAGTCATCTGGTCTGTTAACTCTTCAGCTAGTATTTTGCCCTTGTGTCTTGTCTTTCCTAGTCAGTATCATGAACTAGAATTGTGGAAGTCACTAACTCAACCACTGGGTAGAAGAGTCATTTTTTAAAAACCCTAACACTTCTTGGATCTGGAAAGAATTTTTTTATTCTTGTCAGAGGATGAATTAGTATCATTATATGAGAAGTATTATTTGACTGAGGATCTTGTCAGAAAACCTAAGTCTATGTGATGCCCACAATATTTAAAAGTCCAGGCCAACATTCATATTTTTTAATAAGCATAGCACATTTCTCAATTTCTGTGCGTGCTGACAAGTGATATGCAGGCAATACTGTGTTGGAATTTCCTCACTGCTGTGGGTTATGTTAATTCATGAAAAATATTCTCTGGAGTAATACCATCTTAACAAAATCATGTCAGGTGAAAAAGTCTCATGACCCTGAAGAATACTTTTTTAAATTCCAGAAATATTCATTTGTATTTTCGTAGGAAATGTGTGAATATTTGCCAAATTTGTTCAAATTAATATTCTGCAATATAATTCTAAAGGAAATATCATTGATTATAATATTGAATTAACTATCCTAACATCATCCATTAATATATAGAGTGCTAGCTAACTATGAGGCCTTTGGCAAACTACTTAGTCACAGCACATAAGTTTCTTCCCCATTAAATGAAGAATGAGGAATGAATAAAATCTGAAATTTCTTCTAGGTCTAAACAAATTCTACCTTCTCCTATGCGAAACAAACAAACAAAAAAGTACTTTTACTAATACCTTAAAATTAATGTGCTTTCACACATGTTATAGAATTGTGTGAATCCCTGTTCAGCACAACAGAGATTCAGCTGGTTTTAACTGATTTCTTTGTTTTTTAAATAATTATGGTTAAACACAGACCATAGGTTATTGATTTCAAGGTATTAAGTGGCACAGTGGATAGAGTACCAGTGCTGGAATCAGAAAGATACCTTTTCCTGAGTTCACATTTGATTTCAAACACTTGTTAACTCAGTGACTCGGGGTAAATCATTTTCCCCTGTTTACTTTAGTAATCCCATCTGTAAAATAAGCTAGAGAAGGAAATGTCAAACCACTCAGTATCTTTATCTTTTTTTTTTTAATAGCCTTTTATTTACAGGATATATGCACGAGTAACTTTACAGCATTAACAATTGCCAAACCTCTTGTTCCAATTTTTCACCTCTTACCCCACCCACCCCCTCCCCTAGATGGCAGGATGACCAGTAGATGTTAAATATATTAAAATATAAATTAGATACACAATAAGTATACATGACCAAAATGTTATTTTGCTGTACAAAAAGAATCAGACTCATTCAGTATCTTTATCAAGAAAACACCAAGTGGGTCATGAAAAGGCAAATATGACTGAAAAAATGAATAACTAACAAAATGGTCTTTTTGAGAGTTCCAAATGTTTCTTTATAGCACTGCTATATTAATTACTGTCAAAAAGTTACAACAATGAATGATTCTGATAAAGCAGTGATTTAAAGTGATCATATGTGACAAATTTTTTTTTCCAGAATACACTGATAGAAATCAGTTTTGTTTTCCTTATAGATAAGATGGGCTATTTGTTGACATCAGATGATTAGTGAATGAACTGTCTGTCTTTACCTTGTTCTTTTCTATCCTGTGCATTCTTTATTATGCATACATAAAAGGTCTCTTTGTAATAGGAGAATCATAAATGCAACAAAAGATTTCATGGCGTGGGCAATTCGTTTCCTATGCTTTGTCTAAAAGAAAAGGAGTCCAATAATGTCTTCCACATTCCTGAGTAAAATGTTACAATAAAAATACTATACTATGAATTAATAATGCTCTCATCTCTTTCTTTCTCTTCTTAAATAATAACACATACACATACTCACACACAAGAAATAGGACATGGCAGTCAGTCAATAAGAATTTATCAAGTGCTTCAAAACAGAAAAAGAAAACAGTCCTTATATTCATGGAGCTCAGATTTGGATAGAAGTCCACATTGTCAAATCAGGTACCTGGTGAAATAGTTATAGAAGATAATTGAAAAGTGGGTCGGATTACTATCTCTAAATCAATGCCACATAAGTAAGGGAAGTAACAAAGTTGTGAAAAAAATAAGAAATTTCATATTGTGCTTACAAAAATTTGCACCTAGTAAGCATTCAATAGATATTTGATCACTGACTGAAGTAGTGCATGGATTTATATCTATTTAAAGGCCCTGCTATGTTCCATATCTATAGATAGGAGGTACCTTCCTAATCACAACAAAAATGTGCAGTACTTCTGGGGTAACTGAGTTTTGCAATGGAGAAAATGCCATACTTAGAGACCTGAATTGAAATCTAGCCTCAGACACTTAACTAGCTATATGATCCTGAGCAAGTCATTTAACCTTTAGTTTACTTCAGTTTCTTTCTCTGGAAGATGATCTGGAGAAGAAAATGGTAAACTATTGCAGTAGATCTGCCAAGAAAACCCCAAATGAGGTCGTGAAGAATCAGACATTATAGAAATGACTGAACAACAAAAAAAATTCCTAAGACAGAATGTGATATACACTGTAAGATGCAATAATTGTTTAGAGATGGCTTTATTTAATTGTTTTCATTTTTAGAAGTCAGACTTCAATCTGGGGCAGGGTAGGTAGAAGTTGGGATGGTATTGACAAAAGGACATAAAACTATATATACATATATATCAGCATTTCTAAGGGACAAGTGAAATTGTACCTTTAGAAACAACTAGATGGTTCAGTGAATAGAATCCTAAACCTGGAATCAGGAAAATTAGTTCAAATTTGGCCTTGGACATTTACTAGCTGTGTGATGCTTAACCTCTGTTTGCCTTAATCTACTGGAGTCAGAAATGCTAAACCACTACAGTATCTTTGCCAAGAAAACCCTATGAAAAATGAGGTCTAAGGGGTCATAAAGAATTGGACAGTGCTGAACAGCAACAAGCTTTAGAAATTATAAATTTAAAAATAAATAGTAGCTACTAAAACTAGAACTATTACTAACAGGAAATATTTATTGCATAAATGTAAGTATTCAATACAATTTGGTTCCTCATAAATTCTATTTTTAAAGAGCAAAGATCTAAGGTTGAATAGCAGTCAGGAGTCAAAGCCTTCTCTTGCCTGAGAGAAGAGCAGTCTGTGGGGAAATCAAACGGGCAAATACAGAACTTAGTGTGTTTTGTCTTTAAATTTCTGTCCATAAAAGAAAAAATATATAGAAAGTCTAAGAAAGAGATTCAGAGAATGAAGCTTAAGATCTTTCCTTGCTAGAGGAAAGCATTCATAGGGAATTTTTTTGTTTATTTGTTTTGTTTTGTTTTGCTTTTAGGGAGTTTTGAGGCATAACACTCTGTAGAAGTTTTTGGACTCCTGTGAGTCAGTGTCTTAATCTATAAGGCGAAGATAATGGGCTATCGATTTTAGAGTTATAGGGCATCTAAAATACCATTTAATGAAACCTCTATATTATAGATAAAGAAAGTAAGATACAAGTCACAGATTCAAACTTTGACCTCTGACTTGAAATACTTGGCTCTTATGCTCTACCATGCTAAATTACCTATTGGACAGAATTTTTCTGAGATTAAAATGAAATAATGGATACAAAGAACTCTGTAAATTATTAAGCAATATAATAGCTATTGCTATCATCAGCATCATTATTGTTAATACTGTCTAAAGATGCCTAGGGTAACAGACAAAGTTGAATAATTTCAAGATATGTCAAGAAATATTCAAGGTAAAAACCAAATCTTTAAGAATTTGGTGAATTGCAGAGCTTCTGTTAGCAAGCAGATTATATTAAACAATTAAATGTTCATTACTAAAGTACTGAATTTCGTACTTTCCAGCATGAAGCCTATGTTCTATGGTTTTCTTAGTTAAAAATAGATTTTTTTATATTCTTTTGTTTTGTTTTCCCCTCTCCTCCATGTTTCTTTTAACCTTGCACATTTCTGAAAATATAATTAAAATGAATCTAATTTGTAGTAATCGAATACTTGTGTTCACATTCCTTTAAATATTGTTCTGATTTTTTTTATTTACCACAATATCTAGTAAATGTTATTCTCAGCAAGTTGTGTGAAAAATTATTTTTCTATCTTTTAACTTTTGAAATCAACAAGCTTTTTTAAGTGATTTCCCATTATATAAAGTAGAATTCTTTTTCAGTCATTTTATTAGTCATCTAAATTTTTGTTAGAGCATTTCAGTTATTAAAGCTTGCCTCCTTATATATAGAACTTAAGGTATATGAAATCAATTCATCAAACTTCTAATATAAAATATTTTATGAATAGATTTTGCTTCCCACTCATTATACAATTTTAGAGTCTGCAGTTGGTGTTCAATTAAGGCAAATATTCAGAGGCAGGTAGGTGGTACAGTGGATATAATATTGGATTTGGAGTCAAGAAGATGTGAATTCAAATCCCATTTTAAACATTTCTTCAGCACAGTGTTTCCTCATCTGAAAAAATGGAGATAACAATTGTACCTCCTTCACAAGGTAGTTGTGAAGATCAGATTGAATAATAAATGTGAAAACACTTTCTAAAAATTAAAACACTATAAATTCTAGTTATTATAGCTATTGCTAGTTGTAGTATTATCTTCTCTTCCCTTCCCTTTCTCCTTTCTGAAGAAGAAAACAACTTTTTTTCTTCTTACATTAACCTGATTCCCATCACATAAATTAATGCTATTAGTCAGGAGGAAATTGAGAATGGGACACTTTTACCTATTTGGTGGAATTCCAGGTATTTACTCAGAGCATCTGACATAAGCAAGTGACTAATGTGATAGGTGCATAACTGAACAAAAAGATTTGGCAAGTTCTTCTGTCCATTCCACCAAGACAGAGGTCTGCCAGAGGATAAGTAGCTTATCTGCATGTATTTCCTCACTCCAGGGAGAAGTCAGCATTGTTCCATAAAAACACTAGATTAGTTTGGCATGAGGAGAGGGAGTTAAATTCAGCTAGAATATAGGCTTATTGCGGTGAAGATGTCAATTATAACTCCTTTCCCAAAATAATTTGCCACCACAGAAAGGAATGTAAAGCAGCTTTGCCTCACTGTTAAATATTAGACAATTTTACCACCCGCTCTTGCATGTTGCTATTTCAGAATTCCCAAGCAAGGAGGAGGTGGTGGGGAGCGTTACATAATATTCCCTTTGTCGATGAGTCAAAAATCCAAAAGATCCTCTGTTGGTCCTAAACACTGAAAATCAGTTTTTCACTCAATCCTTCAGAACAACATTGAATGACCCCTTATTTAGCAATGCAAACAAAATGAAAATTCTAGATATGGTCTCCCATCTGGTTTTCTATATGTTGCCACTTTCCCAAGCAACACTCCATAATTTAGTGATTTTATGATATGTCTTCCAAAAATCTGATTCAATTATATCCCCATGTTTGCCACACTATGATAGCAACATGGTCCTATGGATAGAGGCCTGATCTTAAAATTAGGAAGACTTGCATTCAAATTCTGCTTCAGAGAGTTACTACCTTTGTGGAAAGTTACTTAACTGAAGTTATACCAAATCAATCCATTAAACTTCTAATATGAAATATCACAGGAATGGATTTTGCATCACGCTGATCATCTATATCTCAGCTTCTCATCTGCAAACAGGAGGCATTGGACTCAGTGAACTCAAAAGTCCTCTCTAGATCTGATTTTTCATCCTATTGTATGTAATCTGAAAATTTAACCAGTCTTTTTAATAAAAATTTGATATAACTATGTCCTGTGCTTCAGATGTATCAAAAGTCAAAATGGTAACTCAGCAAAGAAACTTCCAAGAAGGGGAAGATAAATAAATTCTTTCAGACAAATCAGTTGTCATTTGGTTACACTTTCAAAGCTTTCTGACAAGTGTACAAGATTATTGACCTAAAGCAAAACAATTTTGGTTATATACAGATAGATGGTACTTACTTTTATTACTCCAGCTCTCCATCATAGTAGTCTTATAGATATCAGCTATCTAAGGATGCTAACAAATAGACAAATTAGGTGAACAACTTTAAGTGAAAGATGAGTTGAGTATCAAAGTAAATTTCTTTTCAACCAAGGCTGAATCCAATCGTGTTAAAAAAAAAAGGGAAGTTCAGGGAGCAATAAAGCCAGGGTAACATTTACCCAGTACCAGATGTCTCAGTTCAAATGAGAGTCAAGTGTGAATATAGGGCAGATAAGAGCATCTGGCACTAATTTCCATGGACAAAGTGTCTAGGGATCTCTTGTGGTTCTGTGTCATAGTCACCCCTTTAAAAATAGCAGTGGTATCTCTAATTTTCTAAAATGGAAAGAGAGGAGGAGAATGATAACAGAGAAAGAGAGAGAGAGAGAGAGAGAGAGAGAGAGAGAGAGAAGGATGAAGGTTAGGAGGGGGAGAGAAGAGAATGAGGAAGGAAAAGAAAGGGGGAGAGAGGAGGAAACAGGGAGGGAGAGAGAGAGTAGCAGGTAAAGTAATTGACATTACTGTTATTAGAAAAGTCTTCTCCCAGAATGATGTGTATGCAATATTTTATTCTTCATATAATACTAACAAAGCATGAGATTTCTTTAAATATTCCTGATGATTGTTCCATAAAAGTATGTTAAGTGAGAAAAAGTCTACAAAGATATACTCATGAGGAAAAAAGAAAACAAGTGCTTTCCTAGATATTATGTCTACAAAATACAAAATTAAATACCTTACATTTTCTTGTTACTATAAACAGAATCTCATATTATGTAGCTACACAGCATATGGTACTCCACTTTTATGAAATATAGAAGACATGGAAGGAATATGATACATGTGATTTCAAATTCACACATGTGGAATTCAAGGTCTACGTCACTCCTCCTGTCCATCTGTTGCTTCTACAGAAGAAAACAATATTATGGCCATTAACTTAGTGAGTAAATTGGACATAGAGAAGCTGTGAAATTGTTCAGAGTCACCCCTAAGAATCTATAGTAGTATGAAGAATAAAAACAAATATTTCCAAGCCTGCCTAGATTCCTCTTCTTTTTCCCCTCAATCACTTTTTGACCTAGACCAGAGATTTCAATGATATAGGGATTTCCTATTGCAGAAGATTTCACAATGTAGATCAGCAACTGTTATGCAACTTAGAATCTTAGAATGTTTCCCAGTTCCTTGAATGATTAAGTTACATACTCAGGAAACACACGTTATGTAGCAGAGGCAGAACTTAACCTAGACTATCTACCTAGGCATTATTCCACAACTGCCTCCCCCCAACCTAGTTTCTGTTATATGCTGTATTCAGATCAATATGCAAAAGAAAGAATAGTAAATGTAGAATTACAGGTCTTAGATTCACATTGTACTTTTGATACTACCCAAGTGATCTTGGAAAAGTTTGTTTAAACTCTTTGGGCATCAGTCTCCTTATCAATAAAATCAGAGAGCTGGATTAGATACCCTCTCATATCCTTTGGACATCATAAATGTCTTAAGGAAAAATAGACCTGAAACTTCCAAGTGCTTTGGTTATTTCTGGTTTTCATGACATACATGCAAAAGAGACAGATTGTATATGACTTTTTATTTCATTCTCACTATTATAAAATGTCAAGATCTACAAGGGAGCCTGAAATCTGTGGATAGCTTTTGACATATAAAGTCAAGTTTCCAGTAAGGATAGCCTTGCCTTTGAAGTACATTAAGCCCAAGCAAACTATACTGCAGGGACTGTGTTTAAATGGATTTCTTATGCACTAGAAGATGGGTTTCCTTTGGCCTAGCACTGCTTGCTTTCCAGCTCTCCTATATTAATACTAGAGAATACTACACTGGGAACAGTTACTCAAAACACAGTGGGAGAAGAATCAAAGCAATCAGTACTTAATTTACAACTCCTAGTGACACTTCTTGAAAATGTCTACCTAACTCCCATCAAATTCTAACTCTTAAGCATAATAAAGGATTCAGTTTTATCTGACTACTAGCAAGGTCAAACTAAGTCAGCTGAATTGAGTTCACTTGCTTACAATTTTTAAAAGGTACTTAAATGATGAGTACAGTGAACATTTATTTTCATTATGTTTCAGTACTTTCAAGTATGAGTTTTTGGAGAGAGATGGAATTTGTTTGTTTCCAAATCATTCTAGGTGAGTTATACTAAAAAATGGTAAGTTCAAGTTCCAAAGAGGTTATGCTTTTTGTAAGGAGGGGAAGGTGATTGGGAAGGGGTGCAACTTCCTAAAGATTAAAAATATCCAAATATAAATACATTTACTCCTGGAATAAAGGCTTCCTACTCTTCTGGAGTGCCTACTCAATTTCCTTTTTTTTTTTTTTTAATTCTAAGCCCATAATCTTTCCCAGATTTTCTGCTATTGTTTGGTTATTTCAGTTGTAACTCTTTGTAACCTCATTTGGGTGTTTTTTGTTTTATTTTTTGAGAAAAGTAGTGGAATGAGTTGCCATTTTCTTCTCTGGTAGTTTTACAGATTAAGAAGATGAGGGAAACAGAGTTCAGTGACTTGCCCAGAGTCTCTTCACTGTCCCACCTAACTCTCTTAAATATTTGAGTATTTTCTCTTTTTTTTTTCAAATATTGTGTGACACAATATCACAGCATCCTCAAATTCATATCACATTTACATGGACTTTATTTGTGCATAGTTAATCTAGTCTAAAGATTCTTCTCATTTTCGTTTTATTTAATATCATTTCTCTTAAAGAATAAATGTGATAGCTCCATTATCCTATAACATCATTGATTTAGAGTTGAAAGAGATATAGTCATTTCTGGGGAAAATGTTTCATCAAAATTTTGATAGAACAGTTGCAATATAGTCATTGATCTCCTTACAATTAAATGTTCTAAAGAGGAACTGGTTTTATTGTATCTCTGAATAACTAAATTAAAAAGCAATTAATCATCACTTATTATGTGTTAAACTCTGAAGATATAAATAAAAAATCGAAGATAGTCATTGTCCTCAAAGATCGTATATTCTAAGAAGATAAGATAATAAACAGAGATTAATGACCAAGAAACAACACTTTGGTCCAGAAATTTACTGAGATGGTGGAGGAAGACAGAGGGAGAGAGAAATAGAGACAAAGACAGAGAGACAGAGACACAAAGGAGAGACAGAGAGAGGGGGGGATAAGAAAAAAAAAGGTGAAGAAGAAAAAGAGAAAGAAGAAGAAATAATGAGACAATGGCCCATTTGTGAGTCTCCTAACATACTTCTTTTAGGATCAATAGCAGAGTTAATTGGATTATGTTTTCAGAACCTCAAGTATATTCAAGAGAGTAGGAGTCAAGGACATGCACATGATGATGATATCAGTGAAAAATTGACTTGTCAGTAAAAAGTTTAAAAAAAGAATGGTTAGAATTTTCCAAAAAATGTGGGCAGCCAGCTGTGTGACCCTGGGCAAGTCACTTAACCCCAATTGCCTCAGGGGAAAAGAAAAGAATGGGCAGGTACTTTCCAATGCAAGTCCCTGGTCTTAATGTCAAGTAAATCTGTGAGAAGGCCAGTAGTTATGGATTAAAATGAAATATTGTTGGATGCTGCTTGAATTAATAATGGACCAATGAGAAAGAATTTAAGAACCATTGTATTCAGTGAATAAAATGAATAAATCAACAACTGTCTGCCATACTTCAAAGAAATTTTTTTTTTTTTTTTTTTTTATGAAAAACTGTGAGTAAGAGTGTTAAATGACTGAGATCTGATTTGAACTCATGTCTTCCTGACTCCAGGGCTGATGTTCTATCCACTTTACAATCTAGCTGCCCCACCTTTGAGTTTTCTTGTACAAAATGACTAACATGGAAATGTTTGACATAATTGCAAATAATAATAATAAACTTTCCTGAGCGTTTAGAGCCAGAGAGTGAAATAACAAGAGAAAGAAGTTATCAATCACATCCTAAAAGAAAATCCAAATGGGAAACAATAAGGAATGCCATAGCCCAAATCCAGTTTCACGATTAAAGAAAAAATATTGCAAGCAATTAATAATTCAAATCCTAACAAATAACAATTGTTATTGTTGTTGCTGATGTCCAGTTGAAAATTTTAGAAAAATAAAAAATATTACATAATATTATATGAGGGGAATGGTCTGAATTCTCTTACATACAGAAAAATAATTACTTGATAGATCAGCTAGTAAATGTCTGAGGCCAGATCAAAACTCAGCTCTTCATGACTCCAAGTCCAGCACTGTATACTCTGTGCCACCTCGATGACCATATAATCACAACAATGATAATTGTTTTTAAAATGTGCTTCAACTACCATAAAGGAAGGGACACCTTGGGATGTGATATAGCAAAAGGCAAAAAAAAAAATGTATAACCATGAAAAATTATCTTATAAAATGGGAAAGTAGCAAGAGACATTCTTTAATAAAATAGAGGACAAACAGAAATAGGTAGAATCTTTGGGAAATAAACATAGGCATTAAGATATACTAAGAGTAAATCTATTTAAACAATCATAAAGATATATATAATAACCAAATATTCACATTCTTGCAAAAAGAATTTAGATCCCACAGGTAAAAAAAGAAAAACAAAATGAGAGAACAGGAAAGAAAAAAGAAGGAAGAGGAAAAGAAGGAGAAAGAAGAGCAGGAGGAGAGAATGAGGGGGAAAAGAATAAAGAAGAGGAGGAAAATGAAGTGGAAGAGGAGGAAGAGGAGGAGAAGGAAATGAATTTATTATTCTTACTATTTTTTCAGATTTGAAGCATGCCAGAAAAAATAACATACAAACCTGGAGTTAGGGACAAGAGAACAAGAATTTTATGAACCTAACACTTATCAGAACTAAGATCTTGGGAAAACATACAAGCAAAGTTTTTTTTAAGAAATATAGTAAATTCAGCAACAAGTCAGGGAAAGGTATATGAAAAAGTCAAAAAACAGAATATTTATTTTAAGAAACTGAAATTATGAAGGAATGATAATAAAAGAGAGATTAAAGAAAGAGCAAGAAATCTAAGAATTAATGATCTTTGTATGAGCTGAGTGAAGAAAATAAAGGCAAATAATTATAATCAGAAAACTCCAATTATCCATTGCTAGTATTGATCCCTCTTCTGTGTTTTATGCACTTTATTTTTTGTTTGAAAAGAAAGGGATGGGAGAGAAAAAATACTAATAAGAGGATAAAATGGAGGTAAAAAATTTATAATCATAACCATGAGATTAGGAGTATTGAATCCATCCATACATGGAGAAAGGGAACAGAGTATATTAGAAACATATTGTGAAGCTATATATGTGAAACATAAAAATTTTTAAGATATATAAATATAAATGAAATATACATTAATGAAACACAACTATATGTGTATATGTATAAATCACAAAAATTCATAGACTGAAAATGAGGAGCTGAACCCAAATTAATTAAACTTTGTAAACATAAAAAGAAGTGAATTTGGCAAACATGATCACAAGCAAGATAACTATATAAATAAATATGGTTTTAATATATAAGCGATTAAACCACATTATGTTTAAAAACATCATAGGTAATGAAATAATATCAGCATTTGCAGCTAATAATATAGCATCTGACTTTTGAAGAAAAATCCAATGGAGTTAAGGGGAGAAATCAAAACCAAAATTATAAGTTTCTCAGTGTATCTGAACCTGAATATCATCCTAGAAAAAATTAAATATCATTGCAATCTGGTAATCACTAAATAAAGATAAAAAGAAATAAATATTTTCCAGCTTTGTCTCACCCATATTTCAAAGGTAGCCAAGTTTTAAGACATAAAAACTTCATAATTTTTAAAAGAGAAGTGTTGAGGCAGTATTTTATTGATAATAACACATTAAAACTGCAATCCATAAAGGGCATTTGAAAAAGAATCAAACTTATATATGACTAAATAACATAATCTCCAAAAAGGGTCAAAAACAGATGATAAAAACAAGAATTTTATGGATAGTTGCAAAAATAAAAACATCATATCGTTATTTTCAGGAATAAAGTTAAAGCAAGTCTTTAGTAAATATCCTTAACTCTAAATTGTCTTATCAATAGAAAAAAGAATAAAGAATAGATCAATTAATTTAAATATATATAAAATTTAAAAATGAATAAAGGAGTAAACCAGATATTCTCCAATAAAAAATAGAAATTTCCAAAATCAAATTAGATATAACCAAAACTAAAAACAAATAATAGATGAATAAAATAGTTTTAATTAACAATACTTATGAATGATGAGCTAATTTCAGTTTATGTTTAAAATTATTGTTTGAATATTAGTTTATTTTTTCCCAATTACAAATAAAAACAACTTTTACATTCTTTTTTTTTATTTGACATCCAAATTCTCTGTCTTCTCTCTTCCTCCCTTACCTCCTGGCAAGACAGTAAGCAATTTTGTATCAGTTATAATCTTAGAAGATATGAGTCTATATTACTCATGTTATAAAAGAAAACAGAAGCCTTCACCAAAAAGATTAAGATAATGAAAAACAGCATTCTTTGATTTGCATTCAAACTCCATCAGCTCTTTGTTTCTGAAAGAGGATAGCATTTTTCATCATTTGTCCATTAAGTTTGTCTTGGACCATTGTATTGTTCAGAATAGCTAGGTCACTGACAGTTGGTTATCATATGATATTGTTTCTGTGTACAATGTTCTGGTTCTGTTCACTTTACTTTGCATCAGTTTGTGAAAGTCTTTCTAGGTTTTTCCAAAAAAAATCATCTTGTTTATCATTTATTTTAACACAACAGTATTTCATTACAATCATATGCCACAATTTGTTTAACCATTTCCCCAGTGAATCCTCTCAATTCCTAAAGCTGCTAGCAATATTTGTGCACAAAGAGGTCATTTCTCCCTCCCCATTCTTTAAATCTTTTGGGGATATGGACCTAATAGTGGTATTGATGGATCAAAGGGTATACTCAGTTTTATAGTCCTTTGGGTATAAGTCCAAAATTGTCTCAACAATAGTTGGATCATTTCAAAACTCCATCAATAGTGCAATAATGTCTCAACTTTCCAACGCCCCCTCCAATATTTATCATTTTCCTTTTCTCTCATATTAGCCAATCTGATAGGAATGAGATGAAGTCTCAGAGTTGTTTTGATTTGTATTTCTCTGATCAATAATGATTCAGGACATTTTTTTCATATGACTTAGATAGCTTTGATTTCTTCATCTGAAAACTACCTGTTTCTATCCACTCATTGTTGATCAGTTAAGGAATGACTTGTATTTTTATAAATTTGTCTTAATTCTTTATATATTTGAGAAATGAGGCCATTATCAGAAACAATTTCTGTTTAAAAAATTCACACCTTTCTGATTTCACTCTAATCTTTGTTATATTAGTTTTGTTTGTGCAATTTTTAAAATTTAATATAATCAAAATTATCTATTTTATATTTTGTACTACTCTGTATCTTTTGTTTGGTCTGAAATTCTTCCTTTCTCTATATATCTGAGAGGAACACTTTTTTTTTCTCCTGATTTGTTAATGATAACATAATCATGACATGGTAGAACCTTTTATTTCTAAATTATCTATCCATTTTGAATTTATCTTAACATATGATTTAAGAAGATGGTTTATACCTAGTTTTGGCCATAGTATTTTCCAGTTTTCCTTACGGTTTTTGTCAAATAGTGGTTCTTGTTGCAAATAGTGGTTCTTGTTGGGTTTTTGAGTTTATCAAACACTAGTTTATCATGACTATTTACTACTAGGTATTGTGTATCTAATCTATTTCACTGATTTACCTTTCTATTTCTTTACCAGTACAATTTTGTTTTGATGATTACAACAAAATTGTTTTAATAACAAGTTTGACATCTGCTATGACTAGACCAACTTCCTATACATGTTTTTTTCAATAATTCCCCTGATAATTTTAATAGTATTTTATTTTCCCAAGTACTTGTAAAAATCTTAAATATTATTTCTTTGTTATTTCAAGTTCCAAATTTTCTTCCTCTCTTCTCCATTCCTCCCCTAAACAGCAAGGATGATATAAATTATATATGTGTAATAACATAAAATGCATTTCTATATTAATCATGCTATGAAAGAAGAAACAAATCAAAGTTTAAAAAAACATGAAAAATAAAGTGAAAAAAAGTATGCTACAAACTACAATTCTTCTGAATGTGCTTAGCATTTTATATCATGAATCTTTTGATAGTTCCCTGATATTCTTGACCTTTTGTTCTACCAGATGAATTTTGTTATTAATTTTTTTTCTAGCTCTATAAAAGAATTTTTGGGAATTTAAATGGTATAGCACTGAACAAGTAAATTCATTTAGGTAGAATTGTCATTTGTATTATATTGGGTTGGTCTATTCATGAGCAATGATTATTTTCCCAATTGTTTAGATATGACTTTATTTGTGTGAAAATTTTTTAATACAGTGCCCGGATTTATCTTGACCAAAAAGCTCCTAAATACTTTGTATTATCTACAATTATTTAAAATAGAATTTGTCTTTCTATTTCTTGCCCTTAGGGACTTTGTTGGCAATTAGATATGCTGGTAGTTAATGTGGGTTTTTTTTTTAATATTCTGCAACTTTAGAGTTGTTACTTATTTCAACTAGGTTTTAGTTGATTTTCTAACCATACAATCATATCTGCAAAGTGATATTTGTGTTTTATACTTGGGTATCTAATTCTTTCTATTTCTTTTCCTTCTCTTATTGCTATAGCTAACACTTCAAGTGCAATTTTGATTAATTTTTGTAATGGGCATCCTTGTTTCATATCTGATCTTACTGGTAAGGCTTCTAGTTTATAATCGATCTTGCTTGCAGATGATTTTAAATAGATTCTGCTAATGATTTTAAGGAAAGCTCCATTTATTCCTAAGGCCAAAGTGTTTTTAATTCAAAAGGGTAGTGTATTTTGTCAAAAGGTTTTTCTGCATCTATTGAGATGATATATGATTTCTTTAGATTTGTAACTGATATGGTCAATTGTGTTGATAGTTTTTCCAGTATTACTATATTCCTGTTATAAATTCCACCTGACCATTGTGTATGATCCTAATGATATATTGCTGTAACCTCCTCATTAGTATTTTGTTTTGAACTTTTGAATCAGTATTCATTAGGGAAATACTTTCTCTCTTTTCAGCCTTCCTGGTTTGTATACCAGCACTATATTTGTGTTATTAAAAAATTTTAGTAGAACTCCTTTGCCTACTTTTCCAAATATCTTATATAATATTAGAATTAGTTGTTCTTACAAATATTTGGTAGAATTCACTTGTAAATCTGTCTGGCCCTGGTGATTTTTTTCTTAGTAATTTATTGATGGCTTCTTCAATTTATTTTTCTAAGACAGGGTTATTTAAATAATCAATTTCCTTTTCTGTTAATCTGAGCAATTCGTATTTTTGTGAAAAAACATCAATTTTCCTTCAATAGTCAGATTTATTGGCATATATTGGGCAAAATATCTTGTGATAATTGTTTAAATTTCTCTTTGTTGGTGGTGATTTTACCCTTTTCACTTTTCTTCATTTTGTAAATCAAATTAACCAATGGTTCATCTATTTTAATTTGTTGTTTGTTTTTTCATAAAACTAGATCCTAGTTTTATTCATGAGTTCAAAGCTGTTCTTATTGTTGATTTTATTAATGTTTCCAATTTGGTGTTTAATTGTGGATTTTTAAATTATTCTTTTTGGTTATTTGTTTGTTTGTTTTTCATTTCATGTGCAGTTCATTGTTCTGATCTTTCTCCTTTTTACTAATGCAAGAATATAGTGTATAAATTTTCCCCAAGTACTGCTTTGGCTGCATCCCAAAAATGTTAATATGTTGTCTTATTGTTCTCATTCTTTTTAATGAAACGGTTTTTTATACAATTTGTTCTTTGAGCCATACATTCTTTAAAGTTAGATTAGTTTCCAATCAATTTTTATCCTATCTTTCCATGAACATTTATTAAATATTATTTTATTGCATTATGATCTGAAAAGGATTTTTTATATTTCTGCTTTTCTTATCTTTTTAAATTGGGTTTATTTTTGCTTGCCTTGTCAGAGATAATAATTACTATCCTTGCTGTTTTTACTTTAGCTGAAGCATTCTGTTCTAGCTCCTTACCCATATTCTGTGTATGTCTCTCTGCTTAAATTTGTTTCTTATAAACAATATGGTATAGGATTCAAGATTTTAAGCCACTGTGCTAATCAGCTTCTGTTTGCTGGGAAGGATATCCCATTCAAATTCACAATTATCATTACTAAGTGTGTATTTCCCTCCATTCTATTCCCTTGTTTATCCTTTTTCCTAATCCTTTTTTCTAATTTTTTTCACTCTATCTTTCTTTCTTCACCAGTGTGTTGCTTCTGACCACTGCCTCCCTCAATCTGTCCTCCCTTCTATTAATCTCACCCTTCTTTTATTTCCCTCTTCCCCTACTTTCTTATAAAGTAAGATGGAGATCTATATCCAGTGAGGCTTATTTTTATGAATAACTAATAAATAAGCTATCATTTCTAAAATCTATAATTCACTATACCAATACTTCCTAATAAATAATTTTCAGAAGTAATAACTTGTTATAACATAGTATTATAACAGAATTATACCATGTCTAAAGGGTTACAAGAGATTAATTCAGTTTTTTTAATATCTTTTTATTTTCAAAAATATATGCAAAAATACTTTGTAACATTCATTCTTGCAAAATGTTGTTTTCCAAATTGTTCTCACTCTCTTCCTCCCACCCCTCCCCTAAACAGCAAGTAATTCAATATATGTTAAACATGTACAATTCTTCTATACATATTTCCACATTTATCATGCTGCACAAGAAAAATCAGATCAAAAAGAAAGAAATTAAACAACAAAAAATCATGGAAAAACTATGTTGTGATCCACATTCAATCCCAACAATACTTTCTCTAGGTGCAGATGGCTCTCTCCATCACAAGTCTATTGGAATTGGCCTGAATCACCTCATTGTTGCAAAGAGCCATGTCATCAGAACTGATGATCTCATAATCTTGTTGCCATGTATAATGGTCTCTTGGTTCTGCTCACTTCACTTAGCATCAGTTCATGTAAGTCTCTCCAGGCCTCTCTGAAATCATCCTGATCATAGAATAATAATATTGCATAACATTCATAACTTATTCAGCCATTCTCCAATTGATAGGCATCCACTCAGTTTCCAGTTCCTTGCCACTACAAAAAGTGCGAGGCTATAAATATTTTTAATATGAATTTTTCATGATCTTTTGGAATACAGACCCAGTAGAAACACTTCTGGATCAAAGGGTATGCACATTTTGATAGCCCCTTGAGCATAGTTCCAAATTGCTCACCAGAATAGTTGGATTAATTCACAACTCCATCAAAAATGTATTTGTCCCAGCTTTCCTACATCCCCTCCAACATTGTTATCTTTTCCTGTCATGTTAGCCAATCTGAGAGGTATGTTTATGTGTATATATATGTATGTGTGTGTGTGTGTATATATATATCAAAGTTGTCTTATTGTCTTAAGTTGAATTTCTCTGCTCAATAGTGATTGAGAGCATTTTTTCGTATGACTAGAAATGGTTTTAATTTCTTCATCTAAAAATTGTCTGTTCTTATCCATTGACCATTTATCAATTGGAGAATGGCTTGAATTCTTATAAATTTGAGTCAGTTCCCTACAAATTTTTAAAATGAGGTCTTTATCAGAACTCTTTGATGTAAATTTTTTTCTCAATTTGGTACTTCCCTTCTAATCTTGTCTACATTGGTTGTGTTTGCACAAAAACTTTTTAATTAATATAATCAAAATTATCCATTTAACATTTCATAATGTACTCTAGTTCTTTGGCTACAAATTCCTTTCTTCTTCACAGATATGAGAGGTAGACTATCTTTTGTTCTTCTAATTTGCTTATAGTGTCACTCTTTATGTCTAAATCATGAATCCATTTTGACCTTATCTTGGTATAAAATGTTAGTTGTTGGTCAATTTCTGTCATATTATTTTCCAGTTTTCTCAACAATTTTTGTCAAATAGTAAGTTCTTATCTCAGAGTCTTTGGGTTTATCAAACACTAGATTGCTATATTTATTGCATATTTTGTCCTGTGATCCTAACCTATTCCACTGGACTGTTCTATTTCTTAACCAATATCAAATGGTTTTGAAAACTGCTGCTTATATATATAAAATTATAATATATATTATAAATATAGATATATTTATATTATTATATACTGTATTAAATATCTATATATTATATACTGTATTATATATTAAATAATATATTATTTGTATTATATATTACTTCTCTATATATATTATAATATATTATGTATTATATATGATATATATAGTATATATTTATATATATAAAACTATAATATAGCTTTAGGTCTGGTACAGCTAGGCCACCTTCATTTGGTGTTTGTTATTGTCAGAGCCAATTCTCATGAGTGTAAGGTTTATATCCATCACCATCTTTCCCTCCACTGTAACAGGTCTTTCATACCTCTTCACATGAGATCAATTATCCCATTCTACTTTTCTTTTTTCCCCAGTGAAATCTTTGTTTCTCACCCCCTAACTTTGTTTTTTTTCAGGGAGTTTTGGATATCATCCCATCAATGTTGACTTGTACTTATGCCCTCTTCTTAAGAAGTTTTTTTCCCTAATTAATTTTTGCACATATATTCCTATTTTTGTCCTTTATTGAATAAGTTGTCAACTATTTTTTCATGATTGTTTTTGCATTAATGTCATTTCTTTTCTCGATTTTCCTTTTATCTCTCTTATTTGATTTTTTAGAATTCTTTTTCAGCTCTTCCAATTTTATTTTGGTTTTTGGTGTGGGAGAGAGGAAGTTGATACCAATTAATATTTTTCTTTGAGGCTTCATGTGTAGCCATTTGACACTGTTATCCTCTTTCTAAGAAAATTTTAATTTTGATCTCTGTCACAGCAGTAACTTTTTATGGTTAGATTTTATTTTTGCTTTTTGTTTATTTTTCTAGCCTATTTAGTAACTTTCAATTTTATGTTAAAGTTGGCTTTACTCCTGAAATGGAGAGGGCACTCTCCAAAGTTTCTTGAGATAGGGACATGGAGCTTTGCTACTGACCTATTGTACCAATGCGTTTAGGATTTATCTTGCTGTTCTTGGGTCACTAACTTGCTGAGAAACAGCCTGCTGCTGGTGTGCCATGCATTGAACTACACTGCATCTTTATCTGAGTGAGATCAATTTTTTTCTGTCAACCCTCTAAGATGGGTTGCGTTGGAAGATTGTTTTACCCTATGTTTTTTTTTATTCTACTCTTACAGAATTAATTTTGAGTTATTATTTTATAGTTGTTTGCAGATGAATCAGCTCATAATCAAATATGAAAAAGAATTCAAAATAAATTAAAAGTAAACAAAAGAAATTGTTAGCAATGATTTTGTCTCGTTATGCCTTTTAAAATGACAAATATACTTGATATATTTATAAAAGTTCTTATTTTATCAAAATAAGAAATGGGCAAATTAAATAATCTGCTATCAAAAATATATTGAATAAGTCATAAATTGCCCATTATTTTCAATGGGCAAGAAAAAAAAAAAAAAAAACAGGAAAGCAAAGCCCAAGTAAATTCCACCAAATATTCAAATGACATTTAGCTGCAAATTTGCATTTTTTTTAAACTAAAGCAACTATTCCACCAACCAAAATTTTTATTTAAGACAAATAGTATCCTAATACAAATCCATGGAGAGATAAAATGGAGGAGGGGCAAAAATTCTAGTAAAAATATTGGTAAAAAGTGAGTTAATACATAAGTAAAAAGAAAATCATTTATTTCTTCTCTTTACATAAGGTAAAGACTATTAATTCTCATAATCTTATCATTATACAATATTTTCTTCCAAAAGGAGAGTTCCAAAGGAGAGCCTTCTCTAGAAGGCTTTTGTGAGTCACAGAATTTAGCTTATAGGTTTTTAATTTGCCTTTAAACCTCTTATATACTGCTTACCAGGAACAATATTTCCAGACTAAGCTCCTACATGTTTTTAATATTTTTTAATTTTAAATTTTGAGTGTCATGGTCTTTTCATCCCTCTAGCTCCTCTTTTACCCACTGAAAAGGCAAATAATATAATACACATACACATGTGAAATCTAGCAAAAAAAATAATATAATACACATACACATGTGAAATCTAGCAAAAATCTATTTACATATTGGTCATGTTTCAATAAAGTTAGAAAAGTTAAAGGGAGATAATTATTCTTCAATTTGCATTCACAGTTTGTTACTTCTCTCTCTGGATGTGGATAACAATTTTCATCATAATTCCTTCCAAATTATCTTGGTTCATTGTATTGATCAGTGTTGCTCAGTCTTTGAGAGTCAAGTATCAGTAAATGTTGCTATTACTGTAAACAATCACCTGATTCTTCTCACTTCACTTTGCATTAGCAATTATAGATTTTCCTAGGATTTTCTGAAAGTGTTCATTAATTTTTATAACAATCACCTGATTCTTCTCACTTCCTGGTCTTTAATTGATGGGTATCCCCTCAATTTCCATTTTTTTGTTACCACCAAAAGAATTATTGTAAATATGTTTTGCATATATGGGTTCTTTTGTTTTTTTCTTTTGTTCTCTTTAGGATATAAATCTAGTTGTAGTATTGCTGTGTCAAAGGGAATGCACAATTTTATAGTTCTTAGGGAATAGTTCTAAATTGTTATCTAGAAAGATTGGACCAATTCACAACCTTACCATCATTTACTATTCCTATTTTCCCATATCTCCTTGAGCATTTATCATTTCTGATAAATTTGAAGTTATACTTCAGAGTTATTTTAATTTATATTCCTCTAATTAATAGTTACAGAGAGCATTTTTATATGACTATACATAACTTTGATTTCTTCTTGTGAAAACTGCTTGTTCATATCCTTTGACCATTTATCAATTAGGGAATGACTTGTATTCTTATGAATATAACTAAGTCCTCTACATATTTGAGAAAAGATGTCTCTAAAAACCTTACCATAATAGTTTTGTTTAATATATTAATCTATTGGCATTAATACCTTTCAGGAAAATATAGTATTCCCAATAATCTTTTTTAATTAAATTTATTTTTAATAAAATGATTGTTACTCTTGCCTTTTTATTTCAGTGGATTTATAATAGCTTTTGCTATAGCCCTTTATTTTAATTCCCTGTATTTATAGCTTTAAATTTCAAGTGTATATCTCATAAAAAACATACTATTGAATTCTGGTTTCTAATCCATGCTGCTATCTACTTACATTTTATGGGTGAAATCATCCCATTCATATTCATACTAATGATTACTAACTGTAAATTTTACTACAATCTATTTTTCCTATTTACCCCCTCTCTCTCTTTTTATTCTGTGCTTCCTCAAAAGTATGATTTGCTCCTGTTCACTGTCTCCCTTTATCTCCCCTTCCTTTTATCACATTATTCTTCATATTTCCCATTTTCCTGCTTCCATGTTGGTTAAGAAAGATTTCTATACCCAACCAAGTGCATGCATTATGTGTAAATATACATACATATATATACATATGTGTATATATATATGTGCATATATATACATATATATGTATATGTTCTTCCTTCTTTGTGCAGGCTCTCCCTAATTGTCTATTTTGGTGATAATTTTGTCCATTCTTTCTCTCTCATCCCCCAATCCCCAAACCATCATTCTTTCTCCCCTATTTTTAAAAAAATCACCCCAACATAAATGACTTATACCCATACCTACTGTCTATGTAGACTAATAACTGTACTAAAAATGATTAAGTTCTTAGAAGTTACATATATCATTTTCCCATACAGTTATATAAATAGTTTAACTATGTAGAGTCTTTTATAATTTCTTTTTTTCATGTTTACCTTTTTATGTTTCTCTCAAGTCCCATCTTTGAATGCCATATTTTCTATTTAGCCCTGGACTTTTCATCAGGAAACTTGAAATTCCTTTATTTTGTTAAATATTCTTTTTCCCCTGAAAGATTACATTCTGTGTAAGTTATTCTAGGTTGTAATCTGAGCTCTTTTGATTTCTAGAATATCATATTCCAAGCCCATAGCTCCTTTCATTTCAAAGCTATTAAATTTTATGTGATCCTTACTGTAGTTACTCAATATTTGAATTGCTATTCTGGCTGCTTGTGATATTTTTTCCTTGATCTGGGAGCTCTAAAATTTGATTATAATATACCTGGGATTTCTTTGTTTGTTTGTTTGGGGAGTGGGGATTCTTTTCAGGAGATGATTGGTAAATTCTTTCAGTTTCTATTTTACCCTCTGATTCTATGACGTTGGGCAGTTTTCCTTTATTATTTCCTGAAATGTGATGTCTAGGCCACATATACATACATATATACATACATTTACATATATATATGTGGGTGTGGGGTGTGGGTGTGTGGATGTATATATGTGTGTGTGTAAATAGTCTAATAGGTCTTAAATAATCTCTCCTAGATCTATTTTCAAGGTCAACCATTGTTACAGTGAGAAATTTCACATTTCCTTCTGGTTTTTTTTCATTTCTTCAACTTTGTTTTATTTTTTTCTTGATGACTCATGGAATTTACATTCTACTTTCCCAATTCTAATTTTTAAAGAATTACTTTTTTGAGTATTCTTCAGTAATCATTTCATTTGGCCAGTTTTCCTTTTATGCCTCTTTTACCATTAGGCCAATTCTGTTTTTTAAAGTAGCATTTTCTTCAATATTTTTGTACCTCTTTTACCAAGCTCTTTTTTAATTTTATGAATTCTCTTTTTAAAATAGACTTTATTTATTTCCCTAAATATTTCCCAATCACATGTAAATTTTTAATTTTACCATTAAATCAGTTTCAAATTCTCTCTCCTTTTGACTTTACATCTACCTTTTCAGAAAGTAAGCATTATGATAGTGATTATACATAAAATTATGAAAAACATTTCCATTTTAGCCATGTTGTAAAAGAAAGAACACAGGTACAATGAAAAATAAAGTAACAAGTATATGCTTCAATCTACTTAGAATTTATGAGTCCTGTCTCTGGAGGTGGTTAGCATTTTTCATCAAGAATCCTTTGGAACTGTCTTAGGTTATTGTCTTGATCAGAATAACTAAGTCTTTCATAGTTGATCATTATTACAATATGGCTATTACTGTGTACAATTTCCTCCTTTCCTTTTTCATCTGTTTATATAAGTTTTCATAGATTTTTCTGAAATTGTCATGCTCATCATTTCTACCACAACTTGATAGAAATTCCTTAATCAATAGAAATTTCCTCAATTTCTAATTATTTGCCACTACAAAAAAGTAGCTATAAATGTTTTATACATTTTGTCCTTTGACAGTTGCCCCTTCCCCTCAGCATCTTTGGCTTGAAAGTTCCTGAAGCTTCTGAGTCCTATCACTGATGTTGCATTCATGTGGGCTCTGGTAAGTTATCACTGATCTCTCCTACAAACTTCCTAAGTTATCTTGAGCTCAATAATATCACATTGACCTTTTGTAGCCTTTAATAATCCAGAAATTGATTCAAGGTGTTATTTTTAGGTGGTGTGTTGGGGAATATTGGAAGAAGTCATCCAAGTGCTTCCTCTACTCTGTCATCTTGGCTTCTGTCACAAAAATCTTCCTTAATTCTCTTTTTATTTTTTGCAACATTCTTAATTTCTTTTTCTAATTTTTCTTCTACCATTCATATCTTTCTCTAAACTTTCCAGGAACAAAAGTTGGCTTGCACCCAATTATTTTTTTTTTATCTTTGAGGCTTTGCTGATAACTATGGGTCTTAGTTGTCCCTGCCATTGTTATAAGTTTCTATGGTAAAATTCTTTTCTTGCTGTTGTCATTATTTTCTTAGCCTATTTCTTGCTTTTGAACTTTATATTAACATTGGCCTTTGCTCAAAGGAGAAAGAGAATACACTCTCCTACCTAACCCTTAAGTTTTTTCAAGCTGCTGTATTCAAATGTATTTTGGAGGATTGGGAAGCTTTTGGTACTTCCAAGGTAGTGTGATCCAGAGACAAGTGTAGTCCACTCTAAGTTCTGTTTCTGCCTGTGCTCCAGTGTCATAGACCTCTCCTGCTAATATAATATCTTAAAGGCGAAAATGTTTCAGTCTCACCTTTTGTTGGTTCTGCTGCACCACAATTTAATTTAAGGTATTATTTTAAAGTTGTCTGGAAGGGAATGTTGGGAAGGTTCATTGAGGTTGCTGTTCTATTCCAACATCTTGGCTCCACACTGATCCCTGTATGTTTTATTGATAGAAATTTCCCTCTAATTTCCACCAATTCCTGATCATCAACTTGCATCATTGGATATAGAATCAGGAAGAATGAGTTTAAATTCTGTCTTAGATACTTAATAGCTTTATGACACATGGCAGAATCTTTGGATTCTTTGTGTCTCAAGTTTTACAAATGTAAAATGAAGGAAGTATACACGATAGACTCTAAGACCCCATAAAGTTCCATATCTGTGACTCTTTGAACAAATAGCCAATGACTTTCTGTATTTGTTCCTATGTTCTGTGCTTAGCCCCCCAAGAGACACTATGGATTTCTCATGGAAATAGAAAAGGAAAGTCAAGAACAACAAAATCCAAATGGAATTATGCTGAATTGAGCTCTGCTTCATTTCTTTGTTCTTTATTTCTTCTTTATATATAATTGACAGAAAATCCTCCAAGACTTTTATCTGTCCCACCCCAAAATATGACATCCAACATTCAATAGAATACTGAAGGTGTGATCTGACCTCATCTTTTTATAACGCTCTCTCTTTGGCCCTGTACAGATAAATATTTTAGTAATGGCTCAAATGAAGGCAAAGGTGGATTGCTTATCAGATTTGAAGATGGCACTACCCTGGAAAGGATAAGTAACGTTTTGATGGCAGATTAGATCTCTCAACAAACATGAGCAGACTATAGGGATGAGTCGTATTTTAGTTATGTCTGACTGTTTATGACCCCATTTGGGGTTTTCTTGGCAACAATACTGGAATGATTTGCCATTTCCCTCTCTAGCTCATTTTAAAGATGAACTGGGAAAAAAAAGGGTAAAGTGATTTTCCCAGGGTTACTCGGCTACTAAGTGTCTAAGGCCAGATTTGAACTCAAGAAAATGAGTCATCCTGACTTCAGACACAGCTTCCATCTAATGTACCACCTAGTTACCCAGCTAAAGCGATAAAAACAGGTCTAATAAGATGAAATTGAATAGAGAAAAAAAATGTTAACTTCTTCATTTGGGCTAAAAAATGAACTGAACAGCTGCAGGACATGGGAAGCATAGTGAGACAACTGTTCATATGGAAAAGATCTGCATGTTTTAGTGGACTGAAATGTCAATATGAATCAAGAGTAGCCAGAAAAGCTAATACAATATTATGCAGCATTGAGAAGACCATAAAATCCAGAATTAGGAGTGAGAATATTTGGCTTTCTTCTATGCTGCTTAATTTATATCTGATCTTTTGTATCCATTTCCAAATATCATAATTTATTAAAAGCACTAACAAAATATAAAGCAGGGTTTGTTTGTTTGCTTGCTTATTTTTGGAGGATTTTTTTGGCATCAACTGATTTGCTTAGTTTTACTCCATCATCTTCTTCCTTCCCAGCTCAGGATTAACTAACTCATCAGCAGGAAATTCATCATCATAGAGATTGTTTCTGTTATGCCATTCACAAATCATCAGGACTCTTCTTGCTTCTCCTCCCCTGACTGCAGGGTTGAAAGGTAGTGAAAGCAAAAACTTCTTCCCATTAGCATTTCTTTAGAGAGGGTCAGAATCCTTGCCATCTTTTCATATCTCTAGCTGCTTTGGTGATTTCAACTCTACCATCATCTGGTTCCTTCTGACATTCTCCCCCTTTCTGTGTATTTTATTTCCTCCATTCCTTCAGGGCAGAGATGATTTTTCTTTTTCTTCTTAGTATCTCCAGATTAGCATAATGCTTGGCACATAATAAACAATAATTGTTCATGTATTTATGGTTTAGAAGTTTAGAAGTCATCTAAACTAGCCTCTTAATTTAAATCTGAGAAAACTGAGGCACAGGGAATTCAAGGCACTTTGCCAAAGACATGGCTAATAAGCAACAGATGCAAAGCTTGAACCCAGTACCTCTGACTATCTATTTAGGGGTCCTCAAACTTTTTAAATAGGGGGCCAGTTCACTGTCCCTCAGACTGTTGGAGGGCTGGATTATAGTAAAAACAAAAACTTTGTTTTGTGGGTCTTTAAATAAAGAAACTTCATAGCCCTGGATGAAGGGGATAAACATCCTCAGCTGCTGCATCTGGCCCGCAGGCCGTAGTTTGAGGACCCCTGAGTCCTATCTGATGTCTTTTTCACTTCTCCATGATACTGCTGATAGCATTCTTTCAATTTCTGAGGGACTATCACATTTGTTCTTCTTGGCCCTAAAAAACTATAAGTAGCACATTCAAAGTTGTAAATAAGCAGATTCTTATTTAAAGTTTTAAAAAATCCTAAGAAATGCCTCAGTTTCCTCATCTATAAAATAACCTGGAGAAGGAAATAGTAAACCATTCCAATATATTTGCCAAATGGAATCATGAAAAGTCAACTGAAGGAAAACAAGAAAAGTAGGAAAGCCTCAACAAAAATGAAGCAATAATGGAACAGGAGAATTATATTCATGGAATATGGAGGCCAACTCCTCTGTGGTAAAGCAGCATATTCTGGAGAGAATGGGTAAAATAAAAACACTCCTGACCTTCAGGCAGTGGATATCAAATTCATTGTTTGGTTGAAAGTCAACAAATCACTAATGATAAAATATGTACCTTACTTGTTTATTATAACAAGTCAAGAGATGCATAGTAGAGTAAGAGAGAAAAAGAAAGAAAAGCAAATCTTGTTGTTCTTTTTCCTTCATTCTTGAAGAGGACCATGATATCCGAGATATGATTCCATGACATGCAAGTGAATTGGATTTAAGTGAGGGTGGGTTGTGAAAAGTCTCCACCCTCATTTTCTTCTCTGGAAGTATTTGGGTAGATATAGATAAGGATGAATAGAGATTGCTCTGATGCAGTGAAAGATCTTGGTCTTTTTAAGCTATGCAAACTTTTGGGAACCTCTGTATAATTAATGATATAAGTATATTACATTATAATACAACATGATAGAATGAAATATAATATAACCTAATATATAATTGTTTATGTAAGTATAGTTATAGTTAGTTGTATAATTTTGAATTATATAAATTATATAACTCAATTGATGTTAAATGGAAAAAATCACATTCGATCAAAATAGAGTACTCAACATATAAAATACATTCCTACTATCTTTACTCTTATTCACTAACCAACAAATGTTGCCTAAAACAAAACTAAATCAAAGAATTTCAGGCTCAAATTTAACTCAAGTGTACTTTGTAAAAATGTGATAACTCTAAAAAAATTATACTTTAGGTAAAGTACTTTACTTAAGTTGTTTTTCAATACCTAGTTTTTAATTCTGGATTTTTAAAGCTTATACCAGCAATTAAAATTTTTGATAGGTTTTTTTTTTTTTATCAAATTAGAAATACTCTAATACAGGCTTAGTAGTGTATTCTCATTCAAGTCCGAGCCTACCAAAGCTTCTAAAGACTCATTACCAAAAATTTGGTCACACATTGATGTAATTTTACATCTAGTCACCCAAGAAGTCTAACTACTAAAGTGTATGAAGTCCGTAATGTAGACTCAATTTGTGGAACTAAATGGTATAATGTGCAATAGTCTATTTTTAAGAATATGCACATTTTTAGTCAGTTCCTATTTTTATTTCAAGCACAAATAATTAATACATCAGGAAGAAGAAATCTGTTGGTTCATTTTTCTATGTCTAAGAAAGTACTAACTGCCTTTTCTACAAACTTGCTGATTTGATGGGGTAGAAAGGAAGGAAAAGGGATTGAAATATATATATTAAAAGCTGCTTTCCTTAAAACATATGTATGTATACATACATACATGCATACACACACATATATATATGTATATATACATACATGTACATATATATATATATATATATATATAACCAAAATCCCTTGGGATAAATTTGGATTTGGGCAATCATACTTTCAATTCATTTCTTTGTCAAAAACACATAGCTCCATTTCTTTTTCCTTCAAAGTAAAGGCTGGTCTGTCCCCAGATTACCCTTTAATGTGCTAGAAAATGGAAAGTAAAAAATATAAAAGTCAAACTAATATGAAAAATATTATAAAAATTCTGTAGCACTTAAAGTCTTTCATTACAAGACATCTCAGTCTCCATAACATTTGAATATTCAATCTGGCTACATAAAAATAAGGGAAACATTATCTTGAGCTTTATAGCATCCAGATTTTTAATTTTTTCATTGCCTACAAACTGGTTTAGATTCTTATTTTCAGGGAAATCATTTTTTAATCAGCAGACTTGCCTGACTTCACCAAAATTTTTGGGTGCTGCCAATTAGAAATTATTTAACAAAATAAAGAAACATACAATAAAACATAATGTTAATTTGTGGTTTTTTAAGTCAATATGTGACCTTAGAGATATGTTTCTATTTGAGTTTTACACAAGTAATGTAGAATATAGGGCGAAACAGGGATATTTGTAACAGAAAAGTAATTATCAATTTCCTGGTTGTTGTTATTAGACCTTATTCGACTTGACTTGGATGTGACTTGGGTTGAAGTGAGGCAGAGTTGCACAATCATCAATCTCACTCTATTTTCCAGAGTCCCTGAAGTCTAGTAGCAAGACAAAAGTCAAGATGAATGGTGATGGACCAGTATGTAGTAGATGACCTTTGCATCTTGAATGTCTCTAAGTGCTCCACATTGCCCACTTCAGCCAACTTTATGTCTGTTGGAACAAATTGTTCTCTGCGAATTCTATTGCTTAGGGTGGATATCCTCCCATCTCATCTTTGGGTTTGTTGCCTGTTGTTTATTCTCAACTTGGGTTAGCCCTCCTGCCAAGATGGTTTTAATAGGGCAGTGGTTCTCAAACTTTTGTTTTCAGTATCTTTATCCTATTAAAAATTATTGAGGATCTCTCCAAAGAGTTTTTGTTTATCTGGATTATATTTATAGACATTTACTGTATTGGAAATAAAAACTATTTTTTAATTTGTAGACCCTCTAAAAGGGTTTCAGAGATCCCCAGGATTCTCTAGACCATACTTTGAGAACCACTGTAATAGGGTGTGGCCTCTGGATATATTACAGTTTCTGGGGCCACAGATGAAAGTTAGATGAGAGGGGGAAACCAAAGATGAATGAGCAGAACTGAAAAGCTCAGAAGCCCTCACAGCAGAGATCCTAGTCCTCTCCAGATACTCCATACAACCCCAATTTCCCAGTAAATGATTCATAGAAGAAAGAATGTGTGGTGACAAATAGAAACTTTTAGGGATCAAAGAATAGAGGAAATCCTCTCTGTGTAAGCAACACAGTTTTCAATGATATCATTAGATCATAGACCTAGAATTGGAAGGTACCTCCAAGGCCAGCTCATCCAATATAATCACTTTCTAGATTAATGAAAGAGTTAGAATTAACAACTATTTTTTTTTCTAATTCCTACTCATCCTCTAAGAACTAGTTGAAATGGCATTCCCTCCGTGAAATCTTCCCTGATTTCCCAAACATAAGTAATATGCCTTGAGTGCCCTTTTTTGATTAAAGTTCCACATTTTTGACTTGCATTTTTGTATTTTTTATAGATGGGTTTCTTCCCTAGAAGTAACCTCAGATTAGTGATCTCATCTTAGTGATATTTCTCCTCCATAGCATGTAAAAAGCTTATGGGCATTGTAAGAAGTCAAAATATCTTTGTTAAAAGAAGTAAGCAATAAATCAGCCACACTTGGACAAACACTACTCATTCTTGAATTTCAATGAACATTTTTGTCAGCCTTAAAATTGTGTAAATGTTTTTCTATTTTCCACATAAATGAGGATATCAGAACATAATAATAGCTTTAATTGACTTTAAAAACTTGAAGCCTGACAAAGTACCTTCCTCATGACTCAGTGGTTAACCCAAAGCTTAGTCATTAATGATTCAATGTTAACTTTGAAAGATACCTTCAGTGAAATCTCCCAGAGATCTGTTTTTGGTGCATGTTTAACTTAGGTAAGATCTAAATATTTTGACCAACTAGAACACTGACTGAATTTAATAAGATACAATTTTATAGGAATAAATTTTGTCTTATACTTTTGATTTAATAGCGTTTTGTTTTCAAAATACACACAAAGATAGTTTTCAACATTCACTCTTGAAAAATCTTGTGTTACAAATTTTTCTCCTTCCCTTCCCCCCCTTTCATCAGATAGCAAATAATCCAATATATGTTAAACATGTCCCATTTTTCTGTACATATTTCCACATTTATCATGCTGCAAAAGAAAAATCAGATCAAAAAGGGAAAAAATGAGAAAGAAAAAACAAGCAAACAACTATTAAAAAGGTGAAAATACTATGTTGTAATCCACATTCAGTCCCCACAATCTTCTTTCTGGATATAGATGGCTCTCTCCATCACAAGTCTATTGGAACTGGCTTGAATCACTTCATTGTGGAAAAGAGCCTTGTCCATCAGAATTAATCATCACATGATCTTGTTTTTTCTGTTATACTTAATAGTTTTTTTAAACACTTAACATGCACAAATTGGGGTACGCTTGACTAGAGAGAAAATTGTCCCTAAAAGAATTGGTATTTTAAAGGATTATAAATTCAATAAAGAAAAGAAGCATAGCATAGTAAATAGAGAGTTGGTCTCATAGTAAGGAAGGCTTGAGTTCAGATGCTCCTTTACCACATCCTAGCCATGTGATCTTGACCAAGTCTTTTAAACAAGTCCCAGACTACTCTCCAAAACTGTAAGTGTCAGAGTAGGTGTCAATTTGCTTTGGAACAGGCAGTTTCTTCTCTGAGAGATCTCTATCCTAATGGAATTATAGGTCTGCTAAAAGTAAATAAATAAAAATACACCAGTCTCTTGTATGATTTAGTATCCAAGAAAGCTAATATGATATTTTGATAAAGGGCTGCATTAAGAAAACCATGGGTTCCCAGAAGGAAAATATAATAGCCCCATTGCATTTTGCCCTGGTCAGAACATACCTAATGGACTATGATGAGATTTGACTCCATGCATTAGAGAAAGCAATAATAATCTATCCAAGTATCCTGAAATAGCAAGGATATGGAAAATCCATTTAAAGAACTGGTATAAAAACTAAGAATAAAGAAAAGTAGACTCCAGTGGAATGAAGAGGGAGGGAAACAGTGATCACAGCTTTATTCAAAAATATGATGAGCTGACAAAACAAGGGGAAGTAGGCAAAATTTGGATAAAGGAGAATTTTGCCTTGATGTCTAAATGCCAACAATCAGAAGGGACCAAAAATCAAATGGTTTGCCTTGAGGAGTGGTCTTAGAAGTTTTCAAGCAGAACCCAGATAGTTATAGAGCATCGTATAGTGTAAACTCCTTTAGTCTAGGAGTTTGAACATATGCTACTACAGTGTGTTTCACATCCCAAATTATTTGAGTTTGCAGTTCTTTTTCAGTTATGGATAGGATCAGGTCACCATTAATATGCTTTTCATTTCTGGAATTCTGGGATTCTCTAATCTAGTGAAGCACATAGTATTATAACCATTTTATGGATGAAAAAAATGAGACTCAGATTCAGAGAGATTAACTTATTTCTCCAAGGTTATTAGGCTATTAAGGAAGGAGAAAGGAGAGAAATTAAACATTTATTATGTAGTATGATAAGCACTATTTTAAGCACTAAACAAATAATCTCATTTTCTCTTCAAATTAACCTAGGAGATAGGTGCTACTACTATTCTCATTTTGCAGTTGAGAAAACTGAGGTAAACACAGGTTAACTGACTTGGCTAGTGTCCTACAACCTAGAAATTTAGCCTCATGACCAGTGTTCACAAAAAAAATTTGACCTCATTTGACCAGGACATCTCATTTACTAGAAATTGTTTAAAGCAACTATAAATTCAGGATTTCCTGAATTCCAGTCAGTATTCTATCCAAAGTCCGTGTAACTGCCAATTCAGTTTTAAAAGATAGGATACCAAATATGGTTCTCCTGAGGAAAAATCTAGTGCTCTAGTGCTCTTTCCAATATAATTTGCAACTTTTTGCCAATATATTAAATTTTCAAACAATAGAGTTCAGTTGAATCATGGAGTAATTATAAGTATCTGGAAAATCGAAATAAAATCCCAAAAGTTTTGTGTGTGTGTGTGTGTGTGTGTGTGTGTGCTGGAGAAATAGTGAAACAGGAGAAAGTTCACAAGTAAGAAGTGCAAAGTGGTTCACTGAAAGAAAACCTACTTATGAAAGTGTAGGATATATTGATAGCCAGCCTAGCTGTATTGGGTAACACACAGAGAATGTATGTGTGCTTCACCGAGCTAATCCTATTTAAGATAACAATGAGTATCATACTGAGATGCACAAACAGGACTACATTATAAGGCTGCCCTCCTGTAACTCACCTAATGACTAGCCACAGTGTTCTGACATCCAAAATAAATCCAAAACCTCTCCACCCACCACTGCCACCTGAACTCTCACCACTTCTTTGATACCCGATTATGAAAATTTCAGTCCTCATTGATTGCTTTCATTCTGGAATAGAATCACTTCTCCTCTTGACCATACTTAATTATATATTTGCTTTCACATTTCTCTAATCTTTTTTTAGGGTATCTGAAGACCCATACCCTCAACTAGATGTGTATTCCTTAATATTGCCTAATTTGGGGGGATTCTTCATAACACATCCCAATGCTGATAAATAATGGAGTGCTTTATATTGCTGAGCTGATTTGTTGAAGTTAGTGTAAGAGGTTTAAAGATAATTAAATATTTGAACATAAATGTCTTTTAGAAATGGTTAAAATGCAACAAAAATTGCGTATTTGTTATTTGTCTTGGAAACAATGAAGAAAATTAAGTACTTAGATAAATAGATGAATTCTCAAAGCATGATAATTGTTCTCATATTACTCAGAATAAGAATAAAAGTGGTAGTAAAAGGGATTAATAAGCTTTTTATTGAATAAGCCTCTTCCCATCTTTTCTCACATAATGTTTAGCTTAATAATATTACCCTATCCAGTACATGTCCAAGATTTACCTATAATCATTCAACATTAATCATTTTCATTTGGACAGGGAGATGCTGTTTCCCCTCTTCTAAGCATCTTTCATGGTTATATATCCTTTTGTCATTGCCATGTTGAATACCAGAGGCTGATATAGTTATCTCAAATTATTTAATTATATAGTCATTTAGAACTGCTCCTAATCAAGTGTCTGTCTTTATACAATTATAATAACCTAGTGCTGGTAGTCCCAACATTCATCTCAGAGTTCACATACCATTCACATTCCAAGACCAAAGAATGCCTTAGTATAATATTAAACTCTCTTTTACTCTCAGAAAATTGATTTTCTCTTGGTGACACGTGCTAAAGGATTAGTGTTTTATCACTAACTCAGACAGACATCTAGTACCCAGTCTAGTGAATTCTCTACTGAATTCTTAATAATCCAATTCCTGAATCAGTAGCTACTGGAAAGGTTTTCGATTATTAACTCTCTAAATTAACTTGTTTATTTCTATTAAAATGATTGCTATAGTTTCTTAGGGCTTTCCCAAAGATCTATATCTGAAACCCAGGTGGGTTTGCAGGAGCCAGTAAACTGGGTTCCCCAAGTTCACTCCTATTCTCTCAGGAGTGACAGCTGCTTCCCAGCTTCTCAGGATCTGGAAATGGAGGAGAAAGAAGGAAAAATTGGGAAGGGGGAGAAAAGACCACAAAGTCCAATCTTGGGGAAGAGGGAGTAGAATAGATGGGAGAGATTCATATGTAGGTTGGACAGGAACAAGGACATGGAAGGGGAGCCCATGTCCAGATAGGTGAAGCAGTTACATCATTCGATCTTTAGAATAGCTTGGAACAACCCATTTTAAAGATGAAGAACTTGAGCATCAGATTTAAGTGACTTGGCCAGGATAACACAACTAACATGAAGAAAAGAGATTCATATATCAGGGAGAAATATAGGAGAAGCAATTATGGGAAGAGCAGTGACTGTCCTTGGAACAGAAGACAAAGTTCTAATGAAAGATATGGAGCAGAGACATCTCATAATTCTCAAAGGTTTGACAGCAATACTAGAGCCTTTTCATCAGCTTCTAGCTCAATTGCAAGCTCTTTGGTAGCAGTATTGCCAGGATTTTACTTTGATTCTGAAAAGAACTGTTATGTCTGCTTCCTTCCTACACATAACAACTGCAACCCCCATATAAGGGATATCATCCAACCCCAGGAGAGAGAGAACAGAAAACTGAAGCTTTTAAAAGAAGAGGATATGAAAAAGAAAGAAAATAACCAGAATTGGGTTGAATTTATTATCTTTGTTAAATAAAAGGCAGTCATATTTGCTTTACTATCCCAATTATTGCCGACTAGTCCATGAATTATATCTAAACTGCATGCAGAGAAAGAAGATGGAAATTCAAAGCCCTGATTAATCTGCTGTTGGAAATGATCACTTTAAACTTATAGTGGCTTACAATGCCCAAGAGAGGGTATTCACAGTTAATAATGTGGAGCATGGAGACTGCAAGTACGGTATCAGCAACCTTAGTGGTATAGAAACCAAGGTTTTCACTGTGGAGATGTATGACAACTTCTGCTTTATCAACCACAAGATAAATTTTGTATACTGGACCTCTCTTGACTCATTCAAATTCTCATGTTTTACTCTGTCTCATGGCCATTGCAGATGTACATCACTTTACTTCCTGCTTCCTTTTTCAGCAACCCCAGGCCAGAAGACTTTGAAGTGTTAAGATCTCCACTGTTCCATTATCTCCATGGTGTCTGAACCTATAAGCTAATAATTGCTTCAAAGCAGGCTTGTTCAGAAGGGTCCTTATAACAAATGCAGTGACTAGCCATCAGCAGACATTTGAGACCAACAGTAATACATTGATGCAACAGTTTGTCACCCAGGGCCCTGTACTGTACAATGGGAGCCATTCTGGCAAGGTCTTCACTATTGATCTGCCATCACTGAAGCCTTAAAGTCAAGGGCTAAAAAGCTGTCTACTTATTCCGTAACTCAGTTGTAACATCTGTTTGAGTCCTACAAGATGAGTAATCTTGCAAATATGTCTGGGAAGATCAGGCTATGAGACTAGAGGAAAAATACAAGTGTGAAACAATGTGAGGGTCACAATAATGAAAATGCCTCTCTGTCCCTGCATATACATGAGGAAGGAGGTTTTCTGGATGTGGAGCCCTTCTCAGAATTATCCCTTCTTCATATCCATCCTCCAAGGAAACCATATCCTGTGTGGTTTTCTATTCTCATCTTTGGGTGCTTCCATGGAGTGCCAGTATTGCTCTTGGATTTTTGACAGGATTCCTACTGTTTTTCCTACAATTGAATTTGCATTGTACCAGGAAAAAACAGAAGATCCCAGCCTAATGGGATGGAGAAACACAAACTCATTAGTAGAAGATAGGATGATATTGATATTGTTAGCATGCTTCCTAGAATAATTTCAATGGGTGCCTATTTTTTTTCATCTTAGTTTCTTGGGTTCAAGTTTTAAGATTTGTGTTAGATGGAAAAGCTACAAATATATCATCTCATTCCTCTGTGGACTCAAGGAGTATGCAAATTCTTTCCCTTTCTTTGGAAAATGCCATTCTGTTTTAAAAAAGTAAATGATGTTCCAAGCACTGAAAGAATCAATAGAGTTGGGTTTTTCCTTCTCATTGATCAGAAAACTTTCTTTGTCTAATGGATGAATTAGAAGTTAATCTGTATCTGGGTTCCAAGGCATGTATACATACCTTATCAAGACAATCATTATTGTATTTCTGCAAAGAGTTCTGAAGAGAGTCACCAACAGTTTCCTTATAATTTTTAAAAAGTAGAATATGGCGTTATGGGATGGGTAACAGTTTAGCTTTCTTAATTATACAGCATAAAAATCCCTGGGATATTTATTCCTGTATCTTTCACAAGCATCAGGAAGAAAAACAATTAATTATGACTGGCCTTAAAGTTTTCTTCCTTTGTTAACTGTGCAATAAGTATAATAACATGGAACTATTTACATGAGTGGAAGTAGATGGAAGTGTTTTTTTTTAATTCAGCAAGTTTTATAAATCTTTTGCTAGATGAATCTTTCTACTGAAAAAATTAAAATGTTTGTTGCAAAAAATAAAATTGATTGCTACTTGATCTCTTTCACAAACTCCCATGTGTTTTAAAAACAGTCTTTTGAAACTCTATTAAGTGAGACATCTGTATAATTTCATGAGTGTACTTTATTCTTTGCCATTTTGCCTACAGGAGGACATAGTTATACCACAGGTTTGTAAAGCAGAGATGAGAAGCTTTATTTTTATTTTGCTGGAAGACATTACTGTGTACCATTATCACCACAAAAAGGGATATTTAAAATACCCTGTGGAGAGAAATATTTCCCTTTACATTGAAAAAACGAACAAAAATGTCTACTGAATATTTTTCATTTAAGGAGTTCAAGGCAGCAGCATGCAGGCTAATATAAACATTTTAATCTTTGAAGGGGCCTGACACAGCAGGTTATTAGTACTGTTATTCCCTTGAGAACCTGAAAAGTACAATTTCCCATGTTGTATAAGGACTCTAAAAGGTACTAAAAATAGAATCTCAGCCATCTTTTTTCCAACTCAACTCAGTCCTAAAACCAAGAAAACAACATCCTTCAGGGGTCCTAAAATATAACATCATTTTTTTTTAATTATAACATTTGCTACCAAAAAGAGATAAAAAAACGAACCATTATTTTAGTCCTTCAAGCCATCCACACGCATCTCCCCATTTCAGTGACTTAAGTCACCTTCTGATGTCACTTCTGAATTTTCAAAGAGTTATGATATTAATAGGCTTCACAGGGAAACACCAAGTTTAAGAATTTATATTAGAAAAGTTAAAGGTAACTAATCATCATCATCAAAACCTATCCTCAACTTTCCCAAAGCATATTTGCCTTCTCTCCCTTGCTACCTACACTACATTTTAGTATTTTACTTTACTCTGTGTCTATAGTATTCTACTCACTATTAGGTTTTTTTGTCTTTTCAACTCTAACAGTTATCATTGTTCCTGGCAGAGAGTAAGCATTTCTAAAATATTCATTGACTTAACTTGAATTTAATTGAATCATTGATTAAATTTAACTGAAACAGGAAGTTTCAGGACAAAGTTCACTTCTAGTTCAAAAGATGCCAAAGATTCAGAATAGCTCCAGGTGATTCTTCTCTGTAGTCAGAATACAATTAATATCTTACCAAGGATCCACAGTAAATTCTAGGGCAATTGTGAGCAGGTAAAAATTCTCAAGAAAGTTTTCTTTAGAGATAACCTTTGAGCAATTTTAAGATACGGTTTTTTGAGAAAGGTCTATATTGTCATCATAGCATAGAGTCATAGCTTTAACTAGGGAATGATTTGAATAAGAAAGCAGAACTGAGGTGAGATAGTAGTTACCTAGGATATGACTATGTTAGAGCATCAACTTTCTTCCCTGTAGAAAGATTAATTATTATTGAAGAGATATGGAAGATCTGTGACCAGGGTTTAGCCACCATAGAAATGAAGTATATCCTCAGATGAAAAGTTTAGTCACCAAAGGTAAGGAAAAACATGGAGGATATCATGTTGCTTGAGGGACATCAAAGAGGTTCTCTGAAAAGCTCAATAGAACTGAAATATGTATATACAAGTTATCAGTGATTCAAAAAACATTCCTTTTTCTTACCAGGCTGCATTCTAGTGAGGATCCATAGACTCTGTAAACCTTCAAGTGGAAAGAGAGAGTGAATGTTAATGGCTTATTCACCTTCTTGGTTTGTAGTGACTCATGAGCACATAGTCTTGCTGTTGGTTTTGGCTATGTTGTTTTTACTTTTCCTTGTATTAGGTGAATGAGTATTGAAGATAGAATGAATAAGGCTGCTAATATGTGAGTTCCAAAAAGGTACCAGAAGACTGCTGAAAACCTGGAATCCTGCCAGAGTTTGCATCAGCCTAGCCTGGTAAAAAGAAAACTCTCAAATGACTTGCTTGACCCAACTCAATACAGAGAAGAATCTACACTGAGGAACTTGTCTACTGTAAACAAGGGAGAAACTTCAACCAGAGACTGGTTATACTCAGAAATAAAGTAGCTAAAGATATGTTTTCTAACAACCATTTTCAGTCAGAACCCACTCTTCCAAGGGACCATGGGGGTATAGGAAAGATTGTGTCTCCTATTTTGTTTTCTGAGTTGTGTGCTTATTTGTTTGCTTGTTCTTTGGAGGAGAGGGGTGGATATATTTGTCTTTCTGTCGTTGCTTTATATATTTAACTACTATCCCTATTTTAAAAGTTAATTGCTATTAATTGTTTAAATGATGTTTGTTTGTTTATTCTTAGAATTATCCATTAAGATCTGAAATTCTAATGGAATCAGTGATATACCACCATTGTCCCAGTGCCTCAGGAGTTAAGATAAGGACCTCAAATTTACATACATATATATATATATATATATATATATATACACACACACACACACACACATATATATATATATATATATATATATACACCCACATATACAAATACCTGCAGATAATAGATAAGAGGTTATTTGGGCCTAATATTTCAGGGGTCAGGAAAAGTCTAAAGTACATCATGGTGCTTGAGTTGAACACTGAAATAAACTTGGAATTATAAGGGACAAAGTTTAGGAGATAATGTCTTCCAAGCATAAGGGACAGTGATTACAAAGGCCCTGGCATAGAAAGTGAAGGGTTATATTGGAGAAATATTATCAGTTTGACTAGAGCCAGTGGAACCAAAATGAAATAGAAATATATCCCTAAAAGTCCCATCAAATTAGAAAATTACAAATTAACATTATTTATGTTACATTGTATTTTTGTATATTTTGCTAAATATTTTCCAATCACATTTCAATTTTATTAGGCTACAACCTCTGGATGAGACCAACCTCTGGATGAGTGAGAAGAGGACTAAAGTGTAATAAAGTTGGAGAATGAGTTAGAACCTGGTTGTAAAAAGTTTTTAATATATAACTGGGGGTTTACATTCTATTCTAAAGGCAAAAAGAATCCATTTAAGTTGATTGCAACCGATCTTTCTTTATTTTTGAAAAATCACATTTAAAGCTATTTAAAACATGATTTGGAGCGGGGATTTGGAAGAAAGGAGACTAAAATGTAATAACCAGTTAAGATCTGATGAGATCCTGAATAAGGAAGGTGGTTATGTAAAGTATAACAGATGTGAATATTGTGGAGGCAGAAATGTCAAGATTTGACAATTAAATGGATATATGAATGAGTTGAGGATAATCCTGAGATTGTAAAACCAGGAAACTGGAAGGATGGTGATATCTTCTATGATAATGCAGAAGTTTGGAATAGGGGTTAGTTCAGAGAGAAGGATAATGAGTTTTGTTTTGGACATCATAAGTTTTAGATAGCTGTAGATCATCCAGCTTGAAATGTCTTGCTGGCAATTGATAATATATATCTGGCATTCAGGAGAGTCAGAAGAGGACAGGATATCCTGATCTGGGAATCATCTACATAGAGATAATTAAATCCATGGGAACTGATGAAGTAAGAGAGTGTAGACAGAGAAAATAAGGCTCCCCAAAATGATGTAGGCTATATCTTCAGTCAAAGACTGTGACATGTATAATAATTCAATAAAGGAAATTGAGGAATGAGAGAATAATGTCATCAGAACCTTGAGAGAAGAGAGAAAATTTGGGAGGAGAAGAAGGTAACAATGTCAAAAGCTGAAAGAGGTCAAGAAGGATGACAATAGTGGGAAAAAGCTATTAAAGATTACTAAATCACCTCCTAGAGCCCTTCCATTTATGGGCCTCTGCAAAACTCCACTAACTTATTTACTTCACAGCATTGTTGTAAAAGTAAAGTATGCAGAACTCTATAGAAATGTCAGCTATTTTATGGCCGACTGAGATAATGTATGTAATGCACTCTTTAACCAGAAAGTGTTATTTAAATGGAGCTATTATTATTATTTTAAAATTACCTCTTTCTAATTATGGGCAGAGCAACTAAGCTTCATGGATTTCATGTAAAATTATTTCTATAAACTCTCTTCTATGGCCAGAGATGGCACAGGGCACCAATTTCTCTGTTCTTGCTTAAATGCTTCATCTGATATATGAGACACCAGAGTCACAGCAGCTGGGAGATTAATGGAGCACCGAGCCAAGCAGCTGGCAGATAAACAGAGCAGCAGATTGCAGAGACAAAAACCAGGAGTTGGGGGGGGGGGGAAGATATAGATATAGATATATAGATTATCATATGCATTTAACATATGTATGTATACATATGGATATATAGATATAATCACCGTACTAACTTTCCTATTTTACCAGCAAGTTTCCACAAAATAACCTGACAAAACCTCTAAAGTTCCATTTCTTATTCCAAGACAAGGCTCAGTGTACTGTGAAGAACACCTGCCATAATCACCCTCGAAAGTTCTCCAACACAAACAGAGTCTAGTAGCATTGTGAGTTGACTTCCTGGGGATGGCCTGACCAGCATAATTATAGATTAATGAAGCAGACTTGGTGATGTGCTGGTTTGCCTGCCATCATGATTCTACCATTCACATTCATGTCTTTTAGGAAACATTATGGTTTGAATGCTCTGAAGATGTGAGAAAAAAGACAAATATATAAGCAGCCATATCATTCTTCTTCATAACACAGCAGAAATCACATCAGTTCTTTGTTCATAAGCTTTTCCAAAAAACGTACTGGTCCCTGAACAATTCCCCTTCTAGGACAGCAAGAAGGGCATTGCAAATCCTGACTATCATTTATTACCAATGTCATAATGAGAAAATTACAACCTCTCTGGGTTTTGGTATGTTCATTTGAAAAATAATTTAACTGAACTAGAGAACTTCCTCTCCTGTCTTTTTACTATACTGGTTCTCCCCGCCCCCCCCCACCCTCTCTCTCTTTCTCTCTCTCTTCCTCTCTCTCTCTCTCTTTCTTTCTCTCTCTCTCCCTTTCTCTCTCTCTCCCTTTCTCTGTCTCTCTGTCTCTCTCCTTCTCTGTCTCTCTTTCCCCCTTCCTCTCACTGTCTCTGTCTCACTTTCTGTCTTCCCCCTCTTCTCTCTGTCTCTGTATGTCTCTCTTTTTCTTGTCTCTGTCTCTGTCCTTCTGTTTCTCTCTCTCTCTCTCCCCCTTTCTCTCTGTCTTTCTGTCTCTCCTCTCCTCTCCTCTCTCTTTCTGTCTCTCTCCTTCTCTCTGTCTCTCTCCTCTCTTCTCTGTCTCTCTCCTCCCTTCTCTCTATTTCTCTCTCTCTCAGTCTCTCTTTCTCTCTCTATCTCCCTCTCTCTCATATACACACCTCATACATGCACATGCACACTATACATGCACATACACACACATGCACACACACACATATACCATGTTAATCCCATCTCCATTATTTTGTCCATGAGATCTTCCTCCCTAATAGGACCTCTATACTTCTCTGCATTAATACATATCCTCTCTCTATTCCAAAGCCTACATAAAGGCTCACCTGGCCCACATGTGAAACCTTATAAATAATCTGGCTCAATAATGTTTTATCATATAACCTTTTTGAGTAGTTGCACAGATGAATTTCCCACCTTGCCAATTTAATGTAAAATCTTGGAAAGCAGAAATTATGACTTCTACTTTTGTGTCCCCACAGCAACAGTACACATCGGATACAAGGAAAATGTTTAATAATAGAATAGCATTTGTTTGGTCAAATCCCTTCCATGAAAGTAATAGTAGAGTAAATCAAGCAAGAACAGTGGTACATTTGAGACAAAGGACTTTGCATTTTCAATACACAGAAAGGTTGGAGGAAGAAGGCAAAAAAAAAAATAAATAAATAAATAGAAGGAAATGAATAATCCAAGAAGCAGGTGTAGATAAGAAAAAAAATGATGATGAAGATGATGATGATGATTCATATAGCATTTTAATGTTTACAGAGCCTTTCTAATGTTACAACGTTTGAGGAACCTTTTTCAGAAGAAACAGCAAAGAAAGCAAAAGCCTAAAGAATAGAAATGAAGCAATCACTGAATATGGCAACAACTTAAGTGTGGAAAAGGAAAAAAGATTGAGCTAAGCTATCAAAGAATAGTTCTGAATATGGATGAAAAGGAATAGAAAAGAATTATGTGGGTTTTCATCTCAACCATACATTTTAATTGATGTTTTGCAAATGTAGAACCAAAAATCATGATTAGCAATGGAAGGTGGTAAAAAGGGTAAAACATGGGAGAATGTCAGAGAGTTTCAAAAATCTACGGGAATCAACAATTAAATATTTTATTTCACTGAATTCTGTTACCTTCACTTCTAGAAACATAATAGAGACTTTGTCATTCTCTTAACTTAGGTTCCTTTTCTATTACTCCCACCCCCATGATATTTTCAAGGAAAAATGGAACTCTGTTGCATTTAGGATGGCATATACACTTAAGAAGGTATGATTTCAGTAGTTACACTTGAATAAACATTTTTCTCTTTAGCTATATTAAAACCTGGAGGAGCAAAACATTATTTCAAATACATTTCTTCTTTATTTAAACAATCATAGAACAAAGAAACAGCCACACTTGCATTGTATCCTCCATCAAAATAACCAATCAAAAGTCCAATTAATACTGCTTCATTCTTTCAAAATAGCATTGAATTGATTTCTTTTGGTCATCATTATTTTTCACTTCTGGAATTGACTGCTTGTTCAATTATTAAGACATAATTTTCCACAAAAGTAAGCTCTTTCTCGAAGTTATCTTTTTAACATTAGACAAAAGAAGTTTTATCATACTGACTTCTTTTCTTTGAAGTTGTTTCACTCTTAGACTGCTGACTTCCAGAAGCAAATTAATAAATGTCTACTGAGATCTGATCAGAGCTTCACCTAACAATTGTTTTGACCTGGCAAATAAATGAGTAGTTAGAGGTCTAGGTGTCACTATTTAAATGCCAGGGTCTCCAGAAAGCTGTCCAGGCCACTGGTACATAATTATAAAAACTCCCTACTGCCTTTAGAAGACAGACAAACAGAAAGGTCATGTCTTTCACTGCACTACAAAGTGGAATTTAGCTTATCTGGTATGAATGTTTCTGTTCCTTTGTTTAAAAAATATTTTTTCCAACATAGGGAGTTGGGGGCTGGGGCCGAAAGATATGAGATCTCCAAAAATATCATCCAAAATGAATTTAATTTCTTATTGAATGTGTGGTGCACATATTAACATGGGCAATGATCAGATTGTTGTGCCACAGTTCCCTTTATTGTCCTGCCTCAGTTTCCCTAAATTGTTCTGCTTCAGTTTCCTCAAATGTTCTCCCTCAGTTTGCTTGAATTGTTCTGCCTCTGGTTGTAATCCCCCTTTTCTGTTCATTAGAACTGAGATAATTAGGTCTGTGGATATCTGGCATATCAAAGATAAGACTTCAGATGTCCTATCTCATCAGCCTAATTGGCATTGTTTATATCTCTAAGTTTTAGACTTCCTGGCTCTAGTTGGACACCTCCTAAATCCTCCCAATTTGTAAGAATTTATGGTTCTACCCCAACCTGTCAGAACTGGACTAATGGTCCCTGCCTGCAGATTCCCACTCACCAGACTTCACCCCTCCTTTGTCTACCTGAGCTTGAAGCTACATGTATATATGTCATTGAGAACTCACTTTCACTGCTGGATGCTTTCAGACATTAGCCCTGGGAGCAACATGCCCCCAGTACAATCTTTCCTGCTCAAATAAAATATTAAAAACTCTCTAATCTCTATGTTGCCTCGGTTTCTCCAGCATTACAAGATGAGGCTGTTATGGGTAAAATATTTATCTTTCTCAAATGGCAGAAAAGACACTGTCAATAGGCAAGTGCATAAATTACACAACGTGTTTTCATAGAGTGATAGGAATAACTAGAGAAAAGTTTGTCTAAAATAAGTTGTGATCAGAGGAAAGGAAGCTGAATTTTCTTATAATTATGTTGATTTAATGCCTAAGAATACCAATCTAGGTACGGGTTTGTAGTTATTGCTTTGTCTTATATTTTTTGTTTCTTTAAAACACTTGTACATTAAGATTATATTGCAATTGTGTGATAAATAAATTAGGACATGGAGAGTATGAAGGCAAAGAGTAAAGTACAGCTTATTACATTAGCTTAGGCAAAAAGAAATGAGGATCTGAATTAGAGCTGTTGGCTTAAAAGCAGAAAACAGTTAATTGGTAGCAGAGGAAGAATCAAGAACACTGGGAAAATGATAAAAGGATAAGTTAAAAAAAATTATTCTGGGTGGATAGGTTAGATTCAGAATGTAGACATCCTTAAATGTAAGTCAAAATTTTGCATTATTCATTAAACAATGGAGATTCAATGAATGTGATTCAGTAGGAAAATAACATGATCATAAGAAGGAATGATTTAATTGTGTTCATTAGTAGTTGTTATTGTTCTTTTTCAATGCTCTTTAGTCTAGTTAATCTGGTCTGGTGATTTAAACTTTACTGTGTGTTTTCATATCATAATGCCTATTGTAGACATCTTTTCTGAGGGGTTTAACCACAAAGAAAAGAAAAGACATATGATAATAGCAGAGATGTAAGGATCAAATGAGAGTTGTTGTTCATTTGTTTTTCCAGGTTGGAAGCAATAGAGAATTATAGACAATAGAGAATAAGTTAATAGAGAAAGCATGTTTGAAAATAAATGATATAGAGATAATGGCAAAAAGCCAATCTTTTGGAACAGATGGGATGAAATGAGATTGATTTTTCAGGTTGGGGTGGTTAGTCTTAGTAAGGAGAAAGGCCACCTCATAATATGAGACAGAGATGAAAGAAGAAATAGTGTCAAAAAGCATATGAATGATATAAGATATGAAAGAAGGAACAAGAGAGAGTTCACAACACATAGTGTCATTTTTTTTTCCTATAAAATATTAGGCGAAGCTTTCATCTGAGAAGGTAGAGGGAGGGGGAACAACGTAAGATATAGGAAAGGATGAAGAAGTTAGGAAGAACTGCTTTGAAGAATGGGATAGTGAATTGATTAGGAAGGTATAGTTGGAGTTAGCAGCAGTGAGATCCAGTTGGAAGTTAATGTAGCATAAATTTGTAGTGGATCTTCAGTCAGAATTCTTGTGTGATTTTATCCATCTTCGTTCAATTGTACATATGTAGGAATGAAGGCAGGGAAGGTAGGAGTGATCCAAGGTTGCAGTCTGGCAGGACACAATCAGTAAAATGACAAAGGGGCTAGAGGTTAATGAGAAGAAGATGGAATAGAGTTGAATTGTTTTACCAAAGGGTCAAAATGGATAGAAGAGGAGATAGTGGTTAAAACTGGAGAAACCTGAGAAAGAATCAAGAGGTCAAGAGACTGGAGGTAATGATGTGAAAAAAGGTAAGATTTGCCATTTGGGGGAAGTCAAAGGGAAGGTGAAAAGGCAATAGGTTATGGTGGGGCAAGGAGACTGAAGAATTTTTGAATATGGAGGTGGTATATTTGTAGGAGACAGCAAGATCAAGATTATGTCATCTTTGAATGTGACTGAAAGAAAAAAAAGCAGGTCATAGGAAAGGATTAGGTTAAAGAGTTGAATAATCAAAATGCTTAAGGGCAGTAGCTGCAGGGGAAAGAACAATTTTGAGCCTTGTATCAAATTCATTGAGGAAAAAAGGAAGTAACATAAAGGTCTATAAAATTAGCTACCAGGATTTTGATTGGGTGTTAGATATAATTTGCATGAACCACAAAGAGGCAATGGAGAGCAAAGAGAATTCCAACTTCTCCGCAGTGATCAGAGAGGCAAGAGGAATGAAAGAAGCTAAAGCCAGTACTGGAAAGGATAACTATAAAGGCTATGTCATCAAGGGGAGTCAGGTTTCAGTAATATCTAGAAAATGGTATGATCAGAAAAGGAAAAAAATTAAGATGAAGGGAAGTCTGTTGCCTATGGAAGATGTATTCCAGAAGATATAGTAGAAATTACCAGTAGATTTTAGTAGGAACTTTAGGTGAGAAGATTGAGGGAGATGGAAATAAGGAATCAAGTGGTAGAGAATGAGAAATGATGTTTAAATTACAGTTTACAAGGGCTCAAGATCACTAGGATATGCAAGATATAATCAGGTATAGGAATGTTCAGCATTGCCGTTCTTCCTCTAAAATAAGACTGGAGATCATGTTAGAGATAAGAACAAGTATACACTCAAATGAATTGTCAGAAAGAAGGCCCTGCTTCACTACTCTTCCCTTTGAAGACTGAAGATTAGGCAGAAAGGGAGATAGTTAAAGATGGAAGTAGTATTCCACACCAATTTTCCTTTCCCAGTTCCTTCAAGGGACAGGTGACTCAGCATTTGGAAAGTCTAACATTGACTTTGCACCCACATCTCATTTAGAATGGCTAGCTGCAAGAGATGAAAGTTGCCTTAAGCACAGTTGGAAGTCATTGATTTGGGACTGATGGAAGACACCAGCCTCTTTTTATTACCTTCCTTCAGGGCATTCCAAGAAAATAGTAGGGGGCATGTGGTCAGAAGTAGGTCTGGCTCCTTTTCACACAATATAAGAGAGGGGGATGATAAGTTATATAAAATGTTCCACTCACTCCATTGGGATGTCAAAAAAAATCAAAGAAGAATTCCAGCACAGTTCATGAAAACCTCCAAACCTTACAACAACTCACTGGAGAATGTGGATAAGAGTTGCATAGAATGGAGACACTGGATGAATTTCTATTATTATTATTATTATTCAAGCTTTTTATTTTCAAAACATATGCCCAGATAATTTTCAACATTCACCCTTGCAAACAAAACCTTGTGTTTCAATTTTTCCTTCCTTTCCTCCTATACCCCCCTAGATGGCAAGTAATCCAATATATGTTAAACATGTGCAATTCTTCTATACATATTTCCCCAATTATCTCACTGCACAAGAAAAATCAGATCAAAAAAGAAAAAAAAATAAGAAAAAAAATCTAAGAAAACAACAACAAAAAGAGTAATAATACACACTCAGTTCCCACAGTCCTCTCTCTGGGTACAGATGGCTCTCTCCATCACAAGACAATTGGAACTAGCCTGAATCATTTAATTGTTGAAGAGAGCCACATCCATCAGAATTGATCATCATGTAACCTTGCTGTTGCTGTGTATAATATTCTTTTGGTTCTAATCTCTTCACTTAGCATCAGTTCATGTAGGTTTCTTTAAAATCATCCTGCTGGTCATCTCTTATAGAACAATAATATTCCATAGCATTCATATACTATAACTTATTCAGCTGATGGGCATCCACTCAGTTTTCAGTTTTTTGCACTCCAAAAAGGGCTGCCACAAACATTTTTGCACATGTGGGTCCCTTTTCCTCCTTTATGATATCTTTGGATATCTATAGGGCCAGTAGAAACAATGCTGGATCAAAGGGTATGCACAGTTTGATAGCACTTTGTGCACAGTTTCATATTGTTCTCCAGAATTGTTTTTTGTTTGTTTGTTTTTGTTTTTTGTTTGTTTGTTTTATTTATAATGTTTTATTGACAGTACATATGCATTGGTAATTTTTTACAACATTATCCCTTGTACTCACTTCTGTTCCGACTTTTCCCTTCCCTCCCTCCACCCCCTCTCCTAGATGGCAGGCAGTCTTATACATGTTAAATATGTTACAGTATATCCTTTTTTTTTTAATAGCCTTTTATTTACAGGTTATATGCATGGATAACTTTACAGCGTTAACAATTGCCAAACCTCTTGTTCCAATTTTTCACCTCTTACCCGCCACCCCCTCCCCTAGATGGCAGGATGACCAGTAGATGTTAAATACATTAAAATATAAATTAGATACACAATAAGTATACATGACCAAAACATTATTTTGCTGTATAAAAAGAATCAGACTCTGAAATATTGTACAATTAGCTTGTGAAGGAAATCAAAAATGCAGGTGGGCATAAATATAGGGATTGGGAATTCAATGTAATGGTTTTTAGTCATTTCCCAAAGTTCTTTCTCTGGGCTTGCTGGTTCAGTTCATTACTGCTCCATTGGAAATGATTTGGTTGATCTCATTGCTGAGGATGGCCTGGTCCATCAGAACTGGTCATCATCTAGTATTGTTGTTGAAGTATATAATGATCTCCTGGTCCTGCTCATTTCACTCAGCATCAGTTCGTGTAAGTCTCTCCAGGCCTTTCTGAAATCATCCTGTTGGTCATTTCTTACAGAACAGTAATATTCCATAATATTCATATACCACAATTTATTCAGCCATTCTCCAACTGATGGACATCCATTCAGTTTCCAGTTTCTAGCCACTACAAAAAGGGCTGCCACAAACATTCGTGCACATACAGGTCCCTTTCCCTTCTTTATAATCTCTTTGGGATATAATCCCAGTAGTAACACTGCTGGATCAAAGGGTATGCACAGTTTGATAACTTTTTGAGCATAGTTCCAAACTACTCTCCAAAATGGTTGGATTCGTTCACAACTCCACCAACAATGCATCAATGTCCCAGTTTTCCCGCATCCCCTCCAACAATCATCATTATTTTTTCCTGTCATCTTAGCCAATCTGACAGGTGTGTAGTGGTATCTTAGAGTTGTCTTAATTTGCATTTCTCTGATTAATAATGACTTGGAGCATCTTTTCATATGACTAGAAATAGTTTCAATTTCTTCATCTGAGAATTGTCTGTTCATATCCTTTGACCATTTTTCAATTGGAGAATGGCTTGATTTTTTATAAATTAGAGTTAATTCTCTATATATTTTGGAAATGAGGCCTTTATCAGAACCTTTGACTGTAAAAATATTTTCCCAGTTTATTGCTTCCCTTCTAATCTTGTCTGCATTAGTTTTGTTTGTACAAAAACTTTTCAGTTTGGTATAATCGAAATTTTCTATAGTATATCCTAAATACAATATATGTGTACACAACTGAAGAGTTCTCTTGTTGCACAGGAAGAATTGGATTCAGAAGGTAAAAATAACCTGAGAAGAAAAACAAAAATGCAAACAGTTCACACACATTTCCCAGTGTTCCTTCTCTGGGTGTATCTGATTCTGTCCATCATTGATCATTTGGAACTGAGTTAAATCTTCTCTTTGTCGAAAAAATCCACTTCCATCAGAATACATCCTCATACATTATTGTTGTTGAAGTGTATAATGATCTCCTGGTTCTGCTCATTTCACTCAGCATCAGTTCATGTAAGTCTTTCCAAGCCTCTCTACAGAACAATAATATTCCATAATATTCATATACCACAATTTACCCAACCATTCTCCAATTGATGGGCATTCGTTCATTTTCAAGTTTCTAGCTACCTTTTGGGCTGCCACAAACAAATTGGCACATACAGGTCCCTTTCCCTTCTTTAGTGTCTCTTTGGGATATAAGCCCAGTAGTAACACTGCTGGATCAAAGGGTATGTACAGATTGATAACTTTTTGAGCAGAGTTCCAGATTGCTCTCCAGAATGGTTCTCCAGAATTGTTTAATCAGTTAACAACTCCACCAACCATGTATTAGTGTCTCAGTTTTCCCACATCCCTCCAACATTCATCATTATCTTTTCCTTTCACCTTAGCCAATCTGAGAGGTGTATAGTGGTGCCTCAGAGTTGTCTTATTTTTCATTTCTCTGATCAATAGTGATTTAAACATCTTTTCATGTGACTAGAAATGGTTTTAATTTCTTCATCTGAAAATTGTCTGTTCATATCCTTTGACCATTTATCAATTGGAGAAAGGCTTGAATTCTTACAAATTTGAGTTAATTCTCCACATATTTTAGAAATGATGCTTTTATCAGAATCCTTGAATGTAAAATGTTTTCCCAGTTTATTACTTCCCTTCTAATCTTGTCTTCATTGATTTTGTTTGTACAAAAACTTTTAAACTTAATATAATCAAAATCATCCATTTTGCATTCTATAATGTATTCCAGTTCTTTCTTGACCACAAATTCTTTCCTTCTCCATAGATCTGAGAGGTAGACTATCCTTTGTTCTTAGAATTTGTTTATAATATCACTCTTTATATCTAAATCATTAACCCATTTCAACCTTATCTTGTGATAGGGTGTTAGATGTGGATCAATGCTTAGTTTCTGCCATATTAATTTCCAATCTTCTCAGCAATTTTTGTCAAATAGCAAATTCTAATCCCAGAAGCTGGAGTCTTTGGGTTTATCAAAGACTAGATTATTATAGTCACTGACTATTGTGTCTTGTGAACTTAACCTATTCCATTGATCAAGTACTCTGTTTCTTAGCCAGTACCAAATGGTTTTGATGACCGCTGCTTTAGAATATAAACTGGGAGAATTTCAATCTGCATTTTCAGAGAAAATTCCAAATTGATGACATCATAGATTTATTTTTATATTTAAGTGCTGAGTAAAAGCAAAGTCTTTAATTGTCCAAAAGGAAAAAAAATAAACTTTATAATACAAGGAAGAAATTTTGATTAAATAGCAATTTTACTGAAAAGGTTTTAGAGGTCTCACCATATTGCTTACTAAATATAATTTAGCAATGTGATGTAAGCCCAAAAAAGGTAATTTTATTTTAGACGGCATTTATAGGCTCAGCTTCAAGGAAAAAAGAGGTCATGCTTCCACTGTACATAGGCCTTGGCTAGATTAGATATGAAGGAAAATGTTCAGCCCTGAAAACCACAGTTTAGGATGTACAATGGCAAGATGAAACTAACCACAGGAGGATAAACAGGATGATGCTATACTGAATCAGTGACATGTGAAAATAAGTTGAAGGAATTGGAGATGCTCAGTATAAAGTAGAAGACATTCATGGGTAAGTGATTTCCACTTCAAATATTTGAAGGTCAATTGTATGGTAGAGGAGATTAGAATTATTGTTCTGCTCCAGTCTTCAGAATCAGGAATAATGGATGGTAATTGCAAAGAGACAAATCTAGTCTTGATGCTAGTGTAGAGCTAACGAGGAGGGAACCCTGTATTTTCTTTCGCTTGGCACAAGTGACTCCCTCTTTAAAGTAGGATTCATTTCGGTGTAAATTGAGCAAGTTATATTAACATCTCTGTGTTTGAATTTATTCCTTCCCCAGACTGCTTGGAAGGCTATATTTTACGATTATATTCTTATTTATTAGCCTTCTTTTGAAAGACTAGATGTATGTATTAAAATTTTATTGTGATAACCTTAAGTTTTTAAGGCAGATTGGACTATGGGCAAACCTAAATACAAGGAAGTGAAGGCTGGAAAATGCTATCTGTCAAGTCACGAAAGAGAAAAAACAGGGCCCATTTATTTCTGCCCCCACATCAGGAAAAACTTCCTAGTAATTAAAGCTGTTCTAAATTGGAATGAGCTGCTCAAGAAGGGCACCCTCTCACTAAAGGGATTCATGAGAATATCAGGAATATTATAACAGGGACTACTTTCCTATATGGATTGGAATGAAATAGCACAAGTTCAGTTCTCAAGTTCTACAATTCTATTGTGAAAGTGATTTCTGATTCTCAAAATTTATCTTCTAGTACTTCTATCCAATTGAATTGCTTTTAATATCAACAATCTTTCTAAATCAACAGAAATATTTCCCTAAAATAAATTAATCTGAAAAGGATTGCTGAACCCTTTTCAAGGTAGCGACCCCTTTGGTGTCCACTTGTTACCCAACTCTCTGCTGTGGTTCCAAGTAGCTGTAGTATGTGTGGTGGCTATATCCTGTAAAATCCTTTAGGCAGATAAGTTAAACCAGTTTGAGAGTAACCAACAGACCTCAAGGCCATAGGACAGTTAAGGGAATGTTTATTAGCATGAGAAGATTTCTCCTGGAGATTTGGGTGGATACAAACAATTGGTTCCAAGGGCCACAAAGACAATGCCAGAACCATCAAAGTCATCTTGATTTTTATCTTGCCACTAGACTTAAATAGCTGAGACAGAGGGAAAGAGAGAAGCTGATGACTTTGTGCAATCCAACCTCACTTAAATTCAATTCACTCCCAAGTTAAGATATCTTTGAAAACAAAAGATAAATAAATAACAAGTTTATTGTTAACTTGATAGGAATGTGACCAATCTTTGAGCTTGCTTGAACTCCAAGTTTGTTTTCATTCCAAGGCTGTATCAAGGACATTCATCCAATTTGCTAAGCAAAGATCATTCCGTGGCAGGGATTATGAACTATTAAAGAGCTTAAAATGAAGAAAAGATAATCACCAAAATCTACTGTGTTTGTTCAAATCCAACATCCTAGTAATGATCTTTCCATGTTATAAAGTTGTTGTTTTTTATCTAAGTAGATCCTCAAGCTCTGCTAAAAAATAAATGAACTTTTCTATGTCTTTATATTGCTAACCAATTCAATACCTTTTTTTATGATCAACTGCAAGTGCGCAGGAATGATTTTTGTTGTTGTTGTAAGGATCCTTTATACTCAATCTGATCCATAAATGACTTAAAAACTTCTGTCTATAAAAAACAGATCAACTGGCTCTTTTCAACAATGAAATGATTCAGGCCAGTTCTAATGATCTTGTGATGAAGAGAGCCATGTACACCTAGAGAGAGAACTGTGGGCACTGAGTATGGATCATTTTAACTTCTTTTGTTGTTGTTTGCTTGAATTTTATTTTCTACCTCATATTTTTCCTTTTTGATCTGAATTTTCTTGTACAGCAAGATAATTGAATAAATATGTATGCCTATATTGGATTTAATATACATTTTACCATATTTAACATATATTGGATTACTTGCCATCTAGGGGAGAGGTTAGGGTGAAAAGGGGGAAAAAATCGAAAAATAAGGTTTTTGCAGAGGTCAATGCTAAAAAATTATCCTTGCATATGTTTTGAAAATTAAAAACATCAATAAAAAAAGAAAAAAATTAAAAAATTAAAATTAAATAAAAAACAGCTCAAGATGGAGCTATGCAGTTTCTTCAAAACACACACACATACACACACACACACACACATACTCTAACTCACTCACACCCTGACTTCTTCAATTCACTTAACCCTATAATACATCTAATTCAAAAGTTTATCCCAAGAAGGATTATGTCCCTTTATTGCACTATACCAAATGGCATATTGTATGAATTACCCAAATAAATTCTATCAAATAAATATAAAAAGTAGAATGTGGAACTTTAATTAGTCACACTATTTATAGTGACTTAGTTTACTGGATAGCTGCCAACAATTTGCTTGAATTATTTGTTTATTGACACAGCTTCTGTTAGTCTATCAATTGCATTATAAAAAGTACCACATTAAGGGCTAAGGTCCCCAAAACTTTTTTAATGTCTGACCTCAGCTTCAGGAGCTTAAATGTTTACCTATACTTATGGGGGGCTATTTCTTATATATATAGAATGGCAAAGGTAAATCAGATTATAAAGAGAAATCTACCCCAAATACCTTTCTAATGCTGTTCATGGCATATACACTGGATATTTAAACAGTGGAGAGCTAAAAATTGTTCAGAGTATTGATGGTGCAAATCCCCACATGGAAGAGGAATCTGCATCCAGGAGAATAATGATATGTAATATAGGTGCCTTGGCAGACTTTAGAGCATCTGTAAGTATTATGTAATTTGTTGATGTTAAACAATCCACATATTTAGAAGAAATTATTTCAGATAACACAGTAGCCAGAATCAGAAGGTACTAACTGATGAGAGCCTTGACCATTCTTCTCAGTGGTTCTCTCTTAATGAATCTCTGCTCTTTGACTATGTCCCTGCTGGCATGTAGTGATAAATAATGCTATAAAGGCAAGACGCCTTGGACCATATCTCTTTATAAGGCTAAATGACACTAGAAAAATAGGTCTCAGTCTTTTATCTCAATATTTGTCTTTCTCTTTCAGGTGGAGGAGACTAATCTGGAAGCCCAGCCAATTTAAGCTTTGAAAAGTCAGAAGAGTAAAAACCCCTAGAAGATCAAGATTACAAAAGTTGCATCCTTGCCAGGTTTTATAACTGGTCCAGTATCAATTCCTCCAAGGAGCAAAGAGAGCAACTTTGGGAATCCAGTCTAATAGTATCTGAGAATAGGACATCTGGCAGTCAAACCTCATTTGAACTTTGGTGGAACCAATACTAAAATAAATCAAGTCCAAGCCCACTCCCTCCAGATATTGGGCAACCATTCTGCTCCTAAACTAGAAACTAAGGGGATACAAATGAGTATGACAAGTTATCTTTCTAAAAGGAATCTATAAGCTAGTGGGAAAGTGTGAGCTATATGAATTTTTGAGTTATAAGGGAGCCACTTCCTGATCTATAAAGCGATCAGCCAATATTTGCTCAAAGATCTCTAGTGAAGGGGAACACACTACAAATCAATATATTCCATTTTATAACTCTTATTGTTAACAGGTTGCATGTATAAATCTTTCTCTTTGTAGCTTCCACCCATTAAGCCTAGTTATTTCTTCTAATTGAACAGAATATAGCTAATATGTCTCCCCTATGACAGCTTTTCTGGTACATGAAGGCACTTGTTACGTTACTTTTCTCCAACATTCACAGCTCCTTCAGTTGACCCTTATAGGTCATGAACTTCAACTTCATTGCCTTCAACCAGGCAATTGAGCAGTCAACTAGCTCTTATCAATAAATATATATTTATTAAGTACCTATTTTGTGTCAGGTACTATACTTAGTGTTAATTTAGCCTATTTTATATTTTGATCAAAGCAACATTGAAAATACACAGAGAGGCAAAACCAGTCCCTGCCTACCCTTAAGGAGCACACTTTGTAATGAGGAGGCAATGTGTAAAAAAATGTGCATAGCAGATATATACAAAATGGGTGGAATATAACGTGGAAGCATCTGAAGCTAGGGAAATCAGGAAAGATTTGCAGGAAGAACATTTTTGTTACCTTCAGCTAGGATGCTCTAAAGCTTATCAATGTCTTTCTTAAAGTGTGGTTCCAAGAAATGAACAAAATATTTCAGATGTCTAATTAAAGGAAATTAGAGCAGGACTATAATCACCGTGGTCACTAAGTCTAAGTGCTAGTATAAATGATATAAATTAAGAATCACTTGGATTGTATGAGAGAGACAGATAGGCTCTAATTGGAGAATCAGTAAATCATTCAATATGCATTTATTAAGCACCTTCTACTCGGGTTCTAGGGCTACAAATAATGTAAAGAAAAACCAAAAAGGTTCTTCAAGGAGCTTATATCCACATAGAAGATAAACAAAAAAGAACAGAAGGAAACCCAAAGAAACAGCACAGTTTTGAAATTACTAGCTGTTTGCTATTGAGTCAAACACTTAACCTATCAAAGCTGTTTCTACATCTATAAATTTGTTGTTCTTGTTGAATCATCTAAGTTATCCAGCTCGATGGGACCCACTTGACATTTTCTTGGCAAAGAGAGTAATTTGCTACTTCCTTCTCAAGCTCATTTTACATATGGGAAAACTGAGACAAACTGAGTTAAGTGAATCATTCAGTGTCACATGCATAGTCTGAGGCCAAATTTGAAATCAGGTCTTCCTGATTCCATGTCCAGTGCTGTCTAAAAAACCACCTAGCTTTCCCATATCTATAAATGGGAAATAATTTAATACTCAGGCTATTTTGCAGAGTTTGTCTGAGGACCAAATGAGATAATGTATATAAAGTTCTTTTTAAATTTTAAAGTATTATATAAAATGTGAGTAGTTTTTAATTCCATTTTTAAAAATCTTAAATCTTTAATTATTCAGGTCAATTTTGACTTCTTTTCTTTAATCTTTTGTTCACTTGTCATATCAGAGTTCATCTGTTTCTAAATTTCAGCCTTGAATTATTTCTACCATCTACTTTTTTCCATTCCTAGCTCAAATGTTACAGCACACCAGTGGAAGAAATTACACAAGCATGCTAAATTATATCTTCTAAATAATCCTGTTGTCTCAATAGGGTCCTAATTGCTATGTGCCAATTATTATATTCTTTCCCAAATGACCCTCACTCCCAACAAGGGATTTGTTGAACTTCTCTTCTCAAGAAACATATACCCCCTCTCTTCACCTGTTCTTAACAAAGAATTTCATCATATACTTCACTGAAAAAAAAATTAAATCCACCTGTCAAGAGCTAAATATCTTTCCCATTTACATTCTTTAAATCACTTCAACACCATCCCTGATTCTCTTATCCTTCTCACCAGTCTCAAAGAAAGAGCTGGCTCTTCTTTTTGCTAAGGCCCATCCAAAAATTGTGCCTTTGATTTCTTCTCCCTACCCCCCCTACCAATACATTGTTGGATCATTTCTCAAAAGGATAATAACCTCTAATCTATTTTTTTTTAATATTGAGTCTCCCTGTCCCATCCATGCTGAAAATTCAAGGGATCTCCTCAAGAGCTAATCTCACTACCCAGTTTTTACAGAGAATGACCTGGGCCAGTTTTCATTCCTTAGACAACTCAATGATCTTCTGCTCCTGGGGATCACTATATTGATGGCAGACCTAGTGAATCCAATTGGCTTTGAATACTGCAGATAAGAAATCCTGATCTAAAGAGATCTTTGGGGCTCAACCTCCAGGCTCTCTCCCTCACATTTAACCTCTGATTATACTTTAGCTCCTTTACTGCTACCTACAAATATGCCCAGATATCCTCCATCCTTAGAAAAAAATATTGACTAGATCCGACTATCCCCTTAAACTACCATCATTTATAAATCTTCACTTTCACAACCTCCAGGGGGAGAAAAACTCTCTAGATCAATGACTCTGACTTTCTTACCTCTCACTAACTTTACAATACATTTCTGTCTGGCTTCTGTCCCAAACACTCATATGAAACTGCTTTCTCCAAAGTCAATTGAATCAAATATCAGCCATCAGTCAAAAAGCATTTATTAAGCATTTAAAATATGCCTGGAACTTTAAGTATTAAATGTATAAAGAACTCACATTTTAAAGGGAAAGACAATCTTGTAAATAATCAGATAGACATAAGATTGATCTAAAGTGTTACCAATAATACTTTTTTTTGGCTAAAACTAATCAATGGTCTTTTTTCAGTATTCTTTCTACTTCACAGAAGCCTTCAACAATGTTGATCAACTGTTACTTCAACTCTTTCATCTTTCTGTTTATGGTTATAACATTTCCTTGTTATAGTTCTCTTTCTATCTGTCTGATTTATCCTTTTAAAATGTCTTTCTAGGATCATTCCCATGCTCTATCTCCATGTGGGACTGTATACCAATTCTCTAGTTGGGGGCATTTTCCCTTTTTTCCTTACAATTACTCTATTGGTAAGTATCCAACTTTTATCTCTATGCAAATAATTCATATATATGTCTTGACTTTACTCTTTCCTGAGCTTCAACCCCATATTTTCAAAAGCCTGGTGAACATATACTCTTTTTTATTAAAGTTTTTTATTTTTCAAAACATATGCATGGACAAATTCTTCAACAGTGCAAAACCCTGTGTTCTGATACACCCTTCTCCTTACCCCACATCCTCCCCTAGATGGCAAGTAGTCCAATATAAAACATATACTCTTGAATGTCTCAAGATCATCTCAAATTCAACAGATCTAAAAAAGAAATCATCCTTATTCCTAAACTCACTCTCCTGTTTACTTCCCTTTGGAAGACCACCACCATTTTTTATCACCCAGATTCACAACTTAAAAATGAGTCATCCTCAATTCTTCAATCTAACTCAGACCTCCTCCTCCAATCAGTTGTCAGATCTTTTCTATTACTTCCACAATATCTTTTATATGCATCTTTTTATTTTTAGATTCACATGACTACTACTCTAATTCATACCTTCATCACCACCAATATGCAACTGTTAGAAAAATCTCCTAATTGGTACCCTTGCATGTAGCCTCTCTTTTCTCCAATCTATCCCCCACAATGTTGCCAAACATATTCCTAAAATAAATATCTAACCATATAATTCCACTACTTAAGTTTCAGTGGCTACTGTTTCTGAAACAAAATGTGCATTATTTTGTTTGACATGGCTAGATATACAAAATCCAGCTTTGATTTATTTTTCCAGGCTAATTGGATATCAATGCTCCTTATACACAATACATTTCAACCAAACTGACCTACACCTGAGATCCTATTTCTCACCTACATGACTTTGCATAGGTCTCATGCCTAGAAGAGTCTCAAAGTTCAACTATGCCTCTTAGAAGCTCCCTTCAAGGCTCAGCTCAAAAAGTACCTCTTAATGGGCATTTTTAGACATCTCACTTCCTCCAATGTTAGTGCTTTTCTACATAAAATTATTATTAACAATAATAATAATTACTATTATTACTATGCTCTTACCTATGAACATTTGCTGCCCTCAGGAGAATATTAACTCCTTTTGTATCATTTTTGCATATAAGCACTTACTAATGGCTTCTTAATTGATTGGTCAATAATTAGCATTCCACAACTGCTGTGTAAGCTCTAACTGAACAGTAAACCTTTCCATACAGTTTCATCACAACAATCTACAACTTGCTATGTAGAGTTTTTTAAGCACCATGAGTCCATTAGAGGGAATCTCTGGTTTGTTAATACTTATTATATTGCCTAACTTACCTAAAACATTAGAGTGTACTAGATGGAAAAATGCAACTCTGAAATAGATATACAATTAGTTGATTCATTTAAAATGATCACCAAGAAATCAAGAAGTCAGTAGATAGTCAAATTCCATGAGAAGAGATAGTTCTACATTGTCACATATTTCCTATTTTGTGGGGGAAATGGGTATTCAGGTGGAGTTTAAGGAATTACCCTCATAACTCTTCAAAAATACATTCTCTTGGCATTTTTACCTAGTCTCACATATTAACTAATATAATCAGTTTAAGAAGAGGGATAGGTCATAGGAACAAGGAGAAAAGAACTTTGCTTACAGAGAGAGAGAGAGAGAGAGAGAGAGAGAGAGAGAGAGAGAGAGAGAGAGAGAGAGAGAGAAGATCAGGGAAAGAAAACTGTCTTAAAAGTTTTGAAAAACTTGAAAAACTATTCCACTCAGCTGCGATTCTAATCTTTCTAAAGCATAAATCTGACCATTTCACCTCTGTGATAAACTCTTGTGCCCCTCCTGCCTCCCGACATTTGGTCCCCAGGACTAAATTTCAAATTCTCCACTAGGCATTTAAAGGTATTTAATAACAGTCCCTTCTTACCCTTCTAGTCTTCTTATACCTTACTCCCTTCCACCTATCCATTCATTCTTTGATCCATCAACACTGGCCTTCTTGCTGTTCTTTGGATACAATTCATCTTCTGATCATGAGCCTAAATACTGGTTGTTCTCCATACCTAGGATGCTCCCCCTCCTACTTCCTGCCTCCTGCTTTCCTGAACTTCCTTCAAATCTCAACTCTAATTTTGCCTTCTTCAGGAAGTCTCTCCTGGTCTGTGATCATCTTCCCTTCCACGCTCCACCCCCAGTGAATTCTTCTTTGGATTATCTTCCATTTATACTACATAGATGTTGTACGTGCCTCAGTATTTATGTTGTCTCTCCCATTAGAATGTGAGTTTCTCCAAGGCAGAGACTAATTTTTTTTATTGTTATCATTTAGCATAATTTCTTGTAGATAGAGAACATTTAATAAATGCTTGTTTTCTAAGTTCAAAAGACTTGATGTTAAAGGTATGATGAAAGAAAAGATCTTTGTTCATTCTTCTTTACTTCTGCAGCACTTTGTGCCATTTCCTTCTGAATCATCTATTTCCTCTGTTTGACTCCTGGCACTGAGACAGGCCCAGCAGTGCTGCCCACACAGCAATCCCTTAAACTTCCTGTACCCATCATAGCTGTGTTGGTTCACATCACCAATCTTGGCTGCTATAGTATCAAATAAGCATTTTATCTGTAATAAATTTTGAGGGATCTGTCTTTGAGTAAAAATATACCATCTATCTAGAGACTGGGATTTAAATTGCTAAGTTGTCATGCACAAAATCTCCAATATAAAAAAAAAAATTAGTGGAGTAGTAACAAGAGGAGGGAATAAAATTAGAAACTCAAAACTTTAAAAATGTCAAAAATTGTTTTAGCATGTAATTTGGAAAATGTATATGTATGTATGTAATATGTATAGATATTTACACACATATGTAGGCTAGGCCTGTAATCAGAACTTTAGTTGGAATCCTACTTTGGATATTTAGTAGCTTTGTGACTTTAGGAAAGTCACTAAAATTTTTCTCCTTAATTTCTTTATCTTCAAAACTAAAATAATTAAAAGTGTTCCCAGGACTGACGCGAGGATCAAACAAGGTAACATATATGGTGATTTGTAACCTTAAAGTACTAAATAAATGTGAGCTATTTATTAATTATTCATGTATTATTTGGGTGTTATTAATATGTTATTAATTTATTAATAATACATTTACTTCTAAAACATACATTTACATTAGTTTAGCAGAACCCTTACTCACAATATCTCATGGTTGGAAGTGATCTCAGAATCTATTTAATCCAACCTATACCTCAACTAGATTATTCTATATAACATAATATTGATAGGCATCTAATGAAATTCACAAAGCAAATAAACATCTGTTGATCCATAAAAAAAATTTGAGCCAAAAGAGAATAATTATAATGAAAAGAAACTGTTAGTGATAAAGAAGACCTAGTAAAATCTCTTTAGAAGAGAGAATTTCAGCTACAAAGGCTTGAAGTAAAATAGAGAAGCTAAGAGGCAGAGGTGAATAAGAAGATCATTTCATGAGTAGGGAATAGACAGGGAAAAGGCAGAGTTAGAGATGGAATGCCATCTGTAAGAAGGAGCAAGAAGACCGGTGTCCTGGACCACTGAGTATGTAGAGGGAGTAGGGGAATGGAATGGAATATGTAATAAGAATGGAAATGTAGGAAAGAACCAGATTGTGCCCAGTATCACCAATCCATGTTGAGGTAAGTCTAGTAAATTTGCCCACACAGATGTATTCCTTCCCCAATTCAGATGATGTACAATCATCCTATAACTATTTCCTGTCATCTTATGTATAGTGATGAAAAAGCCTTTTAATCATCTGCTAAGCAAGAACTGAATATTCATCCAAGAAATACTAACAGCCAAAATCTCTATCCTTTCCTTAGAGGCTTTTAAGTGAAGATAAAGAAGAAATACTTTAAGCCTTTTGGGGGGGGAAGAAGAGGGGAGAATAAACAACAGCAGAAGTGTCAGTTGTTTGATACCTGCCACCAGATGTCTTCTCTTCCCATTTAAACCTCATACATCAATTTCATTCTCTATTGGACATATTTTTTCCTAGATCTTAGACAGTTGAATATCAAAAGAGGAAAAGATCATATTCAAAAGAATAAGAAACAGTGAGGAAAAACTAAAATAAAAAACATCCAAGAAAAACAAGATTATGAAAAAAAGTTAATCAAATACAAAAGGACAGAGAGTCTCAAAGATGAAAATAACTCTTTGAAAATTAGAATTGCAGGGCAGATAGGTGACACAGTGGATAGAACATCAGCCCTGAAGTCAGGAGGACCTGAGTTCAAATCTGGTCTCAGACACTTAATACTTCCTAGCGAGCATCCTTAAGGAAAGTCACTTAAAACCCAATTGCCAGGAGAAAGAAAGAAAGAAAAAGAAAGAAAGAAAGAAAAGAAAGAAAGAAAGAAAGAAAGAAAGAAAGAAAGAAAGAAAGAAAGAAAGAAAGAAAAAGAAAGAAAGAAAGAAAGAAAGAAAGAAAGAAAAGAAAAAAAGGAAGGAAGGAAGAAAGGAAGGAAGGAAGAAAGGAAGGAAGGAAAGAAGGAAGGAATTCAATAAAATTGTCCTGGAGTGATAGAATATGAGGAGAAAGTAAAAATAGAAAAAAAATCTACCATTCACCACTTCAATTAGATATTTTGTTAAAAACACAGGAATATTATTGCCAAGTTTTGAAACCCCCAGATGAAAGAGAAAATTTTGCAAGAAACAAAAAAAAAAAAAAAGAAAAGAAATACAAATACACAGGAATTACAATTCAAATTGTACATGACTTGTCAGCAACTACAATAAAAAACTACAGGTCCTAGAATCATACTTACTGACAATGAAAAGAACTAGGCTAGAAACCAAAAATATGTCCAGCAAAATTATCTATAATATTGAATGAGAAAAAAATGGACATTCAACAAACTTGCAGATTTTCAGGACTTTTTATCAACCAAATCTGAAGTTAATAGAAAATGTAACATATAAGAGACAATATCAAAGATAAATTTAAGGAACTCAAAATCTACCAATAGTATATGTTTTGGGGCGGTTTTATATATGGGAAATGTATACCATGTGTTTAAGATTGATATCAACAATACAGCAGCTCAAAAAAAAAGTTTGGGGCAGATTTGAGGTAAAAATGGTAATCATGTTGTATAAATGAGGTACAGAAGAAGATGGACACAGTCACATCAGGAATGGATTAAATAGAAAACTCTACATATATACCATGAAGAGTATAGCAATCTTCAAATTCTATAAAGAAATAAGGGGAAAAGGAAGGGCAAACAGAGTAGAAAAGGGTGAGGAAAGAAGACAAGGAAAAGATTTCTGGGGGAGAGGATGGAGATTAAGTAATAAAAATGTAAATTAAGGAGCAGAATTAGGATTAGAAGGCATAGGAAAGATGTGTATGTGGCCAGGGGCATTGTGTGTGTGTGTATGTATATACATATGTATATGTGTGTATGTATATATTTATATATGTGTACATAAATGTATACTTTCTTAATTATAGCCTACTTGGGAGTGGGAAGGGATAAAAGAGGGAGGGGAGAATAAAGTAAAAAAGGTACAGAGCAGAAAATAAAAGAACAACCTACAAGAAAATAAAGATGGACATGAATATAATTTCTTCTACTAATATATACTTTCTTGAACTGGTAATTTGTTGTTATATAACCTCAATTATATCTTTTATTATACACATCATTTCTGGTAAAGACTCCAGTTCATTTATAGCCATTTGGGGGCGGGGGGACTTATATGACACTTGGATTCTATTATAACTATAATTCTGTAATTTACAAGCAAATAGGACAATAAGTTTAAAATCATAATAAGCAATTCTAAATTTCTAAGTTGGAAAATCATATTTCTTAAGATAGAGTTTTTAAATTATTTCAAAAGTCTTCACTGCATGATTTGTGCACTGGCAAAATGTTTGAAAGCCAGCACTAAAAACAAAACTATCTTCCAAGGCCATAAGGTAGACTACAGTCAAACATTGCTTGTGTCAGGGCAAGGCAAGAACATGTGAGTATTTATGTTTCAATTGTCTCTATTATTGGCCAAAGCAACTCAAGATGAATGGCATTTATAACAAACAGCATATTTCGTGTGTGTAAATGCAGTGTTTACATCAATTAATCAAACAAGTATTCACTGATCACTTTAGAATATGCCAGAATTCAGTTGTGTGCTATGGGGTATACAAGGAAAATATAAGATATGGATTTTGATTTTAAATAACTTAAAATATGATAAAGGAGATTGAATTTCTGAAGAAACTGCAGAATAAAGGGCATATTATGAAGTGTCAAAATGTGTGGCATTGAAAATAAATGCTATAGAATTTCATAGAAAGCTAATTTAGCTATCTTCATTCAGCAGCATGTATGTAGGAACAAAGGTAACAAATTGGAGTAATCTAAAGTTGAGTCTTGGCAGATTGTAATCAACAATATGATAAAAGGGCTAGAAATTCAATAGAGGAAGATTGTGTGAATTGGTTCATTAAGAAATGAAGGTAAGAAAAAGAGGAGAGAATGGCTAATGCAAGGGAAATGACCTAGAAGAGAACTGAAGGATCAAGAAATTAGAAATCATAGTATGGATGAAGAAAAGGGTTTTGTAAGAGAAAGCAGATTAAGTGGTACAAAGTAAATAGGTTATGGTCAGATAAGAGGATTTTAAATTTTTTGAACATAGAAATGGCAGATTTTTGAGTGATGATGATATCAAGGGTATGACCATCTTTGTTTGTGGCCAAGATAAGATAGAGAGAGACATGTCATGAAGCAAGTAGGTTGAGAAACTGGGTAAATGTATGCTGTAGGCTTCTAATATGAATCCGGGAGTTGGGAAGGAAAGGAAAATTCTGAGCCAGTTACTAAAATTATTGAGAAAGGAAGAAGAGTAATCTGGGGGTCTCTAGACAAGAACTACCGGGGATTTGATTGGATTGTCAATATGAATAGCCAGAACCTCAAAGGAAGAAAGATTACTGAGTGATTGAAGAGTAGAGGGAAATCCTAGAAGTGACAATAGGGACCATGGACCATGTTACATCTCCCTCCTTCAGCTCTTGAGCTGAGGAAATTGAGTGAAGAGGTAGCCAATACTGGAAAGTGTAGTCATGGAGGTGTGTTATCTTGGGAACTCAAGGTTTCAGGAATAACTAGTAAGTGGAAATGGAAAAGGGAAAAGATTAAGCATGAAGGAATGTTTGTTGCCCCTAGAACAGATGTTCCAGAGGGTGGATGGGATGGATGTTTGGTTGAAAATTTTGAGTGGGAAGGTTGAGGAGGATGAGGATGAAGAATGAAGTAGGGAATGGGTTTGAGAGATGATTGGCAGGGATTCATATCATTAGGAAGTAGTGCATTTTAAAAATGTTTTTGCATCAATATTTATTGATGATATTGTTATTTAGTTCTCTTTCTCTGTTCTATACTTCCCTCATAAAGAAAGAATTTTATCAAAGTCATATTTGTCAGACCAATCAGAAAGCTATTGAAATAGCCCAGGGGAAAAATGGTAAGGCCCTGACATAATATGGTGATCGTGTGCATGGAGAAATGAACCTGAACTAAAGAAATGTGGAGATAGAATCAACAAGGCTTAGGAACTGATATATGCATATGTGAAGTGAGATTGAGAAAGCAAAAATGACACTGAGGTTGCAAATATACTCCTAGTGCTTTTGTTATACTCATTTCATAAGTGAGGAAATTGAAGCTAGATAAAATCTAGTGATTTTCTCAGGTTCACACACCAATTATCCCAAGCTGGATTTTAACTCAGATCTTCCTGATTTCGGGTCCAGCCCTCTATCCACTATGTCACCTAACTGCCTCATGTTGACCTGTTGAGTCTGAGATTCCTCTAGGACAGTGATGTCAAACTGAAATAGAAACAAGGCCACTAAACCACACTTAAAGTTACCTGCAAGCCACCTATTTATTTATAAAACAACCTATTAATATTATCTATATTCTATTTTTTTTTTACTTTGTGGGATATTCCCCAAATACATTTGAATCTGTTTTGGACACAATCAGAAGTGTTGTGGACTATGACACTGTCAACATGTATTTGATACCTCTTCTTTAGGCCATTTAATTCAAAATGTCCAAAAGGAATTAATGTCGGACTGAAATTCGGGACAGAAGCTAAGACTTCTTCCTAAGATGAAAGGATGAGGTCCCCATAAAGAGATAGAAAATAAAGGGAAGAGTACCCTACAGTACACACAATTATCTACTAAGTGTTCTCTTCTCTAGGGCTAACATTCCTATATCTTATATCAATGACAATTTCCAACCATGTTAACATACTGGTCATTTCCCTATAATATATCCATATTCTTCTTAAAATGTGAAGCATAGAATTGAACATGTTCCTCCAATGAAATCTGAAATCAAAACAAAGTACAGTAGCAGCACCTCTCACATTAGATTTATTGGCTACTATATTACATTATTGAGGGATAAAATGCAGAAAGTCAGAAAACTCAAATACATGTTTTATATATCATAGAATGATGAAACTGATAATAAAAAGAAATATGAGCAAATATACAGAGCTAAATAGAGACTACAAAATACATACTACATATTGATCAGGTCAAATACTAAATCCAAGTAACAATGAGAAATTGTATAAAACATAATAACAATGATAATTCATCCAATATGTTTTAATATGCATCTAAATCATCTCAAGTTTACATCCCTAAACACTAGCAGTAATGAAAGAAAAAGAGAATTCATGATAAAATATGATTATTCCCCCCAAACTGACAAACACAACAAATGCACAAAAAAGATCTCTTGAAAATTAAAAATGACATAAACAAAACTGAATTTTTAAATGAAAAGGTTAACAAAGCAATGAACAATTTTAAGAGATCAACAAAATGGGTAAATAATTAGCTGATATAATCATAAAAGAGATAAAAAATCAAATAAACAGAATTAAAAATAAGAATATAAAAATAGACTGAATAAATTGGAAATAAAAAATTTCTTCCAAAAATTTTATATTCAGATATATGAATTCAACTTTCTTTGTGTATATCTATTCACCTATTCATGCATGCACTTCTTCAATAAGCTTTTAAGTGCTTATAATGTGTCAAGAAGAATTCAAGGGAAAAATCGAATTAGTCCTTGCCTTCAAGAACCTTACAGTTTATTGAAGAAAATTACATATGCACAATTAAATGTATGCATGTGTGCATATATATATAGATTTGTATAGATGTTAATATGTATATTTGTAATAACAAATGCAGGGAATGAGTGAAGGAAAGAGGGAAAGAAAGAAGGAGGGAGAGAAGGAACATTTATAGTTACTCCTTAAAGAGTTTTATAAATATTATTTCATTTAATCATCACAACATCCTGAGAGGTAGAGTATTCTTATCTTAACTGAAACAGAGTTTCAGTGATTTGTCTACCTAATTTATGCATAGCTAATAAGTTAAGGCAACGTTTTAACTCAGGTTTTCATGATTCTAGGTCCAGTGATTTATCTACTATGCAATGAAGTCTTTCAAAATGTTTTGCCTTCAAATAGAAAGTGTTCTGGTTTTATAAGAATGTATATACTTTTTAAAATGTATTTTGCCAAAAAACAACAACAACAACAACAACAACTTTGAGACTATGATGAAAATAGTAGATTGGTGACAGAACTACAAGAGGAACCATTAAAAGAAGGTTCCCTGCATTTAGAACTTTTGAGGTGCTACTCCCATTGAAAAAGTTTGGGGAAATTGTTACCACATGCTCACCCCATAGCCTTCTCTCTTGACCAGCATGCATTCCTTCCATCCACATCCTTTTTTTGAAGCTTTTCTCTTCCATTATGTCCTAGGAATTCTTTTATGATTTCTCTCTCTGATCCCCATTCTTTACAAGTTTATATATACATATGTGTGCATATATGTGGGTATATGTATATATATATATATATATATATATATATATATATGTTTTTTCACCCCCTGGATATTTTGTTATAAAATGAAAATACACACCATATTGAGCTTAGAAGATCCAGATTCTGAGTTTCAGGTTCCTTGTCTATAAAACTACAACAACAATGAAAATTATATTTATATAGTACTATACAGTTTGTGAAGAACTTAAAATATTTCATCATTTTATCTTCATAGCAACCTTGGTAGATAGGTGTTATTATTATTATCTCCATTTCATAGTTGAGAGAACTTGGACAGACAGATTAAGTGATCTGCTCAGGGTCACACAATTAATAAGTATCTGAGGCTAGACTTGAAGTCATCTTCTTCACTCAGGTCTAACACTATAGTGTACTGAAAATATAATTGAGTGAGCAGTCATGATTTAAGTGAGCTCCTCTTCATCACCTCAACAACAATATACACACACACGAAAAGGACAAAAAAGGGAGGAAAAGAAATTGGAAAAAAGAAAAAGAAAAAAGAAAATCCTACAGGAATACCAGAAAAGACTACACAAATGAATAAGCAAATCAAAAAATCATAATAATATAATAAAGGATTATGAGATAAAGGATTGTGAGGAGAAATCTCTAAGAAAAGGAATGGTTATTATAACACTGACCCAAAAAAACCCAGGGTGACTAAAAAAAAATAAAATGCATCCAGATGGAATAAAATTAGGTCTGATAAATAGTTCAAAAAAGAGAATTAATGGTTTGGGATACAAGGTAAAGATTTAAATAAATCTGTAAGTAGTGAAAGATAGATAAAACTCAAATGAAAGAATGTAATAATGAATAAAATGTTAAAACAGAAAGAAAATAAAATTAGAAGATAAACTTTCTGTACCAAAGCTATTGACCTTGTGCACAGAATGTAGCAAGACCACTTGGACAGAAAGAGGAAATAGATGAGTAGTTGAGGAAACATATTATGAGTCTGGCACAGAGTATTGTTGTAGTGATGCTGGGGGACTTCAATTATACAGACATCTGTTGTAGCTCTCTCTCACTCTCTGCCAAGAGCAGAGCAGCTAATAACTTCTTAATTCACCTTAATGATAATTTCATCCTTCAAAAGGTGAACAAACCAATAAGAGAAAATTATATTTTGGATCTATTTTTCACTACAGGAGAGTAGTGTTATCAGGAATGGAAATGATGGAACTTTTTTGTGGGGAAATGGAGTTAAGCACCATCTTGAAGAATTTTTGATAAAGAAAGAAGTAATCCAGGGATAAGGTGATATACAATTTAGACCTGGGAAGAACAGATTTCAAAGGATTTGTGAAAAGGATGGGAAGAATTTTTGATTGGCAGCAAGAAAATGAGAGCCAAAAATGAAAAATAACTTGCTCCTTACAATATAGGTGTTCTTTCTACTCTCACCAGTGTCCAGCCACCATATTTGTTCCCTCAAAAAAACTGGACCCAAACCTAATTAAATGGTCTCCATCCATTCTTACACCTACTGAAAAGTTTCTTAAACTTTTTTTTAATTTAATCGATTATTTTAGCAAGTGAGGAGTAGCTAAATGGTGGAGTGAATACTGTACCAAGTTTGGATTCAGGAAGATTCATCTTCATGAGTTCAAATCTAATCTCAGATATTTACAACTATGTGACCCTGAGAAGTCCCTTAATCCTGTTTGCTTCAGTTTAATCACTTGTAAAATGAGTTACAGAAGGAAATGTCAAATCACGTGAATCACAAGAAAATCTCAAATAGAATTATAAAGAATCAGATATGACTAAAAAAATGACTGAACAATTAAAAAAATAAGCCTTGCAATACCTTGTTTTCACCCATAATGGAAGTAAATTCTAAATTTTAGTTTCAGGTTAATGAAATGTCAAATTTTAGTTATAAGTTAATACTAATAATAGTATTTATATAATGCTTTAAGGTTTTCAAAACACTTTACAAATATTTTCACTTTATCTTTATCATAACCCTGGGAGACAAATGTGATTATCATCCATATTTTATAGACAAGAAAATAGAACAAGACAAGAGTTTAATGCTTCACTCAACATGACATAGCTAACATCCAGCCATTCTGGAGAACCATTTGGAACTATGCTCAAAAAGTTATCAAACTGTGCATACCCTTTGATCCAGCAGTGTTACTACTGGGCTTATATCCCAAAGAGTTCTTAAAGAAGAGAAAGGGACCTGTATGTGCAAGAATGTTTGTGGCAGCCCTGTTTGTAGTAGCCAGAAATGGAAACTGAGTAGATGTCCATCAATTGGAGAATGGCTGAATAAATTGTGGTATATGAATATTATGGAATATTATTGTTCTGTAAGAAATGACCAACAGGATGATTTCAGAAAGGCCTAGAGAGACTTACATGAACTGATGCTGAGTGAAATGAGCAGGGCCAGGAGATCATTATATACTTCAACAACAATACTATATGATGATCAATTCTGATGGGTGTGGCTCTCTTCAACAATGAAATGAACCAATTCAGTTCCATTTGTTCAATAATGAATAGAACCAGCTACACTCAGCAAAAGAACTCTGGAAAATGAGTGTGAACCTCTATATAGCATTCCCAATCCCTCTATTTTTGTCCACCTGCATTTTTGATTTCCTTCACAGGTTAATTGTACCTTATTTCAAAGTCTGATTCTTCTTGTGCGGCAAAATAACTGTATGGATATGTATACATATATTGTATTTAACATATACTTTAACATAGTTAACATGTATTGGTCTATCTGCCATCTGGGGGAGAGGATGGAGGAAGGAGGGGAAAATTGGAAAAGATTTTACAATTGTCAGTGCTGAAAAATTACCCATGCATATATCTTGTAAATAAAAAGCTATTAAAAAAAGACATAGCTAGTAAGAGGGTAGACTTGAATTTAGGCTTTATTTACTCCAGGTCCATTGTTCTATGTATTGCTCATATGGATTCCCTTAAATCTATCCTTGCATCTAGCCTAGAAAAAGAAACCTTGGTCTCCTGGAATTACTGGTTTTGTTCAAAACTTTGTTCAGATTCTACCTTCTGTCTAAGGTTCTTCCCAGTTCTCCTCTCCTTTCAGAACTCCCTCAACTATCTTTTTCTCCAATGTTACCTTGTATTTGATTTGTATGTATCTTAAATACATCTACATATGTTCCTGCTATGTCCTCCATTGAGGACAAGTATTTTGAGGCAGGGATTGTTTAGCTTTTGTCTTTATATACACAGCACTTGCACAATGTCTGCAAATAGTAAATACTTAATTAATGCTCATTGAATACAATTCCACAAGGGAAATAAGTTCAGGAGAAATAAGGAAATGTCAAGAATTAAAAGATGAAGGTACAGAGGGAAATTATTTTGATATGGAGGAAAAATAGGAGTTTTTTCAATACACCAGCTACATCAAGAATTTACCAACATAATTTAAAAGATATATAGAGAAAATAGAAGCAGGGTCAGGGAACAGATAATAAATAAAAAGTAAGGCAAGATCCTTTATTAAAAGGGTCAGGAATACTAAAAGCTCACAATGAGCTTTGGCTGGTAAGGAAAGTTATGGACAATAAAACTATGTGTGTGTCTGTGTGTTTGTGTATGTATTTAGCTGTACTGGAAGAAAGATGATGGCTCAAAGAAAGGATAAAACTGCTGCAGGGAATTGGTATGACTGAGATGGCAGAAAATAAAAGCTGTTTAATTCTTAATTTGATTTCATTTTCTCTGCTAAGGAGAAAAGAAAGGAAGAAAAGAAGAAAGGAAGGAAGGAAGGAAGGAAGGAAGGAAGGAAGGAAGGAAGGTAGGAAGGAAGAAAAGGAGGGAGGGAGAGAGGGAGAAAAAGAAGGGAGGGAAGGAAGGGAGAGAGGGAGGAAAGAAGGTAGGAAGGGGAAGAAGGAAGGGAGGGAGGAAGAGAGGGAGGGAGTGGGAGGAAGAGAGGGAGGGAGTGGGAAGGAGAAAGGGAGGGAGGAAGGAAGAAGAGAGGAAGGGATGAAAGAAGGGAGGGAAGGAAGAAAAGAGGGAAGGAGGAAGAGAAGGAGGAAGGGAAGGAGGGAGGGAGGAGGGAAGGGAATAGAGGGAGGGAGGGGGAGTGAGGAAGACAGAGGCAAAGAGGAAAGAAGGGAGAGGACGAAGGGAGGGAGAGAAAGGGAAGGGAAGGGAAGGAAAGGGAAGGAAAGGGAAGGGAAGGAAAGGGAAGAGAAGAGAAGGGAAGGGAAAGGATAATATAATATACTGATCCATAAGAAATTTTGAATATTCAAATTTTGAGAAACACAGAACTATATAAGCTCATCAAAGCAATGAAAACATGTGTGTATGTATGTGTGTTTGTGTATATCATAGATAGATAGACAGATCTAAGCTATGATTACAATGCTATTTTAGACAACAAAACCAAGATTAGTAAAATTAAATCAATAACTTTCTTTTTCTCTGTTAATTAAAAGTAAATCACAAAAGTAGAAAGTGATATGTACTTACAGTCAAAATTATTCTATTAGGAAATTTTGACACTAGGTGTTATAGAAAAATTCTGAGTATATCTTATTTATTGGGAAATGACTGATATAAGCACACACATATATACACACATAAACACATATTTATCTAAGTCTATGTATATAGATTCATACAGAGAAATTAGTCTGTGTCTATATCTACATCTACATATATATATATGTATATATATATATATACACACATGTAAAAAGGAAAAAGAAAATGCACACTATTTCAACATTGTGGAATTACTTAATAAAATATAATTCTTTTGTAAAGTATTTGAACATTTGAAATGAGCTCATTTTCATGACTTATTTCAATAGTACTTCACCTCTTTAATGCAATCTAGAAAAGTGAAGATAAAACCTTAAGAATAAACCAGAAATTAAATGTATAAAGTCAAAGAAGAGAATTTTTCATGAACATTGTTAATTAACTATAATCTGGAAGGAACTTGGCATAATAGAAATCAGAATAGATCAAGAATAAAGAGAACTAGATTCTAGTCCCAAATCTGCAAATAATTTGTTCAAACTGGAACTTAGGAAAGACATTTAATTTCAATTTTCTTTTTTATAAAATGAGTGTACTGAATGAAACAGAATCTTTTCTAACTTATAAAGTTATATGGTTTTCTAAGCTGTTTTGCCCCAAGGTACCTTCCGTACTTATAATTGAAATAAACTTTCAATGTGGTCTCTCATAGCATTCTCACCCTGCACTCTATAAAAAATACTTAACACCATGGCAGGTGCCACTTTACAGCACACAAGTACTTTGTCTCATTATATACAGGTAAAAAACTATACTATGAGACCCTTTCTGATAGCAGATATATATTGTTCTACCAATCATAATGACTTCTGAAGGAAAGTATAGAATAGATAACTCTGACAAAATCAAGGAAGGCAGCCAAAACTGGATGGATATTATTTTTCCTATTCAGTGCTTTTCATAAGATACATAAGCTTTAGTACAAGAGCCATTGTGTCCTTCACATCAGCCATGGCCTTTAGTCTTATTTTCAGTGAAAATGTATGCTTTTGGACTCTTTCATTGTCACTTGTTTAGATTCCCCTATGTATCTCATCAATTCAACCCAAAGCTTCAGCCATTACAAATACACTTTGCTGTGGGGAAACTCATAAATCTATACCAGTTTCCATGGTTTTCTCATAAATTGCTTCAACCATATATTTGTATGGACATTTTCAATTGAATTTTAATGGAAAAACAGAATTTAGAGTGATGGTCTCTTTTTGGCCATCAAAGAAGTATTATTTGGCAAACAACATCTGTTCTACTTGTGGTTACAGATTTAGACACATGCACCTTATCAGCTCATTTTGTGATACAAAACACCATGCGATTCTGAAATATAGTTTATTCTTCAAATGTAGTACATTTGAAATGTGTTTCATTTTTAATGCAAGAAGGTCACATTTTTTTAAACTTTTAGTTATTTTTAACTTAGGTTATTGCAAAAGAAATGCCTAGAGAAGAATCTCTAAAAGAAAACACAAGATTCCCAGTTCATCCTAAACTTTCAGGTGGCAGACATCACCACTATCTACTGATATTTATTAAGCTTCCCTCTGGACAAAGAAAGTGAAATGGAATCAGTACCTTCTGAGTAAGGATTTTTAATTAAAGAAAGAAATCAAAGTCCTTGATAAATTTATAAATTTATCACAATTCAACTTATTATTGTTATACAATTAAATTAGGAATTAAATGAAAAGCCAATAGATATTTGCTTTGTGAATTTGTTTTTAGGATGTGGAAAATGAGTGGTGAACTGGACTTGTGAAGTGAGATTGTCAGTTCCATTCCATGCAGATATGCTGGGATGACTCAGTACTTCAGAAGTCCTAAGAATTAGAAGAGGGTGATGGTATAATATTAAATTCATTTGGACTTATTGAGTATCTACACTCTTCATTTATGACTTCTAAATAAACAAAATAATAATAATAATTCCTTTTACCTAGTGATGGGAGATTTGTGTATGTATGTATAAATGTATATTTGTAAGTATAAATGTATGTAACATGCATGTATATAGATAAATAAATGATGGATAAATGGAAGGGAGACTAAGAAAGAGAAAGAAAATATTTACTAATTATTTATTGTATATCAGGCATAGACAATCCCAGAGAAAGAAATGGTATCTTTGTTGCATCAGATATTCCAAATCTTCCCTTCCTCATGGCTGCTACATTTCCCTTGCCCCCTCCCCAATTCAGTTGTCTCTTATTTTTCTCAAATTTTAACCATTTGAGATAAGCTTACTCTTCTTTCTTTCTCTTTATATGAAACTCTCTTTGTATCACCTCTCTTCTCTTTTTCTCCACTATCTGACAGTGAAGTTACCCTTCTTACAGCCAATTTTTCTTCATGTTGACTTGTTCCTAATACCCCCATTTTCCCCAGATTATTGCACCCTCAATTATTTTCTTTATCATTCAAATTTCATCCACTTCCTATTTACTGTTTCTTCCCTTCAAAATGACCAACTCTCCTTAGTCTTAAAAAAAATGTGTTGTCTTTATTTTTTTTTAGATGTGGGAAGAGAGAAAGAGGTTAGGAATAGGGTCCCACTCCTACATGGGGAATGAAAACCAGAAGGTTGCATTTTCATTTACAATTTTCTTTCTCTCCTGAAATGAATATAAAATGCTCATTTTATAGGGTATATGTTAAGTATTTTTTAATAATAAAAAAGTTTTAAAATGACATACTAGATCCTGATAATCTGGCATAAATTGGGCATAGACCAATATCTTACACCACTTATCAAGATAGGGTTGAAATGGATATGTGACATGAATATGCAGAGAGAAAAAAATACAAGAAAATTTGAAGAACATAGGACATATTTGAAATAGGTAAATAATTTATGAATAAACAAAGATAGAGAGCAGTGTGGTATAAAATGGATAATTTTGATCATTTTAAATTTAAAAAATTATACAAATAAAACAAATGTAGTCAAGATGAAAATGTAATCAGAAAATTGGGTAAAAATGTTTATAGACCATTTCTCAGTTAAAGGTCTCATATCTAAAATATATAAAGAACTTTGTAAAATCTATAAGAATATGATTGATTTTGGCCAAATTGATAATTGTTTATGGCCAAAGAATATGAATAGGAAGTCTTCTGATGAAAAAAATCAAAACAATTTGTAGTCATATTTATATCCAGTGATAACTTTCTCCACAGTGGAATAAAAAAAAGGAAAAAAAGAAAGCTACATGATGACTTTATTATATATTTAAAATGAATAGCATGTTGTTCATAATAGACTTGTAGTTTCATATGTAATCATCTTTTTGTTAATTCAACTATGTCATGGAAGTTCTTGTTCTATTTCATTAAGTAAAACTAAAATAAAATCTAAAAAAAAATAAACATTATATTTGTTGTTTGTCATTTGTTCTCAAAGAGGACCATAATATCAGAGAGGTGATGTCATGACATGCAAGTGAATTGGAATTAAGTGAGGGAGGGCTGTGCAAAGTCACCAGCCTCATTTTCTCTTCCAGTGGTATCTAGGTCCAATTACAGGATTTAAATCAATATAACTGGATGTGTTCCTGAATTCAGTGGGAGACATTGATCTTTTTAAGCTAAGATCCCTCCAAGAATGGAGGGTGGGTGGAATGAAGATTTTCTTGCTTTTAAGTCATTTCACTAACAAATAAATTATACTATTACTTTGCATTCCAACATACCTGCCTCTAACCTGCTCTATTTATTTCCTGCCACTCCCAGGTTAGAAGCTGGTGCAGTCTGGACTGCATTCAAAATTCTGTTGACACAACTTAAAAGTATTATACTAGATTTCTCCTGCCTTTCTCAGAAAGATTTCTTGAAAAATCTATTGATACCTGTGTACCTTGTTCTCTTTTCACTAATTCCTCAAATTTTTGCAAATCTGGCTTCTGAGCTCATTATTCAATTGAACTCATTCTCTCCAGGATTACTGATCATTTCATAGTTGACAAATTTGACTTTTTTTTTCAGTCTTCAAACTTTTTGCTGTATATCCAGCATTTAACACTGTTGACTACCTTGCCTTACAAATACTATTTATTTTCTGTGTTTTGTGAACACTAATTCCTCCTAGTTTTCCTTCTACCTATCTGATGGCTACATTTCTACCTCCTTTTCTGAATTATATTACATATTATACCCTCTAACTTTCGGTGCTATACCAAGTTCTATTCTTTCTCTACATCCTTTCTTGGTGTCCTTATCAGAGCCTTTGAATTATCTTTCCTCTGCAGATGGCTCAAAAATTTCTCTATCTAGATCTAATCTCTCACCTGAACTTCATTCCCATATCACCAAATATCTACTGTAAATCTCAAGCCTGATATCTAGAAGACCTCTCAAACTCAACATGACTAAAATTTATTATTTCCAAAACTTATCTAATCCATACTTCATTATCTGTGTTGAAGGTGCCACTACATTTTCTAGATTCCGAGATTTTAACCTTGCCATCATACTTGATTTTTCAGTATCCTTCACTCTACCCATCAAATCCCTTGACAAATTTTGCCTTTTTCTACATTCAAAATATCTCCTATGTCTAACCCTTTCTCTCTACTCACAAAGCTAATATCTCAATTCAAAGTCTTCATCACTTCTTGCTTGGATTATTCCAATAGCTTCCTAATTTATCTCTCTGACTTAAGTCTTTCCCTGCTCTAGGCCATCCAATATTGCACCAAAGTAATTTTCCTTAAGCACAAATTTAACCATGTCACTTCCCATTTAATCAACTCCAACGGCTCCCTATTACCTTTAGGATAAAAATAACTTCTTCTTTTTATCTTTAAAAGCTTTTAACATGCTTGTTCAAACCCATCTTTCAGTTTCATTATAACACACACACACACACACACACACACACACACACACACGACTTTGTGATCAAAATGGTCATCTTTTTGCTCCTTGTTCATGATGCTTCATCCTCCATTTCAGTGTCTTTGTACTGCTCATCTCCCATGCTTAAAATATACTCATTTTTTACTTCTATTTCACAGATTCCCTCTTTTCATTCAAAATCTAGCTCAAAAACCTACTTCTGTGGGAAGCCTTTTCTCATCTCCCAATTGCTACTGCTCTCTCCCAAATGACCTTATATTTAACTACTTACTATGTGTTTGCATTTTTTCTCTTCATATTTATCCTGTATGTTTATTTTAAACAAAAGCTAGTATTTGTATAGATCAGCTCCATGATGCACTTGACATATGTTAATTTGTTTTATTCTCATAATAACCCTGTGAGGTAGGTATTATTATCCCCATTCTGTTGACATTGTTGTTGTTGTTCAATTGTATCAGACTTTTCATTATCTGTGAATTATACTGATTACCAAGAAAATTAAAATTATATCAATCTTAGAAAACTTGGGATTTTTTTGGTAAAGATAGTAGAGTGATTTATCATTTCTTTGTCCAGTGGATTAAAGCAAACAGAGGTTAAGTGCCTTGTGGAGAGACACACGACTATTAAATGTCTCAGGCTGGATTTGAATTCAGATCTTATGCATATGTCTATTAGCATAAGCTTTTTACAAACAGGTTATCTCTTTTTTATAATAATAGGTTTTTTTTTTTCAAAATAATGCAAAGATAGTTTTAACATTCATCCTTGCAAAACCTTGTGTTCCAAATTTTTCTACCTCCCTCCTACCTCCTCCATCCCCTGGACAGCAAGTAATCCAGCATAGGTTAAACATGTGCAATTCTTCCAAAGATATTTTAACATTTATCATGCTGAAACAAAGAAAATCAGATTAAAAGGCGAAAAAATAAAAAGAAAAAACAAGCAAGCAACAACAACAAAATAAAAGGTGAAAATACTATGTTATGAATCACATTCAGTTTCCACAGTTCTCTCTCTAGATGCAGATGGATCTCTCCATCCCATTTTTGGAATTGGCCTGAATCACTTCACTGTTGAAAAGAGCCAAATCTATCACAGTTGATCATCACATCATCTTGTTACTGCTAGATACAATGTTCTCTAGGTTCTACTCACTTCACTTAGCATCTGTTCATGTCTCTCAAGGCCTCTCTAAAATAATCTTCCTGATCATTTCTTATAGAACAATAATATTCCATAATATTCATATATTACAACTTATTTAGCCATTCTCCAACTGATGAGCATCCACTCAGTTTCCAGTTTATTGCCACTACAAAAAGGGCTGCCATAAACATTTTTGCACATATGGATCCCTTTTCTCTTTTTTTATGATCTCTTTAGGATACAAGCCCATCTAAGGAATAGATTAGTTGATCAGTGGAATAGATTAGGTTCAAGGGATAAAACAGTCAACAAATATAGCAACCTAGTCTTTGACAAACCCAAAGATCCCAGCTTTTGGGATAAGAACTTACTGTTTGATAAAAATTGCTGGGAAAATTGGAAACTAATATGGCAGAAACTAGGCATTGATCCATACTTAACGCCATACACCAAGATAAGGTCAAAATGGGTTCATGACCTAGGCATAAAGAATGAAATTATTAATAAATTAGAGGAACACAGGATAGTTTACCTCTCAGACCTGTGGAAGGGAAGGTTTTATGACCAAAGCAGAACTAGAGATCATTACTGATCACAAAATAGAAAATTTCGATTATACCAAACTGAAAAGTTTTTGTACAAACAAAACTAATGCAGACAAGATTAGAAGGGAAGCAATAAACTGGGAAAATATTTTTACAGTCAAAGGTTCTGATAAAGGCCTCATTTCCAAAATATATAGAGAATTAACTCTAATTTATAAAAAATCAAGCCATTCTCCAATTGAAAAATGGTCAAAGGATATGAACAGACAATTCTCAGATGAAGAAATTGAAACTATTTCTAGTCATATGAAAAGATGCTCCAAGTCATTATTAATCAGAGAAATGCAAAAATAATGATGATTGTTGGAGGGGATGTGGGAAAACTGGGACATTGATGCATTGTTGGTGGAGTTGTGAACGAATCCAACCATTTTGGAGAGTAGTTTGGAACTATGCTCAAAAGTTATCAAACTGTGCATACCCTTTGATCCAGCAGTGTTACTACTGGGATTATATCCCAAAGAGATTATAAAGAAGGAAAGGGACCTGTATGTGCACGAATGTTTGTGGCAGCCCTTTTGTAGTGGCTAAAAACTGGAAACTGAATGGATGTCCATCAGTTGGAGAATGGCTGAATAAATTATGGTATATGAATATTATGGAATATTATTGTTCTGTAAGAAATGACCAACAGGATGATTTCAGAAAGGCCTGGAGAGACTTACAGGAACTGATGCTGAGTGAAATGAGCAGGACCAGGAGATCATTATATACTTCAACAACAATACTATATGATGACCAGTTCTGATGGACCAGGCCATCCTCAGCAACGAGATCAACTAAATTATTTCCAATGGAGCAGTAATGAACTGAACCAGCTATGCCCAGAGAAAGAACTCTGGGAGATGACTAAAAACCATTACATTGAATTCCCAATCCCTATATTTATGCCCACCTACATTTTTGATTTCCTTCACAAGCTAATTGTACAATATTTCAGAGTCTGATTCTTTTGTACAGCAAAATAACGTTTTGGTCATGTATACTTATTGTGTATCTAATTTATATTTTAATATATTTAACATCTACTGGTCATCCTGCCATCTAGGGAGGGTGGGGGTAAGAGGTAAAAAATTGGAACAAGAGGTTTGGCAATTGTTAATGCTGTAAAGTTACCCATGCATATATCCTGTAAATAAAAGGCTATTAAAAAAAAAAAAAAAAATGGAAGAAACTAAAAAAAAAAAAAAAAAAAAAAGGATACAAGCCCATAAGAGACTGCTGGATCAAAGGGTTTGTTGCATTTGTATCCCCAGAGCCATTACATCAGGAAAGTTTAATAAATATTTATTTATTTATTTATTGATAGAAATGGTACAAATTTGAACAGAGATAGGAGATAGCAGCTGAAATGTGCCAAGTATATACAAAAGAGATTCAATTTAATAGGTAACATTGTAATAGCACTGATGGATCAATTCACAGTGTATCTGAAAGATAAGAAGACACCCAAAGCAGAGGGTAAAGAATGTTAATATAAAACCAGGTCACCTGACTTCTCAAAAGTCAGAGACAAAGGAGTGATTCACAGAGCTTATTTTTATAACAACAAAAAAAAGAGGAACTAGAAATTATATCAATCTTAGAAAGCGTGGGTTTTGAATATAATTCATTTAGAAGGCAGGTCATCTGGCTAGTGGTTAAGCTAAGTATATCCTAATGAGTACTAAATGCACCTTGTATTATTGACTATAGAGTGGGACAACTATTAAATCTGATATTCTTTTAGTTTAGGACCTATTTCTATCATCCTGTCTATCAAAGTGAGATTGCCTTAGAAATCTCTTTTTTTCTGCAGCTGTATCCATTTTGCAATTAAAAGTATTACTTTTAAAGGGGTCTGGAGATTAGCATAGTTTTTCAACTACTGGAAAAGAAGAACTTAACCTTTAGTTAAGGAACAAAGGGAAATAAATTATCCACTAAGACTGAAAAAAGAACAACCTTTAGAGAGAGACTTACAATATCTGAATCAACCCTATGCTTACTGTATTCTTATAGAGTTATATGTATACTCAAAAATATCTATTGATAAATAATTATATTTGATCCTCCCAACAATATTATTTTTATCCTTGCTTAGCAAATGAGAAAATTGGAATTAAAAAATGTTAAATAATTTGGCCAGGAACACAGAACTTATATGAGTCTGAGGCAAGATTTGCACTCAGGAATTTGTCAGCATGGGAACAAGCATGAGAATTTCCTCTACCAATGTATTCAGAATCCTCCTATGACTTTGTAACAAAGTCCTAGAGTTGTATGAGACACTAAAAGGTTAAATAAATTGCCTAAGATCGCAAGTCAGTAATTTATCAGAAAATCTAGATTCTTCAGTCCTTTTTTAATCCAGTACTCTCTCCACTTTACCTTACACATTTGATCATACTATGTATGCTAACATACATGTTTATGTGAATTTGAATGTTTTTCTCAAATTAATAACACCAGCAGGATTGTTCTCTCCTAAGAAATAATGACCAGTAAAAAAAAGGTAAAGTTTTTTTTTTTTTGGGGGGGGGAAGGCTGATAAACCAAAACACTGATTCTTCTTCCTCATATTTAACCCAAGAATCAGAAGAACATTCTCTAGTTGGTTATTTCACATTTATAATACATATAATTTAAAATATATATAAAATAAAATTAATTTTATATAATCTTATAAAAGTATTATATGTAAATAATACAGTTTGCTCTCAAACTTTCAAAAATGTACTAGTCCTCAAAAATCTATATTGTAGAGTTAATAATTCAAGTGAATTTTAGCATTATCTTCAGAATACTTTATTTCAAACAAATGAACAAAAAATTTGCCAGTGTTTTATTGTGGAACCTATGAGTATCATATTCTCTCATGTCATAATAATGAGAGTATGAAGAAATGCATTCAGCTTAAGCAAGTACTGTCTATGAAAAAGGGAAATCACCTTTGTTATTGACTCTCCATATTAAGTATGCTAATAACTGGGTGTTTAGGAATGAAGACATAAAACCATTCTTGGCCCATAGCAATGCAAATCATTCATCAGAAAAGCTTTCTGGGGAGCACACATGTGATCTTTGCCAACTGAGCAGGAGTGCAGAGTGTTCTGAATGACCATACAGCAAGGATTGTTTTAATACACATATCAAGGTATTGGGCAAAAAAAAGAAACAAGGAAAAATAGGACAATAGTCACAGAAGACATATTTACATCAAATAACACATTAAAAGACTCCAGCTCTGGGGAGAGGAAGAAAGGAGACCATTTTATTAGAATTAATAATTGCTATGATAGTCAATCCATGCAACATGTGCCTTCTGACTATGTATGCAGATTACAAAGTAAGCACTTTGAGTGAGTTGATGCAACATGGTTCAGCAGAAAGAGCACTGAAATTGAAAGTTACAGTTCCTAAATTTGATGATAAGTTTCTGCAGTGCACTACTTAGGTGACAATGGACAAATCACAATTTCTGTGGACCTCAGTTTCATCATCAAGCAAATAAGGAGAATGGATTAAAGAACTCTCAAGCTATATCGATGATTCTATGATACTGGAAATTGTATTGAATCAATCTGATTTGGCTAATAAAAGTGCTTTAGGCAATAACTGCTTCTATACCTGGCTCCAAGTCAAGAAAATGATGATTTGGTAAATGAATAAAAGGTTAGCAAAGTTGAGAATATGTAATTAATCTTGATTGATTTAGCTAATCTTGCTTCAGACTAGTTGCAGATGATTCAATATTTCAACCTCTTCTAGGTAATGGCAGATATCAGCAAAATTCCAGTTTTTGTCAATATCTGGGAAAAATTTAGAAGTCATTTAGCGTGTACATGTTAAGGCAGCATCAGATCATATATAAAGCATTACTTTTCAAGTCAAGAATACACAGGTTCTAATTCTACCTCAGATATTAATTAATACTGGGTAAATGAAGGTGTCAAACTAGATGCATTTAAGATCCCTTGCATATCTATGGCTATTATCCTAGGATCTGTAAAAATGAGATACTTGAACTTAATGGTCCCTTGAAGGTTTAAATCTGTGAGTTTTGTTTACTAGAAATATTTTATTCAATATTAGGGACTAAGTATGACTTCTATCACCTAAAAATTTTTTTGGAGTAGGTTTTTTATAGATACAGAAAAGGTGAGGTCACTATGTCCTCCTGCATCAATTTATGAAAATTCAACAAATATCCAGTGCCAATTCTATACACTACACAATTTATAATCAGAAGGCATACGAGTATGCATTGACTCTGATAGCAAATATTAGTTCTAATGAAATCTTCTTTTTCCCCCCTCCAGATTGACCTCTGAGATTCTTTTTAAAATGAAAGAAGGAAAGATATCCTTTGTGCTAGTTAATTTTGGACAGGCTCTGTCAATGGATAATAATTAGGAAGAATAATTAAGTAGGAGTTGTATTTTGGAAATTGTATATTGTTTTTAATGGCTTGTCACAAGCCTCTCTCAATTTCCAAAAAATAAGTGGTGACTACTGATCATGGAATAGCATTAAGTCTGAAGAATTAAATCTGAGGTTACTCAAAAGGTACTGGAGAGATTGGGAGGGGGACACAAATAGGAATAGTAATATGGCAATTCCTATTGTAAATTCCTTTATAGAAATTGACATACTACTTTTGATAATCTATGTATAAAATATGACACAAAGGCTACCCAGGTAATGTGGGATTGTAGAACATGGTCTGATTGTATAGCAATAGTAGCAGATAACTTGTGAAGTGTGAAGGCTCCAAAAGTTGCTAAAAACTCCAAAACTATTTTCTTAAAAATATGTTTAAAAACCTACAACAAAATAATGGTTCTTAACCTGTATTCTGTTAATATATGTATGCATTTATATTTATTTACATATATATTCTATACACATACATATACACACAATTATATTTTACCATAATTGAGTTTTCTGAATAATTCTGTGTATTTCATTTTATGCACTTAAAACACTGTTCTAAGAAAGAATCTAAAAGTTTCACCAGACTGCCAAAGGGTCCCTAATAGAAAAGCAGTTAAGAGTCCTAGCCTAGAAGATGGCTTCTAGCATGCAATACATTCTAAATAAAGGTGGATCCTCAATAAAGGACTTATGGAGAACTAAGGGAGGTCAGGAATTACACAGGATATATACACAGATGGGTCATTATCTGTACCATTGAAATGAGTGTCCTAATGAATGCTCTTACAGATATTTTGAAATTATGAAGTATAAGGAAATGTAGATAGGTAATGATTTTAATATGATACCTGTACCAATTTGTCTTTCTGCTGCAGATTTTTGTTGAGATTTTGTGGAGAGAACTTTGGTGGGAAAAAAAGATCGAAAATTTGAAAGATCTGATTTCTGTCTATTTTCTTGCATTTTCTCCACTTTAATGCTCCAAAGTAACTTTGCAGAGTGTACTGTTATAGTATTGTCAAGAGGCAAGAAAATCCCAGAAAGAGCTTCTTTCACAAGCTACCCACTCTGTATAGAATTCAAAAAACATGTTGTACCACTTCTTCTGTGTCAACAAACAAAAGGTTTTGTGATTTACACTAAGGCAAGATAATTCTTTTAAATTTCAGCTCTTTAAAAAGGCATTTTTGTGTGCATTTTAGCTCTTCATTTAAACCTCCTCCCAAAAAAAGAAAATGATAAATCACCTCTTTCTCAATTAAAAGACCCTCAAATCAAAAAAGTAACTTTGACCAAGTTTATCACCTGTTGGCATGGTGACCTGCATATAAACAGATGGCATTATTGTTCTAGTTTCTGGTATCCAGGAAACATTGACATCTCAAAGCTCATCAGCATTCCAGGTGAATGGGCTAAACATAGGATGCTTATGGATCCCCTCCTGTTTTGAATAAGATCTTCTAGTCAACTTAGAACATTTGCTTTAGACAACTAAAAGATCTTCACACTATTTCTATTCTTCAAACCCTATGGTTTTATTTTTTTTAATGAACTCTTATTTGTAATACAAAATCTAATATTTACCTAAGGACCTTAATTGGGAGGTGGAGGGGAAGATATTTCCATGGGGGAAAAAGAAGGAAAAAATCAATTAAGTAAACATAGAGGTTGTACTTGAGATAATCCATATAGATTATTCTCTAATTTAAAAAAATAGAATTTACTTCTAACTGTTGCTATTGTTTATCCTTCATTCTTGAAGAGGACAATGGCATCAAGTAGGTAATGCTATGACAAACAATTGGATTTAAATGAGGGAGGGCTGTGTAAAATCACCTGCCTCATTTTCCCCTCAAAAGCCATCTGGGTTCAGTGGCAAGATATTAATCAAGATGATTGGAGATGGTCCTGGATGAAACTTGGGGATTCTTGAAAACCTGAACTGTCCCTAGCCAAAATTGTAAAAATAAGTACATTTAGGTTTCAGGAATATTTTATCTTTCATCATTCCCTTTTCTCATTTTTTTTTGCCTTTCCCAAATATATACCCCTTCACCTAGGAGACATTCTGACCTAGGACAAACATCTGCAAACATGATTTTTTTTGTTTGCAAATAATTTTACACTCAGTGCAGCCTACAAAGCTGAGAAGCAAAAATAAGCATGGATTTATTTTCTGCTACTTGTACTAATTTTGACCTAACAATTAATACAAAGAAAACACAGGTGCTCCTTCAGTCAGCACCATATCATTCATATGTGAAACCATCAGTTATGGCAAATGAAGTTTTGAATTCTGTGGATAAATTCACTTATTTTGGCAATATACTTTTCAGGGATGTACACATTGATAATGAAGTTGACCCACACATTGACCAAGCTAACTTAGTGTTTGGAAGTCTCCAAAAGAAAGTGTGGAAGAGGAGAGGCATTTGACTACCAAACTGAAAGTCTAGAACTGTTGTACTGACCTGAGAAATCTGGAGAGTATATCGGACCCATGCCAGGAAACAGAATTGCTTCCATTTGAATTGTTTTAGGAAGATTCTGAAGATCACCTGGCAAGATAAAATGCAAGGTAGTGAGATCCTTTCTCGAACTAAACTGCTAAGCATTCAAACTCTCCTGCAGAGTGCAACTCCATTAGGCTGGATATATTGTTTTAATGCGCAGATTTGCCAAAAAAGACTCTTTTATGGAGAACTCATACAGGACAAGTACAATGTGAGTACAAGGTGGTCAGAAAAAGCAATAAAAGAACTCTCTCCAGGTCTCTCTTAAAAATTTTGGAATTCATTACATGACATAGGAGGGAGACACTGACATAGCCAGTGCTCAGTATAGAGTGCCCTTGTTACAGAAGATACTATACTCTATGAATAAAGCAGAATTGAATTAGCTCAGAAGAATTGCAAGATGAACAAAATTAGAGAATCCACCCCAAATATTCAAGGGAACTATTTGTGTCTGATCTATGGCAGAGCATTCTGAGCTTATATTGGTCTGATCAACCACAGTTGGACACACTAACTTGACTCAAACATAGTGATGCCATCTTGGTACTCCATAAGAAGGAAGGATAACAATCAATCAACCAATCATTGTGATCTAAGGCCATCAAATATATTATTTTTCAATATTCTTCCTCAAAACCCTTCCCTCCCTCTGGATTAACCCATAATGGTTTAATGTGTTATGTCTCCTAAGTAACATATGTGCATTCAAATAGAGAACCTTCAATTACTTTACCCAAATAAGTGATAAACTATTTTGAATCTTAGAATCCTACCTTGGGAAGGAAGATCCGAAGAGTGAAGGAATTTGCTCTTTCATAGACAAAAACAACATATAGGCAAAAGTTTAGCTTGTCAAGATACAAAGCCTGCCCTCAATTATTTGTTTAATTTCTTAATAGTATTTTATTTTTTCCAATTATATGCAAAGATACTTTTCAACATTATTTTTGTAAGATTTTGAGTTCCAAATTCTCCCTTCTTTTCCTTACTTCACCTTCTCACCAAAATAGCTAGCAATATGATATGGGATATATATATATATTTATATATGTGTGTGTATGTATATGTATATAATCATTTTAAACATATTTCTATATTAATCATGCTGTGAAAGAAAAATCAGAACAAATAAACCATGAGAAAGAAAAACACAGAAAAAAAGTGAAAATAGGATGCTTTGATCTACATCTTATCTCCACAGTTCTTTCTCTGAATATGGATAGTATTCCATCCCTTGTCTATTGGAATTGTCTTGGATCACTGTACTGCTAAGAACTAAATATATCATAGTTTATTTATCACACAATCTTGCTGTTACCATGTACAGTGTTCTCTTGGTTCTGCGCACTTCGCTCAGCATCAGTTCATGTAAAATTTTCCAAGCTTTCCTGAAATAAACCTGTGAATTATTTCTTGTAGAACAATAAAAATATTCCATTACTTTTATATGCCACAACTTGTTAAGCCATTCCTCAAGTGATAGGCATCCATTCACTTTTTTTTTATTCTTTGCCATTCCAAACAGAACTACTACAAACATTTTTGCACATATAGGTCCTTTTCCCTCTTTTATGATCTCTTTGGGACACAGATCCAGTTGCGACACTGCTGGATCAAAGGGTATGCAAACTTTTACAGCCCCTTTGGACATAGTTCTAAATTGTTCTCCAGAATGACTAGATCAGTGCACAACTCCACCAACAATGCATTGGTGTCCCAATTTTTCCAATTCCCCTCCAAAACTTATAATTATCTTTTCCTGTCATCTTAGTTAATCTGATAGTTATGAGCTGGTCCCTCAAAACTGTCTTAATTTTAATTTCTCTAATCAATAATAATTTAGAGCATTTTTTTCATATGATAGTACATGGTTTTAATTTCTTCATCTAAAAGTCTCTTGATATTCTTTGTCCATTTATCAACTGGGAAATGAATTGTATTCTTTTAAATCTGACTCAATTCTCTATATATTTTAGAAATGAGGATGTTATTAGAAACTCTGTAAAATTGTTTTCTACACCCCTTCTTATCTTAGCTTCAATGGTTTTGTCTGTGCAAAAATAATTTATTATAATCAAAATTATTTATTTTTTACTTTGTAATGTTTCCCATTTCTTGTTTGATCATAAATTCCTCCTTTGTCCAAAGTTTTGATGAGGTCTGATCTCTTTATGACCCCATGGGCCACAGCACACCAAGTCCTTCCATTCTCCATTATCTTTCAATGCTTATCCAAGTTTACTTTCATTGTCTTCATGATACTATCTATCCATCTCATCCTCTGCTGCTCTTTTCCTTTTGTCTCCAATCTTTACCAACATCAAGGTCTTTTCCAGTGCATCCTGTCTTTTCAACATGTGGCTAAAGCAGATCTCATGCTTATATAATAGGATTTATTTGTATATCAGACTTGTACTTACAGTATCAAAAGATCGCTGATATGAAGCATCTCCATCCTGCTTTGCCCATATTCCAATGTGGTATGAGGGAAATCCCTAAGTCCCCTTCTCAAGTGTTCTTGGGGATGCAATATTTCTACTTGCCCAAAGTCACAAATGGCTCATCCATCTCATGATGACTGTATTCCTCTATCTCCACTTACTTAACCCAAACCATGGATCATCCATCTCATGACCATCTAGTCAGCAGAAATATTTTCTGCACTGATCTTCTGGCACTTTGTAACCCTGCTGATGCTGATATTTTAGCCTATGCACTATATGATAACCAATGAAATGTTGTTTTGTTTTTAGTACACTTGTAATCCTACAAAATAAAAGTCCTGAAGGAAGATAATACCTCAGATTGGGAGGAAGGTCTGGGATGTGCTTGGTTGGAGGGGAGCTAGACTCCTCAAAAAAAAATATGGTATTTTTTGGCTCAGAGCTCTGCCTCAGTTTCTCTTTTGGTCATCAGGGGTGAGTTTTCCCCATACTGATTTGATTTCCTTGCTGTCTAAGGAACTCTCAAGTCTTTTCCAGTGGCTCTTCTTTCCCTTTAGTGAAACAATCACAGCCTGGATATTTGAGATTGTTGATATTTCTCCCAGCAACTTTAATTCTGGATTGATTTTGATTTATTCAGTTAGGCATTTTGAATTATGTACTCTGCATGTAAGTTAAATAAATAAGGTACAATATACAGTCTTGTAGTATTACTTTCCCAATCTTAAACCATTCTATTGATACGTTTGATTCTAATTGTTGTTTCTTAGTCGATTTACAGATTCTCAAGAAGATAAATAAGATAATGTAGTATTTCCAACTCATTAAGAACTTGCTACATATTGTTGTGATCCACACAGCCAAGGGCTTTAATGTAATTAATGAAGCAGAAACTGATATTTTGTGTTGTTTTGTTTTGAGTTTGTTTGTTTTGGTTTAGTTTTTTGTTTTTTGTTTTGTTTTGGGGTGGTGTGTGTGTGTGTGTGTGTGTGTGTGTGTGTGTATGTTTTCTGGTACTCCCTTGCTTTTTCCCTAAACCAGTGAACATGGGCAATTTGGTCTCTAATTATTCTGTCTCTTAAAAAACCACACTGAACTTCTATAATTCTTGGTTCACATATTGCTGGAGCCTAGCTTGCAGAATCTTAAATATAACCTTGCTGAAAGAAATCATAAGTAAAATAAGCAGGAAGCAAATAAACAGAAAACCATAGTTATATAATACTATTATCTCTACAATTTTGATCAATAATAATAATAGCTCACATTGACATTTTAGTATGATGTGCATGGATTTATGTGTGTATATATATATATATATATATAATTCACATACATGAATATATATATATTTATAAGATTTTATTTAAGATATCAGACAGAGATGTTTTGTGGAGTATGGCTAATATACAGAAGTAAATTGCATTTAAATTGCTTTAGTTATCTTGTAACTCAATGACAAAAACACTTTTGTCATTTACGCTATTTATAAAGTTCTTCATTTCAGAGAGAAGTATTCAATAGACAAGGATCCTTTAACAACAAAGAATAAAAACATCTGCCTTTGACATTTTTTCTTACGTGCTTCCCTTCTATTCACTTTCGACTTAATAGAGATGTTTCCATTCCTTAGGAAGTGTCATTAGAGAATTTTGTTGTAATTTGGTTATATTTACTTTGTCTTGCATTCCTGATTATATTTACTCGGCAGAAAAGTATACTTTTGACCAGTTGTAGAAATCTAACTGTAAAGCTTAATAAGAATCAACCAAAATAGTATTTAATATCATTATAAGTTAATAGACAAAGGAATCCAAATTTGATAACTAAATTTATACAGTTCTTTCTATAAAATAAACTATCTAAAAATCAGCAAATGATTAGAAACATCTTTTGTTATTTCCTAAATATTATTGTGAAAATAACAGTACACTAAATTCCACTCTATTTCATAAACTTTTAGATAGCTCCCATTGCTTTAGTGGGAATAAGTGTGAAGAAAGGAAAGGAGGGAAAAGTCTGGCTCTACTTTAAAAATTCTATAGAAAAATTTGTTGCTGTTCCTTTTTATTTTTAAGGCTAAATCAAGTTAAGTGATTTGGTAAAGTTGCCTTATATTCTCAACTTAAATTTTTTGAGGCTTATAATGAGAATGTTAGGCTTATAATAAATAAGGTCTAGATTCAAATTCCATGTCTGACATTTACTTGTTCTTATACTTTGGAGACAAGTTACTTAATCAAGCAAACGAGTAGTCCCAATTTCACCCCACGGGAAATTCCCTGAAGTTTCTAAGGAGGTAAACAGGAAATTAGAGAAATATAGAGAAACTGGTTTTCCTTTACATATCAAGAAGAGAGTCTTGGTTTTTCTCTTTCCTAGAGTTGATTGTAAAGAGAGTCTGAAACTGATAGGCCTCTGGAAGCAGTTTGCATCAGTTCTAACCTTTGTGACCATGAAACACTGAATAATCATTCTCTCTGCTAATTAAAAGTCTTCTTCAAATATTCCAAGCTTGAAACATGGGTTACAGAAAAAAGTATTTATCTTATGACTTCTATGCAAATACACTGGAGACCTAAAGCTCCTAATGTTTCTGCCAGTTGTAGCAGTTGGCAGGGTTTTTTGGTTAGCTTGATTTGAGGGGGTATAGGCAGGGACTGAATAAACAGTCAGATCTGTTACTTTATCTCTATCAAGAACTCTTGGAAAAGAAACTATATCATTGATGAATTGGCAACTGTAATTTATAGTCTTAAAGAGTTGGCTAAGGACAACTTGTACATAAGCCTAAAGCTAATATGTGTCAAAAGCAAAACTTTGAACCCAATTCTTCCTGGGTTCCATCTTATTACCCATCATTACCTCTTGAAAGCCTATTAACCATGCTGCCTCTTTTTGAAACTAATCAGAAAGTATTTATCTTTCTTTTTTCCAACTATGACAATTCAAGAGAGAATGAAATTAAGAATTTTTCAAAAGTTGTTGCTCTTGTTCCCACAAGTGGATAAAAGCAAATTTTAGTTGGTAATGAGGTGGTCCATTTTTAACCACATACAATTAAGCTATGATTTGAGAGGTTCCAAAAATCTATGTGGCTGAAATTTTGCACTGGTCTGTAAGACAACTGAACTTAGCCACAGAAATAATTTTCTGAATTAAGGCACTTCAACATTAGTCAAAATGGAAATATATCATCTTGGAAGAGCAATACCATAATCACCTCGACCTAAATAGATTAAGTGGCAGAGAACAGAATTTCAGAGGAACAGGACATAGAGTCAAGTAAGTTTCAAAGAATGGGAGATAGTTAAAAACTTGTGGATAGTCTCCAGGAAAGTAGGCTCAATAGAAAAGGAAAAGGGGCACATAGGTTTTGAATATGGGAGTTGGTACTTATCCCAAAAGAAAGAATGGGAGAATTGAAAAGCAGAATAAATGAATAAAAAAATCCACAAAATCAAATTTTCAAATGTTTCTTACAATTTCATTCCACATTGTCTCAATATCCACATATGTAAATGATGGTCTTGAGAAGTAGAGAAAATATAGGTTAGATAATCTTTAATGTTCTTTCATACTTGGACTTTAGAAACTGAATTTCAGGTCAAAGGAAGGTAGATTCAAATCTTCATTCTGACATTCATTCCCAATGTGACCTTGGATAATCAAAATATCCAGAAAAACCTATTAAGCAAGATTTTGTTTTTTTAAGTATACAAATGTGTTTTGGGTTTTTTGTTTTGCTTTGTTTTTGCTTTTTTTCAATGATGGGGAAAGGAAAGGTATTAGGTAGATAATTCAAAACTTAAAATAGAACTTTAAAAAGTGTGTGTGTGTGTGTGTGTGTGTGTGTGTGTACAGAGGCAGAAAGAAGAGGGACAAAAGAGAGGGAGAGGAAGAGAGAGACAGAGAGACAGACAGAGAGACAAAAAGAAACACAGAGATAGAGAGAGACACACAAAGAGAGAAAGAGAGAGACAGAGACAGAGACAAAGAGAGAGACAGAGAGACAGAGACAGAGAGAGACAGAGACAGAGAGACAGAGATAGAGTGAGAATAGAAGAAAAAAGATATAGTTTCTGTTCTTATGGAGTCATTTAACCTACATGGATATCAGTTTCTTCATCTCAATGACAGAACTCAATTAATCTCTTGGGTCTCTTACAGTCTTAAATGTAATGAATCTATAATTTATTATTAAATTTGTTGGCTTTTGGAAATATTATTTAACCTTAACCAAACTAAGAACTAGTTTTCTCACAGGAATCACAAACTGCATAGTGGAGGTAGTGCCCATACAACTTAAATTGTGTACCTTAAATAAAGTATTTATATAGCCTTGCCCCATTCCTAGTCACTTAATGCATAAACTCAGTCAGATTACAGCAATGTTCCAAGCAGGAGATAAACTGAAAAAACATACCTCCATTCAAGGGAAATTAAGAGCTTAGTCTTACCTGAATTGGTCTTGCAGGACTTCTTGTGTTCTCAGACCAAAATGGAATCATGAGCAGAGCTAATATTCCCTCTTGATGAAGAAAAGTCTTCCTCCTTCCCAAAGAAAGCTGCATGTACCTAAGTTCCATTCTGTGAATGGGAAATGGTGTTTTAAGGATGAGTATACAAATACTAGTCCAAGTTAGGCTCATCACTTCCTCCCAAACCACTCAGGACTATCAGACCTTGGGGGGGAAAAATCTAAAGAGAAGCAAAATTTAGTTTAATTAAAGAGAAATTTTGCTAACCAATGTAGCCATTCAAAAGTGTCCTAGAATGTTTTCTGAAGTCATTGAAGGGTGATGGGAGTGAAATGGGACTTTGACACCTTCCTAGATCACCTAAGATGAATGCATCCATATAGAAGATTCTAAGAATTTGATACTGGGAAAAGAAATTCTGTGTTTACCTACTACATAGGTAGGAGTGACCTCTTCATTTATTGGTTACATAAGCTAAACTAGTTGTATATTTTCTCTCTTTCCTCCATGTCCATTCAAAGCATAAGCATTATGTAATAACCTTGTTGGATGAAGGGCCAACTTCTTTTTCTCTTTAGGCCACACTGGACCTCCAAATGGTCTTGGGGTTTTAGTTTATGTCATTAATCCTTTTCAGTTCTACATGCAAGGGGGGAAGTTCCAGACCTGGCAGCTTAAGCCCTGAGGACCTTGGAGCCAGGATACCAGAATTGATGTGGCAACCAGCCCAGAAAGGAAACTAATAAATCAAAAGGCTTTGAACTTGGGACTTGTTGAGATGAATACTATATAGGAACTCAAAAACTGAGGTGGTATCAGGGAAGATTAAATGCCATATGTACCTAGAAAACTAAAGTTTATATGTTTGTTATTATAAATATTCCTTTAAAAAATAATTGTTTGGTAAAAATTAATCATTAAATAATTAAATGAAATTGGGATTCTTGAGCCAGTAGCAGTGGAGCTCCTGTTCACAATCATCTAAATGTATTCTAGAATTCTAGGGGAGAGGAGACACATATCTTTCCCTCAGAAATTAAAGGCTAGTTAAGAGTAGTCACTGTTATACAAGTCATATTGTTGGGGACAAATGAACATTGTTGGGGATGGGAGTAAAGTTAATTCTCAAATCTATATAGATTCACTGGATCACTTTAGGGATCCTGAACAACAATAAGATCCCGAGACTCTAAACAAACTATCTTAAATATTATGATCCAATCTTTGCATCAAATATTTGATATAGGTGTGTAGATTCTTGAGTGGGGCATATTGTACATTTGTCTTAAGGTATTCTTTGCCCCTATGGTCAAATAATGGTACCTGATCAAAGGTCACACAAATTTTAAAAAATTACTTTAATGAAAAATGACTGACTACTCCAAACAATAGATTGTGTTAAATGCTAGAGGGTTGGAGGAGGGAAGAGCTACAACTTTGAGCAGATCACAATGTCTACTGTAAAAGGCTCCTACAACCAATAGGGGGTGTTGCCACATACCACTGGTGCTTCGCTAGAATTGTAGGAGTGTATTGCTTTCTGTGTTTTTCCCCTCAGCTTCAGGGCTATAATTTATTATTTGTTCTTCTTCCCTGTGGCTTTGTTGTTCCTTATTATATTATGTTATGCTATCATACAGGTCAATACAGATGCAAAGGCTAGAAGAAAAATTCAACACCTCTGAGACTGACTGACCATTTAGGTCTGCTAACATTTTAAACACTGGCTTAACTTACTGGCTATAATAGCAACACTATACAATAAGGAAATAACATGTATTCTTACTTATCCCAATACTAATCAAATATGCTGATGGGCTCTGTTAATTCAATAATTTCCAAAATCAAAGATTTCCCATATTTACCATATGGTTAACTAATTTCAAAAAATAAAATTTAAACACTAAACTATAACTATTCTATAATGAATACCTTTTTAAATTTTTATTTATTTTAAAATTTAGTCATTTAATATTTTACATTCAAAACACTTTTAAATTTTTTAAAAAAGATTCTTGAGTTCTATGTTCTCTCCCATATCCCCACCCACAATTAAGAAACCACATGTGGTCATTAGGGGTGGAGCCAAGATGATAGAGAGGACACCTAGTTTTCCTTGACCTCTTCCCACAACACTAGAATAATTAGTAAATCCAGCCTCTGGACTGTCAGAATCCACAAATATTGAGAGTAAAATAAATTATCAGCAGAAGATAATTTCAAAGATCTCTAGAAAAGGTCTGTTTAAATCAGGCACAGAGGGAGGTGAGCCAAGCTCAAGCAGGCAGAGTACAGACCCAGTGCAGGCAACACAGATCCATGGCAGTGAGGGATCCACAAACCAGAGAATCTACAGGGAGGGATCTATAGCTGTGTTGGCTACTCTGCCTTAGTTGCAAGCCAGTAGATTAACAGAAAGTTACAAAACATCCAACACAAACACAAAAGGTAAATAGTGAACCCTGAAACACTAGAATTTCACAGGACCTGACCATGCCCACCCACACCAGAAGTCAGTCAGTGCAGCCACTGTTACTTGGAGAGAAAGCTTAGACAATCTCCCTTGCTCTAAAAACAGATCTCAACTAAAAAAAAAAAGTAAAAAAAAAGCAAAAAGAACTCTGACCATAGATAGTTTTTATGGTGAAAGGGAAGAACAGATTGCAAACCCTGAAGAGACTAAAAGCAGATTGTCTCCAGGGTTTGCAAAACACACACACACACACACAGAAATTGTCTGAAGAAATTCATTAGAAAATAGACTTAGTGAAATGGAAAAAGTATATATGTAACTCTTTACAAAATAGATTTTACAAAATGGAGAAAATAACTCCCAGAAAAAAACAATTTATGAAATGGGAAAAGAAAATAAGACCTTAAAAACAGATTTTTGAAATGGGAAAAATATCCATAGAACAAAACAATCATGTAAAAATCCAATTGGGCAAATACAAAAAGAACTAAAAAAAGTAAATGAAGCAAATAATTCACAGAAAAACAGAATTGAACAAATGGAAATGAATGACTCAATGAGACATCAAGAATCAATCAAGTAAAACCAAAAAAATGAAAAAAATAGAAGAAAATGTAAAATACCTACTTGGGACAACAACTAACCTGGAAAATAGATCTAGGAGAGAAATTTAAGGATTATTGGACTTCCTAAAAACCATGATGAAAAAAAAAGAGCCTAGACATTATTTTTCAGGAAATCTTCAGAGAACTGCCCTGATATCCTAGAATTAGAAGGTAAAATAGCCATCAAAAAGATTTACTGAACACCTCCTGAAATAGACCCCAAAATTAAAATTAAAAGGAATATTATAGCTAAATTTCAGAACTATCTGACCAAAGAAAATATATTTCAAGCAGCCAGAAAAAAAGAATTCAAATACCAAGGAGCCACAATAAGGATTACTCAGGACCTAGCAAATTCCACTGTAAAAAATTGAAGGGACTGGAATCTGATGTTCTGAAAGGTAAAGGAACTTGGAATGCAGCCAAGAATAAACTACCATGCTAAACTGAGCATTTTATTTCAGGTAAGAAGATTTTCATTTATTTTTGATGAAAAGACCGGAGCTGAACAAAAACTTTGACCTCCAAACATAGAACTCAAAAGAAGCATAAAAAGGCAAAAAGAAAAGAACTCTTGAGAATTGTATCTTTGTTATGGTTATAGATAGAGTGCATGTATAATTTGATTTTACTGTTATAATATTAAAAAAGAAACTAAAGTTGGAAAGAGATTGTACTGGGAAAAGGGGAAAGTGGAGGTAAAATGAGGGAAATTACATGTCACAAAGAGGCAAAGAAAAACCTATTATAATTGAGGGGAAGAAAGGAGGGGGGTGAACACTGTGTGAATCTTACTCTCATCAGATTTGGCTCAAAGAGAGACTATTAGACATACTTAGTTTCACAGAGAAACTTCTCTCACTTTATAGGCAAGTGGGAGGGGAAAGGGGAAAAGTGGAAGGGGCAGGAGGGGTAGGCTAATAGAAGAGAAAACAGAAATAGTAAGGGAAAGATATAAGAAAGGAGGAGGGGTTCTAAAGGGGGAGGGCTGCTTGAGGCAAGTAGTGCTCATAAGTAAAATACTGGGGAGGAGGGAAAGGGATAAAGGAAAGAGAAAAGCATAATTTGAGGTAAATAAGATGGCAGAAAATACAGAATTAGTCATTTTAACTGTAAATGTAAATGAGGTGAACCCTCCCATAAAACAGAAGCAGATAGCAGACTGAATTAAAAGCCAGAATCCTACAATATATTGCTTACAAGAAACACATTTAAAGCAGTGATACATAAAGAGTAAAGGTAAAAGGCTGGAGCAGAAACTATTATTCTTCAAGTGAAGTAAAAAAAGCAGAGGTAGTCATCCTGATCTCAGATCAAACAAAAACAAAAATTGATCTAATTAAAAGAGATAAGGAAGGAAACCATATAGTGCTAAAGGGTAGCATAGATAATGAATCAATATCAATAATAAATATATATGCACCAAGTGGTATAGCAACTAAATTCCTAAAGGAGAAGTTAAGAGAGCTGCAAGAAGAAATGGACAGCAAAACTATAATAGTGGGAGATCTCAACCTTGCTCTCTCAGAACTAGATAAATCAAACACAAAATAAATAAGAAAGAAGTTAAAGAGGTAAATGCAATACTAAAAAAGTTAGGTATGAAAGATCTTTGGAGATAATTGAATGGAGATAAAAAAGGAGTATGCTTACTTCTCTGCAGTTCATGGAACCTATGCAAAAATTGACCATATGTTAGGACATAAAGACCTCAAAATCAAATGCAGAAAGGCAGAAATAGTAAATGCAGTTTTTTTTTCAAATCACAATGCAATAAACATTACATACAATAAAAGGACAAGGAAAAATAGACCAAAAAGTAATTGGAAACCAAATAATCTCATCCTAAAAAATGAATGTGTGAAACAGCAAATCATAGACACAATTAATAATTTCATCCAAGAGAATGACAATAATGAGATAGCATACCAAAATTTGCAGGATGCAGCCAAAGTGGTAATAAGGGGAAATTTTATCTCTAGATGCTTACTTGCATAAAATAGAGAAAGAGAAGATCAGTGAATTGGGCTTGCAACTAAAAAAGTTAGGGAAAAAAAGAACAAAATAAAAATCCCCAATCAAATACCAAACTTGAAATTCTAAAAATAAGAGATTAATAAAATTGAAAGTAAAAAACTGTTGAATTAATAAATAAAACTATGAGTTGGTTTTATGGAAAAAACCAACAAAATAGACAAACCTTTAGTTAATTTGATTAGAAAAAATAAAGAGAAAAATCAAATTGTTAGTCTCAAGAAATGAAATGGGAGAATTTTTCACTAATAAAGAGAAAATTAGAGAAATAATTAGGAGTTATTTTACCCAACTTTATGCCAATAAATTTGACAACCTAAGTGAAATGGAGGAATATCTACAAAAAATATAGATTGCCCAGATTAACAGAAGAGGAAATAAATTACTTAAATAGTCCCATTTTAGAACAAGAAACAGAAGAAGCTATTAACTCCCTAAGAAAAAAATCTCCAGGAACAGATGGATTTACACATGAATTCTACCAAACATTTAAAGAAAATTTAATTCCAATACTTAAACTATTTGAAAAAATAGGGAATGAGGGATTCCTACCAAATTCCTTTTATGACATAGACATGGTACTGATAACTAAATCAAGTAAGGTTGAAAACAGGGAAAGAAAATTATAGACCAATCTACCTAAAATGAATATTGATGCAAAAATCTTAAATGAAATATTAACAAAGAGATTATAGAAAATCATCCCCAAGATAATATATCAAGTAGGATTTATACCAGAAATGCAGAGCTGGTTCAATATTAGGGAAACTATTAGCATAATTGACTATATCAATAACCAAATTAACAAAAACCATATGATTATCTCAATAGATGCAGAAAAAGCATTTGATAAAATCCAACACTCATTCCTGTTAAAACCACTAGAGAATATAGGAATAAATGGACTTTTCCTTAAAATAGTCAATAGTATCTATTTACAATATAATAGGGATAAACTGGAACCATTTCCAATAAGATCTGGGTGAAACAAGGTTGCCCACTATCACCATTACTATTCAATATTGTAATAGAAATTCTATCTTTGGCCATATAAGAAGAAAAGGAGATTCAAGGAATTAGAATAAGTAATAAAAAACCAAATTATCACTCTTTGCAGATGATATGATGGTATACTTAGAGAACCCTAGAGAACCAACTAAAAAACTATTAGAAGTAATCCACAACTTTAGCAAAGTTGCAGGATACAAAATAAATCCACATAAATCATCAGTATTTTTATATATCACTCAAAAAAAATCCAACAGCAAGAGATACAAAGAGAAATCCCACTTAAAATAACTGTCAAAAGGATAAAATATTTGGGAATTTATCTGCCAAGGGAAAGTCAAGAACTATATGAGCAAAACTATAAAAACTTTCCACACAAATAAAGTCATATCTAAACAACTGGGAAAATATCGTGTTCTTGGATAGGTTGAGCGAATATAATAAAGATGACAATATTACCTAAATTAATCTATTTATTTAGTACTATACCACTCAAATTCCCAAGAAATTATTTTACCTACTTTCCCTATTGACCACTCCCTTCCCCATAATGCCCTTTCTTTTATCACCCTTCCCATATTTTTCCTATATCCCATTCCCCTCCTATTTTCCAGCAGTGTAAGATAGATTTCTATTCCCCTATTGAGTATTTATAGTTATTTTTTGTTTGAGTCTATTCTGAAGGGTGTAAAGTTCTTTCATCCACCCTGTCCTCACCCCCTTCCCTTCCACTGTAAAAACATTTTCTTGTCTCTTTTTATAGCAGATAATTGACACCATTCTGCTTCTCCCTTTTTCCCTTTCTCCCAGTACATTCCTCTCTTACCCTTTAATTTCATCATTTTTTAAAAAAGATATCATCCCTTCAGATTCACCTCACTCCTATGCCCTCTGTCTACATATACTCCTTCTTACTGCCATAATAATGAGAATGTTCTAATGAGTTACAACTATTATCCTCCCCTATAGGAATGTAAAAAGATAAACCTTATTAAGTCCCATATGATATCACTTTCTTGATTACTTCCTTATACTTCTCCAGAGTTCTTTGTATTTGAAAATCAAATTTTCCATTCAGCTCTGGTCTTTTCATCATGAATGCTTGAAAATCCTCTGTTTTGGTGAATGACTATCTTTTTCTCCATAAGGATTATAGTCAGTTTTGTTGGGTAGGTGATTCTTGGTTGCTGTCCTAGCTTCATTTCTCTCTAGAATATCATATTCCAAGCCCTCCAGGCCTTAAATTTAGAAGCTGCTAAATTTTGTGTTATTTCGACTGTGACTCCATTATTCTTGAATTGTTTGATTCTGGATGCTTGCAAAATTTTCTCCTTCACTAGGGAGTTCTAGAAATTTTCTCCTTCACTAGGGAGTTCTAGAATTTGGCTATAATATTCCTGAGAGTTTTTATTTTGGGATTTCTTTCAGAAGGTGATCAGTGGATTCTTTCCATTTCTATTTTACTCTCTGGTTCTAGAACACCAGGACAATTTTCCTTGATAATTTCTTGAAAGATGATGTCCCAGGCTCTTTTTTATTATGACTTTCAAGTAGATCAATAATTTTTAAATTATCTCTTCCTGATCTATTTTTCAGGTCAGTTGTTTTTCCAATGTAAAATTACACATTTTTTCTCTATTTTTTCTGGTTTGGGTTTTGCTTTATTGTGTCTTGATTTCTCATAAAGTCTTTAGTTTCCTTTTGCTCAATTCTATTTTTAAAGAATTATTTTCCTCAGTGAGCTTTTGTACCCCCTTTCCCAATTGGCCAATTTTGCTTTTTAAAGCATTTTTATCATTAGCTTTTTGTATTTTCTTTAGCACTATTCTCAATTTTTTACCTATTTTTCTTTGTCTCTTCTACTTGATTTTCAAAGTCTCTTTTGGGTTCTTCCATAGCCTGAACTACATTCTTATTCTTTTGGAGACTTTGGATGTAGAAGCTTGGACTTTGTTATCTTCTTCTGAGTATGTGTTTTGATCTTCCTTTTCACTATAATAATTTCAAAGGTCAGAAACTTATTTTGTTTTCTGCTCATTTTCCTAACCTATCATTCTGTTTTTAACTCTTTTTTTTTTTTATTTTTTTTATTTAATAGCCTTTAATTTACAGGATATATACATGGGTAACTTTACAGCATTAACAATTGCCAAACCTCTTGTTCCAATTTTTCATCTTCCCCCCCCCCTCCTAAATGGCAGGATAATGATGTTAAATTATTAAAATATAAATTAGATACACAATGTATACTGCAAAACATTATTTTTGTACAAAAGAATCAGATCGAATTATTGTACAATTAGCTTGGAAGGAAATCAAACATGCAGGTGTGCATAAATATAGGGACGGGAATTCAAGTAATGGTTTTAGTCACTCCCAGGTTCTTTTCTGGGTATAGCTAGTTATTCATTACTGCTCCTTAAAATTTTGGTTGATCTCGTTGCTGAGGATGGCCATCCATCAGGACTGGTCATCATCTAGTATTGTTGAGTATATAATGATCTCCTTCCCTCACACTTGGCATCAGTTCTTAAAATCTCTCAGGCCTTTCAAATCATCCTGTTGGTCATTTCTTACAGAACAGTAATATTCCTAATTTTCATATACCACAATTTATTCACCATTCTCCAACTGATGGACATCCATTCAGTTTCAGTTTCTAGCCACTACAAAAGGGCTGCCACAAACATTCTGCACATACAGGTCCTTTCCCTTCTTTATAATCTCTTTGGGATATAAAGTATCACTGGATAAATATACGTTTGATAACTTTTTGACATAGTTCAAACTCTCTCAAAATGGTTATTCTTCACAACTCCACCAACAATGAATCATGGTTTTCCCTCCCCTCCAACAATCATCATTATTTTTTCCCTGTCATCTTAGCCCAATTCTTTTGAAACAGTTTTTTAGTTTTTTGGTATTTTTCTTAGAGGTTCTTTCTTTTTAATTTTTTGGGGCATTTTTTTTTTCTCTTTTTGGAAATTAAAATAAAAATTTTGACTTTTTTTGGAAGGGCAAAATTTTCTTTTTATAATAAACTAGGAAAATAAGTTTTCCAAAATTTTCTTTTCATCCGGAATTTTTTTTTTTGCCTGGTTAACCCTTTGACCATTTTTTCCAATTGGAAATGCCATTTTTATTGTTTAATTTTTCCCAATTTTTTAAAATACTTTCCCAAACTGGGACTTTGGGTTTAAAAAATATTTTATTTTTTTGCTTTTTCCCTCTAATCTTTCCATGTTTTTTTTTTAAACCAAAGGTTTTGTTAAATGTTTTTATTTTTGTTGGTGTAAGACCTCTTTGTTTTTTTTCATTAATTCCCCCTTTGAAACTTACCTTTGTTTTCCTTAATTTTTTTTATTTTTTCTGGTCATTTTTTTTTAAATTTCAAATAAATAGTTATTTGGTAATTTGTTCTTTTATTTATTTTCGCCCTATCCAAGGATTTTTTTTCAATTGGTTGTCAGACTTAATTTTGTGAAATGGTTTAATTTTTGCCTAAAGTTTTCTGATTTTCCCTTGCAATGATTCCTAAAATTTTTTTATCGTGGTTACTTTAAATTTATTTTCTTTTTTAACCCAAACTGTTGGATTTTTTTTAGGTATTAAAATTTTTTGATTATGTGGGTTTTTTTATAACGCAATTTGCTGTTGTGGATTATTTTTAATTTTTAGCAGAAATTTTGGGGTTCCAAAATTTCCTCATGTTCGGAAAGGTGATAATTTTTTATTGTTTTTCTTTAATCTTTTTTACTCTTTGTTTTTTTTAATAAATTTAAATGTAACATGTGGGTTGTTTCCCCAGACTTTTGAAGGTTGGGTTTTTCTTACTTTAGATTCTAGGTTTTTAAATAATCTGCTGAATTTTTTTTTAAAATCCTTTTTCCTTACTCTCAGTGTTTTTAATAAATATGTTGGATTTTACAAACTTTTTCATCTTTTGAATAGGTTTTTTATTTGGTTTTACATTGGTTTTATTGATAGTTTTTAAATTCCGCCCTGATTTTGGAAAATCCTTTTTATATGTGTTTTTTGGGAATGATTTTTGATTTTTCAAATCTTTTTGATTTTAGATAATATTTTGGGTTTGGTTATAATTTTCTTTTTGTTTCGCCTACCTTTTGGTATATCCATGTCTGTGTATAGGGAAGGAATTTGGTAGGCCCTTTTCATTCCCTATTTTATAAATAATTTATTGCATTGGGGAATTTTCTTTAAATGTTTGGTAAAATTCACATAAATAAATATCGGTCCTGGGGTTTTTTCTTAGGGAGTTTTTAATTGTGTTTATTTCTTTTTCTGAAATGGGATATTCAAAATTTATTCTTTTTAGTCTAAGTCATTTTGGGGAGTCATCCACCCTTGGTTATCAAATTTTGGCATAAAGTTGGGAAAATAACTCCTTATTTTTCTCTTTTCCTCTTTATTGGTGGGTTCTCCCTTTTCATTTTTTAAGACTCAATTTCATTTTCCTCCTCCTTTTTTCTAATCAGATTCAAAAATCTTTTTTTGGCTTTTTCTAGAACCAACTCTTGTTTTTTAATTGTTCAATGGTTTTTTCTTTCAATATTTTTAATTTTCCTTTTAATTTTAAATTTCAATTTGTTTATTTGATTGGGGGTTTTTAATTTGGTCTTTTTAGTTTTTTTTTGCAGTCCAATTCATTAATCTTTTTCTTTCTCTTTTTTTCAAATAAGCCTCTAAGGATATAAAATTCCCTCTTTTTTTAAACCCTTTTTATGATGTCTAATTGTCATTATCTTTGAAAATTAATTTATTATAATTTTCTTCACCCAATCATTCTTTGATAGTTTTTAGTTTCAATTACTTTTGGTCTTTTCCCCTAACTTTTTTTGAATGTAGTTTTATTGCATCATGATCTGAAAAGAAAGCATTTACTTTTTCCCTTTCTTGCATTTAATTTTGGGTCTTTATGTCCAATATATGGTCAATTTTTAATAGGTTCCATAACTTGAGGAAAAGTATACTTCTATCTCCATTCAATTTTCTCAAAGATCCAACATACCTAATTTTCAATATTCTTTTCTTTAAATTTCTTTCTTTTGTTTTGTGGTTTGGTTGTCTTTCTGGGGAAAGGTTGGATCTCCTACTAACAGTTTTTGTTGTCTATTTCTTCTTCGTTTTAATTTTTTGGAATTGGGCATAACTTTGATAATTGAAATAAATTTGTTTCCCAGCTTTTCTTTTACTCTTAATTAGCAATTTTCTTTTGTTTAAAAGGTTTTTCTTTTGTTTAAAAATATTTTGTAGTTTTACTTTTTTAAAATTTCAAATTGTTTCTTGTCCTTTTAGGGGAGTTCATCCCTTCATATTTCCCCGGGTTAAATTCCTTCTGTTTCCTGCCATCCTAATCCCCAGATTGTGCTTTCTTATTTTCCTCCCCAACCCTCTTTCCCCTTTTATGTCCCCTCTTTATCCACGATACTTATCCTCTTTATAATCCTCCCTCCCCTTTGGTCTTTCCCCTTCCTTCCCTTATTACTCTTTTTCTTTTCCCTTTTCCTCTCCCCGTTTTAATGGGGGAAATTTTCTCTAAAACAAATGTCAATTATTTTTTCTTTGGAACTCTGATGGGTAAGATTCCCACAATGTTTTCCCCCCTCTCAAATTCCCTCAGATATGAAAGTTTCCTTAAACCTCTTTGTGGGATGTGGTTTCCCTCTTTTTATTCCTTCCCATTTTTTCATCCCTTTTCCATATCTACTTCCTTTTTTTATATCATACAATAAATTATACATTTTCTTTTTTATATCCCAAACAAAAAAATTCTCAAAGTTATTTTTACCTTTTCATCTCTTGGTTCTTTCTTGGAATCAAATTTTTTTTTAGTTCTGCTTTTTCTTGAAACAAAGGAATTTTTGTTTCATTAAATTCCATCTTCTTCCCTGGAAGAAAATGCTCAACAACGGGTAGTTTATTTTTGGCTGCATCTCAATTCTTGTGCTTTCGATATTTTAGGCCCTTCTTTCCCTTTTGTAAGGCAGCCAGATTTGGGTGACCCTTGTTAAACCTCTATTTAAATGGTTTTGGCTGTTAAATTTTTTTCCTTAATCTTATAGTTCTGAAATTTTAAATTTTTGGGGTTTTTTATTTTGGGTTTCTTCCAGAAGGTGTTCGATGAATTCTTTCAATGCCTATTTTACCTTCTGATTCTATTACATTGGGCAGTTCTTTTATGATTTCTTGTAAAATGTATCTAGGCTCTTTTTTCATCATAGTTTTCAGAAAGTCAATAATCCTCAAATTTCTCCTAGATCTATTTTTTCCAAGTCTTCATTTTGCAATAGATAATTCGTGGTTTTTCAGTTTGTCATTTTTGTTTTTTGACTGATTCTTGCTGTCTCAATGAATCATTAGTTTCAATTGTTCAGTTCTAATTTTTTAAAAATTATTTTCTTCAATGCTTTTTACTTCTTTTTATACTTGGTTTTTGAATGTATTGTTTTGGTCTGTGGAATTTTTTCCATTTCACTAATTTTTTTAGTGAATTATTTTTCTTTTTCAATTCACAGATCCTACTTTCTTGAGTTCTTTTTTTTCCAATTCAAATTTTGTTTCCTACTTCTAAATTTTTTAACTTTTCAATTCATTTCAAAGTTTTTCTCTTTAAGGCTTCTCTTTCCTTTCCCCATTTATCTTCTAACTCTCTTTTTGAACTTTTAATGGCCTCTTCTATGAGGCATTATGTAAGGAGGACAGTCGTGCATTTTGCTGTTTGAGGTCTCTTCAGGTTTGCTGACCTGCTCTTTTTTCATAGAAGCTTGGATTGTTCTTTCATCTTTTTTTTATTTTAAACCTTTGGGTGGGTCTCCCTGGCAGGGGGTTCAGCTTCCTCTGCAGAATAGGGAGAGATTAAAAAGATTTCCGGCTCCAAGTATGGGAGTCTCTGTGTGAGTTTTCCCTTCCCCAACAGGAGGTGGTTCCTCAGAGCTATCAAACTGCTTAGAGGGCTGGTGGTTATCGTTCCCTAGGCTGGACTAAGTTGGTGTCACCGCCCAGGCCGGAGCCTCTTGTGGGACTGTGGTATTGCAGCTGGTGCAGGCGGCAGCCCAAACTCTGCCCGTGTTCTGCCTGATGCCTGGCCCTGGAAAAACTCTATGGCCCCAAAGGGCTCCCCCCTCTGGTTGGGGCTAACCCGGGCTCTCCTCCTGCCGTGCAGGATCACAACTGCCCAAGGAAAAGCCCCCCTTTGCGGGTTGGGGCCCGGGCGCTTGATAATCTGTGCCTTCACCCTCGTTTGAGACTCTCCTCGGACCTTTTCTCTCCCAGTCTGCGTCCCCCTGGGGAACCAACCTTTTTTTGGGGAGACTGCAGATTTTTTTTGGTGAGTTGTTCTACTTCTTATCTTCTGTTGGCAGTCAAAGACTATTTTTGAGGCTCGATAATATTGATAAAGAGGGTAAGAGAAGAGCTTAGAAAGACGCGTGTGTCTTCTCCGCCATCTTGGCTCCCTGTTTTTAACTCTTTATTAAAGTAGGGCTCTGTTTCCAGAGTGGAGGGTGCACTGTCCTAAGCTTCAGAGCTTTTATGCAACCCTTTTCAGAAGTCCTTTTAAAAATCTGACCACAAGCACTCTTTTCTGTCCTGGAGTGGTTAGGTGTGTCCTGGTCTTTCTGTAGCTGTAAGATCTAATATGCTGTAGGAGCTGTGCTGGTACTACTCACCAGACTCCCACCTCATTGCCACAGACCATCTCTACTGACCTTCTGAGTCCTCCCTGGTATCCTAGGGTGGAGAGGTCCAGAAGACTCCAGCACTACTGCCACTCCCACCTGACTGACACTGAGGTCCAGTCCAGAGCTGGGATTGTGCAATGGGCTCCCATTCTGATTCCACAGACCTTTGTTGCTGACCTTCCAGGTCCTTTTTGTTGTCTCTGTACTAAGGGATCTGGAAGTCACTAGTATTGCTTCTGATTCAGAAGCCAGACTGGGCCAGGGCCAGTACACCCTGCACTCAGACAACATGCTGGATTCCCACCTCCATGTCACAGATCTTTTCTATTGAGCTTCTAAGAATTTTCTGGAACTGGAAAATGTTCTACTCTGTCTTTTTGAGTATTCTGATGCTCTAAAATTTGATTAGAGTCATTATGTAAAGAACTTTATAACAGTTTGTGGAGAGTTTGGGCAAGTTTCTGCCCTTACTCCATCATCTTGGCTCCACCCTGAATACCTTAGTCAAGAAGGCATTTCAGATTCTTACAGTGTGTCAGGATCATGATTATGGATATTAGGTCCTTTATAGGATATTGCAGATGTGGAAATTACTTATAAAAATAAATCCCTGCTAGTCACTCATAAAAGTCATGTCATATTTGAATATAGATATATAGATATATATGTATGTATACATATATATATCCAAATGTATTGAGCTTATTTTTTTAGATTCTAAATAAATGGAAATTAAATATATTAACCATAATTTTCTAGTTGAGGAAAAACTAGGCAACCAATTAGCGTAAATGACAAATAACTGTGTGTCAGAACAAAACATGGTTTGAGGCAAACAATATCTATTCTACATCAAAGTGTAATACTTCAATAGCTCTTAAGTTAAATTCCTGTGTCAAATAGTAGGACTTATTTGCAGATACCTGACATTTAAAGTAAAAATTGGATAAAAATTCTAACCAAAAGCAGTAAGAAAAACCAGAATGAAGCTAAATTATCTGGAAGGCTTTCTACTGGAATACAGTTGCTGTATTAAATAAGAATGAAAATGGATTGAATAGAAGTGAACAAGAAAGAATTCTCACCTAAACATGTGCTTTTGTGTTCTGTTTTTCCTGTTGCCATAGCCAGCCTAAGCTGGCTTGTTAGGTCACTGAGGGACAGGCTGCTTGTCAGTCACACTTTACCTCACTTGTCTAAATATGGCCTCTTCTTTCATTGGCTAATCAAAGAACTGGCAGGTTTGCTATGGCAAACATGACCATGACCTTTAACAGAAGTGTCAAATATCATTTTCTTTTTTCAGAGTAAGACATCCTATATGTCCTTTGGTTACAAAAGAAATAGGTTTAGACAAGTAATAAATGAACTACAGAAGAAAGCAGGTCATTCATTTCCACATGCAGAGCAATGTATTCCTAGGCAAAGTTTCAGAATAGGCCGTTTGTGTCACCTTTACTCATTTAATTCTGTCATTCCTATACACCAACTGCCATTCTGTCTATGTCCTCTCTACCATCATACCCATAGCCAGGGACGAGCTATCATGATCTCACCAGTGTCTTGAGAGATTTTTTTTTAATTTTCAGGTTTAGAATTTACACCTCAGAAATCAGCTTGATTTATTGTTTTGTTGATTGTCTAGACTTAATGAAATGACTGAAGAAAATGTTCATGATGCAGATTAAATTTAAAAGTGTCTCCTGAATATACTTTTTCAGCAAGTCAATTGTTAAACATTTACCAGCACATCCCTGCCAGTAGTAATCAAATAACCTCAATTTCTCTCTATTATCTTCCAATAAAAATCTGCTCTAAAGAAAGGATATAATGTTTAGAAGAAATGCACATTTTTAACCTACATCAGATTACTTGCTATTTAGGGAAGGGAAGTGGGGGGATATTTCCAAAGGTGAACGTTGAAAACTATCTTTGTATTTATTTTGAAAAATAAAAGGCTATTATTATAAATAAAAAATAAAAAGGATCTAGTACAAAGGCAGCACCTTGTTGTAACATATGGAGCTATCTCAAACAGACCCTTAGAGGGTTGGGGACAAGTCTGTGTCCTTTCTCAGATATGCAGTCTAAGCTGAGTCTAAATTACTCTGTCATCATATACTTAGATTCCCTCTGAGCTGACCTCTCCCCCACCATGTGGGGCTGGTACTAACCATAGCTTAGCTCTAAGCACTTGGGGAAAAATGAAGATAATACAGTCATATACCACCCAGCTGCCTTACCAGCAGGTCACTAGCAGGTCAGCACACACAGCAATCTCAGAAAGGAAGGAAGGAAGGTTTCACACAGCTACAACTATCCCTCTCTCTCCATATGTCAATGGTTAACCTAGGTCAACTCCTTCCTTAATGCAGATCTAAATCTTCCCCAAAGCAACAAGATAAGTTTTAACTGTGATAGAAATCACATTCCCTTTTCTTTAAACATTTTGTGCCATTTCTGAACACTGAAGATGGCAATATAATTATTCCAAAAGGAAAAAAAAACACTTTCACTTGTTCCCTTCCACTTTGTGGCTTAACTACACTCCCACCCCTTCCTGACCATATAGTAATGCTTACTTAACCATTTGGATCAATTCTTCATAGTTGATTTATCATATTCTATGAGGACAATTCAGACATTCTACAACTAACTCCAGAGTAAGCTCTGAGTTCAATATTATATTCTTGAAGGCTTTTCAGAAAGCTTCTATTCCATAATTCTTTCACTTTTGTTGAAAGAAAACTTATCTCATTAGCTTAAAGTTGTATCATTGGTGGATTTATCCAATTAGATTCTATGATTCAGGGCATACTCACTAAGAAAAATGAAAAAAGTTTATCCTCTTCCCTTCATTGCTTTATTAAGTAAAGCCAATTGTAAAAGCATAACATTACATTACTGGATAGTTACATACATACTCATAATGGTAAATAAAGATTTAAAATCAAATTAATTTAACAGCCACAGCATAGAATTGGTATCCACAGCTCCTCCCACAACAAGGTAATATATAAATTCAAGGAAATAGATGATCAATTCAAATGTTCTCTTTGTCAGTAGATAAGAACCCAGAAAACCCAAGAGTTTAGAGAGGCACAGTTCAGTGACTTAGATTAAAACTATAAAACAAATGTAGAGTATAAAGTGATAAACTGAATAAACACAGGCACATATACATATTCATAAATATGAATAAATACATATGTGTATTTGGTCTTGATCTATAATTCTATTGATATAGGAAACTTTCTGCACAGAAACACTACTAACATAGAACAAAAATCATTCTGTAATTTTTAACTATTTTAAAGAGTTTCTTTAAGAAAATGAAATTTATTAGTGATAAATATAAGGTCTTTTACTTTGTAATAAAAAAAAATAAATTATTTGAGTATTAAATAGTTTCCTGAGGTTAAATTACCCCCTGGAGTCCCAGAGCCAGTAATGTCTTAGAGGCAGGTTTTAAACCAAGATAGCCTAATCACTAGAAACAGCTATCTAGCCACTAAGCTACATTTCCACTCAAAACATAACTGTTAGCTATTGTTAAAAAAGTATTAGTCACAGTGGGGAAGATGCTCTAATGGGCACTAACTTCTTGGACTTGCTCAAATTATAACTCACAGGCAAATATATATTTATAATGCCAGCAAGGTTCACATTCATCCTAAGTATTTTCTTAACTGAGTATTTCCACTTACTCAAAACAAGACTATTTAGTAAGGAGAGCCCAAGACCCTTCAATTCCTCGATAGGAAGTCATCTGTGGGAAAGAGAATGCAAAGAAGAATTTCTCCTAGTTGCATTATAATTTTTTTCTTGACATGGGAAAAACATTTGCAAAAGATTGCTTGCCAGCATTTGGTCATATTAATATGGCCAGAAATAACCATGAGGTAACGAAGCAAATGAAGACTTTTCATTTCCATTCCACATAGAAAATTTTAACTCTCAGTGGTAGGAAGGGAATTTTAAAAATTCTAAAACCTGTGGTAGAACTGGATCAATTGCAGACTTATTTTTGAAAATTCAGGAAATTAAAATAAATTAAAGTAGACAAATGGCTTCTTTGTTTACCCAGGATATATTGTTGTTGTTTTCAAGGGAGGGGCATATTTTACAGGCTTTCTGCATGACCCTTAAAATGACTATTGTCTTTCCCTGTAGCTCAGTAACCCAGCTATATAATGAAATGCTGCCTTTCTCAGAGATGCTCTAAAAAGCAGCCATGTCAAGTTTTGAAAAATATCCTTTTTAACCTTCAAAAGAATTGATGGTTGCACGTGGTGATATATGAGGATAACTGCTCAGTAGTTATGAGCAATGGGCTTACCTTGCAGACTATAGCAATCACTGGAGATCTATGCAGGCATTGTGAGCTAGTTAATCACTTTATCATACGCAAACTGACTGGATTTATAACAGTAGCTCTAATAGGGTAGTTGAGTCTTTTTTATTATTTGAGGAAATTGTATTTGATGGGAGGCCAACACCAAAATTTCAGCAGATTCAAAAGTTTATGGAATAACTTAGTAAAAAGGAAACAATAGCTGAATTGTTCATGCCAGATCTTGAATGTGATGCAGTATATAATTATCAATCCAAACCTTACAAAGCTACATAATGGGGTGGAAGAATAAAGTAAGGCTCTTTTCTATTTAGTCCAGTTTCTTCAGATCCTTATCTGTCATTCTACTACCTAAAGCTGAAATAAAGAAGTGACTAAAAATTGCTATCTTGAATAGAATTTTTTTTTCATTTTCTGGATAACCAAAGTTGCATGCCATGCCTCAGCATCAGCAATAGGTAATATCTAGTCACAGAAATTGCTAAAATGAGTTGCTCATGGTCACACAGCTAGTATGAATAAGAGGTAACAATAATCTCTCTCTTGAGTTCCAGACCTCCATCATCAGCTACTTACATCTCCATCTGGACATCCTGTTGGCACTTCAAATAAAACATATATAAAATAAAATTCATTATTTTTCTTGCTAAGCCCTTCTTCCAAATTTCTCTGTGATAAAAGTGCAACAATTGTTCCTTTATTCCAGGTTAACAAATTCAGAGTCATCATTAATTCTTCCCTCTTCTTCATTTCCCCTTATTAACTGTTTAGTCTTATCAGTTCTGTCTCTAACATATCTCTTTATATATGGTTCCTTTTCTCTATTCGGAAGGCCAGTCATGGACCATAATTTGAACTCTCATCACATAACACCTGAACCTTAGTCTTCTAATTGACCTCTTATTTCTAGATAGCTATACTCTCTGAGAAATCTTCATACAAGTTCCAAAATAATTTTCCTATAGTTCTAACTATATATTGTTCCCAAATTCAAAAATCTTCTATTGTGTTTTATTTGTCTCTAAGATAAAAAAGTTTGTCATTTAAAGACTTTCATTTCTCATTATTTATCTTCATACACTATTCATATTAGATGTAGATGAACATGGAGTGTTCAAAGAAGACTAGCACTTGTGGTATGAGAAATTGGCAACCTTTTCAGGGCCATTCATCTACCTTTGTTGACTACTGTGGCTCCAAGAAGCTGAAGCATGTGAAGTAGCCAACTGCTGCTAATCTATCTCTGCAGACTAGCTAACTAAAGTTGAGGATAATTGATGGGCCTCAAACCCACTGGTGAGTTAAGGGGGTGTCCAAACATGTTAAGACTTCCCCAACAAAATAGGCAGATTGAGAACAATTTTTTCCAATATTCATAAAGGCAGCTGAAGTGGACACTATGAAGTGCTTAGAATTTGGTCAGACATCGAAGACAAAAAGTTCATTCACTGTATCCCAGATCATCTTGTCATCTTGACTTTTGTCTTGTCACTGGACTTAAATGACCCTGGAAGAAAGAATGAGACCAAAGATTTTGCACAATTATGGTTCATTTGAATTTAATTCACACGAGTCAAGACATCACCCCATGATATTGCTATTACTGGTCCTCTTAAAAAACAACTCTACTTCTATCTAAAACTAGATGATTTGTTATTCCCTAAAGTTGACATCCCAGCTACCATCTCTGTGTCCTTGAATACCTCTTCTCTAACATGGAAAATACTCCTTTTTTACCTTCTACTTTCATAAAGTTTAATTAGCTTTCCTCAAAGATTGGCACACACTATCTACAATGAGAAACTTTTTTTCTGATTCCCTTTGATTGTTAAGGTGTACTTTGTCCTCAAATTACATTATGTTTATTTGTCTACATGTAATATTCTTACATTTCCCCCTCCTCTCATGTAAAAGTAATCTTCTTGAGAGTAAGTACAACTTTGCATTTGCCTTTCAAACCACATCGCCTTGGCTATAGTCTCACTGAATAAGGTTTTTTGATTGAATGGAAGTGATTTTTTATTTTATTACTATGTACATACACATCGATTATTGAACCTTTGAGACATTCAAAATTGGCATATTTGGCACTAATAGAAGAAGATATTATAATGAAGAACAAGGAATAGGATGACAAAGTCCTTTGCTTACGAAAAGTTTGATTTACTTATCTGGGACCATCAAGTCACCTTCATCCCTTTATAAGCATCTTGAAGCCCTCCCTTCTTGCTATATACCTGACCCTGAATTTTTGAATGTTGTCTTATGAAATCCCCTTGTCATTTTCTGACTACCATGTCAGACTTGGCCAACACTAAAAAAAAAAATTCCTTCCAATTCCTTCCTTTCCTGAGCCCTCCCTCTTTGCTATTCATCATCAAACTGATAAATCATAGCATGCAAAATACAACAGCTTTGACAGGCACGGGGTTAAAGTAATAGTTTCAATCTAACATATTCAGAGATTTCTATTTGAACATAAATCTTTCATGAGAGCTTCAGAAAAGTGACAAATTAATTGGAAATTTAACCAGTTCTGGTACAGTTCTTTGTCAAAGAATATAAACTGTGACCTTTATGCCACTCATAAAGTAATTTCTACCAATTGGAATGGGAAGGGAATTAGTCAACAATATTAATCAATTTTTATACTAAACACTGTGCAGAGTTGACCATTTTAAATGGAAAAAAAAACAGCAAACAAGAATCAGATAGGTACCGAATAGATCAATAATAGGTGATTACAATCAATAAAAGATTCATTTTATAGAATTTCATAAATAGAAAATGAACATTTCCTTTTTAAAGGATATAGTTCTACTTATAAAATTTATATTTGTAGAATTCTATTCAGGGGGATACATTTAGCTTGGGAAAAAATGAATGTTCATTAAAAGGTGTTCTTTGACTCCAGTAATACTGGATTTCAACTCAGAAGTCTCTCATAAAAATTTCTGCTCTGTCACATTTATGTGACCTCAAGCAACTCAGTTACCCTTTTTACACATGCTCTCTCACCTCTAAAATTACATTGGTAGATTAAAATGATAAGATTTAAGCCCTTAACAAACATATATAAACCTATGACAGGTTTTTATATAGAGTTATCACAAATATAAAATGTTATCTCTGCTTTTAGAGCTCTTGTAATAGTCTATTGTTTTCTCTCAGGAAAATCATCCAAACATCTCGTATGTTCCATTTCTCATATAATGAGGCTCAATAAACAACAAACTTAAAATTCAAATATTTGGTTTTCTGTTGTTTGGAAGTTTTTGTTTTGTTTTGTTTTGGGGTTTTTTGGTTTTGGTTTTAAGACTGCCAACTATTTAGAACAGGCAAATATGTTCAAGATTAAATGAGCCTTTTTTTAGATGGAGACTTTTACATATGAAAATAGTTGATCCAGTGGTCCCAGTAACTATGAATTCATAAGCAATCTGGTCTATGAGTAGCCTAAGTATAAGATCCAAGATATATCTGTGTGAAATCCAAAAATGGCTGTTTATTTACTTTTAAATGTAAGAAAATTCTTAAGTAATATTAAGAATTCCCAAGTAGGCAGATAAAGCGCTGGGAAATTCATTAAAAATAATGAGGTGGGGAAATATAGACAACAATTCTCTTTACTAAAAGAGTTGTTATTGCATGATATCTCAAGCAGCTTTAGTCTCAGGACAAATAGGTGATGAGTTTAGCAGGAGAAACTAAAGATTTTATCTGACTTTTCTAAGCATGTCAATGTATAAAATGTTCAAAACACTTGTGCTACCTTAGGACAGTTGAATCCTGAGTATGATTTTTAAAACAAAAGTGGAACTAAAGGTGTCTGAAATGAATCTGTTGGGACCAAAGAATGTTAGCACGAGAATGAATATTAAAGACTATTGGTTCAATTGTCTTCTTTGACAAATGTGGAAACTAAGGTTCAAAGAGTTTGGTTCTTGCACAAAGTTAGCTAGAACCTTAGCTTGCTGACTTCCAGTCTATTCCTATTTGTAACAAAACTATTGGAAAACAAGAAATACAATCTACTATTTTTTGTTCCATAACTTTCAAGGAGGTTTTGTGAGGAAGGTGCTCACTTTCTTAGGTATTAATTCCTCCATGGCACAGAAGAAAGGACTCATAAAATCTTGTTAGCTTTTATTTTCTGACTTCTTTAGTTAACAGTGAGCAAAAATAAGGACAACTACACTGAGAGACATGAGACCAGCTTCAATGGAGCATATGCACATAGCTTCTTGTTCCTCTTCATGGACAGTTTGAAGTGAGTAGTTTGCTCATAAAAGGGGGTGTATTTCTTCTTTTTCTCCTCTTATTCTGTGAGTTTCTCCTAGTCGATTTGTTGATGTACTGTATTAGACACAGTCAGTGATTCTAAGATTTATAGTATCAGGTGGTTCTGTTGAACATAAATTGTCCATCTCTTCTCTTCTTTGTCCATCCTAACTTCCTATCCAAGTGTTCAGTTTCACAGACATAGATATTAGATGATAAATAAACAAGCAGACAAACAAATTGTGCTAAACACTGAGGAGAAAAATATAAAGATGTTCCCTGCCTTCAAGAACTTAGGTCTTTTTTTTAAGCTGAGGCAATTGGGATTAAGTGACTTGCCTAGGGTCACATAGCTAGTAGAGCTTATATCTTTTTTTTTAATTTTTTATTAAAACTTTTTATTTATAAAACATATGCATAGGTAATTTTTCAACATTGCCTCTTGCAAAGCCTTCTGTTCCAAATTATCCCCTTTCCCCCCACCGCCTCCCTTAGATGGCAAATAGCCCAATATATGTTAAATATGCTAAATTCAACATATGTATACATATTTATACAGTTATCTTGCTGCACAAGAAAAATCTGATCAAGAAGGAGAAAAAGTGGGAAAGAAAACAAAATGCAAGCAAACAATAACTGAGAGAGTGAGAATGCTATGTTGTGGGCCACACGTGGTCCTCTCTTTAGGTGTAGATGACTCTCTTCATCACTGAACAATTGGAATTGGTTTGAATCATCTCATTTTTGAAGAGAGGAAACTCTTTATATATGTTGTAGCCTGTACAACCTCCCTCCAGGCCCACTCCCATAGAATTTAAATTCTTCTTCAAACACTCAACTATTTTCTTTTTGTCTTTGTAACTCCATCACCTAGGAAATAGTGCCATACATAGGATGGGCATTTAAGTGCTGAATGTGAAAAAATCTGTCAACCATGACAAGGTATGAAATGTGTAGCTTTTGATTTAGGTTAAGAGTTAGGATTATATTCTCTACTCATAGTCACAAACACCTACAGAGTTCCTTGTGGGAATTCCTCTGTCTTTTATGTTTCTGAGATGTTAAAAGCTATCAATAAAATGCCCATTGCTAATACATTATTTTAGTGGTTGTTATATGCATTGGATGAACTTTCTCAAGATTCCATTTTATTGACAGATGAATTGAGGAAGAGGAAATAATGCATAAGTCACAAAGTGAGTACAAAAACTGATAGAAAATTTTTAAATGATGATTGATTTCCTTCTGCTTTTACTATCACATATTTCCATAATTCAGTTTCAGTCTGCTTAGCATGAAGGAAACAGACTTTTATCTAGGTACTTTGCCTTGAATGAGAGAATATCACCCAGTGCTTCCCTAGGAGATACACAAAGCATGGAAAATTTCAGTCAGTTTAAGGCTCCCAAAGGAATAAAGGGTAACCACCAATCTCCCAAACATGATTGATTCCTGGTCAGCAGCAGTGTTATCCTCTAGGGAAGCTAGAATTGTTCTCTTGTTATATATTGCTAATGATATAGCTCCCTGGCAGCTATTTCTACTTGTTTACTTTTCCTACTGGAGTATTCATCTCCCCTGAATTTTCCACTATAAACTTCTCAATTCTGCAGGCTGCTATATTTCTTTCCTTTCTGATTTTGCTGCTATTGCTGCTGCTGTTCCTCAGAACCAGTTTCCCTTTGATGATGTCTGTACTGTTACATAGGTCTGGGTAAGAATGAACCCAAAAAATCTACATTAAAAATTCTTAAACCTTGTTTGTATCATTGACTTCTTTGGCTATTTTGTAAAATCTATGGATTTCAAAAAATAATGATTTTAAATACATAAAAAGCACAAGATTATAAAGTAAACCCATTATATTTAAATATAATTTAAAAATATATTAAAAAGAAAAATTCTTGGACCCCCTTGTTAAACAACCTTTATCACCATAGAAACCCAATAACAATGTAATTTCTTTATATAGGACATGAATATTTAAGTGAACATATAGACTTCTTACTGAATTATTTTCACTTTTCATCCAAAATTCTGTATTATGTAGATGTCGCCTTTTAACCCAAATGGATTTCAGAATACAAATCTCTGCTGTCCTTCATGCAACTTTTCTCAAAGTTCTTCAAGGGAGGTTTAGGAACCATTGGTTCAGAGGTTACTTTCTCCTCAAGACACTGATAAAGTTACCAATGACTAATTAAAAACAAGACCAAATATTGATTGTGGTAAAACATTGCTTGAGGTGCTTGAGGATAGTATTGTTTTTTTAAATGCCTGCTAGCTGTTTTCTCATTTAGATAATGTCTCATAAGTTCCCTGAGGACAATTAATTATATAATCCCGTGTTATGAGAGTTTTAATGAACTGAAAATGTGTTTTCTGTAGCAATTGACCTTATTTTATAGAGAGCTTAACCTAAATGGTAGCTTCTATAGCAAAAGCTTCTGCAAACTAGATCCAGAGGCATATGGTGGGTTATAACAAGTTGAAACCCTTTACAAACAAGTAACTCCAGGGGGAAAAAAGATTAAAGCTATCACCCCCCCAAAAAAAATACAAGTTAAAAATAATAGGGTTTGGTTGAGCTGTAAGAATGAGGGATAACCAATAGACAGCTCAGGTACTCCACTGTGATTATCAGGAGAAAATGAGAATGATACTGAGCATGTTTGTGGACCGCCTGAGAAAAACTTAGAGATCATATGATAACAAGAATGTGGGCAGTACTAGTAGTATAGGTTTCATTCTACATCACTCATGTTGGAAACATCCGCATTGATGAGATGGCAAATACATTTGAATATTTGAGAGTATTCAGAAACAGTATGATGCCTTAGCAAGCATTGGACTTGGAGTTAGAAAACCTGACTTCAAAGGACTCCATCAGAAGCCACCTAATCATATGACACATTAGAGAAACCCTTCGACCTCTCTGAGCCTCAGCTTTCTCATTTTTGAATTCATAAAGTTGTGAGACATATTTAAACACTTTATAAAACTGAAAAACAGTATACTGTATAAATACAAATTCAGAATTTGCACCTTCAGGTTTATTTAGATTTAAGTCATTTTCTTTCAGTAAAACAAGGTAGAAAACTTTGGAAACACTAGATTGGAAAGAGCAATAGAATTCTCTTAAAAACAAATTACAACTGATTCCTTTAAAGGTTTGTATCACACAAAGAAAGGAGAAAAAAATTTTCCTTATATTTTTGTTTTTGAATTCCAATTTTATGTTTTAGTAAAGATCTTAATCATTTAATGTTTTACATACATAATTTGCTTAAAACCTTTCATTGAAAGCCTGTCAAGTGAGCAATCCTATAGTAAGCACTATGTGATGTGAAAGGATAACTGTAACTTTGGGAAAGTAATTCTAGTTTTCTAGGTCTCAGTTTCATAATCTGGAAAATAAATAAATTAGAGAAGATAATATCTAAGATTTCTTCCAGCTCTAAAATTCTATAATTTGATAAATTTTTAGAATCACATTCATTGGTAGTAAGGGATCTATAGTCTAACAGCAAAAAAAAAAAAACAAAAAAAAACTATCATGGTAGGAGAAAGAATGAAATGTTAGAGGCAAGATAATAAGAGATATCCATAGTTAAATTTCAAATATGAAATTCTTGAATTTTACTAATACTAGTAAAACTAATCTTGCAAAAGACTAAAAATAGTCACAAAGAGAGAGGGACACTTTGCCTGGTATCCCTCTGGATACAAGATCAAGAATAATATTCCAGGTGTTTTTGTTTTCTGTCCTACTCCCAACTGTTCACCTCCCTGAAATTCCTATGGAGGCCACTGTCTTTAAGACTATCACATTCTGTAAAACTCTCGGCTATTACTATTATTGATATTTCTCTTCTGCTGGTCAAATTTAAAATCTTTTTGTTCATGGAACACCCCTTGCTACTTGCAAGGGGAACTACTAAGTGATTATGTAATTTCACAGTAAAAAGAAACCCAAAAGATGGGGCCAAAGTTAGTACACAAGGTCATTTGAGACTTGATTCTGAAGGGTGCTTGCCCAAGAAGCAGTGGGGAATTAGCCAGGAAATCCTTGAACTTGACTACCTGACTCAGCCCACTGGGCTCAAATGAACTACAATTGCATGAGGAAATTCTGAAAATTCCCTTCTTTAAGGTGAAGATGATCTTCTACACTATTTTCTGCCTTTTATTTTTTTCACAGCCAGGATATGTGCATGTTCTTGCCATTAGGTTTATTCAGTATTTCATCTTTCTTCCACTTTTATAGCTTTGAGATTTGGTGGGTATTTGAAGGAAATTTTTTCCATCAAAAGAGTTTGGGCAATAAAAGTTTTATTTCTATAAAGGCCTCAGTGTCTACCACTATAAGGATAAGCTTTCAAAGTAGAAAAGAGCATCAGAAACTATCTAGTTCATGGGGCAAATAGGTAGCACAGTAGATAGAGTGCTGAGTCCAAAGTCAGGAAGAATCATCTTTCTGAGTTCATATCTGGCTTTAGATATTTACTAGCTGTGTCAGCTTGGGCATGTCATTGAACCCTATTTACCTCAGTTTCCTCATCTGCAAAATGAACCAGAGAGAGAAATAGCAAATCATTCCAGGATCTTTGTCAAGAAAACCCCAAAAGGGGCTACTGAGAGTGAGACACAACTGGACAACAATTCAACATCTTCATTTTATAAATAAGGACTTTGAAATCCACAGAGAGAAAGTGACGTCCTTAGAATTCCACAGTAGTGAGCAGTAGAGCTGGAGTTTAGAGCATCAGCCTTCTGATCTTGGAGATTTGAGGGGGTTTTTGTTTTCTTTTGTTTTTCCTACTCCATACTCTGGATCTTAATGGATTATTTTTGCATCTTTCCTTGGGCTACCTATACCAGGGAGATGTTTTGAGGTTCCAATGGGAGAACATATATAAAATGTATAAACCATAAATACTTCATGAACAGCTACTATTATTGTCATCATTCTTATTTATTATAAATTTCTTAACTTGAACTTGGGTCCAAATCCTGCTTCTGACATATACGGATTGTATGATCCTGAAGAAGTCACTTAGTATTTCAGAAATCTAGGAGATTTTCTAACACTCAATTGATAGAAGGTGCCAGTATTCATAGATACAGGAAGTTTCTTTATCCAAGATGTTTCTATATCAATACATTTACAAGTGTCACCCTTACCCCAAACCTGTAATGAAAAAATTTGGCTTTAGAATCAAGAATGATTAAGTTCCAGTCTGACCTTGAACATACACTATCCTTATGTAACTGAACAAATCATTTAACATTTCAGTGTCTCATGCAAGTATTTAAACTAAATTAGAGAAAAAATGCAGAGATGACTTGGTAAAGAAATTTTCTCACCAAAAAGTCTCAAGTATGGGCAACAATATATACATTTCTGATTCATTGTTATTGTTGTCATTTCAGTTGTTTCTGAATCTTTGTGACCCTACTTGGAATTATCTTGGCAAAGATACTGGAATGGTTTATCATTTTTTTCCAGACCATTTTACAGATGAGGAACTGAGGCAAACAAGACTAAGTGAATTAACCAGGTACTGTATCCCTTGCACTACTTAGCTGCCCCAATATTATTGATAACAAATATCTGTTCCTATATCTTGGATATCTCTGCTTATCAAAAAAAAAATCCATTTAGATCTATCTACTGCCAATATCTGACAATCTCAGCCAGAATATCATTTGATCTCTCCTTGAAAATTCATGATATTGTCTATATTAATTTTCTTTCTCTAGAAGACTTTAACTTGGCTATATCATCTAGCAATCACATTCCCATTACAAAGGAAGGGTAGTCACTCACAAAGCACCATTATAATGGGAAAAGTTATATCCCTTCACAAAGACTGGTAGGGATTGGCCAGTCACATATGGCAGACATAGGAATCCAGGGAAATCATTTAACATCATTTGCCTTCAAGGTCTTGGAAACCAGACAGTGCAGAAAAATAGAAAGAGCCATTTTGCCAATTATCTCTTCTGTGTCTCTGCCTGAAATGCTGATGATACAAGAGCTGCAGTAGAATAGACATAGTAATCATCTAATTAAACATAGAAAATACTCCTATCAAGAGCAACATTATGATTATGTTTGTAAGGCACATGTTTCATTGCTAACCACACACATCCCACCCCCATCTCCCCTTTTCAATTCCACTTATACACTATTAAAGGCAACCACGTGGATTAAAAGGATCTGCTTAGACTTTTCCTAGAAAAAGAAAGGCACAAAATTGCCTTCCTGCCCAATCATTTGGCCAAGTTTATACTTCTTTCACCTCTTATCCTTACTCAGGTAAAACTAATGTTATCAAGTCTAAAATGCCACAGTTTTGGGGTTATTTTGTCTAATTGATGTCCAAAGACTGATAAATGGGTTTCTCTTTAGAATTGATGATATCTTCTTGGAACTCAGGATAAGTTGTAATTTGCCCTCCCACACACTATTCGTGAGCACAATGTGGCATAGTTTCATTATGATTGCTTTTGGTTATAGTTAAAGGCTACCTAATTGTTATGAGAGAAATCTTGGGAAACTTAGAAATTCTAAGGAACTCAAGCACAAAGCATTTTTGGCTTCCTCAAACAGGGAAGAACTGCTCCATGGGCATTTTCTTCTGCATGGAAGAAACACCATAGTGTTTCTCAGAAATTCAGGACTCAAAAAAGAAGATATGTGACATCAAAAGATCTCTAAATAATATAGAGATACACTGTTTGAAACCAGTTAAAATAGGAGGTTTCTCAATAAACACCCTCCAGAGCTATAGGATCAATAACTCAGTCCTTAAGAACACTTAATACAAAGGCAGCAAGATGAGAGATGGACTATCATGTGTGAGGAAAATTGAGAAAGACAGTTAAAGTAAGCACAGAGATGGGAAAGGGGAGTAATATATAAGTATGTAATGGTAGATCAGAGCCAGGTAATAAAGAGCTTTAAAAATTTCACAGAGGAGGCTGTGACTGACCCTAGAGGCTATTAGAGTATATTGAACAGAGGAATTCTAGGGTCCAATTTGTACTTCAAGAAAATCATAGTGGTAAATTGTATAAAGTAAAGAGGCTTGAGGAAGGGAGACCATTTCGGTAATCCAAGAAAAGGGTGATAAAGACCAAAGTAGTGGCATGGAAGCAGAGGGAAGGGAATGGATGCAATAAATATTGTGGATAAAGAAATTACAAGAATGAATAACTGAATAACTATGTGAGGAGAGTGAGAAAGAATAAAGAGTCAAGAAAAAATTCATGTATATGAACTTAGGTGATTAAGAAAATGGTAATATCCTAAATATACATAGGGACTTCAGAAAGAATATGAGTTCTGTAAGAAAAACAATAAGTTCCATTTTGGACATAAAACTTACCCTAATCTCCCCAGTTGCTAATGTGTTCCCCCACAAAAATTATTTTGTATTTAACTTGCATATACAATATATAAAATACAAATATGCACTTCTATATAAATGAATATTGACTGTGGCTGCTTGAAGGAGGAGACTGTTTTTGTATTCCCAATGCCAAGGCAATACCTAAAACATAGAAGATGACTAATAAATACTCGATGATTGACTAGTTCTTGACTTTTCTGCAGGCTTAGACACTGATAATCTTTTCCTTGATATTCTTCTCTCTAGAAGAGTTTTTTTAACATTATTATTTTTTTCTGGTTATACATGTATATTTTTAATATACATTTCCTTATGAGTCATGTTGAGGGAAAAAAATCAGAACAAAAGGGAAAAAAATACAGGAGAGAAAACAAACAGAAAAAGGAAATGAACAACCCATTGTGATTTGCATTCAATCTTCATAGTTTTCTTTCTGGATGTAGATGGCATTTTCTATGCAAAATTTATTGGGATTGCTTTGGATCACTGAATCACTGAAAAGAATCAAATCTTTCATAGTTTTGCTGTTACTGTATACAAGGTATTTCTAATTCTGCTTGTTTCACTCAGCATCAGTTCATGTAAATCTTTCCAGGCCTTTCTAGAAGCAGCTTTTGTGATACTACCTGTCTTTATTCTCCCCTTACATATCTAACTGCTTCTTCTCCCAGTAAAGAAACTACCCCTAATTTCAAAGATCAGCTCATTCTCAACAAATTAAAAAATTATAGGTTAGCAATTTTCCTGGAGATTATAGGGAAAGCAAAATGAATAACTTGGTATGCACAAAAGATCTGATGCATTAGCAAGCTATCACCTTCCCCTGGAAATTTTTGAGATTGTCTAACTATTTTATTGCCTCCAATTCATCACTGTACTTAGGGGAAAAGATAAATATTTTACTATGTTTTCTTGTCTGTTTCTTCAGGCTCAGTACATAATAGATACTTAAAGAATATTTGCAATTGTTCTTAGTTAATAATCATGAATCTATACTGATGTACATACTAAAAACATTTTTAAGATGAAAGTAATATATCAAAATGATTTATATTTGTTTATAGTGAAAATAGTATGAAATTCTCTCCCTGCAATATTTCCCTTAAGCCTTTGTCCACTATCTCCTCCCCAAGACCCAAGACCACCAGAACTTTAAGCATAGATGCTCAGACCCATAAGTTAACTGAGAGCTGATCTCAGAATCAAAAAAAAAAAAAGAATGTAAGAGGAAGGGATGAGAGACCAGGGAATTTTTTATTCCCTGCAATCTATTTTTATGCTTAATCAATCAATCAGTATATGGTTTGAGCACCTACCTTGTACAAGGTGCCTTATTTAGCACTATAATAGAAACAAAAATGTACCACACCATTTGATTCCCACCCCCAGCTTGTTGAGGAAGACAATCAGATTCAGTATTATTTATTCATCTAACTTTTTAGCTTCTGGTTTACTTTAAAATGTTTAATATTTTTAGATAGAATGAATTTGAAATATTTCTAACACTACATGTTTGTGAAAAGTATCTAAATCTAGTTACTAATAACAATATTGCTTGGAGCAAAATCAACATATGTTCCAAAGAACTTCTTGTTTTGATTGAATATCCTTTAAAAAATTGCTTTCCAATCTCAATGCTCTAATATTGTTTCAGAATGTGTTTAATGAGTGTTCTACATTCATCTCATCTTCATTAACAAAGGCACAATTAAAGCCACAAAGTGGATAGGAGATTGGTTGTCTTGTCATAATTATCTGGTAAATCCATAATGAATATGTGCACTATCTATACTGAAAAGTATTCTGTGAATTCCTTGAAAGCTATGGTTGCAAAAACATATTGATCATTCCAGAGAATTCCTGCAATGATTTCCAGTATTTCATGTTCATTTAGTTTACATCAGGCATCAACTAAGAAAATGTTCCTTTGCAAAGATATTATGAATAATAAAATAGCATGAAACATTTATTAACATTATCAAGTCTGAAATTACACAGTATTTTATATTCTAAGCACTTAACATGGACATGCTCCTTTTTTATTCTATTTTTTAAAATGTTAATCATTTGTATTTTAAATGCCATAAAAGAACTAATCATCATCAAAACTAAATATCTGATTGCAATGGAAAGTAGTGTCTTGAGAATAAAACTGCCTTGTCCATGAAGAGCATCAGGAATGTAGGTAGCAGATATAACAACTTCAGGTAACAGGAATCTGAAAGCTTGGATAAAATACAAGAAGTCAGCACTGAAAATAGGCCCCAAAGTCAGGCATCAAGTATAAACTTGAAGCCTAGATTCTAGAGCCCAATAAGATACAGAAGAAATATGATGATTAGGTTCCACAGATCAGGTTAATAAGTCAAAGTCAAGATCATTACAGTAAAAAGTCAAACACAAAATATAGGTAGACCCCACAAATATTAGAAGCAGGCAAAGTCCAAGGCAAATTTCAGGAAATGGGAGATGTAGAGGAGTTTATAGAACATGGAAATATTTAGATGCAAAATGCCTGTAAAAAGAAACTTTTATTGACTATATAAATTGTAAATGAGAGGCTAATGTGTATTAGTTGGAGGAACTTCCACTACAGAATTTATCCAAACTTATGAAATATTAGGTCTAGATAAACAATTAATATAATAGTTAGTTGTGAGTCCCTAGTAGCAACAAGAAACAGTTTTTAAAAAAGATTTAAAATAAGACCTCAGTAAATAAAATGATAGGATGCTTACCACATGCTTGTTGATTGATTAATTGATTGATTGATTAAAACTTGCCTTATTTACATTCTAAAAACCCAAGTATAGAGTATTGCCAAGTGATTTTGAGATATAAATTAAGAGCTGGCAGAATCCTATGTATTTGTTAGAAAAGCAGCACCTTCTTAAAAACTATCTGATGATACTAAACAGAGGTAATGAGGATACACATCAGAGATCAATGGTAGCAGAGAGCTTTTAAGAACTCAGCTTTTCACCTTATCATTAGATTAATAGAAAGAGATTTAATTTAAGTGAATTTACAGTACTAGAGGAAGAAAAGAATTTTCTAAAGAAAGTTGGCCAAAAGCTGGTACACCACATAAAAATTAGTTATAATCAGAATCTACAAAAAATATGCAAAAACTTCTCTTTTTGAGGTGGAACTGTCTGAAGGAACTTTTAGTCAATGATGTTATCATGGACACAGTGCTCAGTTACAGTTATACAGTAATACCGAAGACAATTGGAAAGCTCTAGATTTGTGTAACTACTGAACATTGAACAGGAAAATTGAGGTGATCAATCCACCACGCCCAGGTTAAATATATGCTTGGAATTGTCAACTAGACAAACATTAACTTTCAGGATTGGACTTACACCATAGACAGTATCAGATCACTATACAAAAGAAAGGGAATTATGTCCTTTAACTGCTTAATAATATTCCAGCAGTTTGAGAATAAGACTCAAGGAATAAAGGGGCTATCTACTACTTTCCAGCAATTCATGGAGAAATTGCTGTTGTATCTGGATCATTCATAATTTTATCCATTAAAAATGTTATGTATCAGACATAGTGTTAGGCATGGAAATGCAAAAAAAAAAATTTAAGTTTTCTCAGCTATCAAGAAGTTTGCATTCTATTGATCTCTTTCATACTTGAAGAATGTAAGGAAAGTGCAGATCAGCTTTAAGATGCCAGTCAGAATCTTTTAATGTATAACACCAACTCTATAGCATTCTTGTAAAATACCTATACTATATAGTATTTCATCAGGGAATAAGTAAAGCAATATAGTCATTCAGCCACATACAAATTATCAAACAATAACAACAGCAAAACTTGAATAAGATAGAAACTTCCAAAAAATTGGGAAAAAATACATCATCATTACCAAGCCCTTTAATAATCTCACTCTTGAGTATAGAATTGAGAATAATGGAAAATAGAAGAATAAAACTGAACAATCTACACTAAATCTTGTGACAATATTCAGAAATCAATGAGACACAAAATATGAACAGCCTTTCAGAGACCTGTTCAACTGCCTCTTTCAATCCTTCCCTTGTATTACTGGAATATGTAAATCCAAGCAAACCTTTTCTATTAAACACCAACAGCAGCCTAGAATGTTTAGAAGTGAGGGGCATCTGAAAATTATTACATTTGTCCATTGGAGATTTTACAGTGAGATTCATTATCCAATACACACAATGGAGCATTTGGTTTTGAAGTGAACTTTTACTGACAAATTTTAGAACTATATGAATGAGGATAAATTTCAATACAGACAGATAATAACCCATTGACTTATATTATGAACAGTACCAAGTTTGATGTTGCAAACCTGAAATGAATGGTCACATTAACTAGCTCTGAATTCAGGAAAGACTAATGTAATTGCCATTGCTCTCTCTTTTAAGCCTGTTTGTAAAAAGTCATAATGATATTAATGGCAGTAATGTGTGTATGTGTGTGTGTGTGTGTGTGTGTGTGTGTGTGAAAAACAATCACTAATATCTGCACAATTGAAAATTCAGGACTTCTACTAGATACTGTGCTACCAGGAGACATGAATTCATTGTATTGGGGGGTGAAAAATTCTCCTTATCTCAGTTTTCCTTGGATAATTGCAGCTAAGTAATCATGGCAACAAGGGAAAAATGCAAGATTTAGGGCACTAGAAAGCTGTCTCATAACAACTCTTTGAATTATTAGGTAATATTTGGCTCTACAAAATAACCCAAGTCCAGAGATCAGTCAAGTGCCCACATAAAACAATATTATTGTTTATAGGAGAGTTTATTGTACTCGATGCCCAAAGAGATTAAAAAAGTAAGCCAACTAGAAAGTCAGCAAGGCAGGTTCTTCTAACAGGCAATCTTCCAGTGTCAGCAAGTCTACTATGAAGTCTCATTGTAATATGATGATGAACCTTGTCTGTGTCAATGGAATACAAGATCTGTCTAATTCTATCATGCTTGAAAGTTTCTGAATATGGTATCAGCAGCAGACCAATTCTGCTTTTGGAGGCTTACTAAGGACAGAAAAACTCTTTACCAGCAGCCTGGTCACTTGGTGAAGAATCTTTTAGCCATATAAGCTCATAAAATAAAAAAAAATTCAAAATAACTCTCAGACTTGTGCCTTCTCAAGTCAATAAGAATTTATTAACTACCTACTATATACTATGAAGCTACTATTACCACTATCTAAGCACTAGATTGTTCTTCTGATATTTGTGTAAATACTGACTTATAAAAATACTTTGATCTTGGGAGAGATTGACTGGGAGCCCTTGTGAAAGGGAAGATTTAGGCTTCACACTTAATTCAAAGGTTTTAATAAGAAGTTATAAACTCGTAGTGAAGAAACAGTATCTTATTTAATAAACTGGGATTAGATGTACTTTATAATGTATAATGATGATTGTATTATTTACATTTCTATGGCAATTTGAGGTTCACAATAACTTTCCTCATAAGAGTCTTATCAGATAAATTTTACAAAAATTATCATCCCTGTTTTACAGATAAGAAAACCAATCTTTATACATTAAGTAGCTTGCCTATCAAATCAATTTGTCTAACTCTGTCTAGATTCAAGTGTTTTGCACAGTGCCTGGCACATAGTAGGAGTTTAATATATTCTAGTTGGTTAATTGATTGATTGGATCTAGTAAATAGGAAAGACTTTGAGAAGAGTTCCAGTGGCTGATTGAATTTTCTTTCAAAGCATAAACTTAGTAAAGCATGCTCTGGGATGGCCAATAAGTAATAAGGCCTGTTTCTAACAACTTTTCAAGCAAGGAAAACACAATATGGCTTTCACTTCTCTGTAGTCCACTTCCACAGTAACAATGGCTTGGATCTGGAGTGAGAGTTGTGAATTTACATTTCACCTCTGTCATTTATTATGTGACTTTAAGCAATTCATCTAACCTCTTTGGCTCACATTTTCTATTTTTATAAAATGTGGAGGTAATACTAAATGATTTTAAAAGTTCTTTGTAGTGGATAGAGTGCTGGCCCTGAAGTCAGGAGGATCTGAGTTCAAATCTAACACTTAACACTTCCTAACTATGTGATCTTGGGCAAGTCAATTGCCTTAGCAAAAAAAAAAAAAAAAGTTCCTTGTAACTCTCATCCTATGGTCCTATGACATATGTGTAGATCATACCCATAAAGATTTATATGGACAAGAAAGTACATAATATGGGTTGTTAATGTCTTCTTATCTGTTACACTAATCTACCAAATACATTCATTCATCCTTCTCTATGATATCTTGAAAAGCAACCCTCTCAAAGTTTCCAAAATTATAGCACCCACCACATGGATTTCCTCTATATGTGCTCATATGCCTAATGCCCTATGACTCCTTTTTTAAAGAAAGTGTTAATGATGCACACACACACACACACACACACACACACATATATATATATATATATATATATATATATATGCATGAATATGCATATATTTTCAGTAATATACAAACCTTTTTCCCCAATTATATTTTCCAACATATTTTTCCATCACTTTTACCTGTGGTATACTTTGCCCTGACATTATCAATAACCAAACTATTTTCACTTGGTTTGAAGGTTGTCCAATTCTTCATAGAATATCTCTAGCTTTTTATCCTTCACAAGAGATGATAGCACATAATCTACAATTCCTTTCATGGTAATCTTTTACTTCTGTTCATTAAGATCACTGAAAAGAATATGGTCAAGTATCATGTAACATGAAGTGTCATCTTCTGTTAGCATCCATTTTCCTTTTCCTATGTTGATATTATATTGATTGAAGCAGAAGGGGTTACACAGGATAAGAGCTTGCATTTCTTCACCTGTATTTTCTAAGGATAGAGGGTCAAAATATACATCACCATATGTCTAGTAATGAACTTTTCCATTCTTAGATTTGGTCCTTGAATAATGAGTTCAGTCAATCACTAATTCAAGCAATCATTGAGATTGTATTCAGAGAACTTCTAACTTCTAGATCCTTCATGACTCTGTACTCTGCCATCACATTCTTCAAGAATGTAGGGTCATTTCCACACCACCATGAATTTCACTTTTATGAAGACCATAAGAACTAAAATTACAAGCTAAAAGTCTACTAGTGAATTTGAGCATGTTACCTACATTAATTTGCATATAAAAAGAAACATAGAGAAAGTCATATGAGGATTACGTATATTCAGAAAAGAATATAAACTAGTCATGGAATTAGAATGATGATTAAAAGCACATAAGTTGGCAAACAGGATAAGCAGTTACAAAGGGAAAGATGATAAGGTTGGGATCACAATTTGAATTGGGGTAGGAAGTATCTGTATATATGAAATTAGAGTTTACTCAGAATAGCACAATAAAGATCCCTTTGCTATTAATCCTAATATAACTTTCAACAATGAAAATTGTGCCTTGTCTGATATAAGCTTTAGTCTCCTATTTTATGAAAATTGTTGGTAAAATCCTACAGCTTCTGATGATAGCAAAAATTTAGATTAATGTGTAAAATTAGTTTGAGAAAACAAAAGACAGTTACATGACAATAATACAATTAATCTTTGTCCCATGAAGATGTTTTTCTTAATTCAAGATCTTGAGAAAAGTTATTTCTCATCCCTTCTCCCATCAAACCCTTATTTCAAGTAATAAGACTTGGACTCTAAACTGTCTTCTCAATAGAAAAAGATATATTGGAAATTCAAGGAGAGAGTTTCTGCACATTGTTTTCCATTTTGACACAATAACCTAACTTAATTAGCCTTCCTATAGCTAATCATTATGGTGCTCAGGATTTAGAACAACCAGCAAAGAGCAGAAGACTTTATTCCACATTCTTATTTTCATCACTACTTTTACTAAACTACCTCATCACTAAATGCATCATCAACAACCATCCCCTCACTGCCCTTAAAGGCAATGGCAATTACATATGAATTATTCAACCTCTTTCAATCAGCAATTTTAATTCTTAGAAAAAAGGACTTATTAATTGACTTAGATTTATCTTCTTTACATAAAAAATTGGTTGGTTGAATTAAAAATATTGGTCTGCAATGATATGCTGGTTTTTAGCTTTCCTGCAACCTCCTTCATTCAATATGATTATGCAATTACATCTCATGGTTTATAAATAATTAAGATTAACTCAATTCAATAAGTATTTATTAAATACCTATTATGTACCATATAGAATGGATAAATAGACAAAATGAAAGATTTCTTTCATTTATATGCTTATATTCTTTTAGAGGAAACACATACAGATAAATGCATGTAAATTACATACAAAATTTAAAAATTGGATAAAAAATTTCCAAAGTTCCTTTATCCCATTAAAAATACTAGTGAATACCAGACTCTGCAGTAAATGATGGCCTCATTATATTGGAGAGGAAGTAAGTGTGCTTTGGTGCATCACACACTATAGAATGGACCCAGTTTTGTCCTAAAGTGAAGTTGTTTACTTTTGTCCAAGCTTCATTTTTTAAAAAGGACCAATGACAGCATTGGGTGATATAATGGCTTGCACACAAATAGCAGTTAAGTGAAATAAAATTGCACAAAGTCATCAACTTCACTTTCTATTACTGAGTCATCAAAATCCAGTGGCAGGATAAAAGTCAAGATAACTGGCAATGGCCCAGGATGTAGTGAATGACCTTTGTGTCTGTGATGCCTGACCAAGTTCCTCCTTCAATCACTGTCATAGTCATTGGAACAAATTGCTCTCATCCACCCATTCAACCAGGTAAAATAAAATATGTCTGAGGTGAATCTGTTACAGCCAGCCATCATCACCCCTCAAATCAGTGGGGCTCCAGCCTGAGAGTTCTAGTTTAAAAGTGAAAAAAAGAATTAAGTCCACAGCACATAGTCTTTTAACTTCTCTCTTCTCCTCTAATGACAAATGACAGGAAAGCTTTATTTTCATCTGCTTTCAAGTTCTTTCCTTTTTCTTTTTTTCATATTCACTCTGTCCTCTAAAAGTCTCTGAGCTTGGTAATTCAACTATTATTAAATTTCTATACTTGTTTCTGAATTAATATTCTTCCAAATAGTCCACATGATTGGTAGTTCCCATTAAATCTCTTTCTGGAGTAAAATTATACAATTATTTTCTATGGTTCAGCTCTATCCCCAAGGATTAAAGATCCTATTGGTCCTATTTCCCAACAGAGTTGGGGGTCCAGCAAACTAAACACTTAGTATAAACTGTAGTTTTCCGCTAGAATTCTGTAAGACTTAAATAAATGAATATATATATATACTTTGTAAATGCCAAAATGCCTTACAAATGCTAATTATTATCATCCTTCCTATTATTATTAGACTACATTTACCAGGCCTTCTTTCCCTGAACCTTCTACTGCGCTCTTGTTGAGCTCAAGTCTATGTATCTAAAGATACAGCAGTATCCTGGTAAATGTTTAACAACCAGGCTCTCCAGAAGAAGTAAAATGTACTACATGATATACTTTTTAAGTTTAATCTTCATTAATATTTTCTAAGTCTAGGTTATAAACAAAACAACAAATTAATCCATAATTTATGATAATTGCCAATTTCTGAAGTATAAATACTTACAGTGAAAATTTAACAATCAGCTTTCAATTAGAGCTGACGCCAGCACACTCCTGATTCTTTTTCTTTTAGCAATAAGGATCTCAGGATTTTAAGCTATATCAAGCCTTAAAGATAATTTACTTTAACCCTCTTATTTTATAAGTAAGCAGATTAAGAGCAGAGAAGTGAAGCCATTTACCCAACCTCACACAGCTGATAATTGTTATAATAAGTTTTTAAGTTCAGGTCTCTTGATTTTTCTGCTGTATCATTCTTTAAGAAAGAAAACAATGAGCTTGATTTTGCCTTTGGGAATGGGGCAAATGGATATTTAATAATTTTTCCCTGTCTCATTAGATAAACAATAGAAAGGCATTATTGCATGTGTGATTAATTAGATTAGTACAGTGATGTGAAATTAATGTTATTAGTTAAAAGTTTCCATGCTTGTATAGTGGTAAGTGAACTAATTGATGCTATCAGATGCTATCAGATGTTAAAATGACTGGAAGTCATAGATCAATTAGCAAGGAACACCCCTCACTCCCTCTCTCCCTCCCTCCGTCCTTCCCTTTCCCTCCATCTCCCTTTCCCTTTCCCTCTCTCTTCTCGCTTCTCTCCCCGCCCCTCCCCGCCCAAGACAGCACTGGTAAATGAATAAGATGAATTTTGCAATCTACACTTGATTGGCAGAGAAAGAAAACCTCAAGCAAAAATCTGAGTTTGAATACTGATTCCAACACTTACTAGCTGTATTATCTTGAATAAGTAATTTCATATCTCTGATCCTTCAATTTCCTCCCAATCAATTTTTAGAACCACAAGGGTATTCTGAAACGTCAGAATATTTCAATTTGTTTTGATGTAAAATATTCATATGGGGATGGGTAAGTAAGGTTTGGTACAAGGTTAATCTGAACTTCTGAAGTACACCAAAATGGAACATAATGGAACATAAATGCAAAAAAGGCTAGAGAATGACAACATCTGGTATTACTACACTTGCATTTTTGAGTTTGAAAACTTAATTTTTGAAATATATATTAATATCACTGAATATTTCAATGTATTTCACCACCACCTGGAGTCTCCCTACCCTTAGTGTTCCAGATATAGATCACTTGTGCTGTGTTTGGAAATTACATAGTTAAATCTTTATTAAACAGTTCTTGGAGCTCTGGTCAGACTAGAAAACCCAAGATCTCTAGTGTCTCCAAGATGACTGCAGGGATCATAAGTTTGTAGCTGGGTTGACGAATTTCTCATAAATGACTAGTTATTTAGATTGTCTGAAAATTTTCTCTTTCATTGGATTTAAAACAAGGAAGACTTAGTATATCTCTAAAGATATGATGTCATGATCCTATGACCAATGAACTAGGATAACTGAAATGGGTCTAGATCAAACCTTGATTCATACAAAGATTAGGGTCAGAAATGACCTTTAGTATTATGGGAAGAAATGTCATTAATCTTGCATGTTCATGAACAAAGGCAAAGAGTTAGCCTAAAAGCTTGTATATCAAATGATAAGAATATTTTACTGCTGATCTAGATACCCTATATAGTTGTGGAAATTTTCATGAGTTTTGTTTTTTTTATTTTAATCTCAAGAAGTTGGGATTCATGTTTCCTATCCTGAGGCACAGTCTCCTAAAAATCATATATTGCTGTAAAAAGAAAGCTAAATTTTGTCAGGAAAACTTGAGTTCAAAGCCTAACTCAGCTATTTACTACTGAAAACCCTCACTAGGTCATTTATACTCTGGATAAATCTATAAAATAATAAGTTTGAACTAAAAAAGTCTTGAGTTCCTTCCAGCTCTAAATCCAATGTAACCAACATTTTCTCTTATCAAATAAGGGAACAAATACTGCCTTGTGATAACTTAAAAAAAAAAGCACCAAACTTCATATTACTTTTCATAAGGAAAAAAATGTAACCAGGTCAAAATGTAGATCTCCCTTACCAGGACCATTCTGTACCAACACAGAATCGTTGAGGAAAAGAAGGTAAATAAGAGTTCTGTTTGAAGAATAATATATAGACTGTGAGTGAGCTCTACACAAGAGAAGTGTGAATTCAGCAAATTAATTGCCCAATTAATTTATGAATTTAATTAATTAAATCTTTCAGCCTTTTGGCCCAGTTTAAGGGCATTCCTTCAGTAGCTGTAGAGATCACCCCTCATCTTATCTGGCATCCTAAATTAGAGGTCCTTTAGGAAACAGTTGTCATTCTATATCTGTAATGTCAAAGTCTATTCTAATTCACTTCAGAATAAACCCAGATTTGCCCAGTATCAAATCAGATTCACTGTCTTAGGGTAGGCATTGTAACCCATGAAAAAAAAATGAATTGATTCTGAATCTCCAGAGTATCCCTTTAGTCCCAATAATTTCTAGGACTAAAATTAACTGAGAATCGGAGGACATAGTCAATCTACAATTAACTGGCATGTGATAGCAAGAGGAATAGGCTACCTTTAGTCCAATATAGCTAAGTCATTCACTGGAATGATTCTGATTAAACCTTTCTTATGTCAATCATACAGAAATGGCTTCTAATTTATGGGTGGCCAAAGTCAGGCAGAGGAGGAATCAAGCAGAAGTTTTATTTCAAAGTGAGGGAAATGACTTGCAAGCAAGGAAACAGATTACATACAGATGCCAGGGCCCCATCCCTAATGAGGGGGCCCACTTTAGTGGAGCTGATCCTTGATTCATATACTTCTGGCTAAACAAAGAGTCATCAGGATAGTGTAGCAATAGTACTGAGGCAGAACAGTGATAGTGAGGCAAAATTGTTTAGTGACAACGATTCCATTAAGTTATATTTTTCAGGGCTTCATGTTTGGACCTATTGGTACTTTTCTGCCAAGAAGAGCACAAGGGATTATTGTTATGCCAAACTCAGGGCCCAACTTGCTTAATAGGCCTTAGCTCTAGAAAACAGAATCTCTCCTAATATCTTAACACTATCACCATAAATGGTTATCCTGTCGATTACTAATTAATCAAGAATTCTAGTTGTGATAATTGCTTAAAAATTACTTTTCATAGTGGATGATAACATTCCATTCTAAGCTATATTAAATAACAGTAATTAGGCAACTAAAGAGATAATTTCTTCATCAGGAAGCTATATATAGATATAGATATAGATATAGATATATCTTATATATAGCAAGATATTTTCATGGCAAGATTCTAAAGATTAAGATTCTGAAAAATCCACATTTTAAAAGCTGGATAACTTCTTTTATTTGACTGAAATAAAGTAGACTTTTCCCCTTGACACAAAAAGCTTTAACTTCACAGGAAATAATTGAAGGAGGTGGGGTCAGAGAGAAAGACTAGAAATTTATTCTCTCAAACTTGATGGAGTTAGAGAATGGCCAATCATTGCTTTTGAAGCACTGCACACTCTCAATTTGCTCTTTAAAAAAAATCACAGCTCTCAGATTGACTAAAAGGAAAGAAAAAGATAATGATAATTGTTAAAGTGGATGTAGGAAAACTGGGGCACTAATGCATTGTTAGTGAAGTTATGAACTGATCCAACCATTTTGGAGAGTGATTTAGAACTATGCCCAAAGGGCTATCAAACTGTGGATATTCTTTGATCTAGAAATGTCTCTATGGAGATCATAAAAAAAAAGGACCACATGTGCAAAAATATTTGTATCAGCCCTTATTGTAGTGACAAGAAATTGGAAATTGAATGGATGCCCACCAGTTTGGAAATGGCTGAATAAGTCATGATATGTGACTATAATAGAATATTATTGTTCTATAAGAAATGATCAGCAGGCTTTCAAAAAGTCCTGGAATTAGTTAAATGAACTGATGCTAAGTGAAGTCAGTAAAAGCAAGAGAATATTGTGCACAGCAACAGCAAGATTATGTGATGATCAACTGGGATGGTCTTGGCTCTTTTCAACAATGAGGTGATTCAAAGTTGTGTCTTCTGGAGATACCTGTTTGGGCATCAAAATGGGGTGTCAGGACCAGCTCTCTGGAGGATCTCAGGACAAGGCTTGATCTTAGTGGAGGAGTGCAGGAGGTAGGAGAGCCACCAGGAGGATGGTCAAAGATGAAATGTCTCATTTCCAGTCCTCTCAGCCCTTAAATACCTCAGTGTGTTTATATCATTGCAACACACTGAATATGTGTGAACTAGAAAACTACGACATCACCATACTGTTTATGTAAACTAGAGAACCATCATCTCATCAATCACATTGAGTTAACACCCTGCTATAAGTATCTTTGTTTCAAGTATACTTTTCTCAGAGTTCCCCAATATCTGTGGTCCTCTACACAAAATATTTCCAATAGATTTGTGATAGAAAAAAACATCCAGAGAGAACTATGGATGTGGAATGCAGAATGTGGAAAATAAGCATTTTCACCTTTTTAGTTGTTGTTTGCCTGCTTTTTTGCTTTTTTTATTTCTCATGTGTTTTTTCTTCCCTTTTGATCTGATTTTTCTTCTCCAGGATGAAAAATATGGAAATTTATTTAGAAGAATTGCACATGTTTAATCTATATTGGATTGTTCACTGCCTATGGAAGAGGGATGGGAGGAAGGAAGAGAGAAACTTTTGGAAAACAAGGTTGTGCAAAGATAAATGTTAACTGTCTTTGCTTTGTATTTGGAAAAATAAAGAGCTATTTTTAAAAAGATATAATTTCTCCAAGCAGTCAGGGAAAGCAGCTCTGAAGAGTGTGACCCCTGGCAGCAAAGAGAAGAGTCAGCTATGGAGGAAGAACCCAGTTCTTGAGAAAAGATTTTTCTTTTCTCCCCATTTAATTGGCTACAAAGTCAGTAATGTCACTATTTACTCAACAGAGTATGCCACTTATAGCAGGAATGGGGAAGGAGAGAGGGAACAAGGCAGGAAATAATCTTAAGGAGTGTAACTTTCAGGCAAAGGAGATGAAAAATCTGCTATAGAATCAAGAGATATTTTGTCTTGTCAGTTGAGAGTAGTAATGAGCGCAGGAGATCTAAAGATCCCAGTTGAGTGAAATATTATACCCAGGAGGAAATAATGTGAAGAAGAAACAAAGTGAGAAGAGTAAGGTCATTAGGGACTTGCAGTGCCCAATTTATAAGTTACCTTAGCCACATATGTTCCCTGTATGTGTGTATCTGTATTAGTTTATGCATGTGTTCAGTCTTTCTACTGATACTGTATATGCATGTGTTCAGTCTTTCTACTGATACTGTGTATGCATGTGTTCAGTCTTTCTACTGATACTGTGTATATATTTGGGAGAGTGAAGTTCAGATTTATGAGTGAAATGTTTTTTATAATAGTAGTTAGCTACGGTTCTTATTATGACATCTTAATAATGCCTTTGCTTTGATCAAATTGTATTTACTAGCTGACTATTAAAGGTAAAAATGCACTGATAAGGGATTTTAAGCTATAGTTTTAGGAGTATAGATCCTTAAATTCCATTATCCTAACATGGCACTAACTCCCATGGAAACCCACCATAGGTTGAACCAATAGGTTGAATAAGCTATTATATGTGCTTACTTTGGGGTTGAGATAGCTTGGAACCTGCTAAATAAGACATAGTTTGCTAAATAAGAAAATACAAAATACAGCAACCAGTGAAATCAGGAAATGTCTCACATCAGGGGTGATTCATAGAAGAGCCAGGACACAACTATCTAGTTTTTTGTACCCCCTCATCCCTACATGGCCCTATTTTTAAATGAAGGAAATGAGGCACAGAATGAATAATATTAAAGGGAATCCATGTCCCCAAACAAAAATTCTCTTCTAAATCTAATTGATTTTGTAGTTCATGAGTCATAACATCTTAAAAATTAACCTATAGGTAGTACTCAGGGTATTTGAAAAGAAAATAGTAAGTTTGGCATATACCCATAAGTAAACTGAACATTATATTTTCAGTGATTCTTCCTTTGCAGCCTTGATATCTAGTTATATAGTTTATCTGACTGGAAGGGAGAAATCAATAAGAAGAAAGAAGAGAAAGAGAACTCAGTAAAACTCCCTTGTGACATTTTCCAAAGATGCATAAGATTCTGGACATCAAATTTTATAAAGAGAGGGAAAGGGTATTAGTGGGAAACATTGGATTTTGAAAGTTTATTAGGTCAGGTGTTCAAGATCCATGGGAAAATGTTATAAGTGAAACAGCAGCAAGAAGATTCTACTATTTATAATTCTGTGGAAAGGACAAATCAATTATTAATTCATTTCTAAGTCTTTCCATTGAGTTAAGACCTATTCAATGGATTTTCCTCATTTTTGTTTAATATATTCTTTTACTACTATATTTTATCAAAAATATGAGTTTGTGACTTGGGTTTTCAAAATTGCTTTATTTGTAGCTTTTACTGTAGAAGCAGTTTATGGTTTGACTCATTTTCTGTCCATATTTAGTAGTATATTTGAGTCTTCAAGAAACCACATTTTGAAAAAGTAGGATAACTTCCTTTATTTGACTGAAATAAAGTGGACTTTTCATCTTACCCACAGAAAACTTCAGTTTTACAAGCAATAATTGGAAAGGGTGGGTAGGAGAGACTAGAAATTTATATTTTTCAAATAAATTAATCTTTTAACTTTATCTTGATCACTAATGTGCTGTACAACAGAATTAGCTTGGAAATTGCTGAAGAAAGCAAATTTGCCAGTGCCTAAAAACAGCACTCAGTGCTTTGCACTCAAGAGATTGACACAACATGTTGATCTGTGTCCATGCAATAACATTATCGATTGTGTCTTCCAGAAGCTCCATTGCAAATCAATACAGCAAACCTTGGTAATTTAATTTGATCAACAGATGTATCTGTTTAAAGGATTAATGACAGCATTTTTTCTCCATTGAAAAGAATGAACAATTACTTTTTAAGTGGCTAATCTTACTAGCTAATAACAGTAGACTCTCTCACTTTGACAAGTTCCTTGAGCCTTTAAGGAAGAGCACTCACTCAGCTCCCATGATTAATCTGCAGCATCATATCTCAAGGAATTTAATTTCCATGAGGGAAATCTCAGGTGCAAACCAGTTCCCTAGGATCTTTGGCACAAAACCAGTTCTATTATGAGATCTCTTCTCATTTCTAAATCTTGCAGAAATTTCTATCCTTTTTTGACTCAAAGATGAAAAAAATAACCTTCCTGCCTCAATATCTTCATTCCTGCCTCAATGATAATCCTATTCTCATTATCTCCTCCCCTCCACCCCTAGCAATTTCATGATGCATACTTTTGCAGTAACTACTTGGCTCATCTAAAGAAGAGGGGTTTGTTCCAATGTCTCTCCTCCCTGGAGAGGATCCAGAAAAACATCAGTATACTAGTAATAACTTTTAAAAGGATATAGATAAAGTAGTTACCCTAACACTATGAAAAAAGAAAGTAATAGGGAGGAAGAGCAGAATCTCAGTCCAGTCGCATCCAAGGACATCTAGCACTGAGGATGGGAAATGTAGAGCTTCATTCTAATCCATTCCTGTGACTTCTGCTGACCTTCATTCAATGTTTTTAACATTTGATCCATTGTTCACATGAACTACTATGTGCATACTTTTCATTGCCTATTTTTATTTTGAGGAAATCTAAGACAGTGATTTGCTGAAGAAAGTTTCTGAGATTGGCAGCAAACTAGATAGAGGCAGGCAAGAAGACTAGCTAGAGCAGTAGTCTTGAATTCAAATTCAACCTAAAGACCCTTTGCTAACTGTCATCCTGAACAATTCATTAGACTTTTGTCTGCCTCAGTTTCTTTAGTTGTAAAATGGGAATAAGAATATCACCTATAGCACTAAATTGTTGTAAGAATTAAATAAGATAACATTTGTAAAGCACTGAGTACAGTATCTTGCAGATAGTATACTTAATAATTGCTTATTCTGTTGCTTTCCTTTACCAAAAAGTATTAAATGGAGCAATTTACCAGTTTAAGCTTTCTTGCACAGAATATAAGGATAATAAAGAGGCCTTCAAAGTTAGGTAGATAAGTAGGGATTTGGCAGGGATCCATCCAGGGTTGAGTTTGAAGTGGTTCAAGGAAGAGCTGATACAGCTATTACAAAGGTGATTAAGAAACCATACCTGGTAGGGAGCAAGATTAAACTCAGAATAGCTTCTATGATTGGACTAAGATTCATAGTGGGAAATTATATGGAGGCTTATGCAACTAGCATCTCCAATTTTATGGGGAATAGTGGGGAATAGCACACAGATTTTATATGAACCACAACTCTGGGCTTTTTTTAAGGAAAAAAGAATAAAACTTTAAAAGCTGAGTCATAGCAAATCAAGACAATAGATTTGACACCCGATAGTGTTTGCTTTTTTTTTTTTTAATAATCTTTTTAAAGAGATATTGGGTATTTGTTTTTACTTGGTTTCAGTATAGGATAACAAACTTAATAATACTCACCACATAGTTGACATATACATAACCCTTTAAGATTCATAGAGCAAGCATACATATAGATACATATAATTTCATTTGTTCCTCACAACAACCCTATGAAACAGGAATAATAATTATTATTATATGTATTCCTACTCTACTAATAAGAAAACTGGGGCTCAGTTGTAAAATGGTTTGCCCAAGGTCATATGACTATTTAAATATTAGAAGCAGGATTTGAATACCATTTTCAACTCCAAGTACAGTATTTTGGGCTATCATTAGCTCTCATAATGGACAAGCAGATCAGTGTGGGAGAGACCAGAAGAGCAAGGAGATGCACAGACACAAACACAAACAATATATATGTTGTGCATATATGATAGATATGTTACATTTTATTTATGTATATATATATATACACATACATATACAAATAAAAGGGGGGAGGGGGAGCTCTCAAAACCAATTCCATATTCTCTACAGAGTTCCCAAAGGTTATCCAATCCTAAGAAATCTGATTCACTATTTCATCATTCTAGCTCTGAAATTCAAAAATGAAGTTTCCTTAGTTCTTAAGGGGTAGCAGAAATGTGAAATATTCTTTCTTGATAATTTGGTCAAACCTGACATGAAAGAGAAATCGGTGGAAGGAAAAACCAATTCATTGCTCACTTATTCTTCTGAGACTAATTTTTCCATCTATAAAGCAGGGATAATAACACTTGATAGGAAGGCAATTTGAACAATGCTGTAGAAGACCAAAACATTATCACTATTGTTCTGCTGAGTTTTGTCTTATTCTTTCATAGCAGTTTGTGATGATTTGATTTTTTTTAACTTAGAGAAATCTGAGAGAGAGGAACAACTACAAATCACAAAAGCAGAATCCATTCCTTTAACATTCGCTATTTATGGAATGTAATTATGAGCCACATTATCCAGATAGCACAGAACAAATAAGCTGAAAAGGTTTTTTTTAATCATTATATTCATCACAACATTCTTCCAAAGGAGAAAAAAGTCAATGTCCAAATGTGACTATTGTACAGAGAAAGAAAATATAGCACTACCAAGTATCCTTCTCCCTCATTCATTTTGGCATCTTTTCCAGGACTACTTTCCTCATTCAAGGTTTTAAGTGCTATTGTCAGAGACATCCTATAGAGTGCCTAGTTTTTAAATCCTTTCATACCTCTGATTTTAGTTTACTCTTGCCAGGGGGAGGGGAGTGAAGAGGGTTCTATTTTGACAAAGGCTAAGTGTTTATTCTGGAACATCCTGCCTTGCCTGTTTTTTTTTTTCCTTTATATACTTATTGTTATATCAAAGTGAGCCTAAGAAAATAGAAAAGAGGAAGAACACAATGTCTAAAGATATTGAATCAATACCAGCAAAAGAAAAAAAAAACAGTTCAAGTTGTAGTTCATATAAAACTCTATGGACTCTCGCCTTACCACATAAAATGGGGGAAATAGAAGGAAAAGGAACTATGTGTACTTTATTTTCCCTATAGAGCATCCTTTAGCAACCCACTAAGAATCTAAGAATTTCATTTGAGCCTGGTAATACATAGGATATATTTAGAAGTTAACTTTGCTTCCCATCTCAGAATTCATAAGCTCTACTGCCAAGGTTAACCCTTCCAACTTTGAAAAAACTCCAACTTACTAATAAGATGATTTATCCAAGTCTAAACTGTCCTGGGTAACTATTTGAATTTCCCTCCATTCTTCCCATTTGCAGAGCCTATGCTAGACTATTTATTATGACTTCACTGATGTAGACACATAAGAAAACTCCCTCTACCAATTCAAATAAGCACCACATCTGTGATAAAGTTTAAAAGAATTGTCAGTAACCTGCCCAGAGCCACACAATCAAAAAGCGTCAGGGATCACATTTGAATCTAGCTGGTCCTGCCTTTGAGCTCAGCTCTCTATTCACTACAGTTGCCTCTGTGTCCATTCCAAACTCACTCCAAAGTAAAATGATGTGAAGAATGGGATCAGGAAAACCTTCATCAGGAAGGAGCCACCTGGATTAAACCATAGAAGGGGTTGGAACCAGCTCTAACCAGATTCTCAGAACCATTATTAAAATTTTAGTAAAACCATTAGTTAATCTTATTTACTGTTTTGTTGTTTATCTAGACTTAAGAAAGTGAGAAGATTTTAATAACACATATTAAACTTAAAAGTTTATTGCTGTTATTTAACTTCTATCAATTACCTGTTTCTTGGGGAGAGGGAAGGGAAGGGAAAGAGGGAAAACATTTTGGAACATATTAGCTTACAAAAATGAATATTGAAAACTATTTTATCTGTATTTAGAAAATAAAATACTATTGAAAAAATTTTAAGTTTAGTGTTGCATTTTTTTTTCTGAAAAGCTAGTTGTTAAACATTTACTAGCACATTCCTGGAGGAAGATAAACATTCTAGAAGGCAGAGTTAAGGGCAAAGGTGTATCACATACATGGATGATTTATGTGATTGCACAGAGATGGAAGATAGCAGTTTTCAGTTTGGGAAGTCTTAGAATTGGGAACATAAAGCACATAAAGAAGAGTAGTGTAAAATAAGTTAAGACAGAGAGGTTAGATCCAGAACACATAGGACTTTAAAAGTTAGTCTCAGGAATTTATATTTTGCCTTTAGTCAGTAGTGAGTTACTAAAAAAAAAAAAAAGTGAGAATAGGAGTTATATCAATCAATAAAAATGTATTGTGACTATATGCAGGGTACTGTGCTAACCTCTGAATTGTCAGATTTATCCCATTGGTAGCTGTATGGAGATGAAAAACAACAAAAGCAAGGAGATATTAGTTAGAAAAGTATTTAAATAGGCCAGATAAGGAATAATTAGCACTTGAACTAGCTAGAGTTTGGATGGAAAGAAATGAACAAATGTGAAATATATGAGGAATTGGCAACTCATTGAAGGTGATGAGATGAAAGTTAGGAAAAAAAGTCAAAGGTGTTTTCTGTGTTTGGAACTTGAATGATTAGCAAAGCAGTGCCTTCAGAACTACATGCCTGGCACGTAGTAGGCACTTAATCAATGTTTATTAGTTGGTTGATAAACTAATCAGAAATATAGAAGTTCAGAAACAGGTAGGTATAGGAAGAAATATATTTTTAATTTTGAACATGATAAGGTATCTACAAGATACCTCAATATTACTAAAACAGATCATGATCAGGAAAGAAAGTAAGCCTAGATAAGTACATATGGGAATTATCTATGCAGAGAAAAATCACTGCAAACCCAGAATCACAATCACTGCTCAGAAAATAATATGTGCACCAATAGATTTTTAAGTTTAATCTAAATTAAAATGTGATAATTATATCATAAGAATAAAAAATGTTATATCAGATAACATCTATCAGATATTAGAATTCCCATCATATATTCCTTTGTTCTACTCCCTAGTTCTCAAGCTTTATCATAAAAATGGGAGAAGTACATGAGCATCTTTACTATAACTAAGAAATTGCACTAGTTTACATTCTCAGGAGTGCCAAAGATAGGGCTGAAAGTGTTTTAAAGACAAATTCAAATCAAAAGAGTTCTAGTTTCAACTCACAACTCTACTCCGTGGCAGCCATGAAATTTTGGGTAAATCCCCAAGTTCCTTTCCTACCTCATAAGTTGTCATGAAAATTCAATTCAATTCCATTCATATTTATTAAGCATCTACTATGTGAAAGGAATTACAATAATGTGGGTGGAAGTGCTTTGAAAGCTATAAGGCAAAAAAAAAATATATATATATATATATATATATATATATATATATATATATATATCAATTAAAACAATGCTGAGTGTAATGTTGTAGATTAAGAGGTTAATTTGAGAGACAGGAAAATGTGAGTTCAAGTCCCATCTCTGACACGTCAGGGCTAGGCAATGTATTTAACCTCTCAACATTCTAGGCACCTCTCCAACATGATCAGTTGCAAAGAAGGTTACTGATAGAAGACTTTCCATCTGAGTGTTTCCTATATTAATAAAAATCATAGGTCCAGGTCCTATAACAATGAAAAATTGTAAAATCTTTAAAGTTTTGGAGTGAACCTTCCCCAACCCCTACACACACACACACACACACACACACACACACACTCAGTTGTCTCACATATTATCCAACACATAGCTGATAATTCATTAAATGTTTGATAATGGCAATGAGACCATAATGTAGATGAAATCTGTGACTGAGATATAATTAAAATATAAGCTTTTAAAAGCAATAGCTGTCTTAGCACTCATTTGTGTCCCTAGTAATTGATACAGTAATTAGCACATAATAAGAACTTATATAAAAGCATAATTTATCTACTATTTATATGATATGGATTCTTAGTAATCCTATTCAAAGATACTGATGAAACATTGCAACACATGAAATGATTGAGCTCTTTTTTTGTGACCTCATAAGCATAAGATTACACGCCTTTTCTTTTGTTGTCTATAACTATGTTTTATAAACTTCACCAGAAGAAAAGAATATCAAACATCTTTGGAATGAATAAAAATTCAGATTTCTGATTTTTCTTGATCTGTGATTTACATGCCACAAATTATAGTCTGGAAAACCTTCAAAGTAAAGTTCATTGATTTAAATAAGGTTCTAGATGTTATATAATGCATGGATATATGTGTATATGTATATTCTCAAAATAACATCTTAAATTACCATGTAGTATAATTTAAAGGACATTAATTACTAAAAGTCTGTTCTCTAAGAAGCTTCCCAATAGAAAAATGTAACAACAACTTCCCTTGATATGTTTTACAATTTACAAAGTGCTTTCCTCACCACACTTTAAAAGATTATAAAAGAATAACTACCTCCTTTTTGAATGGGAATCACTTTCCCTTTCTTACATAAACCAATAAACAACCAAGCTATGACTTCTCACTCTTAGAGCATTCTTCAGGGAAAACTACTTAAAAATGGAAATCTTGGAATCTAACAATTGTAAATGTTAGAGTTAAATGTCTTATCTTCAGATTTATTTTACTATATTTTTATTACCTATCATAATTGAGGTTAAAAATGTACTGTGATTTGTATAGGAATTAGGATGAAGTACATGCCCAGGAGACTGACATTTAAAAGAAAAATGGCAAAAATGTCTAGTTTATCATCTTATTTTATTTCCTGAACCACCTTAACAGATTTTGTTCAACAACTTATCTAAGTAACTTCCTGGTGTTTTTTCCCTAGATCCAAGTAAAATAAGATTCTGCCCACCCCCCCTTTTCACCTTTCTTTTTCCTAATTTCTTTTCTTCCTTCTACTTTCCCTCCCAATTCCCTTCCCCAAACATATCCCACATCAACTAATGATTAATTAGCACTGCTTTCTAACTGATAGTACTGCGATTCCATTTGGTAACTCTCCAGGGGTGCAATTTGAAGGAAAGGCTATGCAAAATGATCATAGTATAAAAGAAAATTGGATTTTTAAATAGATAATAAATTTTTAGCAGACAATGATATGCAAAATATACCATTAAAATCCTACTAAGCATGTTCATCTGGACACTAGTAAATCCTTGTATATCTTAAGAAAAATTTATGTAGTGGTCATAATTAGAAATACAAATAAAGTAAAGAAAGACCATCTTTTCCAACTGTTGTAATAGTAGATAATCATTATTGTCTATTATTTATTCATAGTAGGCATTTGATGCAATGTAAATGGACCTGATCCCTAACCTCAAGTAACCTTCAATTTCTGGGAAAGTTTATTGTAATCATAAATAAGGAATAGAAAATTAGGGATTAATTTCACTCCTTCTGTAGAGAAAGCAAGAGGTCAGCAGCATCAAATGAATTATTGTAAAAGTAGAAAAAAATGTATTCATGTCAAATAACAAATAAATTCAAATGTTGCTTTCATATGGAGGAAGATGTATAAGAGGTCAAACCTTTTAAAAAGAATGTCTTCTCATTTTCCTTTCTTCATCTCACATAGCACACAAAGCACATTCTTTCAATCCTGGCATTTGCAGGTTGGATCTGCAGAATGTAGCTGACTATTCTTACACTCACAATTCTTGGTATAATGTTACAGAAATCTGGTTCCTAATACTATCAGTTATGACCCCCCCTTTTCCAAAATATCCAAAATGCCTCTTCCAAAAACAATCAGTTGACATGAACTAGCATCTACAAAGGATATTTACTGAGAATGTATAGCAAGGAGAAAAGTTACAAAATCATCCCCCAAGCTGGTAGTACTCTCTCCTCACTTCATAAACTCAATTTCTGGGAAATATGGACTTGAATTTAATGCATTGATTTAGTAAAGCATAAGTATGGGGAATATATAAGGACAAAGACCACCTTGCAAATACTAACCCCAGGAGGTGCAGCTAAGATAGCAGAGTAAAGGCAAGGACTCAGGAGAGTTCTCCCCCAAATACCTATAAATAATGCTTCTAAACAAATTCCAGACCAGAAATAGCCACAAAAAGACAGAGTGAAACAATTGTCCAACTGAGGACAGGTTAGAAGGTTGAGAGGAAAGGTGTGTCATACTAGAGCGAGAGTGGAGCTCAATCCAGCACAAGCAGCACAAAAATAGCCCCACGAAATCAGGAGGCCTTAGGAACTACTGAATCAGCAGCAGTAGTGGTAGTTTCCATAATTCTCAGGCCACTTATGGCAAGGAGAACAAACAACTGGTAAGTAAAAGATTATAGACAGAACTCTTTTCTTTGCCTATACTCGGATCCTGATAGGAATCCTTGGTGGCAGTCCCAGGATGAGGAGAAACACTAGAGTACCAGAATTTGCAGCATAGTGGAGTAAGGACTTCATCATCGTTCCAGGGCAGAAAAGAATGCTTGTGGTCACTCACCAACCAGAGCAAGAAGGAAAGACCATGAAAAATGATCATAGTATAAAAGAAAATTGAATTTTTTAAATAGATAATAAATCTTCAGCAGAAAATGATATGCAAAATATACCATTAAAATCCTACTAAGCATGTTCTCTGGACACTATTAAATCCTTGTGTATTGTAAGAAAACTTGGAGAGCAATAAACACACCTCTCATTAGATCATATCACCTTGGAAGAACAGAAAATTTATAGGCCACTAGAAATAGCTACAAAAATAACTACACAGAGTCCCTAAAGTTTGGGAGAGTGCACCTTCCACGCTTGAAGCAGAGCTCTACTTTAAAAAAGATTTAAAAGCCAAGTAATAGCCTGATAAAATGAGCAAACAACAGAAAAAGATTCTATCCTTAGAAAGGTAGTATGGTGACAAGAAAGATAAAAACACACATTCAGAAAATAACAAACCTCATATATCCAAAGTCTTCAAGAAAAAAGAGGAAATTGTCTCGGGCCATAGAAGATCTCAAAAAGGATTTTAGAAGTTAAGTAAGAGAGATAGAAAAACATGGGAATGAGCATGGTGCAAGAAAATCATGAAAAATAAGTCAATACAGCTTAGTGAAGGAAACACAAATAAATCCTGAAGAAAACATCTTCAAAAACCCACTAGGCCAAATAGTAAAGGAGGTCCAATGAGGAGAATCCCTTAAAAAGCAGAATTGGCAAAAAGGAAAAAGAGACACAAAAATTCACTGAAGAAAAAATTTCTTAGAGAATAGAATTGGTCAAATGGAAACAAATCTACTGAAGAAGACAATTAGTTTAAAACTAAAATTAAAGAGATGTAAAAGGAAGTAATTTGAAGTAAATTGAAAGGTGTAAAAAGCTCACTGAAAAACATAGTTTCTTAAAAATTAGAATAGAGCTTATAGAAGCTAATGACTATGAAAAATCAAGAAACAACAAAACAAACAAAAAAAGAAAAATAGAAGATAATGTGAAATATCTCTTTGGAAAAAACAAATGATCTGGAAAGCAGATGCAAAAGAGAGAATTTTAAAACTATTGGACTACCTGAAAGTCAGGGGGAAAAAAAGAATCTAGACATTATCTTTCAAGAAATTCTCAAGGAAAACTAATCTGATATTCTAATACCAGAGAGTAAAACATATATTGAAAGAATATGCTAATTATCTCTTAAAAGATATATCAAAATGAAAACTCTCAGGAATATTATAGCCATATTCCAGAGCTCCCAGGTCAAGAAGAATATATTGCAAGCAGTCATAAAGAAACAATTCAAGTACTACAGAGTTACAGTCAGTATAAAACAAGATTTAACAGCTTCTACATTAAAGGATTAGAGTGCTTAGAATATGATGGCAGAGGCATCTATGGCAAAGGAACTATGATTACAACCAAAAATCATATACCCACCAAAACTGAGTATAATGGATATTCAATGAGATAAAAGGCTTTCAAACATTCTTGATGAAAAGACTAGAGTTGAATAGAAAATTTGACTTTCAAATACAAGACTTTAAAGAAATATATAAAGGTAAACAGGAAAGGAAAATCTTAAGAAATTTAATAAGATTAAACTGTTTATATTACTATATAGGAGGATATATTCATTACTCTTAAGAACTTTCTCATTATTAGGGTAGTTTGAAGTAGCATTTATAGACAGAGGACACAGATGTTAGTTGACTACGAAGGGATGATATAAAAATATAAAATTAAGGGGTAGGAGAGGAATGGACTCAGAAAAAGGGTAAGTGATCAGGTATACACTTAAAAAGGGCAAGAAAAAGCTTTTACAGTAGAGGGGAAGAGGAAGACGTAAGCAGGAATGAGTGAACCTTACCCTCATCAGAATTGGCAAAGATCAAACAACATACACACTCAATTTGGCATAGAAATCTTTCTTACTCTATAGGATAGTAGGGGGAGAAGATAAGAAAAGGAAAAAGAGTGACAGAAAGGGCAGATTGAGGTAAAGGATAGTCAAAATCAAAACATTTTTGAGGAGGAGCAGGATTAAAGGAAGAAAGAAAATAGAATAAATAGGGGAAGGAATACAATTAGCAAGAGTAATGGTGGGGGGAAATGAAGAAGCTCTGAAAAAAGTCCTCATTTTTCAAACATATAGAGAATTGAGTCAAATTTATAAAAATAAGATCCATCCAACAATTGATAAGCGATCAAAAGACGTGAACAGTTTTCGGATGAAGTAATCATAATCATCTTCAGCTGTATGAAAAAATACACTATTGATTGAAGAAATGCGAATTGAAACAATTCTGAGATACTACGTCATAGGTATTAGATTGGCTAATAGGAGAGAAAAAGAAAATGGCAAATATTGGAGGAGGAAAAAAAGGGACATTGATGCACCCTTAGTGGAGTTGGAGAATAATTCAACTATTCCATAGATCAATTTGGAACTACACCCAAAGGGTTATAAAATCATGTATATATCCTTTGACTTAGCAATAGCACTACTAGGTTTATATTTCAAAAGAGATTTTTAAAAAACAAAACAAAATGGACCTATATGTACAAAAATATTTATAGCAACCTTTTTTTTTCCTGGTAGTGAAGAATTGGAAATGGGAGTGATGCCCATCAATTGGAGAATTGGGGTGTGGGTGAACAACTTGTGGTATGTGATTATGATGAAATACTATTGTGCCATAAGAAATTATGAACAGAATTCTCTCAGAAAAACCTGAAAAGACTTCCATGACCTGATGCAAAGTGAAATGTACCATGTACAAAGTAATAGCAATGATTTAGCTATTCTCAGCAATGCAATGATCCAAAAAAAAAAAATAGTGAAGAATATGATAAAAAATGATAAAAAAAAAAGGCCAAAGATAAAGAATTGATAGTGCCTAAATACAGATTGAAGCATATCAGTTTTACTTTATTTTTTCTTGATGCTTGGGTGTTTTTGTTTTGTTTGTCTGTTTTTTTTATTCACAACATGGGAATTTTTGCATGACTTCATCTGTGTAATCTATATCTAATTGCTTGCATTTTCAGGGGGGAAAGGAGTGGGGAAAGAGGAAGGGAGAAAATCTAGAACTCATGAGTTTTAAAAATGAATGTTAAAATTGTTTTTACATATAATTGAAGAGAATAAAGCATAATACTCAATTTTTAAATTTTTAAATAGCCATAGCTTTGATACTATAGCATATATGAGTCCTTTGTTGATATCTAGTTATTAGTGATGAGTCTTAGATAAAATAAGGGGATTAAATGAGGTGACTCCTTCCAGATCTATGAGTCCATGATACCTATGCTTTATCTTTTGTTCCTCAATAAATGGTATAATTCAATCAGTTCTTTTTTTTTTATTATTTAATAGCCTTTTATTTACAGGATATATGCATGGGTAACTTTACAGCATTAACAATTACCAAACCTCTTGTTCCAATTTTTCACCTCTTACCCCCCACTCCCTCCCCAGATGGCAGGATGACCAGTAGATGTTAAGTACATTAAATATAAATTAAATACACAATAAGTATACATAAAAACTTATTTTGCTGTACAAAAGAATCAGACTCTGAAATATTGTACAATTAGCTTGTGAAAAGAAATAAAAAATGCAGGTGGACATAAATATAGGGATTGAGGAATTCAATGTAATGGTTTTAGTCATCTCCCAAGTTCTTTCTCTGGGCATAGCTAGTTCAGTTCATTACTGCTCCATTGGAAATGATTTGGTTGATCTCATTGCTGAGGATGGCCAGGTCCATCAGAACTGATCATATATAGTATTGTTGAAGATATAATGATCTCCTGGTCCTGCTCATTTCACTCAGCATCAGTTCATGTAAGTCTCAGGCCTTTCTGAAAATCATCCTGTTGGTCATTTCTTACAGAACAGTAATATTCCATAATATTCATATACCACAATTTATTCAGCCATTCTCCAACTGATGGACATCCATTCAGTTTCAGTTTCTAGCCACTACAAAAGGGCTGCCACAAACATTCGTGCACATACAGGTCCCTTTCCCTTCTTTATAATCTCTTTGGGATACAATCCCAGTAGTAACACTGCTGGATCAAGGGTATGCAAGTTTGATAACTTTTTGAGCATAGTTCCAAACTACTCTCCAAAATGGTTGGATTGTTCACAACTCCACCAACAATGCATCAATGTCCCAGTTTTCCCATATCCCCTCAACAATCATCATTATTTTCCTGTCATCTTAGCCAATCAGACAGCTGTGTAGTGGTATCTTAGAGTTGTCTTTTTGCATTTCTCTGATTAATAATGACTTGGACCATCTTTTCATATGACTGAAATAGTTTCAATTTCTTCATCTGAGAATTTCTGTTCATATCCTTTGACCATTTTCAATTGGAGAATGGCGATTTTTATAAATTAGAGTTAATTCTCTATATTTTGAAATGAAGCCTTTATCAGAACCTTTGACTGTAAAAATATTTTCCCAGTTTATTGCTTCCCTTCTAATCTTGTCTGCATTAGTTTTGTTTGTACAAAAACTTTTCAGTTTGGTATAATCGAAATTTTCTATTTTGTGATCAGTAATGATCTCTAGTTCTTCTTTGGTCATAAGAACTTCCCTTCCACAGGTCTGAGAGGTAAACTATCCTGTGTTCCTCTAATTTATTAATAATTTCATTCTTTATGCCTAGGTCTGAACCCATTTTGACCTTTATCTTGGTGTCGGTGTTAAGTATGGATCAATGCCTAGTTTCTATATTAGTTTCCAATTTTCCCAACAGTTTTATCCAAAAGTTCTTATCCCAAAAGCTGGGGTCTTTGGGTTTGTCAAAGACTAGGTTGCTATATTTGTTGACTGTTTATCCCTTGAACCTAACCTATTCCACTGATCAACTTATCTATTCCTTAGCCAATACCAAATAGTTTTTGGTAACTGCTCCTATAATATAATTTTAGATCTGACAGCTAACACCTTCATTTGATTTTTTTTTCATTAATTCCTTGAAATTCTTGACCTTTTGTTTTCCATATGAATTTTGTTGTTATTTTTTCAGGTCATTAAAATAGTTTTTGGGAATCTGATTGGTATAGCTAAATAAACAGATTAGTTTAGGTAATATTGTCATCTTTTATTATATTTGCTTCCTATCCAGAGCATTTAATATTTTTCCAATTGGTTAGATCAGACTTAATTTGTGTGAAAAGTGGTCTGTAATTTTGCTCATAAAGTTTCTGATTTTCCCTTGGCAGATAGATTCCTAAATATTTTATATTATCAGTAGTTATTTTAAATGGAATTTCTCTTTGTAACTCTGGCTGTTGGATTTTGTTAGTGAATATATAAGAATGCTGATGACTTATGTGGGTTTATTTATAACAGAACTTTAATGTGGATTATTTCTAATAACTTTTAGTAGAATCTCCTGGGGTTCTCTAAGTATACCATCATTGCATTGGCAAAGGGATAATTTGGTTTCCTCACTATTCTATTCCTTAATCTCTTTCTCAGCTCTTATTGCCAAAGCTAGCGTTTCTAATACAATATTAAATAGTGATGATAGTGGCCAACACTTTCCTCCAGATCTTATTGGGAATGGTTGAGTTTGTCTCCATTACATATGATGCTTACTGATGGTTTAAATAGATGCTGCTGATTATTTTAAGGGAAAAGTCCATTTTTCCTACTCTCAAGTGTTTTTAATAGGAATGGATGTTGGATTTTATCAAATGCTTTTCTGCATCTATCGAGATGATCATATGTTTTGTTAATTTGGTTATTAACATGGCCAATTATATTGATAGTTTTCCTATATTGAACCAACCCTGCATTCCTGGTATAAATCCTACTTGATCATAGTGTATTATCCTGGAGATGATTTTCTAGTCTTTTGCTAATATCTTATTTAAGATTTTAGCATCAATAATTCATTAGGGAGATTGGTCTATAACTTTTCTGTTTCAACCTACCTGGTTTAGGTATCAGTACCATGTCTGTGTCATAGAAGGAATTTGGTAGGACTCCTTCATTCCCTATTTTATCAAATAATTTATATGCTTTGGGCCAATTGTTCTTTAAATGTTTGGTGAATTCACATGTAAATCCCTCTGGTCCTGGGGATTTTTCTTGGGAGTTGTTTAATTGCCTGTTCTATTTCTTTTTCAAATGGGACTATTCAAGCAATTTACTTCCTCCTCTTTAGTCTGGGAAGTCTATATTTTTGGAGGTAGTCATCCATTTCACTTGGGTTATCAATTGGCAAAGTTGAGCAAAATAACTCCTTATTATTTCTCTAATTTCCTCTTCATTGGTGAAAGTTCTCCTTTTCATTTTAAGACTATAATTTCATTTTCCTCCCTCCTTTTCTAATCAGATTTACAAAGGCTTATCTTTTATTGGCTTTTTCAAGAACCAACTCTTAGTTTTATTAATTAGTTCAATAGTTTTTCTTTCAATATTTTAATTTCTCCTTTTAATTTTAGAATTTCCAATTTAGTATTTGATTGGGGGTTTTAATTTGGTCTTTTTTAGTTTTTAGTTGCAAGCCAATTCATTAATCTTTTTCTTTCTCTGTTTTATTCAAAGAAGCTCTAAGGATATAAAATTCCCTCTTATTACGCTGCTGCATCCCACAAATTTTGGTATGATGTCTATCATTGTCATTATCATGAGTGAAATTATTAATTGTATCTATAATTTGCTGCTTCACCCAATCATTCTTTAAGATGAGATTGTTTAGTTTCCAATTACTTTTTGGTCTATTTCCCCCTTTTTGTTGAATGTAGTTTTTATTGCATCATGATCTGAAAAGAAAGCATTTACTATTTCTGCTTTCTTGCATTTAATTTTGAGGTAATTCAATCAGTTCTAAATAGATTAGATGAAATGTGTTCTTATTTCTATTTTGAAAGGTTATGCTTGGATATCTTGAAGCAAATTCTGAAAGTGAAAACCACAATCTGTCCACATCTTCTCATCTTTTGTGATTTTTGAATTTATCCTACCACAATCCTCCATGGGGATACGTTAAACCATCTTAGCTTTCTGCTCCTCATACTACTATATGGGTCCTGTAAATAGAGCATGGAATCAGGAAGGCCTAAGCTCAAAAACCGCCTGAGATTCTTACTAGCTATATGATCTTGAACAAGTCATTTGTCTGTATCATTTTCCTCATCTGTTAGAGATCATAACAGCACCTATTTTTCATTATTATGAGAGTAAAATAAATATTATAAAGCTCTTCATTAAACCTTATAAATGTATAAGTGTGTGTCTATATGTAAATATATGTTTGTATATATATATATATACACAAACATATATTTAACTATAGATCTATTGTACACCATATATATTTCATATTTATATATAATTTATAAGTAGATAGCTGTATTTAAATACTTAAATCGCTTACCAGACCAAACCAGCTTCTAACCTGTGGATGGCTGGAGCCAAACAGAGCAGGGTAGAGACAGGCAAGTCAGGAATCAAACAGAAGTTTAATTTCAGAATGAGGGAAATGGCTTATAAGCAAGGACATATGTCTCAGGGCCTGCATCTAGTAAGAAGACCAGAGGCAATGTGGGGAGATCATAATACTTATGCCAATGGCTACACAGCGAGCTACAACCTGACAATGAGGAGTAACAGCAACAATGAGACAGGTTGGATTCATAACAGGGCTTTGTGACCAGAACCAGCATGCTTATCTGAGCTCAGAGAACACCTGGGGCTGGTCAAAGCAAGACAATAATTATGTGATTTTGCCAGAGGGTAAGATCATCCAGAGGCTGAAGGCAGAGGATTGTTATTATGTCAATCTCAGGGCACAGCCTGCTTGCTGGGTCCTAGCTTTGGAAAACAGGGTATCTCCTAATATCATGGCAATATAATATCATACAGATATATATGATAGCCATATAAATAGCCAGCTGTTAGTAATTAATACTTGCAGATGCCTTGGAGGGTTTTTAGCACTTAACATAATACCTGTCCCATAGGCACTTAATGTTTGTTGACTGTATTTGTTATACTGAATTGTGACTTATGTTTGCATCCTATCCCCCTATTTAATCATAAGCCCAGTGAGGGCAAGAGCTTTTTCTTATGTAAATTAGGTCTAACTTTAACTCTTTCTTAGAAAGTGCATCTGAATTCTAAGCTCCCTGAGGATGCCATGGTATGGTAGAAACAACAGCACTTTTGCAATCTCTGGGACTAGGTTTAGTCTATGATCTACCACTCTGTACCTGAGAACTTTCTGAATTTCAGTTTCCTCCTCCACAAAATGGAGGTTACAATAATTATATTTGTATGGCCTAATTAAAGTGCTTTGCAAACCTTAAAGTGCTGTAGAAATGCAATTTCTTATTATTTAGGTAGAAGTGTTGAGAATCAGTGTGAAGATAGTTCAATCATAAAATGAAACTTTGTGTAACAAAGTGAGTTCAATCTAATAGTTGCTAAATGCATGGCCCCTATTTTGTTGGAGCAGAGGTGAAGTCCCCACTCTAAATAATGTTATAGCTGGATTTTAAAGTCTAAACGGCATTTTCATGCATCCCATAGCCAATGATTGAAATAATATTTTCAGTCAAGTCAAAGAAACTATATTTTGGTTTGCTATATGGAAAATTTTATGTTTTTCCTTTTTAAAAAAGCTGTCCTATATTTATCCAGGTCACCAAAGAATAGCTAACCTCATCTTAGACTATCTGGCATATGCAGTTTAGCTCATTGACCTTGACACACTGCTATATACCCCATCTACCTAATGAAAGAAATGTTGTGTTTCAATTTGTGTTGTGTTTCAAGGAGAGTGAGTGTCCAACCTAGCTGACCCATCTGGTTTCCCTGAATCAGCAGTCAGAGGCAAAGTGGAAAGCACATTAGAATTGATGGACAGAGTCATCTGAGATGTGCTATTCTGTGCTAATGAAAGAAACTTCACTAAAGAGCCCCTCCAATCCCAAAGCTAAAAATCAAAAGACCATGAGTCCACTATCAGCTATCCCTGAGAGTTTCTGACTGTTCCTGATTGTAAAACCACTTTATAGGTTTCTTTTCACATACTCAAAGAGTTTGGATTTTGAGTCCTGAGTGCTTTCCAAATACCAAGATGAGTCAAACATATGTAAAAAGAAAAATTAGTCTGCAAAACATTTTTCACAGTGAAGCACAATGAGGGAAGGGCTTTTCCAATCTCCTAAATGATGCACAAAGAAGTCTTTGCTTGAATATTTACAATAATGGGGATCTTACTACCTTTAAAAAGTTACTTACTCCATTTTCAGACAGCTCTAATTGTTACAACTCTCAAAATTAAATTTCATTTAAAAAGAGAAACAAAAGTTCATTCCACAAATAATGGCATTCTAATTGTCTCCTTGCCTTCCAGGCTTTTTTCTTTCCAATTCATCCTATAAAATGAGGTTATAATGCCTATATAGGTAATAATGCCTCACAAAATTGTGGTGAGAATAAAATTAGATAATGTGGGTTGAATGCTTTCCAGATTATAAAACAGTATCTAAATAACAGGGGTTTTTTGTAAATTTCCCACAAATACAAGGGTGGCCAAGAACTTGTAATTCTTGAATAACATCATTTATACCAGAATAGTCAGATGTATTTCATATTTCATTTAAAAATGTAAAGGGCAAGAACTTTGGAGAAATATACTTAAGGCTCAGTATGATTGATTTAGTCCTACAACAAGTTTTAACTTATGGAATTGATAAGACAATGGTTATTTAGTTTTACATGTGCTTAGTACTTAATATAGTTCTATAAGATTAACACCAATTCTACAAGATTGACTCCTATGATGATGTAATTATGATAGAGTATATAAGAGCCAACAAGGACTGGACAAGAGACATTCCATCTTCATCAGCCTTGTGGTGGCTCTACTGCATTTCCTCCACTGAAACTAAAACCCCTTCTGGAGGGCCTCCAGAAAGCTAGCTGAGCCCCAGGTGAAGGAGACATACTGTGAAGGAAACAATAAAGACTTTTGGACTTTATCCCTGAGTATTCTTGTGATGATTATTCTACTGAAAAAAAAATAAATAAATAAAAAAGGCTGATCCCAAGGCCTCCAGAAAGCTAGATAGAACTTTATAGAAAAAATATGAAGTACATTTGAAAAAAATAAATACACTCATCCTGGGTCTAGGTATTTCTATCCAGCAACCTTGTAATTCTACCACAGAAACGTCAGTAACACTGTCTGGTTCAAAACTTCTGACTTTGTAAATACCCATTTTGATCAGATTTCTCATCCTATAGCTTAAAATTACCTAAAGCTTAAGTTTTAATAGCTTTAAATTGAACTGACACTTTAGGGCCATCTTGTTAAAATATGCATACAGAATAAATTCAAACAAATAAACCTAATTAAATATAAAGACATATTTAACTATAAATTTCATGAAGACAGATATCATGTCTTATTCTAAGTCTTATGCTATTACCACATAGTAAAGCACTCTCTGCAAATTAAAAACTTAAAATTCTTTGAATTTAGGTAGGGTAGGAAGGTTCAAAGGAGGAAAGGGACAATTGGTAATAATAGTGGTCATATTCTCTAAGAGTTAAGGACAAATAAAATATGTTCCAAAAAGACTTTTTAAAATCCATCAACAAAATAAAAGTGACCTAAAACAAAGAGCTTATAGAAATAATGATCAACCCATTACACCCCTTTAGGTGTCCTTAATGAGATTTCTCTAAAGGACCCCTTTTATCAATTGTTTTTCATAGTTTGAACTATAAAAGCAAAGATTCTATAAAATGAGTACTTCTGAATTCAAAATAGACTTTCATCTATGTGTGAGATGGGGAAAAAGAAAATCCATAATGACCCCCTTAGATGAAAAAAGGAAAGTAGTAACCCTAATTCAGACAAATGTTCCTTTTGGTTGGTTGGGAAGGCTGAGTTTACAAACAAGACAGAAAATAGTTCAAACCTTATAGCTCTGTTGTCAATTACAGCTTATTTCCTATAAACTCTCAGACACCAAGGGAGGGTAAAAAAAAAAAATAAATCAGGGTGCAGATCAATAATGGAGTTCTAAAATATCGATAAAATTATCGATATTTAAGGCAGTGGTGATAATGGTCATTGTGAGTCAAAAATATCTACTGAGTACCCATCTACTCTGTGAAAAATACTTTATTGGCATAGGGAGGGAATAATCCTACTGAGAATATATGGTTCCCTCTTTCCCCCAGGATAACATTTAAATTCTTCTGTTTAGTATTCAATGCCCTTCACAATCTAGCTTCCCTCTATTAATTGTTTGCTATTTTTCCTGTATATAACCTGCTTTATATTTGTTTGTTTGTATGTTCTCTCCCCCAGTAGGTTGTAAACTCCCTAAGAGTAAAAACTAGTTTTGCCTCCTTTTGTATTCCCAGAACTTAACACAGTCTCAGATATGTAGTAAGTGCTTAGTAAATGTTGATTGATTGGTTGATTGATTGATTATATAGCATTTTAAAGTTTGCAAAATACTTTACAAATATTATCTCATTTTATCCTCACAACTGTGTGAGTTAGAGATTATCATCATCTCCATTTTATAGGTGAGGGAATTAAGACAGTTTAAGTGATTTGCTCAAGTCACACAGATTTAAACTAAAGTTTTCCTGACCCCAAATTCTATCCATTGTATCTCTGTGACAATGGGCAAGCCACTTAAACTCCCTGAGCCTCCCTTCTCTCATATAGAAAATGAAAGGGTTGAACTAGACAGCCCAAAATTATACTTGAAATACTATCAAGATAATAAAAGTAAAGCACTTTGCAAAGCTTATTGTGTTATTTAAATAAAAGCTAAACTTATAGTTATTGTACCTGGTCTCAGGGTTCAGCTCAGGTATTATCTCCTTTATAAAGCTTTTTTTGAATCTTCCCCTCTCAGTTATTAATATTCTCTCTCCTCAAATTATCTCCTATTTATATACCTGTCTATGTTGAAAAAAATCAAACTGATATTGTCTCCATTTTTGTAATTGATTCTCTTTTGTATCACTGACATTTTCCATAACTAAGTCACATTTTCTTGTCTTTAAGTTCAGAAGTTCATAGGTTCAGAAGTTCAGTCTTCACCTCTGAGTTAAGTTTAAAAGTTCATTTTCCATATAAGACACTTTAATTAAAAGAAACCTGTTATCTCTATACCACTAGTTCTCCTTGACAATTAGAGGAAATCTGTTATCTATATTCCATTAATTATTCTTGCAGGTGGACTAAATCAATCAGAATTTCCTACTGACAAGAGAAAAGGAGGGGTTGCTAGCCCAGTATTCCTGATTTCCATTCAGTCATAGTGTCCCTCATGCATATGTTGCTATAGATTTTGCAATTAATCATATTATTTTTCCCATTTTTTTTGTTTTGTTTTGGGGGCTTTTTTGGATGCTCCTCATTTTGTCTGTAAAAATCCTTCATTCAAGGACTTTTGCTTGCTGAGAAGCCGAAGAATTCACTTTATTTGTAACTTCTAGCTTTGCCAACAAATTGAATGTGCTCAGAACTTGGATGCAATATGCAGCTCCTTCCCCTCCCAAAGCAAATTCCAGGTCCTTGAGAATAAAAGCTATTTTCTTTTTATATTTCTATTCCCAGTGCCTAATAACAGTGTCTGGAAAACACTAATGTTTTTTTTGAATTAACCTGTTATAACAACACTGGAAAAGACCCTGATGTTAGGAAAGACTGAAAGCAAAAGGAAAAGGGGACGGCAGAGAATGAGATGGATAGGTTGTGTTATGTAAACAAGTATGAACCTGACAGACTTTGAGAAATAATGGAGGACAGAAGATCTTCTATTTCCATGGGGTCAGGAAGAGTGGAACATAACAGAATAACTGAACACCAATAAAAACATTACAAATTCTCACTTTTTCTTTTTTTTTTGCTACATGTGGACAAATCCATTTTTCAGTATACTGAAAGTGTGGGTACTTCCCCCAAGCATTCTACAAATACCTCCCAAATCTTTTGGCCAACTAGGAAGTAAACTCCATTATCCTTTCCACAGAGAATTACATTGACCTTTCAACCTCTTTATATTCCGACTTCATTTATACTGAATCTGTTCAGTCACACAATCTAGGACTGGAAAAAGCCTAGAAGTCATCCACTCCAGTGACATCAAATGATATTGATTTAGAAAAACACAAGTTAAGATTATTGTATTTTATTTTTAAAATATTTTACAATAAATTTTTCATCTGGTTCTGGACTGCCCTAGTGAGTTTTGTAGAGGACATGTCACTATCTTTCAAGTCCAAATTTCTTATTTAAACGATAAGGATTTAAGACCTGGAAAAGCAAAAATGGTTTGCCTGAAGTTACACAATTAGTAAGTAGCAGAGCTGACATTTGAACTCATTTCCTGTGATTCCAAGTTCAATGTTCCTCCATTGTTTCACGTTCATATAGTTCAGTTTCTTCAGTAATATATTATCTCAGTAAACATTGGCATTAGAACTCAGTTTTTGTGACTCCAAATTCAATGTTCTTCCACTGTGCCATATTCATATAGTTCAGTTTCTTCAGTAATAAATCATTTCAACAAATATTGGACAAGTTAGAATCAATAAGTAAAGTCTCATGATCAAAAAGAATCTATCAGTGAGAAACAACCTGTGATAGGAGTTTCACCAGACTTTCTTAGGCTGTCTTCACTTGCTGTATCTGTGCACTCTGAGTCAGAGAGGAATATGTAGCTTAATGGACAGACAGGCAGTGTTGGACATGCAGTGGGGTAAGATGTAAATTTGATTCCTGCCTCAGACACTTACTAGCTGGATATGTCACTTAAGATCTTCCGTTTCCTCATCAGAAAAAATAAAGAGGAGGTATTTGTTCTCACCGAGTTCTCCTGCTCCTTTCAGCTATGATTTTGTGGATAGAACTTACCAGACACCAGCTTCTCCCATCATAGACTCTGAGAGCCCAGGGTCACCTCTGTAGTTTGATGAAGAACAGAAGGACTTCAGAAGAGGAATCATTATTAACATTATTCTTTCAAAACCATACCTGAGTTAGTGAGACTGCCAGGACCAAACATTTGCTGAAATCAAGGATTGAAGAAAGGGATGGGAACATGTCTATGAAATCAATGAATATTATTAAGAAGGCACAGTTGAATACTATGCAGTCCATTCATTTCAAATCAATTCATTTCATTTTTACATTGGTAGGAGGCAATGTGTTTGGGTATTGAGGCAGAATTCTGATAAAATAAATGACTTTACTCTCTGAGATTTCAGACTAAACAGGAATAGTTTTTATATCATTTTAAAATTGAGAGGGACCCGAGAGGATATTTAGTCCCAATCCTCCATTTGTCAGATGTGGAAAATGAGGTTAACAGAAGTTGTTTACTGACCCCAGAGGCACACAATTAGAACCCAGGTTCCAAGGATATAGACTAGGTAGATGGCTCAAGAGTTCAGGTGAAATAGGGAGAAAGCAGGCAGCTTATCAGTACAATAAAAAGGATTTGCAGTTGTGTTCAGAGCAGAGCAGAGAAGGGTGGGATGGACAGGTATTTAGCAGAGATCCAGCTGTGGTCAGGGTCTAGAAGTGTGGAAAAAACCCTGAAATAGAATTTAAAGAGATCTGCTTTCTTTTCCTGGATCTTCCACTAATTCACTGGGCAAGCTTGGATAAATCATTTTGCTTGTCTAAGACTCTCTCTTCCCTTATCTACAAAAGGAGGGCATTCAATTGTCTCTTCTCTAAGATCCTTTTCAGTTTTAATTTTTCATGTTTCCATGAACATGAACTTCAGAGATTCTGATAAAATTTCCATAGGCACCGAATCAGTGGAGGAAAACTGGATGTTGTTTAACTGCAATGCAATCAAAACAACACATATTTGTTGCACATCCTATGTACAAAGTAAGAGACAGTATGACTCGGTCTAAATAGTTGGTTTTGGAGTCAGGATAACACGCATCCAAGTCTCACCGCAGAGACATACTGCCTCTGTTAATCTGGGCAAGTCATTTAGTCTCTCAATGCCCAGAGCAACTCTTTAGTTCTGTAAATAGGCAGAAACATTGCTGATCTGTACTGATAAAGAAAGAGCAATAAAGAGCTCTTTATTGCAATAAGAGCAATAAAATCATGTTGGTCCATACCATCATCACCTACAACAAAGGGCACAAAACATATGAATGCCATGCAGACCAATCATTTCAAATCAATCTAATTGTACAAAATAATGATTGAAAATAATGGAAATGTTTGATAATAATAATAATAATATTTTGATAATAATAAATAATAATAATAATATTCTACTGTGTAATGCAATATTGAGAAAGGAACCTGCCTTATACTCACAAAGGCAGAAACAAAAAGGGAAGAGGACTTAAGGTTAATTACAAATTGTTGAGGTTGCTGCTGATACCAGGGCTTAATGCTATCATGCATGGTCTACCCCTAGACTATGACATGGAACTCATATAACAGTTTAAAATCTTATCTCCCTTTCCTTTTTATGTTTCTCTCGTTCCCACTACAATAGAGCAATCTACTTAAAAAGCTAATAGATCTTATTTCCTCTGCCCTTATAATGGGGTAGAGTAGTACAAGAGAAGTCTTTTCTTTCTGCAGGTGCTTTATACCTATGGGAGAATGAGTCCATATCTGCCAGAGAAGCCACAAAAACACGTTCTCCATAGACACTTTTCCCTTTAGTATAATAACATAGAGGAAATTTAAGCCTAGATGCTTCCATTGCTTTTAGTAGGGGAAGATATAAACAGCAGCTGTGATTATTTAAACACTGAAGTGGAGCTGAATCAGATTAATTAATCACAAAAGGCATTTACTGCAAGGAGGCCACATAGGCAGAGAGATTACTAAGATTACACAAAGGAGAAAAAGTCAGAAAATGGTGCTCTTAATTTCTTTGGGAGTAGTTTGGATATCATTGAGTTGATATCAATGGGTTCATCACTTCTCCAAGTAATTTATTACACCAATTAATCACACAGTAAAGTAGACAGGAACCTTACTTTGAAAAAAGGGGGTTGTGGTCAGAGTCCACACATAAATGGTAGCTTTCTGACAGTGGAAAGAGTCTAAAGCAAGAATACTTTGGTTAAAATTCTGCCTCAGTCACTTCCTAGCTATGTAGTCTAGCCTCATTTTCCTTATCTATAAAAGAAGCATAATAATAACATTTAGAGTTGTTTGGGGGATGGAATGAAATAGCATGCAAAATATTTTACAAGCTTTAAAATGTTATATAAATGCTAGAAAATACGATGTTTGTTATTGGTTAAGACATTTCTTTATGACTTAAAATGAACAGAAGAAAAATGGATAATCTTTTTGAGGGAGGGAGCATGTGCAAAATGATGGGTTTGTAGAACTGTCAAAAAGGATTTGTGGGAACTCTCAATTTCATACTTTGTTGTAGGCAAGCTGTCTAACAGAGTTTGACAGTTGAAAGGTATTTTAAAGGTCATCCAGTCCATCCTCCCACCCAATGCAGGAATCCCTTCTCTAATAAACAATTGTAAATAAGCCCACTCTAAGGAAAAAGGGTCATGAATATAAAAAGAGCTGATACCATTTGTGAGGAATCTGATGAAATGAAATATCATAAACTGCATAAATAGAAAGTATGCTACTATGAAAATTGTCTAAAAATGAACTTTATGTATTTTGAAGTAATGGGCAAATAATCATAGACTCATAAAAAATTACAGTAAATTGTGGGCTTAAGAACCCCAGTCAGCCCCAGAGTTTTGGTGAGAGGTTTGTGAATCTAGATACATGCTAACCATTGTCATTGCATTATTTAATTTCAGAAGAGAAGAACCAAGATACTGCAATAATAGGATGCAATGCAGTGGGCTCCTCTACACAAATTCCTCCAACAGATCTAGAAAATAAACCAGACCCAATCCTGATGAGGAAATCCAGAAAAAAGTTACTAGTCATTTGGACAGCACGGGTCACTTTAGGTAGGCAGACAGGAGGGAGGTGAAAACCCTGGGAATGGAGTCTCCCTGGAGCACATCTCACACTGTGCACTCTAATACCTAAGGACAGGCCAGGAGACCATGCTCAATGCAAGAGGAGATCCCCAATTATCCCAGGACTCTATAAGACCTATACTGGAATACTATAATGAGAGAAGGAGGGAGGAGGAAAAAAGAAGGAAGGGAAAAGAGGGTAAGGAGGGGGGCCGAGAGCAGCAGGAATTGACAATTTTTTGTCACCTCTCACTTCCTGAGAAGAAGAATAAGATGGAGAAGGAGGAAGTTTCCCAGACTGAGAGTCCCTAGATAGTGTATAGAAAAACAATAAAGTTCAAAAGCCAGCATCAACAAGCAGAGTGAATCAGAAACAGAGCCAAGTCTGATTTCCAGCATCTAGCTCAGCCATCACAGATATAACAAGAGCAGGAATTTCAAACCAAAGGAAATCAAAAGTGCTGTGCAACTTTGAACCAAAAGAGGTTTTTAAGTGACTAATGGGGTTGAATCTAACAACAATCTACTCCTGCTCAGACCCAAGTCCCTGATAAGAACTCACATGTTCACCGCACAATGATCAGTAACCAAACTTTGTCCTGCAATTCTCCAAAATGTCCCTGAGATACTGTAATAATATAGTACTCAATTTTACCTAAGAAAGCAGCAGGACCAGCCCAGACTTTCCTTCTAGAAGAATAGTAAAGCCTAGCTTCAAAGTCCAAAGTCAGGAAAAGAATGGGCAAACAAACAAGAAAAAAGTATCATCCCATAATGAACTATTATGTTGGTAGGGATACAGATGACAGGAACGCAGAAGAGATGATTCTAAGTCATATAGCAATCCTTCAAAAGAAAAACAAAGCATGGGCACAAAATCAACTAAAATTCCTGCAAAAGATGAAGCAAGAGTTGAGGGATTATTTAAGAGATAGGTAGATAGATAAATAGATAGATGAACGGATAGACAGACTGACAGATGATAAATAGATAGGTAGACAGATAGATAGACTGAAATGACAGATAGATAGACCAAAAGATGATAGGTAGATGGATGGATGGATGAAGAGAGAGAGAGGGGGGAGAGAGAGAGAGAGAGAAGAGAGAGAGAGAGAAGAGAGGGAGACAGAGAGAGAGAGAGAGAAAGAGACAGAGAGAGACAGAGACAGAGAGAGAGAGACAGAGAGAGACAGAAAGAGAGGAATAGTTTAAGAAAAAACAAAAAAAAAAAATCTAGAAATTTTGACACAAGAGTACAAAACCTTGCCCAAGCAAAAAACTGCCTGAAAATTAGAATGGACCAAATAAGAGCCAGTGACTTCATGAAGCAACAAGAAATATCCAAGTCAAAAGATTGGGAAAGGAAAGGAGACGATGTAAGATACCTCACAGGAAGAACAAATATGTAGGAAATAGATTGAAGAGTGGGAAAAAAGTAAAAATCACTGAACTCTCTAAACATCATGATCAAGGAAAAATCCTATACATGATATTTCAATGAATCTTAAAATAAAACTGCCCCAACCTCTTAAAATTAGAGGGCAAAATGAAAATAAAGAGAATCCAACAGTCTTCTCCTAAAAGGAACCTCAAAATGAAAACTCCCAGGAACATTACAGTCAGATATCAAAACTTCTAGATCAAAGAAAAAAATAAAAAAAGAAATCAGAAAGAATTCAAATGTCATAAAGCCACAGTCAGGAGCACAGAGCACAATGCAATAAAGAAGCAAAGAATTTGGAGTGTAATATTCTAGAAGGCAAGGTATATGGGTTTATAGACAATGATGACTTATCCAGCAAAACTGAGTATAATTCTATAGAATTTTTAAAAATGTAATGTAAATAGATTTCCAAACATTTCTAATGAAAAGACTAAAGCGGCAAGCAAATGCTAAAATACAAAGATAGGGGAAAAAACATAAAAGGATACTGAACCCTCTCATCATCAGGATCCATAGAAAGATCATTCTGGGAAAGCCTGGGAGTGATCTTGTTATGTGTTGATCTTAAGAAAAGAATAGAAAAAAAGAGGAATGTATTTGGGGGTGAGAGGATAAAGGTAAGGAAGGTGAAGGAAAATTATCTCATATTGTTGGGGTGTACAAGTAGACTATATAAATAAGTAGGAGATGAAGGGAGTACCTGATGTGAGAGAGAGAGAGAGAGAGAGAGAGAGAGAGAGAGAGAGAGACAGAGGTGTAAAGAGACAAGAGACACAAACAGAAAGGATTTATCAAGTACTCAATAGGTATTCCAGTGAAGGAAGGAATATTGTCCTCCACAGAGGTCTCATCTCCTCTTTATTTGTATAGTTGTCTACTTGTGCACCCCAATAATGTGATACTTTTTAAACCTTCTTTATCTTCATCCTCTCACCCCAAATATATTCCTCTTTTCTGCTTTTTCTATTCTTTTCTTAAGATCAAGACATATCAGGACCCTTCTCAGGTTTTCCCAGAATAATCTCTATGAATCCTGACTATGACAAGGTTCAGAGAAAATTTGTATTTGAATGTAAGTAGTTTATCCTTTTATGTTTCTTTCTCTAATGTTCTAGCCTGTTGAAATTTTTTGAAAAGAACTTCAGTTTTTGAGGTGGCAAAGAATGGGAATTCCTAATAATTGGGGAATGGATGAACAAATTATGGTACACGACTATCATAGAATACTATTGTGCTGATATTTTATTAGCATAATTACCAACTGGAATTCCGGAGGACTGATAAAATATTTTATCTCCTCCTGATAGATAAGTGAAAGGTTCATGTGGTGTTCTTGTTCTTTAAAATAATAAGATGGGTCTCTCTGGGAGAGAGGTTTCTTGGGGAGGTTTTATGGAGGCAGCCTTAGTTCACCCAAATGCAGCCAGGTATTAAAAGTTCAGATCTTTTATTGCTTCCTCCAAAATAGCCCAGTTAGTTTTTCTTAGAGGCCTATCTTTCTGCTTGGTTCTAAGAGCTCTTGCAGCTTTGTCCTTTGCTTCTGCCTCTGCTTTCTTCAGCCTCCAGCCAGCACCAAGGTGGAAGATGCAACGAATCTCTTGCCTCTAAGATAGGGCTTGTGGGCTTCCTCCCAGAGTGCTCCTCTCCAATCCCAGTCAATGTTCCAAAGTAACTCACCCGAAGCCAAGAGCCTCTTGATATATGATCTCCCAAAGGTTGTGAACACAACACATCTCCTTGTTGTGAACACAAGCATTGTTTCTATTAGTTGTACTTAGTACCTTGTTTCTTCTGGCCCATAACAGCTCCTTGTAGGATCAGATTAATCATACTGAACCATGCTAAATTAGATAATTATTGTCTCTATCAATTCTAATGACTTAACAGTTTGTAAAGATTCCCACAGGTTCAGAATGAAGAAAAAGAAAATATTTTTGTACATGACCAATATGAAAATATTTTTGACTGACTATGCATGTTTTATGGATTTTGTTTTTCTCATATTATCCATTTGGGGTACAGAGGAAGTGAGAAGGTATGGGTAGGAAAGTGAAAAGAAGGACCTAAACTGATTAAAGCAAATGAAATTATTTTTGAAGAATACAGGAAAAGTAATATATATAAGAAATATAAAATATATAATCAGATCAATGTGTGCCCCCAAATTCTAGCAATTTAACTAAGAAATAAGCAAAGAGAATGAACTCAAGAAGAGTCATTAATGGTTTAAGATCATCTTAGAATGAGGTCTCTAGTAGAAGAGCACCACTATCTTTGATCCTGTGCCATTTAATATTTTTATTAATTTTGAAGAAACATGACACACAAATTTGCAGATGATACAAAGTGAGGAGGAATAGCTAACAAACTAAATTAAAGAATTATGATCTAAAAAAGATCTCAGCAGGCTAGAATATTAGGCTGACTACAACAAAATAAAATTTGATACTGAAAGAACAGTAAACTTGGAATCAGGTGACATCTGAATTGAAATGCTGACTGTAGTACTTACTTGTGGCCTTTACCAAATCATTTAACCTTTGTGAAGTTCACGTTCACATCTGATAAAAAAAAGAGGCAATAATACTTAGAATAGGTACCTTACACATGTATTGTGAGAAAAGGACTTAGCAAAACATCAAGTCCTATATAAATGTGAGCTCTTAGGATAATGTTGATTGGAAATGTAAATTCTTAAGCTCGCAAAAAATTTGAACAGTTAACTTCATAAATAAAAGAAAATGGAAGCATGGTTAAATGGTACTTTGAAGAGAATCTGGCAGTTTTGGGGACTGCAAATTCAGTATGAGTCAACAGGGTCTTGATATAGAAGCCAAAAATATCAAAGCAATTAAGGTACCTTAAGAAAAGCAAGAAAGAATGATCTCATAGTAGATAGAAAACCAATCTCAAAGCCAAGGAGATCTACACTTTATCTGTCATGTGCCAATTTCTGAATGTTTTTTGTTTGTTTTTTTTTACTCTTTTTAGTATGTAAGCTCCTTAAGGGTAAGGATTGCTTTGGCTTTTTTATTTTATCTCTAACCAATTGATTAATTTATACACTCTACATTCAAGCTAAATTTTGCTTACTTTTTTCCAGATTTAAAATTGCCATTTTCCACACATAAAACTTTCACTCTAATAAACTGTTCTTAATAGTTGTGTGCCTCTCCCCCATTATCTCTGTCTCTCCAATTTTTTCTTCAAGTCTCCTCTTGGTTGTTATCTCTGATTGCCTAAATTTTCTGCATTCTCATCCTCATTAGGCTGTCATATATTATGCTTATCTTTATATTATTTTAAGCCCTTTCTCCTCCAGTAACATCAAAGTTGTTTGACAGAAAAGGATGTTTGGGGTCTATCTTTTAAATCCCTCTCCCCTACCTTAACATGGTACCTTACATATTCAGTTGTTTTCAGATGTGAAAGACTCTTTGTGACCTCTTTGGGGATTTTCTTGACAAAGGTCCAGGGGAAGTTTGCTATTTTCTTCTCCAGTTCATTTTTCATATATGAAAACTGAAATAAACAGGGTTAAGTGACTTGCTAAGGTCATATAACTACTAAGTGTCTGAGGCCAAATTTGAACTCAGTAAAATGAGTTTCATGACTCTAGGCCTGGCACTCTATCCATTGTGCTACAGAGCAACCTATCTTACATAGAGTGGATAAATAATTGTTTGTTAAATGAAATAGAGTACAACTGAAGCATTAGCATATCCTCCATTCACTGAACCCAAATCCTGGTCTGATGCTACATTTATTTTCCCTTGCAGTATCCCACCACTCTTTTCATCTAGCATATACTTTGTGTCAGATTCCAGACATAGCCAAGCATTTCAATGGACAATAGAAATAACCTGTAAGCCAGTCCAACCTTGATTCATCCTAAAAACTTCATTTCCCCATCCCAAGCAATCCCAAATAGATATAGAGAGGCTTCTGATAATTTTATTATTTATTTATTCACACACACACACACACACACACACGTACACAGTGAGAAGAAAGAGATGTATTCCAGAAAAATTATTCTAATATCCCAGCAAGGTAGATCAAAATAAAAATAATCACAGAGGCAAATAATTTTTTTTCAAGAAAAGAGGAAAAATGATGAGTCATAAGACAGTATATTTACAAAGCTTTTTTAAATTCAAGGAAAAATGTAATGGATGATTGATCCTATGTTTCTTACACTAGAAAAAAAAATATAGCAAGAACTGCAGTTCACAGTTTACTAGCATTGACTTATAATTTATCAAAAAAGGCCATCGTTGACAAGGTTGTGATTTTTGGCCCTGTCCCCACTCTATAAAAAGGCATTACTCTTAACCCTGGCAGTGACTAAATTATGCTAGCCTTTCATTCCTTCTTCTACCCTCCCAAACACTGGTATATCTGTGAAGGATAGGCTCCTTGAACTATTGTCAAAAGAGCCTCTCCTTTAGGAACACATATACCTGATTAGTTGCCATGGCCCGTGAGTAGATACCATATTTGATCTATTGTGTGAAAATTTCTTACCTGGAACAAACCTCTCAAGCCATACAGACCCTTTAGTGGAAGCCAAATTGCTGCAATTATGGTAGGATAAATTAGATAGTATAGAAGCAAGTTGAATGGATTATTTCAGAAATATATTGAATTCATACATATATATGCTGTTGTTCTTAGTATTTATTATTAGAGATGTGAATCAATAACCAATAAAGTCAATCAGCCCATGATGTTTAATACAAACCCTAAAGTACTCTATCAGTATCAGCTATCTCTGTGTTATCATTTTATTAATATTGTTATTCTTATTAATTATTATTGTTTTTTCATTATCTCCCAAGGATGGGGAAATCAAAGAAACCAGATCCTGACAGTCTAAACTAGAAAACTATCATTAATCCATTAAACTTGAGTCCATGAGGAACACAGGAACAATTCTGCTTGTGCATGGTATTTTTGCCTGGCTCCATCTATTTCCATGTGGATGAAAGAAATGCTTAGAATCAGTATAAAGGGAATATAAGTGGAAGAAGAAAAAAACACTGAGATATCATGCCTTCAGAAGAACAGAGTCAATTTAGGGTACTGCAAAGAGAAAAGCTTTAATCTTTTCTTTAGTGTCAATCACTCTAAACTGATCTTCTAGGAGCCTGGTCAGAGCTAGAAAGGCAGTCAAATTCTGGAGAGATGGAAGAGATTGTAAGCTATTCAATAGAAACAGCTCAGACATGATGAATTTCAGATGAATGCCTTAGCTGCTGAGACTTTTTGAATATATAGTCTTTTGGAAAGGATTCAATCATAAGGAAATATAAAGTAAAATCATTGGGACAATGTTTAGTGAAGTTTTCTCTAAAAATAATGAAGAATTTAATTGACATATAAAACACTTTGAAATATATAAAACATTTTACATATATTATCTGGTTTGTTTAAGCTTCACAAAGATCCTGTGACTTAGGTAATACAGACACTATTATTCCCAAATTACAGATAAAGAAACTGAGATAGAGGGAAGTTAAATGGCTTGTCCGTAGTCAGATAGCTAGCAAATGTCATATGTAGGATATGAATCTAGGTTTTTCTTCCTCTAAGCCCATTTCTCCATATATTAGGCCACACTACCACTCCCAGTCAATTTCCTAAATAATTTTCCCTGCACCTCCTCAAGGTTAAAACGATCTTTCTTTTCTTGGCTCCATCATGACATTCTATTTGAATTTTTCCTTTGTGCTTAATAATATCCTATTTTATATTGTACAAATTTATGTCATTTATATACAACTCTTTTTTTTTTTTTTTTGGTTTTTTGCTGAGGCAATTGGGTTAAGTGACTTGCCCAGGCTCACCCAGCTAGAAAGTATTAAGCGTCTGAGGTCTGATTTGAACTCAGGTCCTCCTGACTTCAGGGTTGGCGCTCTATCCCCTGCACCTCCTATCTGCCCCATAGGACTCTTCAATTATGAGTTTCTTGAGATCAAAAGTTCATTTTTTCTTACTTGTACCTGGAATACCTAGCACAGTACTTTGCACATATACTTTGGGAAATTTAGAAAAACCAGTAACTTTATATATTTCTTTCATTGTTGGAAATATGTATTTGTCATCACAATTATGTGAGCATTCTTACTCATCATCATACCCAGGAAAATACAATTTTCATGAAAAAATATGATGGACCCTTAAGTTTCTCATTAAATAGGACAAGGGTTGAATTCAAACATTCACCCTCTTCTCTTGCTTCACAATTCATTTTTCTCCCTAATGCATAGATAGAAAAATGAAAAAAAAAATAGATACAGGATGGGGGTAATGGATTTTTCCCTCCAAAATGCACTTGGAAAATGAATAGTAGGCCACATTTTTAAAATTCTGTTCATAGTCTTTGGAGCAGATAAGGAGAGGCTTCATAGATCAGGTGGGTTATCATGGGCTGTGTAATACAGGCCATCTTGAGTTAAAGGTCTCCCCTTCTCATCCAACAGCACTCCTGATACAAGTTTAACTAGAATAATAATGGACAGTGTGATGGACTGGTAAGAGTCTGTCAAGCTGATATGTCATTCCCCGAATCTCTGTCATACTTGAAAAGTTGTCAAAAAAAAAAAAAACGGCAAATAATCATTGCTTTATCCATAGACCCATCAACTTTCCCATTATTAATTCTTCAATCATTTTGAAGGCTGAATGCAAATGTTTTTACACATTGCTCCATCTAGTGGTCAAAGGAAACAATAATTTCTCTGACTGCTCTCAAATGAAAATCAGTAGCAGGCAAGAATGGAATCATTATTAGATTAATAATTAGGAATCTAATTTGCAATCATTTTGATGAGTATACCACCATAACAGACCAAAAAAGCTTGAATTAAAATAGCATCCACATTGAATATACATTTATGTTTCCTTTGGGAAAGAAAAGGAAAAAGCAAGATGGTAAAAGGCTGAGTTTGCTCTGAATCTATGAGGTAACCAAAGTTCCCAAAATAATCAATCAAGAATGACATCAGAAAAGGAATATAAGATAGTTGGCATGGTAACCAGGGTATTGAGGCAGGGCTTATTATTGTTGTCTATTCACATTCATTTAGAATTTATGAATCATCATCCCAAGCAAGCAGAGGAAAATGCTAATTAATTAAATGCCATTTCAGTATTATTTATTCTGTAGCCTTCATCATTCATGCTAGCAACATAAATGATGGTGATTGGATAATTGTCCCATGTCCTAATGATATTATAAATCATTGTTGGACTCTCCCTAGCCAGTTGTGTTCATCCATTTACCATTGTCTCCGACCATTCCAAAAATGAGAAGTTGAATGAGCTTGAACTACATGAGAGAAACAACAGGTTATATTTCTTTAAAAGTCAAGGATGGAGCTACCCGAAGAAAGATCTAAGTAATCAGCAATGCACAACAGGAATCTAATAATTCTTCAAAATGCATCTTTAATCTCATTTTTCATTTAAGTCTGCAGTGATTAATTCTTTGTAATTCACAACTCAAACTCCACTCAATATTTTCCTAAATGATTCTGTCTCTGTTCTTTTGTTACAGGGAAGGGATTATTCTGGTTTTGTTTTGGGTACCCTTTGAGTGGGCCTTAATAATTTTTTGTTAAATTGAATCAAATTATTATATCTCTTATACCAAGAAATGTGATGCTAGCCCTGAAAAAAAAATTAAGTGTTAGTCAAAATGGTTGTGTATTCTCTACTGATACCAGAGAGGAAAATTACAGGATCAGTACATTCTTCAAGAATGAGGTTATGAAAAATGACTATCAGGTATGACATCTTTTTAGAGTGGATAGCAGTCTGATTTCCAGGTTAGGAAGATCTGTTTCAAATTCTATTTCTCCCCAATTGATAAATGGTCAAAGGATATGAAGAGAAAATTTTCAGATGATGAAATTAAAGTCATTTATAGTTATATTAAAAATGCTCTAAATCCCTATTGAGTAGAGAAATGCAAATTAAAACAGCTCTCAAGTACTACCTCACACCTTTCAGATTCGCTAAGGTGACTAGAAAAGATAATGATAAATGTTGGAGGGGATGTAGGAAAACTGTTACACTAATGTATTGTTAATGAAGTTGCAAAACAATGCAACCATTCTGGAGAGCAATCTGTAATTATGCTCAAAGAGCAAAAACACTACATACCCTTTGATCTAGCAGGGCTATGACTGGGTCTGCATCCCAAGGAAATCATAAAGAAGGGAAAAGAACCCACCCTTTTTGTGGTAGCAAAGAATTGGAAAAGTAGTGGATGCCTCTCAAGTAAAGAATGGCTGAACAAGCTGTGGTACATAAAGGTAATAGAACATTATTGTTCTATAAAAATGATGAACAAGCTGATTTAAGAAAGGTCTGGAAAGATTCACATGAACAGATGATGAGCAAAAGAGGCAGAACTAGGAATACATTATAGACAATAACAGCAAGAATGTGTGATGAACAACTATGAAAGGCTTGGTTCTTTTAAGTGGTTCAGTGATCTGAAACAATATCAATAGAATTTTGACAGAAAATACCATCTGCATCCAGAAAGAGATCTAAGCAGGGAGACTGAATGTAAATCAACACATGTTACGTTCACTTCTTTTTTCTGTTTTTTTCCTTTTTGCTCTGATGTTTCTCTCCCAATATGATTCAAAAAGCAATGTGTATTAAAAATAAACTTACAACTATAAAAATTCTATTTCTGCCATAATTAATTCAATTCAATAATCATTTATTGAGTGTTTATACTGTTCAAGGCACTGTGCTAAACACCTCCCATAAGTAGAGAAAAAGAAACAAAAAAGTGCTTGGCCAAGAACAAGCAACTTAAGTCTTTATTGCTTCAAGAAACTCTGTATGACAATAACTAATAAATCCTTTACTGATCTGATCAATGGAGAGAATTTCAACTATGAAATTTCATCATATGAATGAGACCATAGCTCCAATGTTATATACACATGCAAATGAATACCCATGCATTTTTTTTTATTTCATCAGTATATGTATTTCTTCCACTAATCCAGGTCATTTTACCCTTTGTTTTTTAGTAAATAGTTCATAATATTCTGTAAGGAAAAAAAAAATCAAGCCAATAGTGGCCAATCTTTCATTATGGCCTTTCCTACGCTAGGGCTCTTGGATGATGAAAAAAAAAAATACTCCAACACTATTACTTCTACCTAACGAGGACATTTTGAATCATTATGTTTTCTCCATTGCTAGCCTTCAATTAATTCTGCTAATCCACTTCTCACTCCTGTTTTTGTGTTCTGTCTGCCACATCATACTAATGATTCTTATTCTTTGGACTACTAAAATTCCTCCTCAATATCTGTTTCATTCTGGCTTTGTCATGAGCAAGAAAAACACTTGAGAACTTTGTTAGCCAAGGTTAAAAGATTTAAAAATTAAAATTTTTTAATGAAAAGAACAAGAGAGGTATTATAACTGAAAGATTAGAATATATGCAAAAGACAATTCTGAACCAAATTTGAACAATAAGTGCTCAAATTAACTTACAAAATAACATCTAGAGGTTTTAAATGCAAAGGAAAGAAAAAATTGATATAGAAAGAAAACTCTGAATCATCAATTTGACAAGAGGAAGAAAGTCAAAAAATAGTGGCTACTAATGTACAATTTTGCAAAACTCAATCATAGAGATTTTATGAACAGTTATAGGAACAATTTAAGGCCTTTAAGCCAATACCAAGCGTTACACACTATAATTCTGAAATAGAACACTTCACTTAAAAAAAGGACCTTTAAAAGAAGCATAATTCCCATTTAAAGCCCACATTTCCCATTCTATTACTAAGTTCCAATTTCTTTGGTAAGGTTTTAAAATCAGCAGGAAGATAATAATAGTTCTTATTTATGTAGCACTTTACAATTTCAAAACACTTTTATATATATTTGATTCTCACAAGTCTGAGAGCATATATCAATAAAAGGCAGATTTTACATTATAGGGTAAATCTTTTATTTTCAAAGATTAAAGCAGCTCAGCACTAATAAAAATGGCTACTTTTGAAAACACTCTCTGTACACAAGTTACTATCCTTGGATCAGAGTTAGACCTTTTATCAGATTTAATAATGCATTAAATACCAACTTTAAGATATGCTTTATCAATTTCTCAATATCCACTTATTATAACATCTATTTTTTTATTTTAATAGCCTTTATTTATTTATTTTTATTTTAATAGCCTTTTATTTACAGGTTATATGTATGGGTAACTTTACAGCATTACAATTGCCAAACCTCTTGTTCCAATTTTTCCCCTCCTTCCCTCCACCCCCTCCCCCAGATGGCAGGATGACCAGTAGATGTTAAATATATTAAAATATAAATTAGATACACAATAAGTATACATGACCAAACCGTTATTTTGCTGTACAAATAGAATCAGACTCTGAAATATTGTACAATTAGCTTGTGAAGGAAATCAAAAATGAAGGTGGGCAAAAATACGGGGATTGGGAATTCAATGTAATGGTTCTTAGTCATCTCCCAAAGTTCTTTCACTGGGTGTAGCTGGTTCAGTTCATTACTGCTCCATTAGAAATGATTTGGTTGATCTCGTTGAGGAGGATGGCCAGGTCCATCAGAACTGGTCATCATATAGTATTGTTGTTGAAGTATATAATGATCTCCTGGCCCTGCTCGTTTCATTCAACATCAGTTCGTGTAAGTCTCTCCAGGCCTCTCTGAAATCATCCTGTTGGTCTTTTCTTACTGAACAATAATATTCCATAACATTCATATACCACAATTTATTAGCCATTCTCCAATTGATGGGCATCCACTTAGTTTCCAGTTTGGGGCCACTACAAATAGGGCTGCCACAAACATTCTTGCACATACAGATCCCTTTCCCTTCTTTAAGATCTCTTTGGGATATAAGCCCAGTAGTAACACTGCTGGATCAAAGGGTATGCACAGTTTGATAACTTTTTGGACATAGTTCCAAATTGCTCTCCAGAATGGTTGGATGTATTCACAATTCCACCAACAATGTATTAGTGTCCCTGTATAACATCCATTTTTATAAATCCCTAACACATATTTTAAAATGAAAAATTGACTCACAAAATAAAATCTGCATTTTATTATAAAATTTGAACAACTGTCCTTGGCTTATTTTTCAAAAAATTGAGCCTGATTTTAATACCAAATTATATTATATTCTCACCAATTTGGAATAATGAGAGGTCATTGTGACCTAGAAAAAAGTCTAAGCTAAAAAAAATTTGAAATTAAAAGATTTATATGAATTGATACATAGTAAAATTGGCAAAACCAGGAAAACAATTTACATGATCACTATAATGATGCAAGGTAAAATAATTTTGAAAGACTATAGAATATTGATCTGAGGAATAACCATTCAAGTCTAGAAAGTGACAATGAATTCTGCTGCCCAACTTCTGGAAGAAAGAGGATGACGACAGGTGCAGATATGTCATTGGGTTTGTTTCTTTTTTCCTTGACTATACACATCTGCTTAAAGAGAAGCCTTCCATTCAAAGAAATGGGGAGTTACTAGGCAGTAATAGGAAACAAAAAACAAAAGAGCATTAATAAACTGTATAATTTCATTTGCATAAAAGAAAACCCCAAAAAAATACAGTAAGGAAAATACAGAACTTTGTTGCTATATTTTTTACTAAAATACTAAAACTATACATAGTTTTTACATATACATACATAGTTTTTACATATACATACTAAAAACTATACATAGCAGTTCAGTTTCTTATAGGATACTTTCTTGTTCCTAATGCATTGAAAAACTTGTTTTATTGAAGATAATAAAATTCTTAATGTAAAAGAAACCTTTCAGAATAAAATCAATATAAATTAAATGCTATCATATTATTATTAAATATAATACATATTAAGAACTAAAATATTTCTATATGGGAGTCAATTAATAGTAATAGCTCACATCTAAATGGGCAGTGAATAAATATTAATTAAGTACTCACTCTGTGCCAAGCACTATGCTACACCCTAGAGTTACAAAGAAAGGTAAAGGACAATTTCTGTTATCAAGGAACTCAAAGTCTAATAGGGAGATAACTAGATAAATAGAAGGAGAGGCATTAGTATTAAGGGAAATTGGGAAAGACTTCTTGTAGAAGATGATATTTTAGCTGAGATTTAATCAAAGAAGCCAGGAGGTTCAGATGAAGAATGAAAGCATTCCAGTCATTAGGGAAAGCCAATGAAAATTCTCCAAGTTGAGAGATGGAGTGAGTTGTTCACTAACAGAAAGAAGATCAATATCATTACAGTGTAGTGGATGTGAGAGTAGGGATGAGTAAAGTGTAAAAGGACTTGAAAGATGGGGTATGGAGAAAGTTGTGGAGATCTTTGACACTAAATAGAGGATTTTTATATTTTATCCTAGAAATAATAAGGAACCATTGAAGACTGAGTGGGTAGGTATGCAGAAGAAGGTGAAGAGGATATCACATTTTAAGCACTTTCTTCAAAACAATTGAGCAAACAGAAGTTCAGAAAGCCTGATCAAACAATCCTTAATAAGATTACTCAGTGTCTAAAAAAAGATTTAAATCCAAGATTTTTAAATCTAAGTCCTGTGGTCTTTCTGATATACCAGTCATTGTCTCTGTACTTAGCAAACTGTGACTATATAAACAAATCAGATAAAAATCAGTCTTCAAAATCTTACATGATACATTAGCATATTATAAACATAACCTCAGATTATGGTAACCTAGGTAACCTCAGAATCCATTCCCAGATGAAGGTGAAGAAATGGAAGAGGACCTAAGATGAATAATAATGTGTCCTCCTCACTATTCCTAAACTTTAAAAAAAATACAGATGAAATGAAGTTTAAGCAAATATCTGGGGCAACTGAGGCAAAGTAAGCAAAAGGAAAGATCAATCACCCATCTTTGTTTTTATAATCATTGAAAGGAGGCCTTTTGATTGATTGGCATAATTAATTTTTGTATAAGTAAGGACCTGGGATCCCTTATTAGTGGCATTAAATAGAATCAATATATTTGCCTCTCATTCCTTTTCCTGAGACAGAAAGTCCTAGCAGAATGCTAGAATCATCAGTTTAAAGCAAAAAGAGACAGCTAGTGCAATCTTTTCATTTTCTGTATAAGGAACATGAAATTAAGGAAATGAAGTGATTTGTCCAAGATCACACAGTTAATAAATGTTAACGCTAGGATGGGAACCTAGATCTGGATCTTAGCCCTTCAAATTCAAATCCAGTCCTCCTTTCATTGCTGCCTCCTAAGAAGTGAAGTGATCCCAGAGCCATTAGTGCTCTTCTTATAAATATAAAAGTACTTTAATAAATGATAATTAATAAATCTATAAATATATACAAGTAATCAGCTTCTTGAGCCCTTCCTTTGAAAAGGCATTTAATGGTTTTTACAGTGGAGCCAACTTATTTATGACAGATATTTAAAATTCATAGAAGAAAAAGCTTAGTATTGTTCTCTGAACTAAAAATTGAATAACTTTATCTGAAAATGTGCAAATTCCAAATGAGTGGGGTCTAACTTTAATGATGTTTTTACTAAAGTTTAAAAGGGAAGTTCTAAAAAAAATGCCTCAAGACATACTTGGCTATGGCTAGAGGAGCTTGAAAAATACTTAATCTGTTTTCTGGACATAAAGGCTCTCAAAGGGAATATCTTCAACTTTCTTTCATGGCCAAGAGTCCAAAAGGGCAAAACAAATCAAGAAAATGAGTGATCTTAGAACTAGTGATGAACATAATTAAATTTCTTGGTAAAGAAGGACTCAGTTATCAGGGGACATGAGTCAGTACTGAGTGTAAGCAATAAAGCAGTATGCCTTAGGGGGGGTTTCTGGAATTCTTGCTTACTTAAGGAAACTTCTCTTCTGAAAGAATATCTTGAATCTATAATATCTAGAATAACCAAAAACACAGTAAATAATAATAATAATAATTTTACTGAACATTCTACAGAACAATTCTACTACTGAACATTAATTTGTTCAATCATTTTTTTAGTTGGGTCTAACTCTTTGTGATCCCATTTGGAGTTTTCTTGGTAAAGATACTGAATTGGTTTGGTTCTCCTCTAGTTCATCTTACAGATGAGGAAACTGAGGCAAATAGAGTTGAATGACTTGCCCAGGATCACACAGCTAGTAAGGATTTGAGGGCAAATTTGAACTCAAGAAGAGGAATCTTCCTGACTCCAAGCCTAGCACTCTATCCACTGCACCACTTAGCTGCCTTTTACTATTCATAGTGTCAGCAAATAATGTCTAGGTCAGAAATCAAATCATCCTGGTTTCTAATCCTAGCTTTGTCCAAGCTCTTCTTGTGTAACCCTTGGACAAAGTCCCAGAAAAGGAAGCTGGACTTAATGACTTCTAAACTGCTAATATATGAAGTCTGCTCCTAGCCTATTTTTTTTTCTTTGATGGACAATATTCAAGATTTAAATACATCTGATATTCATTCAATGATGCTAAGATGCATTATGGAATCTGATAAAAGTTCAGACATCTGCATTAAACTTGATAGATAACCAATAAAAACTATTTCAGCCTGATGCTTATCCTCAACTCAAATCATTTATTAAAATTTGTGCCTCCAGTTCAGCTTATGGAAGGGTGCACAGACAATTAAGTTTGCATTGCTGTGTGACTATATAGGTGGTAGTAGCCATTTTTTGAAGCAGCCAATAATAAATGTGCTGTATTTAAAGTGTGATCTTATACTTTCAAAGGATGCTAACAGATACTTCATCAAAATAGGCAAGTTGACTGTTCCTTGTAGACTGACAGAACTTCTCAAGACTTGTCAAACCCTATGATTTTGTTGCTAGTTAAAGGCAAGCACTTTAAAACAGAGAGATGGTTTGGAATGTTAAACAACTGATTAAAAACATGATATCTGAGAATAATCTGAGAACTTATCTGAGAGATCTGGAATTTCTGGACCTTGTCTGAAAAATAGACATGATGGATTTTTGGCACCCTATAGGATGTACCCAAAAGGAATAATAAAAATACATTTGTATGTGTCTTGAAAAATCTAGTTTAAAAGGCCTTAAATTTAAAAGAAAGAAAAAGAAGGAAACTGCCTATATTTAAATATAAGCTAGATACTTTAGAGTATATTTATTCTATAGTAAAAATGACAACAAATAGAGAATTACAGGAGACAAAAACAGGAATGAACTAAAAAAATAAAAATATGCTTCAAATGTCTATGGGCAAATGCAATCAATCAATGTTACAAATATTCATTAAAGATCTACATGTATCAGGAATTGTATTAGTGCTAGAACTAGAAAGACAAAAATATCTTCAAGGACCTAACATAAAAATAAGAAGTTATTAGAGAAAATTAGTAATCCTCATACAGGTAAGAAATCCTAAATGCACAGGTATCCCTGTAACTTGGTGGGATGATACTTATACCTCTAATTTGGCTCTGAAAGGATAAATATTATTCAAAAATAATGAGAGATAAAAGTCAGAGTAGAGTTGCACTACATATTAAGATGATATAATCATGAAAAGAAATCAAGAACCCAATGAAGGAGAAATGGGATAAAGGGAGTATTTGTGTAAACAACTATGGTGGCAGAAATGAAACCAATATCATTACTGGAATATAGCACAGACCAGCTTGAACAGAAAGAAGAAATAATGATTTCACATAACCAATTATAACTCTACAATGGAAGTAGGACATAGGAGTGATGTATGTGGGGAAGTGAGTGGGCAAGTAATTTTGTAGGAAGCTTCTGTATGTTTTTCTCTACCAATATCTGATTGCTGTTTTTTAACTTGCTTCAAAAGATAGAGGAATTCATGAAGATAACTGCTATTCTGACATGAAGCTTCTGGGCAACCTATAAATCTTAGGATTTTCTCATGTGATCTTCCTGAAACATGGTTTCATACATATAAGTATGTATGCAAATATGTGTATATATGCAAATGGATGTATGTGTAAATGTGTGTGTTTATATGGGCAAATATGTATGCATGTAGACATTATGTGTTTATATTTCTTATTCTTACCTTTTTTTCCCTTGTATTTGTCATCAAGTATCAGAGTATTTACTAATTTAATTTGTTAAGGTCTTATCAAATTTTTTGGAGCACTTACGTGGTGTAGGGGATAATATCAGGCCTGATGTCAAGAAGACTTATCTTTATGAGTTCAACCCTGTCTCAGATACTTAACTGCCTGTGTAACTCTGGGCAAATCATTTAACTCTGTTTGCCTTAGTTCTTTATCTATAAAATGAGCTGGAGAAAGAAATGGCAAACCACTCCATTTTCTTTGCCAAGAAAACCCCAGATGGGATAAGAAAGAGATGGACCTGACAACAAACCAAAAAATCAAATTCTTTCCAAAATTTTTCTGCCACTTCATTGTTAGGCACCTAAGTAATATCTGAAACGTTAACTATAATTATTTTGAAAAGACCTCTATGAAAATAACTATAGCTTATGTACAAGATCTTTTTGCAAATACTTATCATTAGGATTCTCATACATGATTACCAAGTATTCCATTAAATCATTCCCTTTGTACTGTTCACTTCACTGATGTCTTTCTTTTCCTCCCTGAGGACTACTTTTGAGTCATTCTTCCCTTTAGCTGTAACTTCCTTCTTTCTTCTGTTTTCAGTTACAAGAATGACAAGATTGATATGATTCATGTCCTACAGCAATATCCCTATTTGTTAATCATGGTACTAGCAGTTCACATTTAAAAATCCAATAGTCAAGTTCACATTATAACTGTTTTAAAAACATTCTAACACCCTCTTCTCCTTTTCCTACCACTCTGATACCATTACTGCAGAAGCATTAGGGGACTACATGACTAGGGATATTGGTAGATTGTTCTTTACTTCACAGATTGCTACAATTTAAAATATTTATCATCAGGTAGTCATCCTCCTAGTGATAATGTTTAAAAAGAGATAAATAACCTTTTTTGGATTCTGTTCTTGACAGCTCCTATTTGAAATATTGCATTCATTTTGGAGATACCACATTTAGGAGTGACATTAATAAGGAGGAACTCATCCTAAAGAGAACAAAAGGATGTCAAAGGGCTTCAGAATCATCCTTTATGAAGATGTGTTGAGAGAAACAGGGATATTTAGCCTGGAGAAAAAAAAAGACTTGGGGGAATGTGGAGCTTTCTTCAACTATTTGAAGAGATGTCATGTGGAAGAGATATTAGATTTATTCTGCTTAACCCAAAGGGCAGAATTAGGAATAAAAGTCAAAAATTGCACAACAGATTTAGGTTTGATTGAAGATCAGTCTTCCTAACAATATCAAAAAGGGGAATGAGCTGCCTTTAGAAGTAGTAAATTTCTACTTTCTGATATCTTCAAAGACAAGTTGAAACAATCTTGTGGAAGTCAGTTCCATTCCAACAACTTCACTGGAAACTATTTCCTGGCTTGATGAAAACTGCAGAGACATTTCCTCATGGGTCACAAAACAAAAGCTTTATTTTAGGCTCAGACCTCTAATGATTAATATCAATAAAGCCTTTTATTCAATGCAAATACCTGGGAATCTCATACCAGATATGAGTATATTTATTATCTTGTTTTGTTGCTGATTTCCTTTATGACATTTATTTCTCATTCCATAGATTCATTTCTTCAGGGTGCAATGATGATGTTTGAAAGTCCTGTTAAGATATTTTATCATTGAAGAAGAATGAAGTTAAATTACATAGTCTTTTAAAAGTCACTTTATATAAATTTAATAGTCCTATGACCAAACAATGAGATTTTATTTGTACTGTTGCAACAAAAAGCTATGAGCTAAGGCTCAGAAAATGAAGATAAAACAAAAAATATAAATTAAACTGGCACAAATTTATGGTAGCTTCAGCGAGAGATGTTTAACCTCATGTTATTAACTATGATATTAGAAGATAGAACAAAGAATGGAGACTATTCTTTGGAGGGGACAGAAGAAGGAGGAAGTAGATCTAGGGTTTAGATAACCACCTTGGTGGGTTAGCACATTTTTCATCATTTGTCAAGGATATTATATCAGTTGAATTAACTGAGACTTGAAGTCTTTCCCTGCTCTGGTATTGTATGATCTATTTCTACCCTTTCTAGTGTCAGAAGTAAAGACCCAGGAAGCAGATCCAAGGGTTAAAAGATACAAAATGACAGGTTTGAGGTTGACATATGAGGAAAGGAAGGAATTCCTGGTGATTAGAGTTATACAGTTTCTTGGCAGTGGACAGGAAAAAGAGAAGAGTAGTAAATAAACATTCCTGTAGTGTCTACTGTGTGCCATATACTGAACTAAGCACTTTTACAAATATTATTTCATTTGATTCTCATAAAATCCCTGGGAAGTAGATGCTATTATCATCACTATTTGACAGTTGAGAAAACTGAGGCAGCAGTTAATTGATTTGCTCAGTCATATAGTCTAGTTGAGATAAAATTAAAACTTGGATCATATGGCTAAGAACTTATCTTGCTAAACATTTGGATAACACAATATTTCATGTTTACTTCAGGCAACTGAAGTTGAACCTAGAACATTTGAAATGGCAATTACAATGTGAAGGAGCATTCAAATAACCTATATTAAGAAATGCCTTGTTCTTAAAATAAGAATGGAGAGTTAAAGGGTGGGCAGGGGTAAGGGAGAAAGAAACTTGGATAGGGGTCATTTGGGGGAAAAAGATAGTAAAGGGATTGTTTCTTTGCTAGAAGTACTTAGGTGGCACAGTAATAGACTTAGAGTCAGAAAGTCCTAAGTTTAAGTCTGGTCTTGGACATTTACTAATTGTGTGATCCTGGTCAAATTGTTTAACATTTGTCTGCCTCAGTTGCCTTGTCTGTAAAATGGGAATAATAATAGCACCAACTTCTCAGGAACAAATAAGACAATATTTACATAGCATTCCGCAAACTTCAAAGTGCTATATGAATACTATTTATTATTCTTTATTGTTATTATTATTATTATTACTAGTAGTAGTAGTAATAATAACTCATAATGATCTGAGGTAAGAAAAAAATTTCCTTCTACTAAGAAGCTCACTGAAGTAGAAGTCACACTTAACTTCTTTGTAACATGACCTGAATGTAGTCTAACTTCTGAATACTTCTGAATACTGAACTGAAAATTATTGTTTTCCTTGGGGGGAAATTGTTTGAAAGGTTTGAATCATTACAAATTGATTATTATGTTCCCTGACATAGTTTTCTTGTCATTAATCCTCCTTAGATCTTCATATTGAAATTACCATTTTGAAGGGCTGTGAGCCTTTCTAGACTTCATGCATTCCCTATTCTGAATGGGTTATCCCCTGCAAACCAAGTTGGAGGTATATGGCTATTTTCCTTAGCAGAGGGATGAAAGAGTATCCATCTTGAAACCTGAAAAAAAATTGATAGTTTTCCAAATCCTTCAAGCATCTAAAGCACATTAAACTTTATTGTGTCTCAGAATGTTATGGACTATTACAAAGTAAATTAGGTTGGCACTACTAAACCAAACTGATTCCAGCTAGGAAGTTCTATAACAATTTTCAGGGAGTTTATTTGTTTGTTTGTTTGTTTTCCCTAACTGTCCTTAAAATTGGACTTATCAAGAGATCTCCTCATTGCTGATAGGGCCTCTCCAATAAAAACATTCTGAAATCCCAAATACTGATACTCAATATTTAAATGCTGGTAGAATATTCCCAGGAAAAATTGGAAACAATTCAAGAAGACTGAAATTTAAATTCATACACAATGGCTTCATTATAAATATCTTAAAACTCATTACAATGTCAATGCTTGATGAGAGTAGAGGGAAGTTGCCAAGAGATGGTAAGTAAGAGAAATAATTTTGAGAAAAGAATATAAGAGAATGTCTAAACATCTATATGCTCGTGAATTAACCAATGGAAACACAGTAATGCAAAAAGCCCACTTCTAAAGAGATAGGACAAAGTTTATACTTCAGTTTGGAACTTGCTGGAGTTCAACTTCTGTGGAGTCTGAAACACAGAATCACTCTTCTAATCTAATGTGAGTATATCAAATATAGTCAAAGGACATCAGAAATCAATGGATGGAAAGAAAAATACTGAGGTCCCAATCAACTACTTCTGCAGCTTTCTTGACCTGCTAATCATTTGCCAGGGTCTTTTCTTCTCTCCCTACTAACATAAATTGGCTCAAAAACAACAGATTGAGGCCAGTTTTCAAAGTATAAGATCATGGAGTCTGTGAATTGCACATACCTCAGAGAGCACTCAGTCCAATCTATTCCTGGCTGGAGAGCCTTGCATACAAAATCCCCAACAAGTAAAGAGGAACTATAGGAATATTTCACTTGTGGATAACATTAATTGATAGAGGTGACCTAAATAGGCTTCTCTGCAATTTCTCTCACTCATACTCTGGTGCCAAACTGAATGATCCTTTTTTATATTCTAATTCTTCAAAAATTATGAGATAGTTATGTGTTTCACCTTGTTCCCCTTCTCCAAAGTAAATACCTCAATTATGTACAATGCCTCCTCATTTGCATAGTTTAGAACTCTTCACTATCAATGAGTCAATCAATCAATTAGCATTTGGGGCAATCACTATACAATGCATTAGAGAAACAAAAATCATATAATATAAAATAAAAATGAAACAGTCCTTCACCTCAAGAAGTTGATATTCTATCAAATAATTTACATTCTATCCTCCTGATCATCCATTTCTGAATTCTTTCCAGAAAACCAAAAGGGAACACAGTATTCTGTGTATATATGTGTATAGGTCTTGATAGGTTCCCAGCCCTTGTCATCAGAATTTCTTCTACTCAAAAGACAGAAAGTAAAGAAGAGATGATGGGTCAGAACCTAGGATCTACTCAAAACTGCACACCTAGCTAAGGAATGTGGAGCAATAAAATATCTTATCTTTTGCTCTTTATTTGTCCTTTGCAAAAAATCCATCCTGTCTGATTGACAGTACCTTGCTAAAAGATATCCTGTCTCCTTACCTGGAAGAAAAGACATCCTGGTTCCTTCTTATCTCTCTTTTACAATTTACAACCTTGTTGGCTGTTAACCTGCTAAGTAAGCCTCAAATTTTCAGTATATAAAGTTTTCCCTAACTACTAATTTGATAGACTTCCTTTAGAGACTAGCCCAATAGCTATAGCATAAATAAACTCTTTTGTTATTTTAAGAGAATTTTTTTTTATTCTTTTAAACTATGACCCATGGCTCTCACTTCAGTCTGACCATGAAAATGTAATTGGCCCCAAATGGTAGATATTACATTTATCCTTATTAATAACATGTATCCCTCCTAACCAGTATCCTTGCCTTTAGCTTTTCCCCTTGCCAAAAGGGGAGCAACTATTATCCACACTGTTCCAAATTAATATTCTTAAAGCACAAGCCTAACCATGTCATTCCTTCACTCATTCTGCTTCAGTAATTCCCAGAGCTTGAAAAAATGCAAAGAATTCTGATTGGCATTTAAATTCCTTGATATTTTATTCCTACTCTATCCTTCCAGGTTTGTTTAATATTATTCCACCATATGAATTCTATAGTCCAGTCATAAACTAATCTCTAAGTATTTAGTAATCACTTACTATGTATTTAGTTACTGTGCTAAGTGTTGGGATTATAAGTATAAAGAATGAAACTCCCTATTCAGAAGGAGTTTATACTCTAATAAGAAAGACACGTACAGATAGAAACAGCATAAATGTTGTGTTAATATAAAGGGAGTAATTAGATGGAAGGTAACGTGGCAGTAAAGTTACTAGCTATTTGGTAGGATCAATAAAGGCTTCATGAAAAAGTTGATCCTTAATCTGCTTAAATAAAGAGATGAACTCAATAGTTGAAGGAAGAAGAAAATGAATTCTAGGCATGAGGGATAGCCAGTGCATAGACAAAGAGATGAATGATAGAGTTCATGTGTGAAAAACAAAGAGAAGGCCAGTTTGACTGGATTGCAGCTCATGGAAGGAGGAGCTAAGTCCAAAGAGGCTAAAAAGATAAATAAGGACCAATTTGAGTAGAGAGAAAGAAGGAGGAAAAGAAGAAGGGAGGAAGAAAAGAAAGAAAAGGAGAAGAAAAAGGAGGAGGAGAGTAGAAGGAGGAGAAAAGAAAGAACAAGATGAGGAGAAGAGAAAGAGGGAAAAGAAAAAGGAGAAAGAGAAGAAAAATGAAGAAGGAGAATTAGAAGGAAAAGAGGAAAAGATAAAACAAAAGGAGAAGGAAGAGGAAGAGTAAATGGTGATATGGAATGGGGAGAAATATGCAGCAAGGAAATGATAGTTGTGTGAATGGAGAAAAAAGGTCATGTGCAAGAGATTTTATAAAGGAAGACATGGCAAGATTTGTCAGCTGACTGGATACACAGAGTGAAGGAGTAAGAGGAGTACAGGATAATGCTTAGATTGCCAACTTGATAAACTGCAAGACTGATAGTGCCATCAACAGAAATAAGAAAATTTGGAAGAGGAGAGAATTTAGGGAAATAAATAATCAGTACTGTTTTAAACTTGTTGAGTTTAAGATATCTTTGGAATATGCAGCTTGAAATGTTTAGTAGATAATTTGTGATCTAGGACTGAAGTTTCAGGGAGAAATTGGGGTTAGACATGTAGATCTGGGAATCATTTCATATGTTATAGATAGTTATATCCACAGGTATTAGTGAGGTTGGCAAGAGAAAAGAAAGAGAGGGAGGAGGGAAAAGAGCCTTTGAGGAGTTTCCACAACTGGAGTGGAAGTATATAGAGGGGAGTGAGATTTAAGACACCAGAGACAATAATGAAAGAGCCATAGGTCGGGAAGGAAATAAATCAAAAGAGAAGTATCCTTAAAAACCAAATAGAAATATCTAGGAGCAGAGTGGACAATGATGTCAAATGTATGTAAATCAAGAAAGAATTAGTTCTTCCTCATCAAAACTATTTCTCTTAGTGTCTTCAGAATTTCATTCTTGAGAACTTCTTATGTCTCCTGAACTGACTTTCCCTAGAAAGCTGAAATTTAAATTCAGACACAGTGACTTTATTATAAATGTCTTAAAGCTCAATGCTTAATGAGAGTAGAGGAAAAATGTCAAAAGATGATGAAGATTTTAATCTTTGTCCACAAGATCCTACTTATCCTTATTTTGAATCCCTTGAAACATGCTTTTCCCAAATCAGTTCCTCTGATTCTTATTATATATAAATTATATATTTTTCCACTAGAGTTATTCTGAGGGATTTAAAAACCTTTCATAAATGAAATAAAAAACTGATGATCTTTATTTTTCTGCTGTTCTGCTTGATGCAAACAGAACTAGGTACAACAGGTGAGAGTTTTATGGAGCTAAATTAGAATTAATGTAGAAATAAAAAATGCTAATTAACAATTCAAATAATCCAAAAGTAAATAGTGGATTCTGAAGGTAATGAATTACCCTTTCCCAGAGATCTTCAGAGATTGGAAGAATTCTTCTTAGAGATGCTACAGAGCTATAGATGCTATAGTGCAGATGGAGCTAGACAACTTCTAGAGTCCATTCCCACTGTAAGACTTGGTCATTCTAGGTCTTTCTGTCTATAAGTTGCTATTAGTCTATTTGTGCTTGAGAAAGCTTTGGGTCATTTACTTCAACATCAAAAGGTATTAGAGGGAAAAGTTGTTATTAACTTTAGAGTGAAAACAAATGAAAGAAATGCCATATAGAAAAATTAATCCCTCTATTAATTCTTCAGCATTATTCCCTTAAAAAGCCCAGAACATTTCCTTGATCTGTTTCCCCATTCCAAACTTAGAACAGTCTCAAGTATCAGTCATTAAACAGGGCTTTTACACATACACATGGAAACTCCCTACCCTTGCTTGTTTTCCTACTTTGAGCTGTTTTCACTTCTCGGTGCTGCAGTTAAGTGTAGGTTACTAGCTCAAAAATCTATAGCTAGTCAAAGAGAAGTAGACACAATTTAGTTTTATTAAATGGAACCCTTATATTTTTCTGGTTAATGGTAGTTCAATGTTTCCAATGAATTATTGCAGGGAAGGGATTTGACCCTCAGGCACCATGCTTGGGATATAAGCTAGAGGTATTAATGGCAAATAAAATGGTTTTCTGCATTCTGTCAAGTCAATGAGAAAATCTGAGCAATTCCTAGGCCGAAATATGAAATTGGTATTGATCTGATATGACTGAACTTATGTCTGTCATTTATGAGAAGAGAACACTTGCTTCATGTAGCAGTCAGCAATCCATCTCTCTTTAAGGAGTCTATACTTGCACACTTTAAGGACCTATACTTGAGGTCCAAATTATATTTCTATTATAATTTCTATAGCTGTAACAAAAGTGAATGTGCATGTATTCACTTATACAAGTACATGTGTATATTACATTAATACAAACATATATGGGCAGGTAGTCACTTAAGCTCACTTGCATCATTAGTATATACATATTTTATATATATATATATATGTAATATATAAATACTAATTATATATAATACATACTAATTATGTGCATAATATATTATATACAAACATGTATATATACATATATGTATATATGTGTGGATATGTATATAACATATGTATGTATATGCAGATATAGGTATATGCACATTCATATATAGATTTATATACACACACACAGTAAAATTATCTTATCAATAAAAATTAGCCTGTTTCTGTTGGAATAAGTAAAAGGATCACTATTCTCTGACATTTTTTGGTGGTGCCTCTTCACAGATTAAAAAAAAAAGGAAATTATCTACTGGATTTTCAAGCCAGGAATTCTGAGTGGGATTCAACCCAGGAGGTCATTTGGACTAAGATCAGAACTAATTGTCAGCTGACATGCTGACTGACAACATGCTAGATCAGCAAAAAGTTCATCTACACTCCACACTAAGTTAATCAACACCCTCCTCCTCACCACTTATCTCCCCACTTACTACTTTTTATGGTGCTTTGGACTTTTTAATGTCTTGTTGTATTCATAGAATCCTAGAGCCAGAAGATGATCTCATCCAACCTTTAATTTTTATAGCTAATTAACCTGATACTCTAACTCCAAAAGTAACTCAGGCATCCAGGAGCTGCATGATTCAGTACTGCGACTGTTTCCCTATTGTCTTTGTGTCTTCAATACCAAACATTCCTTGTGTCTGGCACATAACAGGAGCCTATCAAATGCTAACTGATTGCTTATTGTCTAGTTACGTGGGAAAAAATGGAGTGGAAAGGAAATGAAATATCTCTGAATTTCTCTATTGATTAGTTATTTCTTGAATCTATGAAATAGAAAAATATTAAGAAACAACAACAAAACAACATGGTATTATTCTTAAAAATGTTGCTGCCCCTGGCAAAACATTCTCAAAAGAGAGGAAAACAATGAAATACAATAAATTCCAATGTCCACAACATATTAAACAATGAAATTTAAACTCATCTCTAGCCTGATGGTGCTGTGCATCCCCTTCATTGGACTGTAATTTTCCATTTAGAGAGCTCAGGAAGAAAATTTGAAGCATGTATGGAGGAGGAGGGTGTCCACATAGAATTGTCTGTACCTTTCTTGGACACTGTCAGATTTTGAGGTTATTAGAAGCAGAACCAAGATAAGGTGCAAATACAGGGTGTACCAAAAGTTTCAGTGCAATTTTAAACTATAAAAGCTAAAAATATGTCTTGCATATTTTTATCTTCTTTACAATATTTTTTGTTGTTCAATGTTCAAAGATTTTGTCAGCATGAATATTTCCTTCACTCATCAGTTTTCTTCTATTATTTAAAACAGGAGTTCTTAATCTAACATATAGAAACATTTAAATCCATGTTTATGTATATGTTTTCTTCAAAATCCTCTGTATTTTATTCTATGCATTTAAAAATATGATTCTAAGGAGTCCATAGGCTTTACTAGCCAGCCAAATGAATCTATGAGCTCAAAATGCTTAAAAAATCCCAACTTAGAATATGATTCTCGGAAGTTAAAGCCAAAAGCATAATTGTTGCCTTGTAGCCAAGTGAATAACGAAGTTTGTTGGCCTTGGCTAGGCTAGTACCCAGGAGGCATATACCTTTTCAGTGAACTCACATGCAAAACTTTGCCAACCAAGACCTACCAAAATATATGTTCCATGGGTCCAGGCCCTGAAAGGGCACATCATCACCATACCAGGAAGAGGCAACAAAAAGGGCTTTCATGAATTCTGATTACAGCTAATGCAAAGGTTATTGAAAAATAAGGGAATAAAGGACTAGACCTTAAATTCTTTTTCTGCTTTACTTCTCTTTGACATTCTTTCTTTTCTTTACTACTTACATCCTTTCTTCTTTATCATGTTTATATCATATCAAGAGATCCCTTCTGGAATGGCAGCTTTGTGTGAATCTACTTGTTCCAGAATATCTATCAGTCAATCAGAAAGCATTTATAAAGGGTTTACCATTTGCTAAGCTCTAGGGAGACAATGAAAGGCAAAAACTTCATTCCTGCTCTCAAGGAGCTCACATTCTACTAGGAAAACACCATGCCAATTACTATGTACATAAAATATATACACAATGTAAATGGGAGATAAGAGTGCTGAAATTAGAGTCAGGAAGACCCAAGTTTAAGTGTTATCCTTCACTTACTAAATCTCTCAGAATCAATTATTTCATCTTTAAAATGGGGTTATATTGGAGCACCTATCTCACAAGATTATTATGAGAATAAAGTGAGATGACTAGTGTAAAGCATTCTGCAAACCTTAAAATGCTATATCAAGGTATTATTTATTATTATGCATTTATTAATAACTATACCAAGCTATTATATAATATTATTTATTAATAGATATGTCAAGATATTATTTATTATTAAGGATTTATTAATAGCTACATTGAGCTATTTATTTATTAATAGGTATCAAGCTGTTATTTATTATTATTTATTAATACTTCTATCAAACTATTATATATTTATTAGGAGCTATACATAACTATTATTTTCTCAGAAGAAAGGCATTAGGAAGTTAGAGATAGGGAACAGTGAACTGGGAAAGACCCCTTACAGAAGATGAGATTTGAAATGAGTCTTGAAGAAAACCAAGGAAACTAGGGGCAACAGTGAGAAGAGATTTCTCAAGTATGGGGAGAGGGAGAGAAGTCAGGTAGTCACAGAATAGGAGATAGGGAGGAGGGATCCTGTGCAAGGAACAGCAAAAGGACGATGTCAAGAGTTCAGAGTAAGAAGAAGGGATTCAAGTGTTAAAAAAAAATTTTTAAACACAAAAAAGTAGAAGGGTCCAGATTGTAAATGACTTCAAAAGTCAAACTAGAGATTTGATCCCAGAGGTAACTGATTCACTAAGATTAATTGAGGGAAAGACAAGGAGAATGATGCTATGAACAGATCCACATTTAAGAAGATTACTGGCAGCTAAATGGAAGATGAATTGCGGAGTAAAGTTTAAGGCACAAGATTAATCATAAGGCTATTGAAATAGAAAAGGCAAAAATACTAAGAGTCTGTATCTGGGTAGTGACAAGGGAGATGTGTTAGAATCCTTACAAAGTGTTGAGTCACTTATCTAATTTAGCATGATACTTAGCAAGTTTTCTAGCTCACTAATGTATTTAAGTACTCATTGGAGTTCACACTTTTGGGAGATTCACAAGTCAGGATTCAGTATGAGATTCACAAGTTCAGTGGAGGAGATTCACAGGTCAGGAACCCACAATCCCACTCTCTCGGAGGAGTAGTCAACCTTTGAGTTCACATCTCTAAAAGAGCATATAAAAGGACAGTCCTCAGTCAGGAGTAAGTAGAACTGGAGATTCAGAGAGAGCTGGAGGGTGAAGCTGGCAGAGGCAAAGGACAAGCTGCAAGAGCTCTTGGAACCAAGGAAAGCTTACCGAGCTATTTTGAATGAGACAATAAAAGTCTGAACTTTTAACAGCTGGCTGCATTTGAAGTGATTATTGATCTGAACTGAAACTAAAGCTGCCTCCAGAAGCCCCCCAAGAAATCTGCTCCCAGAGAACTATTATATTTTAGAAAAGAAGAACATTACAGAGATGGTAGTATATTGGATCTTCTAACTGCTCCCTCCAATGCACTAACATTGTATAATGGAAAGGATACTGTAATAGAAATGGAAATCAAATGACATGTATTCAAATCCTAACTCATTATGTTCACAACAACCCTCTGAGGTTTGTGCTATTATAAGGCACAGAGAGGTTAAAGTGACTTTCCTAAAATCACACAGCTAGTGAATATCTGAGATGGGACTTTAACTCAAATCCTAACCCCCAAAATAGTGTTTTATTCATACATCATTATTTCTCTTTGAGCAAAAGTTTATTTGGGGAGGGAGAACAAGAGGAAAGTGGAGACAAGCACACACTACAGGAATCATACCAACACAAGAATAAGTAATGGAGAAAGAAATATGAAAAGATTATGTATCCAATGTTGATTTGAGCAAAGGAAAATTTGTAGGATTTCTAAGATAATAGTAATATAAATAATGTTTATTTTAAATGAAGGGACCTATTTCTATTGGAAAAGTAAGTAAAAGCAGAATTGTTATTCAACATCATTTTTGTTCTACCCAGATTAAAAAGAGGAATATATCTGCCAGATTTTGCCATTGGGAACTGACCACAATCTTTTGGTTTCTCAGATGGCTTTTGAAGTGTTATGAAAATACTTTGAGGGATTTCCTGAATGCCTGAATCATCCATAAAGATGAAAGAATTGAGATGATTATTTAGGGCACAATTTTCCTCAGGCATATTTGGGAATAAGTTTAGCCCTTGAAAAGACTTTAGAGAACTTCCATTCCAACCGTTTCATTTTTTTTTAATGAGGAAACACATGAGCCAGCCACTCTGTGGCTATGCCCATGATTCCCACCTGTTGAAAGGCTGGGACTGTCTGGTCCTTACTGGACAACAGTCTTCATTCTAGATTTAAGATGATAAAGGTAAACTTTATTTTATTTTATTATTTTATTTATGTTGTTTATTTGGTTGTTGTAGTGAATTAAATAAACCCAATCTTTTGCTTGCAGTAGCCTAGAACTAACCTGGAAAAGGGACTGTGTTCATTGCACTGGGAACAGTAGTATCCAGATAGGGCTTCCTTCTAGAGTGGGACCAGACCATTAAAAGTCACACTGACAACTATCAATCAGTCAGCATGTATGTTAGGTGAAGGACATACAAAAACCAAATAAAAACTCTTCCCTTAAAAATCTTACATACTTTTGAATATAATGATAACAAAAGGTAACACAAACAGGGGGAATGGCACTTTCCCCAGAAAACATAGCCTGCAATGTATAGTTGATAAAATTAAACTATCTTCCTAAAATTTCCTAAGAAAGATACCAATTAAAACACTGAAGATTTTGGAGATTGAGGAAGAAAACAAGAAAAAGGTCTAGACGAACAAAGTTATGGGAAAAGGAGATTAATAGAATTAATAAATGATCAATGCATCTTCATTGCTACCCAAGATACAAAGGAATCTATTTCTAGACAACTGATACTACTGCTTTAGTCAGACATATGATTAAAGAATAGGAAGCCAAACTACCTTAACTTTTTGAAAAATATTCTTGGAAAACATATAGCTCCCTTTGCTCTAATTTTATGTTCATCAAGAAATATGGCCTTTATTCTTATGACGAGATCTATGCAGTCAGGACTATACTTTGTCAGGGACAGAAATTTATCAATCATCTAATATGTGTCAGACATTGTGCCAAGCTGCCTTGTCTGTGTTTAGTACCACTTTTGGTCCCAATGTGTTTCTCAGAATTAATTAATTTTCAAATATCTGAGTTCAGTAATTATGAATAATTTCCTGAGAGCCTAATCATCCCTGGATGAACTGATAAAGCTGAGTTTCTGAAATTACAGAACTGAGTTCTCAGACTCTGGAACTAAGATATATGTCCAATGATACAGACATAGGCAACTGCTCAAAGGTTCAGATTGTAACAATCAGTAAGCTCTCTCCATCTAAAAAGAAAAACAAAATACAAATAGAGAAAATTAATGAATGACACTAAATCCAAGAGCTACAGGAAGACAAATCCTCTGAAAGTTCAATGTGTTACTTTGAAGAGTCCTGACTTGAGAGCCAAGAGACCTGGACCCAGACCTGAGTTTACAACTACTTAGCTCTGTAGCCAAAGGTAAATTACTCTGTCTCAGTTTCCCTACTAATAAAATGAGGACATGGAATAAATATTCGCTAAAGTCACTGCGGGTTCTAATAATCTATTATTATATAATATATAGAAAGTTTATAGGGATTTAAAACTGTCTCAGGAAAGAATTGCAATAGAGAATGTATTGCTTTCTTTGTGCTCTGAATAACCACATTGGGTTTAGAGCTGTTATCTATGTATTTCTGTTCATTCTTTTGCATTTTAAATTTTGTTTTATTTCTTTGTTGTTTCTCTCTCTCTTTTTTTTTTGCTTGCCTCTAGGATCAAATATAATCTTCCTTGTCCCCAACCTTCTTTTCTAATTTTCTTAGATGTTATTCTTCTTTTCCCATTCTACAGGCCAGTTGAACTTGCCTTTTAACGCATAACATCTATTCACACCTGTCATATACTCCATCCTTCCCTCTGACTCTTAACATATCTTCTTTCTTTAAAAACTTCACTCAAGTGCCACTTTTCTAATGAAGCCTCTCTTGAGACTAGGACCCTTCACCCTCAAAGTATATTTTATATATCTTTTTATATTTTTCTATGTCCTTATGCATGTACATGTGTCTCCCCACAGAATGTAAGTTCTTTGAGGATAGGAACTATTTCATTTTTGTTTTTGTATCTCCAGTGCCTGGCACATAGTGCACTTAGAAAATGCTTGTTGAATGATTCGTTTTATTCTTTTTTTTCTCCTTTATTTGTTGATGGTGCCTAGCTGCTATCTTAAAGGCATTATCATTCTTAACAGCAATTTACTTCAGCATGAGAAAAAGAAGTGTCTGGGCAGAAATGCCTGATGACAGCTCTGTAAGCATCAGTTTCTCTCAGAGGTCTGAGATATTCACAAAGCTCTTTCTTCTGAAAGAAAAAGTAGAGAACAACATCACTCTTTCAACATAATTCAATTATCAGACTTGTAATTATACCTGGATTTATTTAATAGGTCCTGCCTCCAGAAAAAAAGAATTCAAAAAGTGTTCAGGAACGTTCTCTGTGGGATGATTGGGCCTGTGCTCTGCCTGACAGGAAAATCTACAATGTTGAATCACAGCTTTGGTCAGGTAGAGGCAAAAATAGTCTAAATGGCATCTTAGAAACTATATGTTCTATTAATAACATCACTTTAAAGTTTGTAGATTTGTAACATGCAATTTCAGATCTATAAATCATTTAATATATATATATATTACCAAGAATCTCTTAATTGCCAAATCCAGTGACCTTTTCTTGGTTTTAAATTTTCTTGACCTTTCTTAAACCTTTGATCATCTATCTACTTTCTCCTCCTAAATATTTACCTGTCTAGGACACCCCTCTCTCCTGATTCTCTTTCTACCTATCTGACTTCTACTTCTTTGTTTCCTTTGCTAGCTCCTCATACAGATAATTCCCTCTAATTCTAGGTGTCTTTTAGGCCTGTCCTGGGTATTCTTTTTTTTTTTTTTAATAATACATCAGTTAATGATCTCATCAGCTCCCATTGATTTAATTATTTTCTTTATTCCAGTGAGTCTTTTTTTTTTCTGAAGCAATTGGGGCTAAGTGACTTGCCTAGGAACTGTTAAGTGTCTGAATTCAGATTTGAACTCAGGTCCTTCTGACTTCAGGGCTGGAACTCTAACCACTTCACAATCTCGCTGCCCTTATTCCAGTGATTCTTAAGTCTATTTATCCTAACCTAACCTCTTTGCTGACCTCTAATCTCGCATCTCTAAATGCCTTTGAAACACCTCAAAATGGAGGTCCGATTGACATCTAAAACTTAACCAAATTCATCATCTTTCCCCCTAAATCTTTCCCAGGTTCTACTGCCCCTATTACTGTGGAGGGTAACACCATCCTCCCAGTACCTTAGACTTGCAATCTGGTATCATCTTCAACTACTCAATATCTCCCATCCCTTATATCCAATCTGTTGTCAAAGCTGATTGAGTTCACCTTTGTAACATCTTTCAGATACTCCTCCTTTCCTCTGACATCATCAACACCGGTACAAGCTTCATCATTTTATGCCTGGACTATTTTAATAGTCTGTTGGTGTTTGTTTATGCTTGCCTCCAATCTCTCCCCATTCCCTGACACACCAAAATGATTTTCCTAAAGCACAGATTCAACCATTTCACACCTCTAGTCATTAAATCCCAGTGGCTCCTTTACTTCCAGAATCAAATACAAAATCATCTATTTGGCATCCAAAGCCCTTCATGACTTAGCTCCCTTCTACCTTTCCAGTCTTCTTATACATTATTCCCTGCCTTATATCTTAGATCTAGTGAGACTGATTTCCTTGTGGTTCTATTTTTTAAAAAACACTCATTTCTGGGCATTTTCTCTGGCTACATTACACTAGAAACCTCTCCCTCCTCATCTTTACCTACTGGGTTCCCTGGCTTCCTTTAAGTTGCAACTAAAAATCTCATTTTCTGCAAGAAGCTTTACCTAACCCCTCTTAATTCTAGTTGCCTTACACTATTAATCATTATCTATTTATTCTTCATATACCTTGTTTGTACATGTTTGTCTATTGTCTCCCCCCAACTCCTTAGATTGTGAGCTATTTGAGGACAGGGCCTCTGTTTGTATCTTCAGAACTTAGCACAGGTGCATAGTGCATTTAACAAATATTTATTGACTGATTGATTTCATGAAATGCTGTCCTACTCCCCAAATTAACATCTGGAATCTCTTCCTCTGGTGTACTCCTGTCCAATTCCCACCCATCTTTCAAGGCACTAGACAAGACTTGCCATGAAACCTTTCCTAATCACTCCAACAAACTGTGATTTCCTTCTCATATTTCCAGCCTTGACATAGAATCAATAAGGTTGCCCTTTATAGAATAAGAACAATTAGCACAAGGAAGTAATATGTATGCATAGGAAAATAAAATAATCTGGGGCTATATGCAAATGACTACATTGACGTACAGGGAACAAAAGATATTGCATAAACTATAGATACATTAACTTGAAAGTGCTCACTCGAATTTTGCTAAGACAGAACATACAAAAGAACCATTTTTGCTTTGTTTAGGAATAGAAAGTGGAGACATACTTTGGGATTTCATTTGAAAACCCAGTTAACTAATACTGAGTTCCATGACATTCATCCTTTTGTATGAATTTGTCAATATCACAGAATTTTAGACTTGTATTGGCCTTAGAAGACCCAATCTATGGTTCAACACAAGTCCCTTCAATAACAGCCCAATTAAGTCATCGTGAAGAGCTTGGCTTAAAGACCTCTAGTATGGGGTGATGCATTACTTCCTAAAGCAGTCCACTTCACTTCAAGGTTGCTTTAATAAGAATTTATTTCCAATGTTGAGTTTAAAACTGTATTTTTTTTGGATCATCTAACCATAATTCCTACTTACTTGTCCTGGGACTAAAGAGAACAAGTCTAACTATCCTTTTATATGTAAGCCCTTGAAATACTTGAAGACTGAAATACTTCTAGCCTGTCACAGAGTCACAGTATCTCAAAACCAATAGAGACCTGAGAGTACATGTACAGTTCATTTAGAATCTATGTACAAGAATCACCTGAATAATATTCCCAATAATTGATAACCTGTTCCTTGTTTGAAAATCCCCAGTAAGAGAAATGGCACTATTTCCTGAAGCAGCCATCTTTCCATTAAGCCGAACATTTTTCTTATGTATTTGATTTTGTTTACAATAAAATGCTCTCATTAGCTTTGTGGAAAGGAATTTCAAATAAGAGAACTTGGGTTGTGGCCATTTATTATTTTTGTAACTTTGAACAATCCATTTTGCCTGTCTAGCTCTCAATTTATCTGTAAAATGAGGGGACTATATGATCTAACGTCCATAACAATTTCAGTATTTTTAAGATTCAAAACAGTTTTCAAAAAAAGAAATCCAAGCTATCAATAACCTTATGAACACTGATAATACACTGATAGATAAATGCAATATAAAGTAACTCTGAGGTTCCATCTCACAAAGTAAACAAAAAAGTTGAAAATTATAAATGTTAGAGAGGTTGGAAGTTAACAAGCATACTAATGCACTTTTTGGTAGGGCTATGATTGGTGAACCCAGTCTGGAAAGCAATTCGGAACTAGTCCAAAAAAAAAAAAAAAAAAAAGACTACATTGTTCACCCTCTAAACTAAAGATATCATTATGAGGCCTTGTTAATATGGACTCTATAATGACTATATAGTATGTTAGAACTCCTGCTTCTTCCAAGACAATGGAATCATACAACAGTTAACAGATTGGAAAAATTTCTGGGACTCAGAGGTCCTTGACATACCAATGATCCTTTGTAAAGTATACTTTAGCCAAATTCGGAAGCTTGTAGCTGCCAAGAATCACAGGATGAGCCTTGATCAGCTCAAGGTCAACCTTCAGCAGAAGCTGCAAACTCAAGACTTTGCTTGAAAGTTTCTAAATATCCTGCTGCCTGACTTACTGTGTCTACAGATGTCTTCCCCCTTAATCCCTACTCCCTACCTGAAAGCCTCCAAGAAATAATATCTTATCCTTTTTCTACTCTCCTCTAAGTAGCTGAGACCTCTCTCTCCCTCTCTATTCCCTTATAGAATCTTTTTTCCTCTACAGGCTTTCTTTCAGACAATAAACTTAGTATATTGGATTCTGTTCCTTCAGATCCATTCATAGGCTTGAAGGTCATTTGTTAACATCCTAAACTCCAAAGAGAGCAAGAAAAAAGGGATTTCTTTTTTACAAAATTTTATTTACAAAAAAAAAGTAGCTCTTTTTTATAGTTAAAAAAGAACTAGAAACTAGTGTCCATCCATTGAGAAATGGATAAATAAATTATTATTCTGAATATGATGGAATGCTATCACACCATAAGGTGTAACAATTTTGGAGAAATCAAGTGTAAACAGAACCAAAATAATAATTATGCTTTAATATAACATTATAAAATGATTAAATATGAATATGAAGAATGAAATGGATAGAACTAAGAAGGAAGAAGGTAATAAATATTTATAATGTGTCCAACATGTACTCACTATTTTGTTAAGAATTTTACAAATATGATCTCATTTGATCTTCACATCAGCTACAGGATAGGTGCTATTATTATCCCCATTTTACAAATACAGAAACTGAAGATAACATAGGTTTAGCAATGTGCTTAGAGTCTTATAACTAATATGTGTTTTAGGCTGGATTTGAACTCAGAGCTTTTTGACTCCAAAAGAACTGTTATGCAATAACAACATTATAAAAGCAAACAACTTTGAAAATTATAAGAACTTTGATTGAAACAATGACCATCCATGTTTCCAGAGCACTGATAATGCAACATACTATCTACCCACTAACAGAAAGGTAATAATAGATTTAGAGTACAGAATGAGATACATTTTTATATGTGGAAATTGAGGGAAAAATGAGAATTTTTTTTTGCTTGACTATACACAAACTTTATGAATCTGGGTTTTTTTCTCTTTTAAATAATGTGGGAAATGATTATTAAGAAAAAAAGGAAAAAATAATGTGGAAAATGGGACAAAGTAAATTTCTGTTAATCTATTATTTTTTTTTTAGATATCAAAGAGAGGGGTGCTTCAGATGAGGAATGTTGCATGCACTTTCAAATGAGCTATGTTGTTAGTTTTACTTAATCATTTTACTTTTTACAAAAAACCTCTTATAGAGTGGTGGTAATCTATAAACATTTGTAATGAAAAAGCACTTGAATCAATAAAACTTTTTTTAAAGTTATTCTATAAAACTACACATTTCAAAAAAAAAATTATTTGCTAAGAGAAGCTCAGCTCCATGAGACATAATTAAGCCAGATCAGCCCAAGAGCACTCAAAAAATTCTAATTGTAAAAAGGTTGGAAATTAAAATAAAATAAAACAGATTTGTCAGCCAATGTTTCTTTTTTCAAAAAAAAAAAATCAGATTTGGACTAGAAAATGTCTAAGAAAGGGAAAATAGCACCAACGAAGACAAAGACAAGACAAGAAATTATTGTTATTCAATCATTTCAGTTGTGACTCTTCATCATGAAATCTTTTGGGATTTTCTCAGCAAAAATAACGGAGTGTAGTTCATTCAATCTGAGGGTTTCACCCATAGAATTCTTCACTTTATTCACTTATCTTAGGGCTTCTTTGCTGAGTTTTCACCACAGTATCAAGTTCTTTTTGAGAGGCCTATCCAAGATGCATTCAAGTCCTCCTTTAAAGAGCTTTTTGGTCAAGGATTTTATCTAATTGTTGGTTGAATTGATTGATTTCAAGATGGATTTAATTTTTCCCTTCAAAAAATCATCTTAATTTATGATCAATTACACTCTTAAAATTTTCTTCTGCTAGCTATCCTTGAATATTGGGGTGGCCCTTTTGGAAGGACTCATTTTTTAAATCCAGTTCTTATTGAAAATTTTCAAACTTTTCCTGATAGCTTCCTTTATCCTTTTCAAGAATTTTTTAATCAGGTGCAGGTGTTTCTTTTTCCAGGCTCAGTCAGTTGAAAAGTCAGAAAAGAAATGATCATCTGCAAGACCACATGCTGGAAATATTCCAAAATGCCCTCGTACAGGGATTACTATATTTTCTACTTTGCACAAAACTCATAAACATCTTTATGTGGTATAAAGCCATTACTGATCATCATTGCTGAGGTTTTTTGGTAACACACAATCTTTGCCCAGACAAGAAATGACTTATTGTATAAGTTCTGCTTAACAACTTGACAATGCTTGATTAACACCATTGTTCAGATGATCATAATATATTTGTCTATTGTTGCCTGTGACAACCACTGCTGGATTGTTTTTCTTTCGTTTTTTAATAGCTTTTTATTTTTCAAAATATATGCAAAGATCATTTCCAACATTCACCCTTGCAAAACCTTGTGTTTCATATTATTATTCTATATTTTTCTCCCTGGGTTCTTTTTCTTTCCATCATTGGCAAAAGAATATAAGAAAATCCTATCATTCCAATCAGCTTATCCAAACACAGGACTTTCCAAGCTTTGACTCTGTTTACCAAATTGCTAGATCATGAACTTTAAACTCTTTCAGTAACTCAAAATGTCACCTCAACCTCCAGGTTTTCAAATGCAGCTTTTGTCTATATCCAAACTGATCCTTTTTGTTTTTTCAAAGATGGAGCTATTCAAATCTAGTCTGAACTATGTATTACACTCCTTATGTAATCCCAGAAAGGCACAATTCCATTGCTCTGTAACACATGTGGCCCCTTGAAGCTGTAATTGTCCTTAAACTATCAGTGGTAACATTAGGCCTGTGAAGCTGGAATGCCAGAGAAACAGCTCAAAGTCATACCATAATTTCATAGAGACTGAAAGATAAAGAGAACACATAATATCACTGTGTCTATCATTTATTCATTATTTTAAAGCACTTGGTGAAGTATAATTAATTCTTAAGGGCTTTCTTCTAACATGGCTTTTCTTGTGCATGTATTAAGATCATACTTGATTTTTTGATAGAAGCAATAACAGAGATAATTTTGTTATATAATCACTGATGCTGATAAGAAAATAGAAAGGTATATGCACTAAATATGTTTGTCTCTGTACTAGAAGATACCTAGCCCAAATAGCAGAAGAGTTTTTTGTAGAGATAGATGCTCTTCAGATGCTCTTGTTTGCAGATGATATATGCAAATAGTACAAAATTCTGATTGCTACAGAGCCTCCTAAATGAGATCCACACTCCAAAGAATTTAGTCTAACAACCCATAGAATAAGGGAGAGAAAAGTAGATAAAGAATGTCTATTATTCAGACTGATATATAGCAGGATACATAGCTCTTTATCCAATCCATTAACTAATATATCTATTTGCAGATAGAAATAGACATATCTGAAAATAAACATTGGACTGATCCTGGAATTGGAAAGGAAAGAAAGAATGGGTTGGTTTTGATTTGGAAAATCATGTTATACATTCTATGATTCTAAGCTGTTCCCTGAAACAAAAATCCATCTTCTTTAACACCAGCATCTGTGTAGTGTTTCTATGTGGCTTTGAATCATAGAAAAACCACAAGAATAAAATTGTAGGTAACCTAAAGTTCAATTGAGAAATATATTGTAAACATAAGAAGACTGCAACATATGGTCAGAGAGTATTTGTGAATCAAAAATTACAGAAGAGCTATCATCCAGGAGATGTATGATTAGATAAAGTGGTCAGGAGTCAGTATCAAGGACAAGATTTGATTAATGAATAGGCAAGTAGTGAACCAGCACTCATATAATATTAGAAGACCTAAAGAACATCTTCCAACATGTAAGGTGACTTCCCTTTATAAGAAGAAAATATATCAGAGCTAATAGATAAAAGTTGCATCATCATGTGGTTGGAATGAAATGCACAAAAGGGGACATAGCAACCAAAGACACCACGGAGCCACTCAAGCAGTAAAGTGTAGAATTTTACTTTTTCTTATTTAAATTTCTCTTCTTAAATACATATCGCTCTAGTCTATAAAGACCTTTTAAAATCTTGACTGTCAATTGATGTGTAAAGCTATCCTTTTCACTTTTGTATCATCAACATATTTGAAAAGCCTGTCTACTAGATCATCACCCAGGTAATTGAAATAAATGTTGAATAACACAGGACTAAGAAAAGTGTATTTCACTAAAGACTCCCCTCCAAATTAATACTGATCTATCACATATATTGATGCAATATATTTTTGGTATCAAAACTGAATCAAGGTATATGTCAAAATGTTCTGTTGAATAGTACTATATGCCAAAAAATGTGCTCTGTTTGCCACAGAAGCATTCTCAAGTCCCGGGACTCATATACTCTGGGATTTGCAGTATCAAACAAATTTTTCACCATTAAGAAACTGCCTAGACACTATTTCATACCACTGTAGTTAAGGTGACTGAAGAAATGAATGTAGGAATGGACATTTTTTTTATTTAATAGCCTACAGTTATATGTATGAGTAACTTTACAGCATTAACAATTGCCAAACCTCTTGTTCCAATTTTTCACCTCTTATCCCCCCCCCCCCTCCCCCAGATGGCAGGATGACCAGTAGATGTTAAATATATTAAAATATAAATTAGATACACAATAAGTATGCATGACCAAACCGTTATTTTGCTGTACAAAAAGAATCAGACTCTGAAATATTGTACAATTAGCTTGTAAAGGAAATCAAAAATGCAGGTGGGCATAAATATAGGGATTGGGAATTCAATATAATGGTTTTTAGTCATCACCCAGAGTTCTTTCTCTGGGCCTAGCTGGTTCAGTTCATTACTGCTCCATTGGAAATGATTTGGTTGATCTCATTGCTGAGGATGGCCAGGTCCATCAGAACTGGTCATCATCTAGTATTGTTGTTGAAGTATATAATGATCTCCTGGTCCTGCTCATTTCACTCAGCATCAGTTCGTGTAAGTCTCTCCAGGCCTTTCTGAAATCATCCTGTTGGTCATTTCTTACAGAACAATAATAAGGAATGGGCATTTTTAAGATAAGCACAAGGATTCAGCCCAAAGAAACCAATCAGTCCCTAAAACCAAGTAATGTTCCATAGAAATCAAGAATTATAGCACAGTTAAACATTATGACCTGACCAATCATAACAGAGAATGGAAGGCAGTATAGAACAGTGGAAAGAATACTAGATTGGGATTCAGAGACTATTGATTTGATTCCTGCTTCTGATAATTTGTATCTTTATGATACTAGAGAAGACATTAAACTAGCTTTCATTTCATTTTAATCATCTATATTATGGGTTAGATAACATTTGAGATAAAGAATCCCTTCTGGACCTAAATCTGATTGTTCTACTGTTATATCTCAATTGTATAAAGAGATAGAAAACCATATCCAGGGATACAAAGTTGGGCAAGGCACATTAATATTTCAAAACAATAAAATGAAGCACTCAGTCATAATGACCTTCCAGTGCCTCTGTGCTGGTTGCGTTGTCTGTACTATTATACCTGTTAATAACTATTTGTTGAATCAAATCATTCATCTAGCTCTAGAATCACCTAACTTTACTATCCACCCATGCCTCTTTAGCTCATCTATGAATATAGTGTAAAGGGAAACTGGCCAAAAGCAACCCAAAGGTGAACAGGGTCACACAGCTTGTAAGTGTATGAAGCAAGATTTGAACTCAAATTCTCCTAGTTCCACGGCCAGTACTCTATCTACTTTATCACCTAATTGCCCCTATATCTGATAAATCTTGATCAAAGCATTTCTCTCACTTATTAGTAAGAGCCTGTATAGTAGGAATACAGGGAAGATACATGCTACCCAGAAGCTTAAACTACTTCTCATAGGACCATATACTCATAGGATTTTAAGTTGCACAATTTTAGAAAGTATCTAGACCAACTTCTGCATTCATATATGAGAAAAGTGACATTTAGAGTGATGAAGTAAGTATACTCCCCAGAATAACACAAAGGAAAAAATGGAAGGATCCAAATTCAAACTCAGGACATCTTGACTTTTGATATTCTTTCCATAACAACATAATTGCCTAAATTAATATTATATGTACTGCTTATTTGGTACTAAATTATGTATAGATTACCTTTTGGTACATTATGGCTTAATTCCTTAAGTTAAGTTAAAATTAAGTTAAGTTAAAAATTAAGTTAAAATTATTTAATTTTCCATGTACATATTTGATCTGTTTTCTCAACTAAATTGTTAGCTTCCTAAGAGCAATGACTTATTTTATTTCTCTTAATATCTTCTAGTACCATGTAATACATATGAGATATTCAAATATAAGTTGAGTGAATAAATATTCATGAATGAATAAATGATATATTTTAGCTTTGGCATATTGAATTAAGAGCTGGACAAAATACTAGTAAAATAAGTAATTCTTGTTCCTCTTCTCAAATAAAAATTATTTATTAAGTAGTTTCACAACCTTTTTTCTTCCCCTTTTTTCTTAGTCTTGTGTTCTACTGCACACATCAAGAAAGTAGAAGATGACTAATAAAAATCATAAATTTGGGAAAGTTTACACATTTCATACACAGAACGAAAGCAGATTTTATATGATCATCTTGATGAGAGCTAAATTGCTTTACCTGTCTTAATCTGCCCTCCCATGATAATTTCTAGCAGCCTATTCATTTTATTCCTACTTATTTATTCATTTCTCAGTTCCTGCTTATGCCCTCTACTCCTCCAAAAATTGTCACTAGCCCATCCATTACTTTTACAACTTCACTGTTCCTCATTAGTTTTTTGTATTTCTTTTTCTCTCATTAGATTTTGATTTTTTTGTTTATTTTTTGTTTTTTCCAACCTCTTTGCTGTTCCTTTGTTTTATTTTAAATATTCATACTGTTTAGAGGTATCATTTTCACACATTATAACAAGGCTCAGCCTGAAAATCATTATCCACTTTTCATCTGTATATGCCATTTCACTTTGCTGCATACACACACACACACACACACACACACACACACACACACCAAGAGCTTTACCTTTTTTTGTGATTGATCATGATAGAATCTGACCAAATTGATTTGTAATATCTTCATTTACTGAAACACCTTGGTTAGTATTTCCTATCTTTGAATGGTAGAAACCATTTTTTTTCTCTTCCTTCAATATCAATGTTGATATGAATGTTGATGAATGCATGATTCCACCTACTATATTTGAGGATGCAGTAATTTTCATAACTCATACCTAATTTCCATGTATTGACATTGTGACATCTTATTAAACTTCTAGACCTTTGAAGAGTGGTAACAAGCAGCAAATATTGTAACCCAAGTGTTAGAGAAAAGAAAATAGAATTCACTCTGGTCCAACCAAGTGTTGATGACAGAATACCATTTCAATGAGATAAGCTTATTTTTTTGATCTTTGATTAAAATTTTGTAAAAGGTCATATGTAGATAGAAAGTATACTATAATTTAAATTTGCCACTTGAGCTATAGCATCACTATGATGAGAAAACCCTAAAATTCTAAAATGCCAATTCCTAATACCATACTGAAATAGGACTCTTAACAGAGAAGTAATATTTCTTGAGGTTTTCATTCACCTTTTCTCTTATTCTGTATTTATTTGTTGGTTGATTGTTTGTTTTGCTTGCTTATTAATTTGTGTAGTTATCAATTCATTTATTAATTATTTTTCATTTTACTTTTCAAGTTATGTTTGGCAAAATATGTGGAGAAAATTGAAGAGTTAGGGTTTTCAGGACAACTTATTCCATTATGTTTTCAAAACTTTCCTCTATTGGAGGTTTTCAGTTAATTTTTGCAAAAAATTCTGTGACAATGTACTAGATGATATCTTCTATTTTATTTCTCATATCCTCAGACAATAAAACATGTGAAAAACCCTTCAATTTATACCCAAGATTTTACCATTGGGTAAAGACTTCTGACCTAAGCGTTATATTTATATGATTTTTAAATAAAATTATGATTTTTGTAATCAGTAACAGTTTTTTTTAATCTAAGTGTACCAAATATCTTTTCCATATTCTTCCCTTGGCATTAAATTAATCAATTACTTGTTGATTGCCTATTTGCAAAGCATTTGCCAGCCACTATGGTAAATAGTTTAACAAATAAAAAGAGCTACAGGTAGATTATCATATTCTCTGGGAGAATATTTTATCAATGGAAAAATTGGCATCTGAACTTGAAAAAAGTTGAGAATTCTGAAAGAAGAGACAATGTGAGTGATTGCAGATATGGAGCATGGAATAAATGAATGCATTGAGTCAAAAGACTGAATTTGGAGAATAGTACTCCAATAAGACTGGAATGTATACTGAGTAAAAAAGATTAAAGTAAAATAATATTGGAAAGATAGGAAAGAAGGTTGATTTTGGCAGATTTTAAATGGCATTTTAAAGCATCTTAATTTTATCTTTTATAATTCTAATTTATCTTAAATTAGCCAGATACTGAAGCTATTTGCCATCCTTTTATATCATTAAACTATTTCTCCTGTTCTCTTTACCATGCTAAGCAAGTTTCCTGCAATAATCATTTCAGTGACTTGAAATTTCCATATCTTCCCTCTGTCTTTTAAAAATTATTGTTGTTTGCGGTTTCTAGACTTAACATTATTTTTTTCAGATTTTTCCCACATTACCACCATAAAGTCATAGCTATATCATCATCACCCTATAATCATCAACCTCATCATCATTAACATTTACACAACACTAAGATTAGCAATGCATTCCACATATTTCATGGCATTGCAGTTTTCTACCAAATATTTGCTCAAGTAACCATAATCTTCAAAACCTTATAGAATGGGACATCCTCAGTGACACAGTGAATAAATAACTGACCCTGAAGTCAAAAGGCTCAAGTTAAAATTCAGCCTAAGATATTTACTAGCTGTGTGACCACAATAGTACCTCAGGGGGCAAAAAAAATCTTAATGAACCAAATGTAAAGGCAGCTTTATAGATGGTGCAGCAGATAGAGTACCAGCCCTGAAGTCAGGAGGACCTGAGTTCAAATCTGGCCTCAGACACTTAACACTTCCTAACTGTGTGACCTTGGACAAGTCACTTAACCCCAATTGCCTCAGCAAAAAAAAAAAAGAAAAAAGAAAAGTAAGGCCACAGCATTCCAGAATACTTCACCCCTTTAATAGATTTCCCATCATGCTTCTTGCTGTTTGTTCTAGAATATCTGCATTGAAACTTGATGTTAATGTATTCTTTTGATATTTCATCAAATTGTCCATTTCAATTGTGTCATTCTGTGACGTAGTCTTCATATATTTTCTTTCTTCTTCCCCTCTGATATCATATGTAATCTCATTTTAATAAAATAAATTTCTCATTCTTTACACCTGAATTAATTTTTCCAGATAAGATATCACATTCAAATATTCTCTAAGAATACATATTATAATATGTATTTGTTTCCTATAGCCATGGTAAACCTTTCATACTTCTGAATAACATTGATATAACTGTTGACTAATTTCTATAGCATTCTAACAATAGCTTTTTTGTTTTTGTTTTCTTTTTTAATATATTTTTTACATTAAGCTTCTTTTTTAATAAAGTTTTTTTTGTTTTCAAAACATATTCATTGATAATTTTCAACATTCACCCTTACAAAACATTGTGCTCCAAATTTTTCCCTCCTTTCTTCTTCCTCCTCTCCTAGATGGCAAGTAATCTATGTTAAACATATGCAATTTTTCTATACATATTTCCACAAATATCATGGTGCATAAGAAAAATTAAATCAAAAGGGAAAAATTGAGAAAGAAAACAAAATTCAAGCAAACAACAAAAAGAGTGAAAATGCTATGATATGAACCACATTCAATTTCCACAGTCCTCTCTCTGGGTGCAGATGGCTCTCTTCATTACAAGATCATTGGAAGCGGCCTTAATCATCTCATTATGAGAAAGAGTCCCATCCATCAGAATTGATCATTGTATAATCTTGTTGCAGTGTATCATGATCTCCTGGTTCTGCTCATTTCACTTAGCATCAGTTCATGTAAGTCACTCCAGGCCTCTTTGAAATCATCCTGCTGGTCATTTCTTATATAACATTAATATTCCATAACATTCATATACCATAACTTATTCAGCCATTCTCCAACTGATGGGCATCCATTCAGTTTCCAATTTCTTGCCACTACAAAAAGACCTGCAACAAACATTTTTGCGCATGTGGGTCGCATTTCCTCCTTTAAGATCTCTTTGGGATATAAGCCAAATAGAAACGCTGCTGGATCAAAGGATATGCACAGTCTGATAGTCCTTTGGATATAGTTCCAAATTGCTCTTCAGAATGGTTTAATCAATTCACAATTCCACCAACAATGTATTAGTGTCCCAGTTTTCCCACATGCCCTCCAACATTCATCATCTTTTTCTGATGTCCTAGCCAATCTGAGAAGTGTATAGTTGTATCTCAGAGTTGTTTTAATTTGCATTTCTCTGATCAATAGTGACTTAGAGCACCTTTTCATATGACTAATTTTAATTACTTCGTCTGAAAATTGTTCATATCCTTTGACCATTTGTCAATTGGAGAATGTCTTGAAGTCTCATAAATTTGAATCAGTTCTCTATATATTTTAGAAATCAGGCCTTTATCAGAACCTTTGAATGTAAAAATTGTTCCCAGTTTATTGCTTCCCTTCTAATCTTGTCCACATTGGTTTTGTTTGTACAAAAACTTTAACTTAATATAATCAAAATTATCCATTTTGCATTCAATAATGTACTTCTATTCTTCTTTGGCCACAAATCCCTTCCTTCTCCACAGATCTTAGAGGTAAACCACCCTTTGTTCTTCTAATTTGCTTTTAATATCACTCTTTATGTCTAAATACTGAACCCATTTTGATCTTATCTTGGTAAAGGATGTTACTATCAATCTCTTAAAACTCAATTAATATAATAACTTTTTTAATATGCTTCTCTCCAAGGTTGGAGGCTCTGAAATCTAATTATTAAATTTTCAATGTGAGTATTTATACCTCAGAAATCCCAAAATGTGACAAATCATAGATTGATTTACTATTTGCCATCATCTAGACTTAAGAAAATGATAAACAAAATATTAATAATGCAAATTAAACTTTAAAATTGTTATGTTTATATTTATTTTGGAAGGCCAGTTGTTAAAATTTAACCAACATACCACTGCTTCCCTCTATCCCTTTTCAAAAAAATATTCAAACTAATACTGCATTCTACAATTTAGGCTTGTCTGTCAGAAAAAATTCATACCTACACATACACACACATATATATGCGCATATGTTTGTATAAATATACACATATACATGTATGTGATATGTGTATATATGTATAGATACATAGATATAGAGAGAGAGAGATGGCTAGATAGATAGATATAGATATAGATAGGTAGATGGATGAACCTATATGCCACTCATTTTAAATTCAGCCACAGACACTTACAAGCTATGTGACTCAAGACAAGTCACCTCTGTTTGCCCTAATCCACTGAAGAAGTAAATTACTGCCCACTCCAGTATTTTTGCCAAGAAAACCCCATGGCTGGTACTGGCATGCTGTGATCTTTAGAGTCAGAAAGAGGTAGAGACAAGAGTGATTAAACAACAATTTCTATCTTAGAGAAAAATATCCAAACTGGCACCGTCCCCATTACTTTCAGACATAATTCCTTGCCTGAAGACAATTTAAGGTAACATTTATAGGAATATTGAACAACAACAACAAAAAAAAGATCACATGTCAAAATACAGTTTTTAGTTAACATCCAGAATAGTTATACCACTCAATTCTTTCCTGGACTACTTCCCATTAAGAGTTCCTTTCTGTGATCAATAGTTTAACCTGATATTTAAAAAGAGAAAATATTCAGGTAGGTCATGACAACTACTTCAGGGAGTGGGAAAGCATTTATTCCATATATTCGAGAGTTAAGTTTGGTAACACACTTAATTTCATTTCAAAGGAAAGCCTTAGTTTTTGTTCTTTCCACTTTCCTGAAGGGAAAACTCTGGAAAGGGTTTTAGGCTAAAGCAATAATATTTTTTAAATATTTCTAGAGAAAAATTTTAAAGGTTTTTAAATTAGCTTCCATACTGCCAAACTAGTCAGTAATCTCTCTTTATATTTCTCTTATGCACTTGTATTGTAACATGTATTATATTTATTTAGGTTCATTTCTTGCCTATATTCATCACCCTATCTTTAAGGGCATGAACCATTTTTTTAATTTCTTTGTTCTGCACTGTGGTTATAGTATATAGATATAGGTAGATAAATAAATACATAGATATATCTGAATTGTATTAGCTTAGTTTCTCCATTACCATTATTATATGGTAAACTTTATAATGGGAGGTATCACATTTTTTATTGCCTATGCATTTTTCTCGATGTTTAACTTAAGATGTGCCTTCCCCAGGTCCTTGCTAAGTAGACTGAGTTAGTAGGAGATTTGGTGATCCTGTTCTACTACTTACTACTACCCTTGATCACATGGCAGAAGGCAGAAAACAGAAAAAGGTTTTGGAGGCCATCAGAACTCCTAAAATTTCCTGTTTCTGTGCAATTGTATATTGACTCTCCAGACTAAATTTCTTACTGTGATTAATAGACCCCCAGAGATCCCCATTAAAGGGCCTCTACCTCAGAACTCTTTTGTGAGCTAAGTTGGGCCTTGTGACAACTCAAAACAATACCCTAGGATCTCAGCAGGCTATTTTCATGTACCTGAGTCCCACATCTCTTGACAATTCCTTTGACCTCACTACATACCTCATTCCCAAAAGTAGACATAGACCCACATCCTCATTCACTACCCAGACAAACTGTCAGCCATTTTGACTGTGCTCCAAAAATCCCCCTTAAAAGCTATTTTGCTGGGCTTCAATTGGATCTTCCTCTAAGTCTAGACCACTTTTCTGTTACTAAAGTTTTGTGACTGAAAGAGAATTTCTTTGAATTCTTTCAAGCCATCTCCAAACCATTTGGGGGTACATCATGAAGAATTTTCTGATTCCGCTGATTTAAATAGTATGAGGACTAAAGGTCAGTAGCAACCTAGCCTGGTCTCATGAATTACTCTTGTTTGGCTACTGAATTGAACCTTGCTATTTCCCTGAGGAGATTATCCTTCCCCTTTCTAATAATTAAGTCACCATAACAGTGTTTAGGTGTTAGCTGAATCATTGACACTTGTTGGGATGTTCCATAGGTTAGCTATAATAGGTACCTAATCAATGACAGAATGAATAATTGTATAAATTAAACCCAAGGAACAGATTTCAAATGAATTAATAATGAGCTTCTCTCCATTTATACGGTCATGTACTAAGCAATTGTTTATATCTACTGTGAAATAGATTCTTCAAGGCAGTTTTTCCCTTAAAGGAAACCTCACACTGACCGCCTTCCCTCAAAATTTGCATGGGTTCCATTGTCTTCTCTCTTCCTTCTGTGCTGACTCTGTGTTATAATATTTACAATAAAGAATCTAGAAAAGTTGATAATGTGGCTGATGTAGACACCAAATGATGGCAGGCACAGAAATGTTGGAGTTCCATCATGAGAAGAATTCACAATGGCCATGTTCTTTGGCAAAAAGTAGGTTTGTTTAGAAAAAGGGGTTACATATAAAATGAAGAGATGCAATAGACACCAGCAATGGTGAATACGAAATAGAGCTGGGAGAGCCTAAAAAGGGGTTTTAATAACTAATGATGGAAAAGTAAAACTCACAATTACCCAGGAGAAAGGGAACACCCCATGAGATTGGGGGCATACCTTTAACTGGCAGGCTAAATTTTTAAAGGGACTGCATCCTAAAAGAGAAGTAGGATCTGAGAGGAGAAACACTATAAGTCATGGTGGGATCAGGAGCTACCACATGGCATGGGGGAAGGGGGAGAAAAAAGACACCATGATCCAGAGTACCAGTGGCAAACTGACCCAAAGAATTGCAAAGTCCAAGCCATGGGCCATAAGCACATTGATAGGGAAAAATTTAGCCTTAAGCACCTGAGATAACTTGCATTTCTGACTGGATTACCTCCACAGAATTAAACTGATCTCTATTATCAGAACCTTCTTCTTGCCTGCCCCAGGAAATAATTTTATCAATATTTCAATTTTTCTCTACCAACCACACTAACTATTCAGGACCTCATCAGTGGCAATGTGTGCCTTCTTTACTTTTTGCCTTTTTTGTTCCTTCTTTCAAATATCCTTTGCTTCTTGCAGGCCTTTCTTTTTAAACTATTTTTCTCCTTGAAGCTCTCACCATTTTCTTAAATACTCCTATTTGCCCGACTAGCTAATAAATCACAATATCGTTAGTCAAATCCAGAGAGGAAAAGTCTAGGTTTTCTTGGAATTAGAGCTATTGCTGCCATTCCTGTTATTCTTGAAGCTCTGTTTTCATCTCTACCAGCCTCTTTATAATTTCTATCCACCACACATTTGCACTGTTTTCTGCTTCCTCACAGACTTCCTGTCTGAGCTATTGCAAGTTTCCTCATTCTGCCTTATGTTATCTTATTAGTCCTTCACTTTCATCATCATCATCATCACCACTAATGAAAGACAGGTCATTTGCTTGCCTTTAGATTCAAGAAATGCCTTTCTATGCCAAGGAGCAGATTTTTAAATCATACTAGGGCACAAAAATTATTCCATACTTTGCCCTTCTCACCCAAGACAATTTTTCCCCTCTGGATGCCTTCAGTAATTTGCAACTCAGTTTACTTTTACAAATTTTAAATTGAGTTCTCAGGGGTTCTAAGATGTTGCCAAACTTGCCTGTGGAAACCAGTTCTTTTTAAACCTACTTTAAATTCAAAGTTTTCTCCATGTTGTTGTTTCTTGCCTCAAACTACATCTTTCAGCTAAGGCATTTTTTCTTACATGAATAAAAATTTCAAACATTTTAATGGGAACATTAAATCTGGTTTCACTTGGTTCCCCTGACTGCCACAAGGTCTTTAGTTTAAAGTGTTGACAGAAACACAATTCTTTTTTTGTCTTTTGATAAGGTATTTTGTTCATAGGAATGCGTGATAAAGAAAGATGATTTTTCTTCTTGGCCTATGCAGTCAAAGGTGGTTTGTACTTAACCGTTTTGTTAAAGGCTGAGGGATATGAGATGTGGAAACTGTTCTAGTTTCACTAATAGTTATAAATATTCACACAAACCTGTAACTCTTAAGAAACAGTGATATTTGCCTGCATAAAACATTAGCCTTACTTCTTTACTTTTCCTCTCCTCTGGAGCCGGAACCAGGTCTCATTGATTGACCAACTATAGGTCCCAGGTCAAGCCCCAAATGGTCATTGTTTTGGGGCTTGATTGACTAAAAGTGAGGGTAAATAGTAATTGTTTCTGTTTGGTCAGAATTACTGAGGGTCTTCTCTTCCCAGACTGATTTTTTTTTTGACTTAGTAAAAGTGAACATGCTTAGCCTTAGTCCTTACCTAGCCTAAACCACTGAATGGGCTTTGTCTCGGTCATACTGAGACCTGCTAAACATCTTAGATTAAAAGGGCCATGGTCTCCCACTGCACCCTAGGCTATATCCAGTTGTTCTGATATATTTCTTGCCACTGGACCCAGCTAGCACTGGAGGAGAAATTCACTTCCACATCAAGACATCACCTCCCTAATAGTCCTTTTCAAGGACAGACAATAAAACCTGTCATGGGCTTCAAATATGCAAATATTCTAAGTCCATGTGAAAAAGCAACTGAAGATCAACACATTTTCTTAATCTAATTGGAAAGCTCAACAACAAAAATTACCCAACACATATTAAATATATATTATCTGTTGATGTCATAAGGCTTCAAGTCATGAAATACACAATCTCAGAAGAGCTGAAAGATCACTCTGAGGAAGCAAGGAAGGAAAAAAGAAAGGAAGGAAGGAAGGAAGTAACGAATGAATGAATGAAGAAATAAAAGAAAGGGGAGAGGGAAGAAGGGAAAAGGATTTAAGGTAGGGAAGGAAGAAGCAATAATCTAGAAGACAGCCTTTGTGATGTGATCTTTACTTAATCATTTTCATGAGAAGAACCAGTATAGTAGAAGAATCATGGGAAGAACCAGAATTTGAAAATTAAGAAAAGTTTGAGCAACTCAGATTCACACAGCCATTTGTGATGGTTAGAATGAAAATAGTTTAAAGGAGAATTTAGGATGACAATCAAAAACTTTCTGGAGTTAAAAGGGATTTTCTAACCTGTTAGATAATCATTTGAGACAGAGACATTTATGCTGCTAGAAGGAGGAAGTGAATTTAAAAGATAGATTAAATGTGTGAAGGATCTAATTAAGTAGTTGCCTTATATTCCAAAAGAGTATAACTCCTAGAGCTTATACTCTGGGAGCTAGCAGTCTTTTCTCTTTATGAGAGAATGCAGATGACGTTTAGTTGCCTGAAGACCTGCCTTTTTCATTAAAGTAGTGGAAACTTAGACTGTGCTATAAATTTGGAAAAATTTTAAAAGGGAGAGGAGAGATGTGACAAACTCAACTTATCTTTAATAAGGAAAAAGTACTATCTGAGCTGAAAAAATCATTAAAGCATTAAGATTATTTCAGCAGGGAAAAAGTGACAAGGAGCAAAAATATAGGAGCTTATCACTTGAAATAATTGGAATCTCAAGGAGTCATGAATTGATATTGTCAACAATCACAACTTCATGAAACTTATGTGAAAACTAAAAATATATTACAAGAGAAATGGACATGTATGTGGAACCCAAAGAGTTTACAATTCATAGAAAAGTTTATGTGTTTATGATAGCAAGACAGAGGAAACAAAATTCAACCTAAAAGGTGGCATAGGAGAAGGAAAAGTACAATGAAGACAGGACAAGGACAAAGCCTTTTCTGAGCAAGAAGATCAAGATGATGGCAAAAGTCACATTATTTTTCCTTGGGAACTGCTAGACTATGAAAGTAGGATGGGCTCCATATTTACAGAATCCCAGCTATACAAGAAAATTTCCCAGGCTGACAGAGACTGGCTGGCATTTGCCTTAACTCCCAAAGACACACAGGGAAACAGTTTAGGATGCAAACAACAAATTATGTCAGCTGTAGGAGGAATGGATGCTTAGTCCTTGACAGTTAGGACTTCTTATATATTCTGGGGCCAGTGTTTTTAGAAAATATAGCAGCAACTAAAAAAGACAAGTTCAGGGGACCCATTAATGACCTTAACAACATATATACTGATTTCATGTGCTCCCTACATGTCTATACATTATTTGAAAATTACATATCGTCTCTTCTTATTAATAGTTTGTTCATTTGTGGTAGAGGGTGCCCCAATGAAAGTAGAATAAGGGCTCTTAACCTGATATACATTAATGTATTTTTTTTCTTTCTTAATATTTTGGTAACTATTTCAATATAAATTATTTTCTTTGTGATCCCATGAATTTTATCTGAAGCATTTTAAAACCTTATATGAAAAAGTCCAGAGTACTTTGAATTTGGAGTAATTTTTCTGAGGAGTATGACAGGATCTATAGTGTTTATAGTAGAAATAGAAAATATACCTACTATGAGAGAATGAAACTCTACTTCATACTTCACAGCCTATCACCAACATAAGAGCAAGTAAAAAATAATTGAATCAGTTGAGTAAAATATTTCATTGATTTTTTTATGTTATGTTATGTTTTGATACCCTAAGAATTTCCTAAAAGATTTCATATATGTGTGTGTGTGTGTGTACACATATGCATATACACATATACAAGTCATAGATATGACTATGCCTGTGAGCTTTCCATTACTGATTAATTCTTTTGTTTGTTCCTCACAACTTTTTCTACCTACCTTTTGGTTCACAGCTCCTTTCACCAATCCTTAATTTTTCCACATGTACAAAGGCAGAACTGCTGCAAATGTATCATCTAAGTATTATTAGGATCATCACTTGAGAGGTTCATGTCATAGGTGAGATATGTATATTTTACATTCTATTTATTTCTGTATGTCATATCTCCTACTTATACATAAACTACATTAATCAGGGATTGTGCCTCCTATGAACTTTGCATTTTACCGACAGCTTAGCATAATGTTTTGCATATAAGTAATTCAATACTTTGATGGCCTATGCTTTCATCATATCTATCTATACAGATCTTGACCTAGTTGTACATTATGGGCTTTTTCTGTACAGATTTTTTTTCCCTCAGGCATGGGTTCCCTGAGATTCAAAGAATTTAAATGACTTAGCCATAGTGACACAGTATCAGAAGCAGTATTTGAATCTGTGCCTTCCCCCATTCCATATACTGTACTTCATCCAATATGTCAAATTGTCTCATCCCATATGTGCTTAATTGTTTGTTGGGATTTGATTGAAATTGAAGAAGATTGTTTTCCAAATTTAAAACAATAAATCCCAAGCTGAAATTATTGCCCAGTTAGTCAATGAAACCCTGCCCAGGCTGAAAAAGATTGATTGTGATCTCTCCCCAGGAATTTTGTTTAATATCTCTCTACCTACTCAATTCATTCATGTATTCTCTTCAGTGTCCTAACTCTTTCTCTATGATTATGAAACCACCAGCTATGAAGTTAGATTCCATGAGACTAAAAGTCCTTTGTATAACAAATAAGAATTTCTGAAATCCAAATATGCCACAATTCAAATTATGCCTGTGGCTCCTTGAACCAGGGATCCAAGAAAACATTATTTGACAATGTTTTTGGGAACAATTTTGCCCATGGTGGTGAATTAATTAGAGGATTAGCTCAAGGAACTGTCATTCAGCAGCTGACTCTGGGTCTATAGCAATAGTGGTAATACTAGAGGTATGTCATGAGTCGTAGTTCACTTGGAAATTTTTCTATTCAATCTTTTCATTCCAACTCTGAATGCTTCCTTGGTCATGACAACCTATTCGCTTTGGAATGTCTCATTGCTGTCAAACCACAACAATGTTGGACCTACAAAAATCATAATGAGGACACATCATGTGCAAACTGGGACATAATTTGAACTATAATCCAGATAGATATAAACAAGGATAAGGACACAGAAAGGGTACTAGATTCACAATCACGGAATCTTCTTGTCAACTGTGTGGCATTAAAAGGATCCCTGTTGACTTCAATTGCTTCACCTCCACTAGAGGCTAGACTAGATGATTGTTAAAAACCCATCTCAAATATATGTCCTAAATTTCCAATTAGATCTAATTGGGAAAAGTACAGAAAGGAAATATTTTCAAATCGGTAGTATTTTTTCCATTTGATGCAGCCTGTGATTTCATGAGTAAAGGCAATCCCCAGTGAAGAAATCCCCCCTACCAATGCAAATGGGCACCTTTTCTACAACTTAAATTGTCAGAAAATCACATGGGACATTGGCAGGTTAAACTACTTGTCCAGGATCAGAGGCAGGATTTAAACTCAGGCTCATTCAGAGGCCATCTTCTGGTCATGAACAGTGTTCCCTCCCACAAACTCTTTATCTTCAGTGATTTGAGTGATAATAAGATCATATATTTAGAGATGGAAATGATCATAGACTATATATAGTCCAAATGCCTAATTTTATAAGTGGATAAATTGATGTCCAGGGAAGTTAAAAACTTTGGCGAAATTCAGATAAGATAGTAAGTAATATTAGAAATTAATTGTAAAGTGGTTTACAAAATAGCAAACCACTATATAAATATCAATGACTAAAAGCTAGTAAGTGAACTTGTCCACTAAATTTTATTGTGAAAGTACTTTTATAAATACTGGAATTTAAGACTATTCAGCAGGGACATTCTATTTGTTCCAGACATGCTGCTGATTGCAGATAGCTTTGCAAGTTGTGTTAATCTTATTTTCTTGTAAAATTACCAACCCAAGGATGGGTTAATATCTTCTTTCCCTCCAGCTTGACTCAGAGAATTTATGTAAATGAATATAAACAAGTGAAATTTCCACTTTGTTCTCAAAAGCAGCAGAGCCAAAAAAGAAATCCCCCTTCAACATGAGAACAATGTAATTTCCTATATCCTTATCTATTTTAAGGCAAAATTATACAGAGAGTATCATAGACTTAGAACTAGAAGATCTCAGAGGTCACTAGTCTGATCACTTTTTTTTCACCTAAAGGAAATGAAATCCTGAGTAGTCAAATGACCTGCCCAAAGTCCAACAGGATAATTAAGTCGTATAGCTGGTCTTTGACATCAAGCCTTTAACTCCAAAGTTTTGCTATCCTATGCTGCCTCCTATTCAGGTCAATTCATTTCAATAAGTAATGATAAGAGTCTTATATATGCCAGAATTTAGTCCCTGGCTAAACAGACACAAAACTACAACAATCCCTATTCTCAAAGAGCTTATGTTCTATTGGGAGATACAACATGTATACTGATAAATATGTATGAATACAGTAATACAGTAATCTGGGGGGAAGGGGGCTGTAAAGGAGCACTCACATTGCTGGAAGGGTGAGAAGCAGGAAAGACATGTAGGAGGTCAGAAAGAAAAGAAAGGGATGGATATAAGATGAAAGCTCATTGGCTATGTAAAGAGAAGAAAGTTGAAGTGATATGAGAGAAAGTGAAGATCTGAGGATGACTTCAAGTCTATAAACCTGGTGGTAGATAGTGGTTCTCTGGAAATGAATAGGGAAGTTAGGAAGAGGAGATAGACTTCAGGAGAAAAGGTAATAAATTCTGTTTTGCACTTGAGTTTGAGATCTTGATAGGACTGTAATCCAAAAAGTCCTCTCAACAATAAATCAGAGTAGGAGAATCTGAATTTTGTATAAGCACATAATGAAAATTTTCCCTCAAGTTCAGATCTACTTATTCTGCCCCACTCCCTATTGACCTCTAATCTTACATTTCCAATTGCCTTTCAGACATATCAGATTAGATGTCTGACACACATTTTAAAGTCAACATGTCCAAAAATGAACTCACTATCTTCCTCCTAAGCCATCTCCCCACCTGCCCTATTATATGGAGAGCAACTCCATCTTATCAGTCCTTCTGACTTGCAACCTCAGACTCATCCTGGACTCCTTACTCACTTCTCACACAGATACCACATACATATGTTCAATTTGTTTGTCAAGGCCTGTCAGGTTCATCTTTGCAAGATCTTTCTTGCCTTTTCATTTTCCCTTTTCTTTCCCCTTTCCTTTCTCCCTTTCATAGTATTTCTCTTCTTTATCCTCCCCCTTCCTCTGATTAGAACACATCTAATTTAATTGGTATTCCTTCATTCATTTTTAACACATATTTATTGGGTGACTATAAGTAGAAGCATCCCTGAGACACAAGAACAGTGTGGCAGCTAAATCCTAAGGTGCTGTTGCTAATTCTTCACAAGTTATACTATCAGTCCTTTTTCTGAATAAGAAAAAATTCCTAGGGAGAAAGAGCAGGAGGGATGTAATTATAGTTTCTCCAATGTCCTGGGGTTATTTTTTCATAGTCTACTATAGTATATTCAAGAACTTTGTGTATGTGGTAGTCCTTAAGCAACTCAAAGATTTTTTTTATTTTCTTTTAATTATGGAAGTCAAAGACAGAAATAAAGATCCTTCATACATCAAGATTGTCATAACATTATTTTTTGCAGTAACAAAGAACTGGAAGCAAAGTCTATACCCCATTATGTGAGGAATAGTTAATGTTAAGTAAACATAATAGAATCTTAGGTCTCTTCAGAAACACTGGATATGAAGAATTCAGAGAAGCATGAGAGAAGCAAGTAAAACAGAGCAAGTAAAATAAACAGAACAAAAAAAAGTGACATATACAAAAATTATAGCCCAATAAGAGGACATGACAAAAAGAAACCTGAATAATCTCTAATTACAATGACCAAGTTTGTTGCCAAAGAGGAGATGAGAAAATGCATGTCTTTTCTTTGAAGATGTGGAGAACTATGCGTTTGGAGCTTTGCTGAGACTGACAAATTCAGTGGAGGTTTTGGCTACTTTTGCTGAACATTTCCCTCCCCTATTTTGTTGCAAGTCATGAATCAGCAGGTATACCAAAAAAATTAAGTGAATGATTTATATTAATGAATGAAATTAAGTTAAAAAAAATAGACACAAAAACATCCACCCTAACCGCCAAAGAAGTTCAATCAGCTGCATCACTGGTGTAAAATCTTTAACAGCCTACTTCATCTCAGAAAGCCTGTCCTAAACAAATTAAAATCAATAGTGATGGATGGGGATGGGAAAAAGAGAGATGCTTAACTAATACATAGTATGTTGAAAGAAAATGTTTTAGATTGATATTTGATTTTCCCTTTTTTCTTAAAGAGCTTATTGTAAGTAGTAAGGCTACTGTATATTTGTGTTTCTGGGGGGGGGATATACGCATACATATATATGCATATGTACATATATAATACATTTTAAAATATAAAGCACATATATAAGTATATAGAATAAATATATATGGTATATGAGTGCATATGTATAGTAAATATAACTATATATACATTGTTATATAACATAAAGCACATATTTACTTATATTTGTTATACATATTTTCTATATAGTAAATATAAATACATATATATAAAGTATACATATAGTATATATAAGTACATATGTAGTATACATAAAATACATACAAGTACATATATATAGTAAATATATATATATATATACTATATATAAGTACATACATAGTATACATATAAGAATGTATGCAGGATATATAAGTACATATATAGTATACATATAAACACATATATAACATACATAAACATACATATATAGTATAGACATAATATAGATGTATAGTATATGTACATATATATGCATATATATATAGCATATATGTGTACTATATAAGTGTATATGTGTAATAGATATAAGTATATACATAATATATAGTATATATAAGTATAGAGAGTATATATGAGTATATATATATATATATATATTAGTATACATATTGTATATGTATATAGTATATACAAATATATATAGTATACACATTGTCCATGAGTATATAGATAGTATATGTGAATATATAGATAGTATGCATATAGAGTATATATGAGTATAGAGAGAGTATACATATATAGCATATGTATATATATCTATATACTCTATAGAAGTATATAGGTATTATACATGTATAGTGTATATAAGTATATAGATATTATCATGTATATATAGTATATGAAATGGAGAACTTAGCTTCTTTACCTGAGTCATATGGCCAATGTCAGGCTAGGGAAATGAAGGCAGCAATACAATACTTAACACTAAAGTCTTGTTGTTTATGTTCAACATTTTGTCACCCCATTTGGGTTTTCTTTGCAAAGATACTGGGATGGTTTCTTTTTCCAGCTCATTTTTACAGATGAGTAAACCAAGGCAAACTCAGTTAATTGACTTGCCATGGGCCAGACAGTAAATAAGTAACTGAGGCCAAATTTAAACTTAAGGAGAGGAATATTCTTACTCCAGGCTTTATATTCTAATCCACTGCATCACTTAGTTGCCCCAACCACTAAGCCTAGCCTAAGAAAATTTTGCTTGAGATAGACCAACCAAAAAAATATAGCTAACAGGGAACAATTCAGATAAAGAATTTCTAGAAAAAAGTATGATAGAAAAGTTATGATTTATAATTCTTGGGGAACTAGAAAAATTAAATTAGGTTCCCTTGGTCCATGACAAGTATGCCTGAAATGAGAGAATCTGAATCCTATGAGGATTCTAGGAGCACTTCATGAAAGGGAAGTCTACCGAGGGTCTTAAGTTGTCATCCCTCAACCTAAAGACTAGCTTTCAGGGGTTGTTTCAAAAAGGTCTAAATTTCTGTGATTGACAGGCAAAACAAGAATTAACTCCTAAACTCAATTTACCCTTTGAGTTTTAGTTAAAAGTAGAAAATAATAACAAACCCTTGAACAAGCAAAAGCTTCTGCTTCTAGGGAGCAGAAGAAAAGACAAAAACAAAATGATTCTCACCAACATTTTATTTTCCAGGCTCTCCAAAACCCTTACCTGTCCTATTCTTCACATGGCAAACTTTTCCAATCCTGTTTCCCCATTAAAACATAGTACTTAATGATTTCTATGGTCCCTTCCAGTATTAGAATCCTAGTAACTCAATGGAGTTGATACAAACAATGCTTAAGTTAACACCTTTGAGATTTCACACATTAGTTCACACGTTTGAGAGATTTCAGGGTTTAGTATGAGATATCCAAATTCACATCTCCCATAATCCCACTCTCAAAGGAGGAGTCAACCTTTGAGTTTACACCTCTAAAAGAGGTTGAAAAGTTCAGTTGAAAAGATTGAGAGGGGAGCATCAGTTGGATATTGAGAAGCCATGAGTCAGAGTTGAGCTGGAGGCAGAAGCTGGAAGAGCTAAAAGATAAGCTGCAAGAGCTCTTGGAACCAAGGAGGGAGATAGGCCTCTAAGGAAAGCTACCTGAGCCCAAGGAAAGAGACAAAGACTTGGAAGGAGAAAATAAACATTTGGATTTTATCAGGTGGCTACATTTGGGGTGATTATTACTTTGAACTGAAACTAAAGCTGCATCCAGAAACCTCCTCAAGAAACCTGCTCCCAGAGAGAATGATCATATTATAAAAAAGAAGAGAACACCACATTCCAGCTCTAAATCAATGATTCTGTAATCCTGTGTTCCATTCTTTAAGGCACTTCTCTCTGTTCTAAGATAATCTGATAAGGCATTAATAGCTGATATCATTATAGGGTTTACTGTATTATTCTACCCGAGTAGCATTTGAAAGTAATAAATTCAACTTGAGAAGTTGTAATGACCTGAATTTCAAGTAGGACATTCATAGACTAGTAATTGAGGAGAATTATTTGGTTTACCAATCTGTCCATAATATTGCACCCTCCTTCCAATAGCATAATACATAAATAACTGACTTCTATTTTTTGTTCATTTGGGGAAAATAGCAAATCATCCTATGTACTATTTAGAACTTTATTCTCTTATTACCCTTACACTTTTATTAATTCCCATTTATTTTCTAACAAGCAAAACTGACATTTTAAGGCATAATACCAATCTACCTGAGTTGATCTTAGGAGTCACAAAGTACTCTGACAAGAGCAACTCTTTACAATCACTGTGCAATATTCCTTAGCACAACAGCATTAAAAAGTGATAGACCTACAAGGAATTTTAGAATGAAATAGTTTGATCTCCTAATTTTACAAATGAAGGAATTAGGTGCAGATAATATAAGTGACTTACTTAAGAGTTATACTTGGAAACAAAGGCCGATGATTACAAATCTAATTTTCAATCTATTATACAATATCTCCTCAAATCACTTGCTTTAAGTCAATAACATTCATCTATTTGCATTACTATAGAAATATTTTATTTTCTTCATAAAGACACATCAATTCAATTAAATATTCCTTTGAATAAAGGCTGCATCATATACCTTTGGGGCTAGAAATAATCTGTTGTCATGGCAGGTTAATACTCTTGATCTTCCCAAAACAGACCTTATAAACCAAGTGCAGTTGCTATGACTGAAATATTCCTTTAATACAAGAATAAAAATGAAGGATAAGTCTATTCATTTCTCTAATAGTCTGCTTCTAGGTGCTATGGAAATAGAAATTAGATCAAAACACTGGCAAGAGTGTTATATGACCATGAAAAGGACAAATGAGATAAAAAGCCCAATGCAGTACTTCACTCCTTACTAGAAATGTCTGCAGCTCCCCAATTTGGCCTTTTAAATCACAGATGATAATAATTAATTTTGGAAAAATTTCTAGTGGGCAATGTGGCAGGTAAGAATAAGAATGCAATATCCAAAAGAAAAGACAATAAAGAAAAAAAGAGAAAGAAAAGATAAAACACTAGGAAATGAAATAGAAGGTAAAGAAGGATTCACTCATTAAACAACAATTTGTTAACAACAATTAGTCTGTGAACTAAGCAAAATTCTAGGTTCTTGAGTAGATGCAAAGATAAATACAATGCAGTCTTTATTTAGCATGGAGAATATGTGTGCAAAAACATACAATATTGTACAAATATAGTCCAAACTAGATTCTAATTGAATCATAATGAAGATACAAAGTATTATGTGAATCTGGAGGAAGGATCAAAAGGAGTTCAGGATCAAATGTGAGTAATGCAAAAACATATCAGAAGATTTGTATAAACCAATATAGATCAAAATAAGTGAATCAAAAGTTCAATGACTATAGTAATATAAATTAAAATATTTTTCTTAATAAAAGGAAAATAAACTCTAAATAATAGGAAAAAAACATTAAGGATTAGAAAACAGTTGTTGAAAAATATTTCCTCAAAGCAGAGAAGAGGGGGGATGATTAAAAATGGAATATTGTTTTTGTTGGCAAGCAATATATGGACAGTGGAAGAAAATGACTGATATAAAAGAAAAAGTCATCAATAATATGTTTTATAGAAAAACTTCTAAAAGATTCTAGGAAAGGAACACAAGGACATGAGAACTAGAGGCAGGAGGAAATTACTAAAGGACCAAGATGGTCATGAGAAGAAAATAAGATTTCCAAGATAGAAGGTTCAAGGAAGAAACCTGGAGATACCAATATCACTCCTTCTCACCCATAGGGTTTTGGTCATTTGACCTAACGCATTAACAAACCAAGAAAAATTTCTTTCTACAGAGATGCCATCATACCAATATTCTAATTGGAATGGGCAGGTTGATTAATTCCCCATGTTTCTCTATTGATTGTCTCCCCACTCAGTTCTTTATCTATGGCTAGTTTGTGCCTCCTTCTTAATTCTTGTCTGTTATCTATATACAATTATAACTACAGAGAAATGATCAGAGCTTTGAACCAGAAAGGTGCAGTTTGGGTCATATTAATAGCAGTAAATGCTTTTCAGAAATATAAAAATAACTGAATCTTGCACAGAATTAGAAAGGAATAGGGAACCACTAGTTGGGATACACTCCACACCCTAGGTAAGCTTGTATTTATACACACACACACACACACACACACACACACACACACACCAATAAAATAACTTCACTATCTTTTGGAGTCACTTCTCCAAAAGTGACATCTTCTCTATTACCGCTTCTCCAATTGAGTTTGTCTTAAAAGTTTATTTGAAAGTGCTTTTCATGCTCATTATCCCAGTCTTTTTTTGAGTATTTTTCAACATTCAATGTATGTTTTTGCAGCTTAAACTGATCATGAAAGATACTAGATAGAACTCTGCATCTTGACTATCACCTCAAAAGAGGTCTTTTTCTTGCTATGATGTGTCTCTACATGTGCTTACTCTTTTGAATTTCAAGACCACCTGTCCCCCTATCTAGTATTTTTCATTCTCTGTCTATTATTGATCACATACCCTTTGGATCCCTGTTCTATTATTAATTCTTCTCCAATAGCAATCTCTTCCTCATTCACAGCTACTTCTTTGCATTGAGAAACACCTGATCTCCCCTGAGAACACCAGATCCATTGGGACTTTCTTCCATGCTAACCATTTCCCCAAGTTAAAGAACAAAATGGCATTCTCCTTGCTCCCTGCTACCATTTCCAGATCTTTGCTCTGCCATTTTCATCCAATAAATTTTCTCATTTTGACATTCATTCCATTTGATTATACAAGCCTTTCCCAACACTCTTCACTGCCAATCTTCATAAACTAATTTGTCATTTAGTTTATGTCCTTTCTCACTAGGACAACCTCTGCCATCATCCCTAGTGTCTTGAACTGTCACATGACACTCAGATAGGTATGACACATAATATCTGCCTGAGAATAAGGAAATAAGATCCTAGTTTGAAGGTAAGTAAGAACAAAATGAAAAGCCAAGATGGGCTTGAACTAGGCAATCTTCAGAGTATGAAAATCTAAAGCTTAGACAGCCTGGAAGACCCATTGTAAGACCAAAAAACAAAACAAACAAACAACAAATAAACAAACAAAAAATGTTCATTATCAATCGTTTTATCCCTAATCCAGGCCTTTCCTTAGTAAGTCTCATAGCCATCCAAATAATGGCACCTTGATACAGTAGAAAGAGACTAGGACCTAGAATCCGAATAACTGTATTCAAATTTAGCCTTAAAAACTTGGTAACTGCATGACTCTAGGCAAGTCATTTAGACCTTAGAACCACATCTTCCTCATTTGTAAGAAGATTATAACATTGGTATTATCAACCTTACAGGGCTGCTTGTAACCAATAAAGCTCTATCATTATTAACTAGTATAAGAAGTGAAACAGTTTCAAAGGGTGAAAATGAGTTATTTTAGAATAAATTATATTTAATACTAATTTTTTTAATTTAATGGCAAATACAAATGCTTTCAAGACCTGAATGAAAGTTATAAAAAAATTTGAAAAAGAGTAACCAAAAAAAATGGTGATGGGGAGAGGAACATTAGAAACATCTTTGTAGCTAAAGATTTAACATAGTTAACTATATTCTGCAGTGATGAAAAATTAAAAAATGATCTTAAATTCTTTTAAATATGCTAAGTACTTGCCTATGAATAACAGCTCCAAATGTTCCCTCACTGCTCCAATAAGACATTATATAATGATGGCATATCCCACCATGTATTCCTTCAGAATATATTGCCATGCAGAGGACTAATGAGAGGTATATCATAGAGGAGTTTGACAAAACAGTATTAACTTCCATAATTTAAATTCCTTAAATAAACTTGTAGCCCATCAAAGAGAAGCACTTAGTTACAGAAACTAAAAACCAAAATATGTTGCAATCTTTAAGGTTCTGTACATACTTTCCCTACATTCCTACTATTTACTTATCACTGTCTGTTAAAGCAATGCACTAGTGCCTATTAAAGTAAGAAGACACTATGTCTTTCAAATTCAGTGGTTGAAATTTCATAAGATCAAATTCAGATTCCTACCTGCAGGAATAGCTTATTTTTATAAGTCATTTACTCATGCTTATGATTTATTTTTTATTCTCAAGGCTCTAACTCTGGCACTCTATGTACTGCATCAGCCTACATGAAACAAAGCAATTCTTTTGCTTCTCCATAACTGACTTTCTATCACAGTCCCCATAGCAACTATTGTAAACCTTCTCTTCTTTCTTCAAGCCTTATGCATAACTCCTCAAGCCCAACTTCTCAGCAGAAAACCTAAAGTCAATGTTAATTGACAAAATAGAAGCCATCTGTCAGAGGCTTTTTCTTTTCTACTACATATTGAAACCCCTTGTTGTCATGGAGTTTACAACCTACTTTTTTGGGGGGAAATAAATGCACATAAAGTAAAACAACAATAAAAGATTTAAATGCCTTTTCAAAACTGTAGCTATCTCAGAGACATGTATAAATAATTGTGAAAGAAATTGTCCCAAAAACCTTCTGAGATTTAAACTTTGAAGGTAGCTAATAGTAGCAACGACAATGACTTTCTTCTCTTAGCTCTCTTCCTTTTCTTCACCTAGTCTCTTATCTATGCATAAAAATAGAAGAAATCTAGAGTTTGAAAAATGGATAACCTAAAGTCTTAACTATTTAATCATGATTAGTCAAATAACCATTAACCTGTTTTTAACTTAGCCTTTAAAAACAAAATTTGGAATCATATGAACTTCTCACCATAATCTACAATGAGATCTTTGAACAAGGAATGATAGGCTTTGTATTAAGAAGAGGAGTCCAGACAAAAAAATTGAGCCTTAACCAGATGGAACTCTAAAGAGCTTGAAATCAGATTGAAAATCTCCTTCTGAAGAGAAAAAAATAGCCGAGTCTCAAAGGGAATAAGGGAAGAAAATTTTTGCCCGCCCTGACTTTTATTTAGGAAATATTTATGTGCTCACCCAATTCTATTTCATATTTACCATTTCTGGTATCTAGTGTACCTTTTATTTTGTCCATAAACTATTCTCCTAAATAAATCTATATTTTTCCAGAGAGAATGGCCATTGTGAATTCTTCACATGATTAAAACCCAATTTTGGGTACCTACCTGGTGTCTACATCAACCACATCGTTCGGTACTAAACCCCTCATGATAAGTCACATAAGTGATGGTGGTAGTACTTGTAGTAGTAATTTCATCATCATTTCAGGCATAATAGAAGTAACAACAATAATAGCAAAAGTTATAATAATAATACTAATAATAATAGCTCACATTAGTATTGCCATTTTAAAGTTTGTAAAGCATTATATATACATACATACATATACATATATAAACATATTTCCATAGAACCCTCACAAAAACAATCTGAAGTGAGTGCTATTTTTAATCACCATTTTATAGATAAAGAAAAGGAACTTAGAAGGGGCTGCTCAATTTGCTGAGCCATAAAGATGTGATTGGAATCTAGGCCTTCCTGATTATAAAACCACTAAATTAACTGCATAAGAGGTCACTGGAATTATAAATCTATTTCCTTCCTACCTTCCTCATCCCAAGAAAATGCAGAATGGTATTTGAGAAGAGTTCAAGTAAAATATAACAAAATGTAACATTTTGGGAAGAGCTTTAAACATGTTCTCTCAAATCCTCACATTGAAACTTTAGGGATTATAACCCATTTTCAGTTTAGTGATAAAGAAACTGGGGCTCAGAAATTAAGGCAAAAGCAATTGTTGCCTAATTCTAAGTCAGCTCTAATATCACTGAAATAGCATTCTCCTTGCCTAGACAATGAAGCAATGACAATGATCCAGTGACTATTCAAAATGGAGATGCTTCATACAGTGTGGAGGAGACAGACTTTCTCATTCTTTTTTTTAATAATGCATATTTTCAAGTTCTCTAACGATTAGTCATAAATATTATATGATGATGCAGAGTCAAGTCTATATATATATATATATATATCATGTTTTTTGCTGGTTCTGTTCTACCATCCTGGTTCTACCACCATCACTATATATATATATCTGTAGATAGGTAGATAGATAGATAAATAGATAGAGACATAGATCTATATAGATTATGATATAAATTGAAAGAACAATAAAATTAAATTAAAATTAATTAACATTAGGCTTAGAAAAGAATATAAAAACAGACCAATTTCCCTTCTTTATAAAATTGGGAGAAATTATGTGTGAAACATTTTGGAAACTGTCAAATATTGGTTGGTTTTGCCAAATTACCCTTTCTCTTTTTTTCTGTCTGTCTCTCTGTTTCTGCCTCTGTGTCTGTATATCTCTTACCTTATTTCTCTGTCTCTATTTCTATCGTGTTCTCTATCTCTATCTTTGAATCTACGTCTCTGTGTCTCCATCCCTGTCTTTCTGCCTCTGTTCCTGTCTCTGTATATGTCTTTGACTCTATGTCTTTCTTTCTGTTACTGGATCTATGTCTGTCTCAGTCTCTATCTCTCCATATCTCTGACTTTATTCTTATGTCTCTCTGCATTGTTTTGTCTCTGCCTTTGTGTATTTATCTCTATACTATTATATTATCTATGTCTATATATTATATTTGTTTTGTTATAAGAAATGGCTAGCCAAATAGGAAGTAGAGGAGGATACATTGAGAAATGAAGGTTTTATAAAAAAAAAAAACTAATGATGCCAAATACTATTTTTAAATTGCAAAAAAAAAATTTCAATAATCTCCCATGCACATGTTGAATTTAATTTATTTAAAGGACCTCCTCCAAAAAATGTTCAAGATTTACCATTTGCATTTTTTCAAAGTAAGATTAAAGGTAAGAGACTCTTGGGACTTTCTGGCATCATCTCTAATTCCTATTTCTCAGGAGCAGACTCAGTCTCATCCCTAATTTGGAAGCTTCAATCCTAATTACACACTAAATCAACTCTTCCACCTAAATGCCTAAGTGGGATATAGATTAGAAATATTGCACAGAATTTGAGATGGTAATTTTTTCCTTTTAGATAGCTAGAATAAATTTTGAAGAACTGATCATAAGATCTTGAAACTTAGACCATCTGGGAATAATTTAAATGAGGTGTAGAAATGTAATTCCTTTTCTAGTTTTTGTATTATTTTTTTAAAATTGCACATTTCCTATTTCTCTCTAGGTAATTACTACTGTCTTTTTTGCTTATCACTACCAGCTAAAATTCCCCTTCTTTTAATTAGATATTAAATATGTAGTCACAGTCCATAGAATGTAAAAATGTTTTTCATAATGTTGGTCAGCTAGAGCTCTGTAATATTAATTCCTGGCACAGCTTTTGAGGTTTGATTGAAGCTGCAGTACTGACATTCTGCACTTCCTTAGCTAAGAGTATTGATAGGATGAAGGTGGTCTTTGAAGTTTGCCTTTAGCAATAAATTCTCCATTGCCTTTCAGAAACAAGTCGGCCTAGGATCAGCAGCTACTCTGGACCCTTCTTAACAGAAAAGCTAAGTGCAATTTGCTGTTTTTTGGAAAAAGAACTGAGGCAGCTACATGGAACAATGGATAAGAACACTGGTCCTGGAATCAGGAGAACCCGAGTTTGAATCCGGTTTCAGACCTAATACTTATTAGCTATGTGACTATAGCAAATTACTTAACTCCAATAATCTTGCCAGAAAAAAATTAAGAAAAAGAATAAGATCAAGCAGAGAATTTGGAATAGAGGCCAAAAAAAAAATAATAATACCAAGGAAAGAACAATGGTTTTGGAATCACAGGACCTAGGTTTAGATCCCACTTCTGATACTTTTTGCCTTTGGGAGTTTGAGTCATTTAATTTTCATGGGTTTCAGATTCCTCATCTATAAAATGAGGAAATTAAACGCCTCTGAGGTCTCTAAAGACATGAAAATCTGATGATTCTGGTTTAAACTCAAGTAAATACAATGATATCAACAATAGTCCCATTCAATTTTATTGTTTAAGGTCAGTTCTTGAGGTTGGAAAGTATTATGACATCACAGATTTTGAGAATTGCAAGGGATCCCAGAAGCAACTAAACATGCTTGCTGTAACAGAAGGCATAACAAGTAGGCACTCTAGAAGCCTCCAAGAAGATAGGACCCATCTCCCTTTTAGGTGAACCATTCAGTTTTTGTATAACTCTGATTGGCCCAACCTGAACTTAAACTGCCTTCTTCAACTTATATACCTGGTTCCTATGTTGGTCTTCTAGGGTCAAATAAAACAAGGAGGGGTTACCTCCTCTTCATGAGAGATTTTGACCATGTCATTCCAGTGTCCTCTCTTGTCCAAGCTGAATATCCCCAGTTCCTTCAACATCCAGATGGTGTGAACTTCAAGCCCTGAGCTATCTGGCAATCACTTTTTGGTTATGGTGAGTAATCATTTCACTTATAACTTAATATATAACTTCTGAAGTCCCTTTCAGCTCCCAGAATCTGTTTCTGTAGTTTTATTTGAGTTTATTCTGCTTGTTCTACTCTGAATACTCTACAATTTACCAGCATCCTTGTTAAACTGTGACATCTGATAAAAAACACAATGCTCCAGATCATCATAGATATTTTAAAAATATAAAATTCCCTTCTAATGAGAGACAACTTGGCACAGTGACTAAAAGGCTTTCTTCAGAACTGGGAAGACTTGGGCTTAAATCCTGTTTTTGTCACATGCTATAAATGTGACTCTGATTAAATCACTTACCCTCTCAGTGGTAGAGGTAAACTGTAGCCTGAGAGTCAAATCCAGTTCTTGCTTGTTTGTTTATAAATGGAAAAAACATTCTTAGCTTGTAGAATGCAGAATGCAAAAGGCTGGCCAGCTTTTCCCCTGTACACTATATTTTGCCAACTGTTGGAAGTTCTCCAAAGCTATACATTACAATGAACATACCAACCTACCCTGATAGAAGGTAGTTCCCATATTAGAAATTCTTAATTCCTATCAGTGAAATAATAAGTATGTTCCCTAGCCCACTGATCAGTCCAGTCAAAAGCTAGAAAACTGACATGAAGAAACATGGTATCAAAGAAATGTTGAGTTCACATTAGCATGAATAGAAAGGAAATAAAGCTGTTTCTAATGAACATAGTTCATGAATATAGTTCAGTAAACCGTAAAAGTTAGCAAGGTTTTAAAAAATAGTCTTCTAAAATGAAAAAATAAGATAAAAATGAAGCATATTACCTTGTTATTTTCACCCACTGCCTCTTTTAAAGCAATCTATAAAGTAAGGTGAATCTCAGAGGGTTTGTTCCTAACTGTAAAAAATATGGATAGGGAAGATGTAGAGGAAACCTTCCTAACACATAAATGGAACTCATTGGGACTACATCATCAAGGGAGGGAGAGGGGCTCCCAAATTTGTGGTTTTCCCTGAGGTGATGAGGATTGTCTAAGATGAAAAATGAGGTAAATAATTTTAAACTCTGATTTACATTGATTTCATCTAATATGATGGGAATTTTTACCTCATTCATTGCTTAGGATTACCACTCATCTTGCTGACCTATAGACACAGATAATATGTCTACCTGTCTCTCTGTCTCTGTCTGTCCTTCTCTGTCTTTCTGTCTTTCTGTCTCTGTCTCTGTCTATGTCTATGTCTATGTCTATGTCTCTCTCTCTCTCTCTCTCTCTCTTTCTCTCTCTCTCTCTTTCTCTCACACACACACATACACACACACACACACACACACATACACACACACACATTCTCTCTCTATATATAATGTGGTTAAGTCTGATAATTAGGTAAAATTTGAAAATAATGCAGAGTAAGCGACGATAATCTCAGTGATCATTAAACACTCTTTTCATTCTGAGTCATAATAATAAAATCATTGCATGTTTGAACTGGAAATCATCTAACCTCACTCTGTCTTTTCACAGATAAGGAAACTGAAGGCGAGAGGGATGATGAGTTACCCAAAGTGAGCAGAATTGATACAAAATTGCAGATTTTGACCCCCAAGACAGTATCCTTATGTCGACAAGTTGTTGCCTATATGGAATATTCTATTCGTACTTCTGTTCAGGTGATACCCCACAAGTGAAGACATTGCCCTCGTGATGCTGTTGATCCCCTTTGAAAACAAGGGATCAACAATAACAAGCATTCTGCTCCACATGTGGAATGCACTTTTTCATCTTCTCTGCCTCTTAGAAACTCTAATTTCCTTCGAACAACTGTTCACTTGATCCCCTCTAAAAAGAACTTTCAGGCCTTGATTAATAGTGTTCCTTACCTCTTAAAATTGTTACATTATTTTGCATATAATTTGTATTTACTTAATGGTGTATATGTTGTAAACACACACATACACACAGAATCATATTCTGTAGAACAAACTGAGTCAGAAGCTATTTTTTCCTTTTATCTCACTAGGGCCTGGATGACACATACATGTATATTCATAATATACATATACATACATATATACACATACATAATATGGAGCTTAAAAAAAGAATTATTTTGTTGAACTCAATTGAATTGAATTGAATTGGGTAACATCATTATCTAAGATTAGCCAGCTGTTTCCCTTCCCTTTGGTAAGCTGCATTTAGCAGAAATCCCTGGATGTTCATTGTTCTTGCTTTATTCTCAGGGGTCTCTTCTACCTACCCTGTGGGAATTTTCAGGAAACTTCCCAGCTCCATGTTAAATACAAATAGTAATAATTTAAGAGTAGAGACTCTCCAACACATGAATTCCTTAGAATGAGGAATTTATCCAAGCTATTTTGTCTCATCCTCATGGACACCAGCCAATAAACAATATAATAAGCTATCGATTAGAATATGAGAATATGAAAATATCATGTGTAAATTTCATCAAATATTTTTTATATATACCTTTGAAAGAGAGTCTAATAAACACTATGAGAAAAGCTAAACTGCAGATTTTATGTTATCTAAAAAATAAAAAAACAACTTGAACATAGTCATGTATGTTCATTGTACTCTTGCAAGTACAATGTATACATTGTACTCTGGGCTCCAAATGCCTGATAGACATCCTCACTTGGACAATCTTGGATTTGAACATCAACATATCAAACTCCTCACCTCCAAATAAGAAGTAATCCTCTTTCCCCCTAAACCAACATCTCCTCCAAACGTCCATATGTATCTTTAAAAAAGCATCCTCTTCTCAGTCTTTAAAGTTTACAACTTTAGGATTATCCTTGAGTTTTTTCAATTCTTTATTAAAACAAAGTCTTTTCCTTCATAACATCTCACAACTGCCCCTTCTCTCCACTCACATGGCCAGTATTAGAGTTTAGACCCTCGTTATCTCTTGCTTGGTCCATTTTTATAACCTCTAGTTGGTCTCAATATCCTTCTTATAGATATTATAGATAATAATAGATTAAGAATTAATAGATTAATTAATAATTAATTATATATAATTCTTATATATATTCTTATATATATATATATTATATTGTATATATATATTCTTATATATAATTATTCCCCTTTTCTGGCCATGACACTTTTATGTGCTAAATACAAAAATACATTAGTACTTGGACTCCTCTTCACACACTGTATGCTTCAGTCAAACTAAACTGCTAACTCATCCCCTATTTTGGCATTCCAAAGTTGTCCATTTCAACAGGTCAGCTGCATGTTTAGAATGCCCTTTCTCCTCATCCCTGCCTCTAGGGAATTCTTAGTTTCTTTCTCTGGAGTTTTCTCCTCAGTAGAAGCCCTTTGAGTCCTCTGTGTTGTCAGCATTATTTCCCTCCTCAGATGAAGCTATGGGGACTGGTGTATGTATGTACTGGCAGCTACATGACACAGTGGATGGAGCATTAACTCTAGGTCTGGAGTCAGGAAGTTATGAGTTCAAATCTGACCTCAGATACTTATTGTGTGCCCCTGGACAAGTCACTTAATCCTGTTTGCCTCATTTTCCTCATAAATAATAACCTAGAGAAGAAAATGATAAAGCACCCCTGTATCTTTGCCAAGATACCCCCAAATGGGGTCACATAGAACAGCAACAAAAATATGTATATTTTATATACATATAAAACATGCATAAGTACAGTATATACATATTTGTGTATATACTAGTATCCCAGAAAATGCTAATACATATATATATGTATATGTCAAAAATATCTATGTATATGTATATGCATGCAGGGACCATTTCTTTTTTCTCCTGCAATTTTAGCACCTAGTACAGTGCCTGGCACATTATAATCACTCAACATTTTTTAGGTTTATTTGAATTATCATCATCATCATTATTACTATTATTCATTACAATATAGTTTGCATTTACATTTATAAAGCACTTTCATGTAAATCATCTTGTTTGATTCTCATAACAACCCTATGAAAGAGGCAGTAAAAATTACACTCATCCATGTTTTATAGAGAAGGAAACTAAAAGCTTGTGTTTCTAAAAGATTGACAGCATATTAATGATGTTGGAAAACTACTGAATGAGACTAACAATAGCAATAACTTGGATTTATATAGCACTTTACAGCTTAAAAGCATATTATATATATATATATATATATACATATATATATTACCTCATTTGATCAGCAAACGCCCCTGATATAAAATATTTTTTAATACATAGGGGAAAACTATATGATGCATATACTAAAGCTAGAAAGAAGACCATATCTTCCTTCTCTGCTCACATGTCTCCCATTTATTTGAAAAAAAGTATTAATATTCCCTTGAGATACAGAAAAAAATCACATTACAGTATTTTATTTTTTATTGCTTATAGTGTCAGCAAGAAAGATGGAAAATATTGGCCATAAAAATAAATTCAATATACAACCAGTTCAAAAAACATTTCCCATCAAGTGCCATTTGAAAATGGAGTAAGTTCTATAGATCTAAGGTGGGGAGGGATAGGATAACTTCCAAGCTGAAAAAATTACATTGTAGATCAGACTATTAAGATGTCACATTAAAACTCAAGCAAGAGTAATTTATTTATTTTATTTCTTTTTTAAAAAAATATGAGTGGCCAGGCAGGTTACTACATATCTGTGCTCATGTTATTATTATTGTTGTTCTCATTATTATTCATCTTTCATTTTAAAGAGAACCAGTGAAATCAAGGAATTAACATCTTGACTTCTCCATGAATGGGATTTAATAGAAATTGAACTGTGCAAAATCATCAGCCTCTCTCTCTCTTCCAGAGTCCAGTGGCAAAACAAAAGTCAAGATGACTGATAAAGGTCCTGAATGTTGACTGACCAAGCACTGAGTGTTCCACAATACCTAGTTCAGCCACTTTCATGACTCTTGGAGAACAAATTATTCTCAGCTGCCCATTCCTCTAGAGAAAGTTTTCACATGCTTGGAGTAGACATCTCCCTAACTCACTAATGTGTCTAAAGCCTGTGTTTTACCATGAACTTGTTTTAGTTCATCTAATACACCAAAGTGTGGCTACTGAACATGCTACAGATTTTTGGAGCCAGAGATGAAAAAAGTTGGGTGAGAGGTGAACTCCACTGGTACAAAAGCAGTCCTAAAAAGGGTTGCTCCTCTCTGAACATGGAGGCTGAAGCTAGTGGATCACCAGAGGTCCAGAGTTCTGAACTGTAGAAGGGCTAAAATAACAACTTTACTTAAAAAAAAAAATAGACAGGAAGGTGAAAAGATTTAGAGTCAGAAAACTGAATTTGAGTTCTAACTCTGTTATTGATTTACTAAATTACTTTGGAAAGTTAAATGAGATAGGAGAAACTGGACAGATTTCAATAAATTTTTGAACTACTGGATGATAATTATTTTCATATTTTTAATCCTAAATCAATCTGAGAATATATATATATATATATATATATATATATATATATATATATACACATACACTAAGATCCAGACAGGCAGTCTATATTTATACATATATTAAAGATGCCTGAGTGGTCAAAGCTAGCTAGGTCAGAGCACGAACTGATAAGTTATACAGAGAATACATTTTATATAGCTATGCCAGAGCATAGTCCTGAGAGGCAAATGTGCATTGATACCCATCTTACTGTCCTTCCTCCTCCAGTGCCCATGTCAAGGCAAATACTTCTGCTTACAGAAAAATTATATGGCACATACTGTTTATAATCAGATATAAAATCTCTGCCTGAAAATGGAAGATTAGCCCTGCCTCCTCCTCAAAACTCTCATGGTTGCCAAAATTAGTCCTTCAAAGGCTTGACTCTCACTTTCAGGGTCAACTGAAATTCTAGTCTCATAGGTTCCATATTAACTTAGTTCCTATCTTTCTATCCCAAATTGGGAAGATATCATCAAAAACCTAGATTATTTGCTGTTTACATTAATACTTTGCCTGTAAATATGTTTAGAAGAATTGCACATGTTTAACCTATATCAGTTTGCATGCTGTCTTGAGGAAGAGGGAAGGAAGAGAAGGAGAAAATTTTGTAACACAAGGTCTTGAAAAAGTAAATATCAAAAACTATCTTGGCAAGTATTTGAAAAAATAAAATGCTATTAAAAATTAAAAACAAAAATAAATAAATAAAAATAAATAGCAAGATTTTTAAAAATTGTCAACTCAACTAGGCCAGGAATTTCTTGTTTCTTTGGTTTTAGAGTTCAAATAGAGTTCGTTTATGGTTTACTTAGTTTCTTGTTCTAAAATAGCATTGCTTAATTTCCCTTTTTTGTTGTTATGTCAAAATGGGTATATTTTTCTAAATATCACTAAGTTTTTTCAAAGGTGCAAGCTGTTTTTGAGCAAGATAAATCTTTTATCTTCAATTTTTTTTGCCTGTGCCATGTTATACATTAGATAGTTCAAATGATTCTGAAATAGAATTTTCTAATTCTATCTTAACCTAGAAGGCACTATACTCCTATTTTAGCTATGATGGTCCAAATTGCAATAAGTTTCTATGGCAAGCATCTGAACGTCAGTTATATAAAAAATATGACAGGGATACTAGAGGATTAACGTAATACTGCAATGTAAGTTTTGGATTCCCTTCCATACCTGAAAGAGTATATTGTAGACTTGGGCAAAATATATTAATCAAATAATAAACTCTTTCAAGTATGCACAACCTCTCTGTGTATAGCATCCTGCTTCCTTAGGTCTATTTACATATCACAGAATCCCAGTCTAGAACTGAAAGAGAATTCTAAGGACATCTATTCCTACTTCCTTCATTTTAAAGATGAGGAAAGCAAGACCAAAAGAAGTTAAATAATTTACCCAATATCACAAAGGTTAAAAAAAAAAGCGGGAAATCTGGTGTTTGAACCTTAGCCCTCTAACTCAAAATTTAGTGTATTTCTCACTGTACCACATTGTTTCTACTCAAAACTCTAACTAAAAATCAATTCAACAAGGATTTTTTCAAAGCTATTTGTGTATCCAGAGCTGTGATTGAAAGCATAGAAAACTCAAATGAAATGGAAGATACAGACTCAAGCTTCAAGAAATTTGTAATCTTGAAGAGACGATTCGTATATATGAAATAAAATAGGATATTACCAAGACAGACTAGTACAGACTGTAAGTGTTGTACAAGTTTGAAGATAGGAGAGATCAATATGATTACCATGATTAGAGAAAATGTCAGACCTTGAAGAAAATGTAGCATTTAAATTATAGAGAGAAAGGTAAGGAGTGTTCCTGGTAGAGAAATCAGAATGGAAAAAGTAAAAAACCAGAGCAAACAGATCCAATATTATAGGGACAATGACCTTCATTCTGAGTACTTACTGTTGTCACTCACATAGAAAGTTCTTGTGGGAGATCAGTGGAAAATGAAACTAGAGAACCCAGATTATGGAGAGCTTTCAACATGGGATTGAGTATTTTAGATACAATCATATAAACAGATCCTTGACTAGAGGAATTGCAGGAGGAATATGATATTTCAGGAGGATTATCCAGGCAAACAAAAGATTAGGCCATTGATAATAATCACTGAACTTTAAGAAAGAAAGAAAAAGGCAGAAAGAGAAGGAAAGGAGAATTTTTATAGTTACTGTCTTTTACTAAAAAAAAAAAAAAAAAAGGGGGGGGGGAAGGGGGAAATAGTTGAAGCAAAATCCCCAAGACTGTTACAGCAGAGATATTTGGAATATGATTTCTTATCTTGATCATTTTAATTATAAATTTGTCCTTAATGAGATATTATCATTAACATTCAGGATCCCAGATTGGGAAGAAATAAAGGAATAGGATATGAATCATGGAATCTCAGAAGGTGGGAGAGATCATAAAGGTCATCTAATCAAAACCTCAGATACACAAAGATCTCTATTACAACACAGGTCAGAAGAGGTCTACCAGTCTTTGCTTCATGATCTCTAGTAAGGGTGTACTCAATAATGGCAGAAGCAACCCATTCAATTTTGGAATAGTATTGATCATAATATTTTTCTTCCCGTTTTTTAGCTTTGTCTCCTATGTCTACACATTTCTCCTCCTTTCTTACACATCAAAAAAAGCTTTAGCTCCTTTCAAGGCTCAGTTCAAATGTCATGTGTATCTTGTATCCCCTCATTAAAGGGGAAATGACTTTTGTTTTTGTATTTGTACATCCAGTGTCTTGCATAGTTCTGGGTACATAGTAGACATTTAACAAATGTCTGTTGAGATTAAAGATATTTAAATAGAACAACTCTAATCCTCTTCTATGTGACAGCCTTCTAAATACTTAAGTAAAACTCTTAGGCCTTACTGCAAAATGGTAATCATCAAAATAATCTGATACTGGATAAGAAATAGAGTGGTTGATTAATGAAATAGACTAAGTATACAATGTATAGAAGTAAATGACCACAATAGTCTTTGATAGACACAGAGATTTCAAATATTGGGAAAAGAATTCATTATTTGACAAAAACATGGGAAAACTAGAAAGTAGTCTGGAAAAAAACTAAGCACTAGCAAACATCTCATATTTTATATCAAAATAAGATGAAAATGAGTACATGACCTAGACATAAAGAGAGATATCATAAGCAAACTAAAGGAACACTATAAAAATTATTTATCAAATATATAGATAAAGGAAGAATTAATGTACAAACAAGAAACAGAGAATATCACAGGAGGTAAAATGAATCATTTTGATTATAGTAAACTTAAAAGTTTTTACACACAAAAAAGCAATTCAGCCAAAATTAGAAGTGTAAGACTGGGAGAAATTTTTATAGCAAGTTTTTCTGATACAGGTATCATTTCTTAAAAGCTTGGAACTATTTTATAAATTATTTATAAATTTAAGAGTCATTCTCTAATAGATAGTCAGAGGATGTGAAGAAAACAATGTTACCAATAACCATATAAAATATTCTAAATCACTAATAATTAAAGAAATACAAATCAAAACCACCATTTCACACCCATCATATTGGATAACATTACAGAAAAAGAAAATGACAAATGCTAGAGGGGATGTAGAAAAACACTAATGCATTGTTAGTAGAGTTGAGAACTGATCCAATGATTCTGAACCAGTTTGGAATTATGGAATGATGATCAAAGAACTATAAAATTCTGAATTACCCTTTGGCCCAGCAATACCATTACTAGGTCTGTATCCAAAAGAGATCAAAGGAAAAAGAAAATGACCCATATGTACAAAAATATTTCTAGCAACTCTTTTCATGGCAACAAAGAATTGAAAAATTAAGGGATGCCCATCATTGGGAAACCACTGAACAACTTATGGTGTATGGCTGTAATGGAATATTATTGTACTAAAAGAAATGTTTAAAGAGATGATTTCAGTTCTTCCAATAGATGATTATATGAAATAATCTCGAGGACCTTGACAATCTTGGTTGACTTTCCCTAAATTCCATCTTATCTTTCTTAAAAAAGCAGAGTCCAAAATTGATCCAGATCATGTCTAACTAAGGCAGACTACAGTGGTAATAAAATCTCCCAAGTCTGAGACATAATGTAGCCCAAGATCACATTACAGCTATCCCTTCCACATCAAAGGGGTTAGGGGGATGGGCACCCCTATGATCTGGAAAACCTGCATAAAAATTTCAGTCATTTTTTTCATACCAGAGAAAATGTCTGAATTTTTTCTTTTCTTTTATGGGGTCTCATTGCAAAATTTGGATTGCTATTATACAATTCTGTGCATGCATGCTATGCATTTCTGAGTTAATAAACTCTTTATTGTCTATTAGCTTTTGTGTGTAATCTATAGCTTCTGCAAAACCCCCAAAATATTCTCATTTAATTTCTCATTCAAACCTGTGATATTTCAAAACCTTGATGGCAAAAGTCACAATGTGAAAGGGAAAAAAACTACAGTTATTTCAGCTGCCATATAAAATTTCAATTTAAGGCATGCCTTAATTTTCTAGCTCTTTGTTACCATGAAAAAAGTTACTTGAAATATTTTTTGTACATATGGGTCCTTTTCCTTTTCCTCTGATCTCTTTTGGATATAGACTTAGAAATGGTATTGCTGGGCCAAAAGGTATACAGAATCTGCCAATATTTCCAGATATTTGCAAACTGCTATCCAGCCATGCCTTGACCACCTTACACTACAGTTTATTTTTTAACCCAAATGTAAATTCTTAGAGACATATACATCAATGCATATATACACATGCATGTATTTATCTATATATAAATAGATTTTCCTATTAAGTTCCTTCTTATTTAATCCAATATAACATTCTAGTCTATCATGAATCTGATGTACTACATCCACCTCCAAATTTCATGTTGTCTGCAAATTTGATAAGCATGTCATTTATCCTTTGTCCAACTCATTAATTAAAATGGGAAACAAGTCATAGATCTAATGGAGTACTAGAGATCTCTTTTTGAGTTGACATGAAATCTTTAGTGGCTATTCTTTGGGTCTGATCATTTAACCTTTTTCATAGCCATCATATACCTACATGTGAAAAAAACTTATCAAATATTTTACTACATTGTACATAAATTATAGATTCCACATTCTCTTAATCTACCAGTCTACTGACCCTGATGAAGACAATTAGGTTTATCTGGTATGATATATCCTTGATGATGCTGATTTGGTTTCTTACAACAGCTGTTTCTTTTTCTAGGTGTTTACTACTAATTATTGGATTAATAAAATGTTTAAAAATTTTATCCAGAATCTTAGTAAAGGTCAATTGGCCCTAGTATAAAGATACCTTTATTTTTCTTTCTTTTGTTTTGTTTTGTTTTTGTTTTGGAAAAATTAGATGTTTAGTCTTTCCCTATCCTGTGATGCCTTTCTAGTTCTTCATAATCTTTCAAAGACTCAAAGAAGTGACTTAATGATCAAAGCTGTTATTATCCTGGGATATAGTTCATCTGCACTTACCGACTTGTATGCCTCAAGGGCATCAAGATAGATCCTCGATATCTTTTCCTAATTATCTTAGTTCAACATTTTTATTCTATTCTTTTCAATCCAGATAGCATTTTCCTGTAAAGAAAACTGAATGATAAATAAGAGTTGAATAATTCAACCTTCTCTTGACAACTATCATCTTCTCATCTGCCTTTTGTAACAAAAAGATAAAAGGAAAATATTTTTGTTTTTTGAGAATTTCAGCTTCAGTTAATTTTAAGCTTTATAGCTCCTCATGATATCTTTTTCAAGATTTTGCTACCATGTATTTTCTTCATCCTCCTGAAAGAAATTGGACTAAGTGGTATCTGACCTCACTTTTAGCTATAGATTTATAGTTCTATGAACATTATTTCTCATTTCCACTTTTATTTCCTTGCCCACAATCCAGCTTATGATCTTCTCCATACTTTACTCCCCAACACATGCTCTTTGATGCAGTGATTCTAGAGTCATTGCTATTCTATAAAGAAAAAAACATTTTTGCCTCTAAGCATTTCTCTAGGGCTTTGCCCTACCCCCCACCCCAATGATACACCTTCCCACCCCACCTGGAATGCTCTCCCTCCTCATTTATGCTCAGTAGTTTCTCTGACTTCCCTCCAGTTCCAACTAAAATCCCGCCTTCTATAGGAAGCCTTTCCCAATACCTCTTAATTCTAATATTTTCCCTCACTTCAATATTTCTTCTATATCATATATATGTGTGTGTGTATCTTGTTTGTATATGTGTCTTCACCTATTGCCTCCTTCATTAGATTGTGTGCTTCTTTGTTAAGGGACAGGTCAATTCTCCAAGAGCTTCCACAGCTGTGAATCATAACATCTGAAGGAGCTGCAAGGCAGTCTTTGCCAACACAGGTGTTATGACCTGGGAATGAAATAAATTGGAGGCAGAGGGAAGAGGAGAGAGGTCAGACAACACAACAGCCTCTCAGTCAGAGAACAGCAATTGCCTCTCAGTCTCCTTGTATTATCCTCTCACAAAAGGATCTCCATTCTGCAGGTCTGGGTTGGATCTCCAGCAGCTACTGTCAGATGGCTCCCATGTCTTCTAACAGCTCCCATGTATCAGACATTTCCTGAGAGCAAAAATTATCTTTTGCCTCTTTTTGTAACCCTAGCATTTAGCACAGTACCTTTCACATACTAGGAACTTAATAAATTTTTATTCACTGACTTTCATATATGCCATGTTAAAGTCTAAATTGTTCATTAGTTTGTTCTGTATCCAAGTCATTCTTCTTAGCAAATTCCTGCTTCTCTGACTCATGGGAAATGTCTCTAATAATATTTTTGGAATTTCCATCTTAAGCTTCTTTCTGAACTGATTTCCCCTGAAGAATTTGAAACCATAGATACCATTCTATCTAATTTTAAAAGATCTACTCTTTCAAAATCTATCAGACAATAAATGCTTTTTCTCCTTTTTTATCACAAAGTTTAAGATAGAATGGTCACTTTCGTCAGTATGCTCATTATTTCTCCCCTAATAATGAATCACTCTTTGTAAAAAATCAGATTCTAAATGGGATTGCCTCTTCTTTCTTTCCTGTTTTGAAAGATGAAACCATTAAATCAAAAAAAATATCAGTTACAATCTTCGAGGAAGAGAGAAAGAGAAAGAGAAAAAAGAGAGGGGAGAGGGAGGGAAAGAGGAAGGTAGAGGGAAAGAAGAAGGGAGAAAGAGAGAGGTAGGAAGGGAGGGAAGGAGAAAACTGTTGTGAGCTCCTCATCTATTTCTTCTTTCTGTTTAGGTGTATTGTAACATAGTCAGGTGACAATATCTGTTTCTGACTCTCTTGATCTTCACTCAAATATTTTCCACCAAGGTTTCCCCATCTATCTGGTTCCTAGATTTCTCAAATGAATATAATTTCTTGCTATATATTATTATCCCTCTTCTTATTGATTTGTTCCTTTTGAATAAGGCAATTAAAAGCGCAAGAAAGGGACTGAAGGCAAAAGAATTGCTTGCATGACTGAGTGAGAGAGACCTCTCTGTGCTTCAGTCTCCTTTGTTAAAGAGAAAAGAGCTGCCCTATAGCTCTATAATGCTAAATCCAACTTGAGAATTAGAAACACCAAAACCATGGAACAGCTGAAAGCATATTACCTCAAACTTTTTAAACTCTGATTGTAGGGACATTGGCAAAAATGAAATTTTCACAAAGAAAATATACATAATATATGAACATTTTTGTCTCGTTTCAAAATAAGCATTTACTTTCTTCAAAATTATCCAACTGCAAAGAAAAAATGATTTCTCAGTAAAGAATAAATTCTTGTTCATGCCAGTATATCTCAAGAGGGTCTTGTTTTGAAATCTGAGCATCTCAGAACTACTTTCCTGCCAAATAGAAATGCCATTTTGAATAGAAAGAAAAGATTACCAGCTGAATTATGAAATTCATTTTCCTTATGAAAAGTCATTTATAAAAATTCAAAACTATCTACAACTAACTGGAATTTATAAGCCTGACACACTCTGTGTTAAAAAGAAACCCACCTTCTAGTGACAAAAATAAATATTACCTAGATGTACCATAGTCCTGGTGATAAAGGTACACAGGAGAAAGAAGATAGTGTGGCATAGGGGAAACTTCTGCTCACTAATGAGTCTCAGTTTCCTCAAATGTAAAAAAGAGGAATTTGAGTCAAAAAGTCTCTAACATCTCAATCAGTTCTAGATATGATCTTTTGATCCATCAGTATATTCTTGACTCAAGAGAAACAGTGGAAGAACCAGCAATTGGGAGTCAGGAGTCCTGAGTTCTTTAACGAAACAAGATGTAACAAAAGCCCAAACACTGTGTGAAGTGACAATGTTACTAAAATTCTCCCAAAACACAAAATTAAAATAACATTTAAAAAACTAGGTTCAGTAACACTGCACAAGGAAAACCTTCATTACCAAAACATAGTCCACAAAGACCCATCTCATCTTGTAAAAATGAGTCCTTGTCATTGAATGGCTCTTCTACTATTTGTGCAGTCAAGAAAATGATGTGATAATGTGCATGCATGGGTAAAAAGGAAACACAGTACTGAGTATTCAATAGACAAATGAATTAATAGTCACGGTATTATGAATAAAAACTTGAAATTGAGGGAGCTGTGAAAGCTTATTGAATTAAGTCAAGATGAGCAAAAGCAGCAAAAGAAAAAAAAAAATAACATCCCTAAGTGAAAAATATATGTATCAATAATGTCTATATATACCTTGGTTTTCTGAAAAGTATCTAAGAAGACATGTACATTTTAAATTTCATAAAAATTTTACAAAATTAAATTTTACAAAGTTCTTTACAATTATGTCATTTCATCATCACAATGACTCTTTGGGATAGGCATTATTGTCATACCCCTTTTACAGATGAAGAAACTGAAACTGAGCAAGGGTAATTGACTTATCCATCATCTCACAATTAATAAATAACAGAGGCAGTATTCAAGCATACTATTCAATATTTCAGATTATAACCCATTCAAGTCTAACCTTCTATATTACCTTTTCCATGTCTTTCCATAAAACTTCAACAATGATTCCTCCAAATATTCTGGAAACTTTCCCAAAGTTAGATGTTCTGATCATCTAGTAGATGGATATCAGTAGATCACATGAATATCTTATGAGTCTTCCTTTGTTCTTTTGCTCCTGATTTTTATTTTTTTCACCCCTGTATGTCTTTAAAGGCATGCTCATGAACATAAATGAATAAAAAGATTACTCCAAACTCCTGTAGTTTAGCATCATGGCCATTATATCCTTCTATCCCTTTTACAGAGGAGAGGAAAATATTATAAAATATAGGCTGGTATAAGGATCAAGTGAGATAGTAATCATAAAAAATATTTTTTGTAAAATAAATTGCAATAAAATGAAAAAGCACTTTACAAATAAATAAAAATTCAATCCATTACTTTTTTTGTTAATTTTTTCCCAAAAATATAATTTTTCTCCTCCCTTAACAAAACCCTTAAAGGAACGTCTATCTTGTTCTAATGGGGGAAGACAACATATGAAAAGAAGTTAAAAAAATTGAGGATAAGGTGCCAGTAAGGGGCATGAAGCTAGAGACATGCAATGAAGCCTTGAAGTTGAAAAGTAGTTTCTTAGGGAACAAGATAGATGTATCTCCAGTGCTTTGCACAGTGTCTGGCACAACAGGAGCTTAATATATGCTTATTGACTAAGTGGTGACAAGTTTTCCTAACCTTGGGTAGAGTCATCCTTTAATATCGCATGAGTACTTCATTATCAGGCCTATATCTGAAGCCATTTCAGCTCTATTAGGACCCTTCAGAGAGTGTAATTTGCTAACATAAGCTGTGTGAACCCAGGATAGCTCCATGGCCATGTGAGGCATCAGAATAGGATTTAAGTAGAGAAATGAAATATTCTTACTGAATTAGAAAATCTGGTTTTTCCTTTGACTGCAGGTGGGAAAGCAATATAATATAGTAAAAGAAGAGTGAAGTTAGAATTACAAGACGAGTTCAAGACCTAGAATTTACTAACTCTGAGAACTTAATAAAGTCAATTAATTTCTCTAACCTTTAGTTTCATATCCTCTCCAAAATGGATAATATCAACTTAATGTTGATAATAATATGATCAACTTTTAGAATTGTTGTGAGATGAATGACAGGGAGGAAGTTTCATCTTTGTTCTTTATAACTTTGGCATCTACCACAGTATTTGAAATAATGTGGGTACTTAATAAATGCTTGTTTATTAATTGATTGGTAATGCATATAAAGAGCTATATAAACAAAAGCAAGTGTCCTATTCCCATGTTTTCTCCCCATGACACTATGATTTTCAAGAATGCAGGAACTGTCTTTTGCTTTTCTTTGTACCCTAGCTCTTGGCATAGTACCTGGAACATCAAGAAACTTAATAAATGTTCATTAATTGACAAGAACTAAGAACAGAACTAAGAACAGAACTGAGGCACACATCATCTGTCCCCAAACCCCACCCCACTCACTATGACCTGGTTACATCTGCCAAGGCTACCCAGGCACTGGACCCTAGAGTGTCCCTCTCATGCCTTCACCTCCCTCCACCAACCAAAGTACTGTCCTCCCAAGCCCCTTCCCCCAGTTTGAAACATACTCTAATCTCAATTGCCCTGGATAGCTCTTTAGCCTGTTCCTGGGCTATTTAAAGGGCAGCCCTGCTGATTCTTGCATCCATCTCAGTGCTAAATGAGCTGCTCTCCCAACACAGGCATCCCACATACCCTCACACATCACCCTAGGCATTATCCCCATAATCCTGGGCATTGCCCAAGACATCTCTTGGCATTATCCCAGGCACTGCCCTTCAATAATCTCTGTCTCCCCAACCCTGGGCTGCTGGTTTTAGCTTTACAGAAATTATAGACTCTTGCCTTGTTTCAAAGGTGAGGAATTACTGACTGATAGGAGAGTGTACAGAGGTTGTTCTCTCCTCAAAACGACCTCCCTCTGACTCCACTGAATCCAATCTAAACCCGCTTAAGAGAAATTCTCTGCACCAGACCTTATAAATTGTCATGCAAGCTCTGCTTGAAAACCTGGGTTGAAAACCATTGGCTTTATGAATTCCCACTTTGAGAGAGCCTTCTTTGTTGGATTGTTTTCTTTATGTCAAATCCAAAGCTCTGCTGCAATACTGATCTCTGAGAGAGGCAGCTTGCCCTAGCTGAATCTAGACTACTGCATCATGAGCAGGGCAAGGGGAGGAGGGGACTTCTGCACCTGGCTTTTTTTTTTTTTAATAGCCTTTTATTTACAGGATATATACATGGGTAACTTTACAGCATTAACAATTGCCAAACCTCTTGTTCCAATTTTTCACCTCTTACCCCCCCCACCCCCTCCCCTAAATGGCAGGATGACCAGTAGATGTTAAATATATTAAAATATAACTTAGATACACAATAAGTATACATGACCAAAACGTAATTTTGCTGTACAAAAAGAATCAGACTCTGAATTATTGTACAATTAGCTTGTGAAGGAAATCAAAAATGCATGTTGCACCTGGCTTTTGCCTTAATTCCTGCACTCAGCTCTTGCCTCAGCTCCCACCCTGACCAGTGCCATGACAGTAACCTTGATGTTGAGCTGGATATTTGACTCCTTTATGGGAAGGCCCCAAGAGTTCCGCTAGAAAGTTTCTGGGAGTTGGAAATAGCTGAAGTCTTTCTGGGATTTAACAGTCCTTAAGGATAGACATAAGTCATAGATTTAGGATTGAATTTTAACTTTAAGGCTTTCTAGTCCAATTCTCTCATTTTATGAATGGGGAAAATAAAGCCCAGAATGGGGAAGGGTTTTGGCCCAGATTGCACAGGATAGTATTAAGTATAGCTGTGCAATAGATAGGCCATTAGATTTAGAATATGGAACATTGGAATTCACATATCCTTTCAGATACATACTGATAGAATTCATGACCCTGAGCAAATTACTCAGCCTAAAAAAGCATTAGTTGTATACAATAATCTTAAATTACAGAATTATGCTCCAGCTTGCCCTCTAAATCGTAGATTTTTCTCTAAATCATCCTGAGGGAGGGATTTGTTTATATACTTTCTCCCTATATTAGACTATGATCTTCTGGAGAACAAGAATTGACTTTTGCCTTTCTTAGCATTCCCAGCTCTTAGCATTCAACTTGGTAGCTAGAAGGTACTTAATAAATATTAATTGACTGACTATCAGGTTACAGCAACCCACCCCAGTCACTTTTCCTCTCCTCAGTCTCCCATAATGCCAAGCACATTCCTCTCATCCTAGTTCCAGGATAGCTTGAATGAGCTGGAGAAGTATTTAGATTTTTCCCAGTAAAATGGGCTCAGACTACCACTGAGGACATTCTGCCTCTGGCTGAGTCTTTCCCAACAACAATCTCCTACTCCTGCCATAGGCACCAAGCATCTCAGCTACTGCCACTGACAAAGCCCCAAGTATTACCTCAGGTAATGAGAATGATGACATGGCATTCTTCAAGCAAAGCCCCAAGATACCCTAGTAGTGCCTCAAAGGCTGCCCTACCCCCTAAAATGTCCCCAGTTAAATACCCCAGTCACTGTCCTTCCGGATTCCTGTGGAGAACTGGTTTCAGTCTTACCAAAATCACAGATCAAGGCTTGTTTCTAAGGCAGACAGATACTGAATAAATAGGGTGCAGTGATTGTTTTCTCCCAAAAAGAACCTCCTTCTAATCTCATTAAATCCAATCTAGACCTTTTCAAGAGAAATTCTCTGCACCAGCCAGATGCAGCAAATCATCATACAATCTCTGCTTAAAGACCTTGGCAAAAGTAACCCACTGGAGAGCTCCCACTTTGGGAAAGGTCTCAGTGGTTGGGAAAACCATATTGTGGCAATCTATTTTTCAAGACTAAGAGCATTTGGTTTGCAACAGATGAGCAACTAGAAGCTTCACATCTCTTTAGAGGGTATAAAATAATCCACTAATACCTAGAAAGAGGTACACCTTCTATAAAGCCCAAATGCTCTCTGAATGGAGCTTAATCTTTGCCTCCCTAACATCCCTCATGATCTGTCAGTTTGGGGAATTCTGAAAGGCTCACATTTTTTTGTCTGAGTATTGTGTAGAACATATTAAATAATAAGTATCTATAGTATATTATCCAACAAAAAGTTTTATCTTCATTTCTCAGATGTTACTTTGTTGATACTGGTAGGGCTTCAGAGAATGAGAAAAAACTTTGTCTGCCCTTGAATAATAATGATTACTTTAAATTTTACGAAATACTTTTCCTAGCAACAGTTGCATGAAGGTGATAATCCAAATATTTTTCCCCTTTTAAAACTGAGGAAACTAAATCTCAGGGACACAAAGCTGGTATTCATAAGAATAAGACTCAAATCATTATACATGGCAACAAGACTATATGATGATCAATTCTGATGGATGTGGCTCTTTTCAACAATGAAATGATTGAGGCCAGTTCCAATGATCTTGTGATGAAGAGAGCCATTTGCACCCAGAGAGAGGACTGTGGGAACTGAGTGTGGATCACAACGTTGTATTTTCACTGTCTTTTTTGTTGTTTGCTTGCATTTTGCTTTCTTTCTCATTTTTTTCTTTTTGATCTGATTTATCTTGTGCAGCAAGATACATATATTGGATTTAACATATATATTTAACGTGTTTAATATACATTGGATTACTTGCCATCTAGAGAGAGGTTAGGGGAAGGAGGGGAAAATTTGGAGCACAAGGATTTGTATGGGTAAATGTTGAAAAATTATCCATGCATATGTTTTGAAAATAAAAACCTTTAAAAAAAAAAAAATAAGATTCAAAGTAAAATGTATCCTTCCTAACTGAAGGTATAGTACTTCTTCTACTACAACATGCTGACTCTAAATGGTTAAAAATTTATGTATTAATGAAGCCCTCCAAGTTTGAGGGCCTAAAATTCCTAAGAGAACTAATCCTGATGTGCCATTTAACAAATGAGAATATGGAAATCCAGAGAGGTGAAATAATTTAGTTGTAATTACATCCTGTCTATGGCACACAGAACTCAGGACTTTGTTCTCCCAGTCTTTTCTGTGAAGAGGACTATCTTTAGCAAGTGTTACATTTTTACAAATTTCAGCACTTCAGTTACCTTTGATTACATCCAAAGATATCCCTAAACTAAATGTTGTCTGGACTTCTAGTTTGTTTTTTAAGTTAAATTAAAGAAATAAAATTTCCTTCCTACATCTCTCTCCCCATTTTGGAAAAAATAAAAATAAAATTCTATATCAGTTCATACAGTTTTTCTGGACTCTCTCTAAAACAAAGCTATTTAAATTGTGGATCATCACCCCATATGAGGCCACATCACTGAATGTAGGGAATTGTGAAAATTTTGGTAATGTTTTTGAATGCTCTATGATCTGTAGTATCAAATATTCTGCCAAGATTTAATTATTTATGTAAAAATTAAAAGTACATTCATCTCAATGGAATACAAATTGGTTTTAATCTTTAATAAATGGTAAAAGTATATATGTATCAAAGAATTGTTTTAAAATAAATTTATGATTTATTATCAGTATATGTTTGGTTTATGTACCTACTTTATATACATATATATGCAAGGTACATAAAAATTTCTCAAGCAAAAGAAGTTGAGAGAAAAAAAAATTAAGAAGCTGTTTTTAAAACCACCTCTTTCATCATGTCATACCATAATATAGTTTATTTCCTTCCTATACCATAATTTATTCAGCAATTCCTTAATTGGTAGATATCCCTTTGGTTTACAATTCTTTGCCATTACCAAATGAGCTGCTATAAATGTTTTTTGTATGCTTGAATGCTTTCCCTTTTTTTTTTTATTCTGTTGAGGTATTATCGTTGCTTCAAAGGCCATACACATTTTAGTAGTGTCATAGTTACAAATAATCATGGATTTTTATATAATTTTTTAAATTATTGTTTCAAGGTTTTTCTAAATATTAGACTACATGCTTATGAACATAATATAATATTGATAGAGTGCTAAAAAGGAAGAGAAACATTTTTTAAAAAGCTTAATTATTCTCTGATTTCAAGCCTGTAATCCCTCTGGAAACAAGGAGAAAAACTCAACTTTCCTCTATGTCCTTCCCTAGGACTATTTTTTTTTTTTTGGCTGAGGCAATTGGGGTTAAGTAACTTACCCAGGGTCACACAGCTAGGAAGTATGTGTCTGAGATCAGATTTGAACTCAGGTCCTTCTGACTTGAGGGCTGCTCTATCTACTGAACCAACTAGCTACCTCCCCCCATCCCAGCACTATTCTTAATTTAGATTTAAAATCACACAAGAAAATCAGTTCTGATGTTCTATGTCTGTATATAGAGTTATCCAAAGTAGATAAGGACAGTGTGCCCTCCTTTCCCTCTTTGTTACAGGATGGGCTATTCCAAAAATGTAAACTTACCTGAAAACAAACAAAACTAAGACGTCTTCACCATGTTATACCTATGATAAGTCATTCTGTTCCCTTAGGCTTAGGTTTAGAGGAACACTCTTGATGTTACAACCATGTCCTCCCTTCCTTTTATAAAGCTGTAAGCACGGCAAGTAAAAGGATAATTTTTTAAATATAAGGAATCTTGTTGAAATGCACCAGCACCTCTAAACTGCCATAATGGAAAGCAAATATAAGGTATCTATTAGATAACCTACTTTGATATTCTTTCCATAGCTCTGTTGTTGATAAAAATTAGTTAAATAGGATCTGACCTGGTTTTTGCTACATGAATGAAATTACTGGAAAACCAATCTGATTAGATTTTTCAAGTTTCACTAAAATATACTTAATCTTATCACTAGTAGATTTTAGCAGTTTTATTTAAAGAATTTAAAAATTATCTAGATGATATCCATGAAACATGGATGTTGGGAACGGAAGGGGGTATCTTGGGGAATGACGGAAAGGAATGTATACAAGTGCTTAAGAAGTACACAGAAGGTGCTCACTAGACACCCAGAGGAACAGATCATGGATACTATCAAAGTACTTGACAGATAAATCTACATTAGATTTCCTTATTTCTCCTATTAACATTTTGCTAGTTTTATTAGCTCTTTCTGTGTTTTGGACCTGTGACATATTCCATAAACTGTGTATCATTTCTGCTTGAATTAAAAGCATTTTGAAATTGTTAGACAATCACAAAACTATTATTAGTCTCAAAGGGGGAAATTAAAGGGTTAAGTTTTATGTTTGGCTATAACCGAATGCTGAAATAAGAAAAAAAAAAATGTGCCAATCCATAAGGTTGCAAAACCAAAAAAGGCAACAATAGTTTCTGATAAATTGCAGTAGTAGGAAAGGAGACATCTGGATGTTCTTGAAAGCAAAATAGCTTGAGGATAAAGAAAAGACTTATGTCAATATTATGTCTTCTGGGGAACAATATGTGGTAAAAAGAAGAAACCAATTATTTTATCAAGAGTATAAAAATTGGAACAATTTAGGGGAACTTGTTAGTCTCTCATGGGCTACCTGCACATTTGTATTCAGGCTTTTGTATATGACAATCAATAAACTATGGCAATCAATAAACTCTTCATTAACCTGAGATAATTTCTGCCTCCTGATTTTTATGACCTAACACTCCAAATAACACTTCAAAGGTTAATGTTAGGGGAAAATCTTGTCAATATGATCTATTGTTTCAAGGGACACATAAAGAACTATCTTAAGAAGTGGAGATGAAGCCAGGGTATATTCATTATACTGAACTCATACTTTGAATTTAACAATTAAGAGGTCTTTGGTGATCTTTAAGAGAGTCATTTTAGTGAAGAAATTTAGATAGAAGTCTGATTATAAAGGCCTGAGAAGTGAATAAGTGAACATGGAGTTGAACTCTTGGTAGAAATATGGAAAGTGAGACAGCATACTCCTAAAATCCCTGCTTCCAGGAGTTCCGGATCCAGGGGTTCTGAGTTGTTTTATACTAAATCAATTAGGTATACCAAGTCAGTGCCATTCTACCTAAGGACTACAGAACTCATCCAGGGAAGGAAGGAAGGAAGGAAGGAAGGAAGGAAGGAAGGAAGGAAGGAAGGAAGGAAGGAAGGAAGGAAGGAAGGAAGGAAGGAAGGAAGGAAGGAAAGAAGGAGGGAAGGAAGAAAGGAAAGAATTCTCATTAAAAGGTCTTTAGTCCTATCAGCTAATACTGGTCAGCTAGGTGGCTCAGTAAATAGAATGCTAGATCTGGAATTAGAAAAACTAATACTTGTGATTTCAAATGTGCTCTTTAAGATTTACTAACTATATGACCTTGTATAATTCCCTTAACCTTGTTTGCCTCAGTTTCCTCATCTGGGAAATGAACTGGAAAATAAAATGGCAAACTATTCCTGTATTTTTGTGAGAGAAAAAAACAACAGTCAGTAAAAATCAGATAGGACTGAAAAATAACTGAAAATCCTGTCAATAAAATAGAAAATAGATTAATTATTGAAGATTAATGAAATATGGTGATGTGAGCTAAACAATAATCATCTAGATTTTAAATACTTGCTGAGAAACATTTAAGCATCCATAAGCAATATATAAAATTATTTTGGAGCAACAATGGGGGCCTATTTGGAGTTAAATATAAAGAATTTATAATGGACCCAATAGTACTAATACTGATATGATAATATATCAATTTAAGGTTTGTAAACCCTTCTCATATTATGTCATTTGATACAATATCCCTATGAAATAGGTGTAATTATTATCCCCATTTTACAGATGAGAAAACTGAGGCTAAAAGAGGTCATGATCTCCTTACAGTCATACAGAGTTAATAAATATCTCAGGCAGAATTTAAATTCAGATCTTCCTGACTCCAAGTTTAACATTCCATCTAATAAGCTAAATTATTTCTAAAAGCATGGTTAAACATTTTTTCTCAGCATCTAGAAGTCAAAAATTAGGAATTATCCTTTTGGGGAAATTAGTAGGATGGAAATTGCAGAAGGTCAAGGGAGCAATGAATTCTGAGGACTATGAGGTTTATATTGCTAAAATGACTGATCATGCATAAATGGCATAAATTAAACCAAAAAAGAAAAGATAGCTGGAGAGGGTAAGTAGAGATCTAAGGACTAGGGATGCCAATGAAGGTAAAAAGCAGGTTCAGTAGGATTGAAGAAAATGAGAGGGGTAAAAAAAAAAAGGACACTGTGAATAGATGAATTTTAGAATTCAAACTTTTGAAGGTGAAACAATTCAAGATGACTGAAATATAAGGTGTGGCTATGTATAAGGTGACTGAAGTGAGATAGATATGAAAATTTGGGGGAATTAACAAGGTCAAAGAAAACTGTTGGGTCAGAGTATTTTAAGGCTAATAAACTTGGACTCTGAAGTCCCACAGGGTGATTATAAGTATTGGTGGTGAAGAAAACTAAGTCTGATTGAGAGAAAGAAAAAGTATAGGAAGAATGTAATGTATTGAGCAGAGGTTGTTAAGTGATATTGGCAAAGCAATGGTCTGGAAGCAGCAGTAGCAAGTAAAGAACATACACCACCCCTCTTTTTTGCATTTATTAAAGGAGACTGGAAGAAGAAACCACCTAAAGAGGGAGCCACAAGTAATATGTTTGGGGAAAAATACTAGATTACAGTTAATACAAGTAGGAATAAGAAACCCTGAGCACTGAGGTAAGAGCCATGGTAATACAGGAAAAAAGTATAAAACAGATGACCTGCCCTCAAGGGGCCTACACTCTCATTAAGGACACAGACTAATACATGATACAATTAAAGAATAATGCAATACAGTGTTAAAACCCACTGATTATAAGTTCTAACAGGAAGGAAAATTCCAAACAATATGGAATGAGGTGAATACAAGGCAAAATAAAAAATTTTGGTTATGAAAATTGATTATGCTGCTGCTTAATTTGAAAAACATATCTGCTTTGACACTATCTTCAAAAATTCTGCACTTTCCTTTCATTCTAAAAAAATTCCTGTTGGGAAGAATTTGAAAAACTAACTTGGCATAAGCTAATACATAAAAATAAGGAAAAGTTGAGCAATTATCTGGTTGTGTTTTCTTATGTGTTCACAAAACCATAGAATTCCAGAGTTGGTTCAGACCTTTGAAGTCTCATTTAACGCCCATAAAATTATAAATTCCCTCAATAACATCCTCAACAAGACATTTGTCCAGGTTCTGCTTGATGGACTCTAATTCCACATGTATACAACTAGTTCATCTCTAACACATACTTAAGAAACATAAGCCTGAATTCTTCTAGGCTTCTCTCAGAGTTACAGGATAAATCATAAGTCAGTTTTCCAATTTGCTCCTGTGGAAATCCAAAAAATCAGAGATAGAAAGATTGACTCATTTTACTCTGACACAGCTAATATCACAATAAATCAATTACCAAACTTTACTTATGTACTTCTGGCCTATGTACAATCTACCAAAACCACCAATACAAGGCCAAAAGGAGTGATATCACTAAAAGGTCAAAAGAAGCAAGAGATTTAGTCAAGTTTAGCAAATTGTACCACAAAAGATACAATAGCACATGTCTGGTCAAGAGTCCATCTACCAGTTTCTATTCTCTAGTTGCTTTCATTCCTTTTGAGACATTAACATATACTTGGACAAATCAATACAAAATATGGAGAAAAGAAATGTAAAATAATTTGAAGGGGTTAGGAAACTACTGGGGATACCAGGGTAAGTTTTGTGTAAGTGACACTTGATGAAACTGAAGGGATTTAGAGGTTCTAAGAGACAGAGGTGAAAAGAAGGTAGAAGCTAGACACAGAATACAGATTGAGCAAAGTCATGGAGATGGAGAATTTAGATTTGAACAAAAGAGTGAATTTTAAAAATCTTGAAAAGTATCCCAAAAAGTAGGCTTCCCCCATATGGAAAGGAGGCTTTAAAAGACAAAAAGAGGAATTTATATCTTAACATGGGCAATGAAGAATTGGTTCAGACTGGGGCTTTTGACATGGCTTTTAGGTGACAAGCAGCCTTGTTCCTGTTACTATTTTTTTTTCCAGCTATATTTACTGGCTAGAGAAGACTGGGTAGAGGGGGAAAAAATGGGCCGTATCCAGTCTTTAGGCTATGAGGTTTGTCTTCCAAGAGAAAAATTTCTGTAAGCAGAGGGTTGGAAATGCTTTAATGATCAACATCAGCTTCTTGTTAAAAAAACACAGCTTTTTATTGCTTTATAGACTTGGAGACTAAATTTTTGACAGCTTGGGTTTTATACATGAGTTCTTTTGGAAGAAATCTGGAAATTACAAATGTGATTTTTTCTTTCTAGCTTGAAAAGTAAAGTATGTTGTTTTTATTTTTTTTTTTACTTAGTAAAGTAACAAAGCTTGAATAGGTCAAAACATATTTATCAAGCACCTCAACTACACACATGGTGACTTCTGCAACTCTAGGAAAATAATTTCATGACTATGTTATGATTAACATAGCCAGACTTTCTCAGCTAGATTAATAATCCTCCAACAAAATTGGATTTTTGACATCTCCTACAGATCTAGGTGGTCAATCCAGTGACAAAGTGATCTATTTAGAATTTGGAAGACCTCAGTTCATTATCCTACTAAAAATCCTAGTTAGAATCTGAGCAAATCACTTAAACTGTCTCACCACATTTCCTCATCTTTAAAATATGGGTAATAATGGTATCCAACTCATAGAGTTGTTATGAGGATCAAATGAGTTTTTATACATACATATATATAACTTTGTAAATCTTAAAATGCCATATAAATGTAGATTTTAATTATTTAATTATTTTAATATATCTATAAATGTGTATCAAGATATCTATGTGGCACAATGGATATAGTTATAGCTTGTCAGAAAGATCTAAGTTCAAATCTAGTCTCAGACACTTACTACTTGCATGATCCTAGACAAATCATTTGAACTTTGTTGCCTCAGTTTTCCTCATCTGTAAAATGAACTGGAAAAGAAAATGGCAAACCACACTAGTATCTTTGCAAAGAAAACACTAAAAGGGGTTGTAAGTATTGGACACAAATGAAGCAACTGAATAACAAAAACATTTATGTCATTTTCTTTCCTCCATCCCATATCCTTGGGTTGCCTTCTAATCTGTCTTCTCTGTATCTGCCCCTGAAAACCCTATTTATTATCCAAATCTAAACCATACACACTTTCTATCATGTAGCTTTCTCTGATTCCCCACCTGAGAGTAAGTTTTCCCTTATCCAAATTAATAAGCTTTTATTTGTATTTCTCTTATGCACTAATATGTTAAGTGATATATTTATGTACATATTATCAGAGAAAACCAGTATTAATGAAACTTTGGACAACAATATAAATTTTTTAAGTAGAAATTATATTCAAATAATACTTCTACAGGTATTATTATAAATCTTGAGTGTAACTGTGCTATTTACTATTTGTGCTTTTATTCTATTCAATAAATATTTGTGAAGCATCTACTACATTTGAAAAAACAAACTACCTCAGCTCTTCTCAAAAATTGAAAGCACTATTCTAGATGCTCAGGATATAAGTAGACTTCACCTGAATCCTGGCCCTGCTTTCAGATATGACATTTTTCTTTCTAAGAGCTTGCACAGCCAGGCCTTCTAGAGGGTATTCATGAGTTTAACGGCACTCGCTGTTTTCTTGCTCCACTGGGGTTCTTGGAATTTCTTCAGTTTTTCTAATCTGTAAAGGCATTTAACTTCTTCCCTCTTTATCCAATAGGGATCTGAAAGGGCAAAAAGAACATAGTTTTGCTAGATGCTTATTGGACAATATAACAGGAAACAATCTTGATAAAACCTTAGGTGAAGGTTGCATATGACATATTTATTCTATAACCTTGATCTAATTCTTCCCTCTTTGCATTTCCATTATACATGACTTAACTCTCTCCTTCCTTCTGAGATGTATAGCAGGAATGAGGAATAAGAATAAGTCATCTTCATGGGATCTTTCTGTTAGATAGGTCCTTCAAATGAAGACTGGGTCAAATTTTTTTTTCTTTTTTTCCTAAAGAATATCAAGATGGATATGGGTGACTCTGTCCAATATAAGAAAACAAGGCTATCGTGGAAAGAGACAGATCCATATCAAGTAGAAAAATCTTTTTTCTTTACAATTGACACTTAGTATTTATTACTTGTACTTGAAGCATTGTTTCCTTATTTTGAAGTCAGGAAGTCAGGGTGGGGAATGGGGCGGGGGGGGGAGGAGGGGGGAGAAATAGGATATGATGAGGAAGAATATGGATCATGGAGCTCAAACCTCTTATTTTACAGATAGAGAAAGTGGGACCTGAGGTGGTTGTAACTTGATGATTTTCATACAGGTTGCCACTTGTACATGATAAGCCTAAGGAGAAAGTGAATGAGTGTGCTGTTTCAGTAGAGAGTCAATCTCAGATCAAAAAATCCTGGGTTCAAATTCTACCTCTGAAAGAGACTGTGATTCTGGTCAATTCATTTAACCTCTCAATGTTTCAGACAATTCTCTAACACCACAAGGTGCAGAGCAGGTGCCTATCTGCATTGATAAAAGCTCTCTGCTAAAAGTTTCCAACACTAAGGAAATTCATGGTTTATACCCAAAAAATATAAATAAATAAATAAAACAAGAGAGAGAAAGAGAGATGACAGAGAGAGATAGAGACAGAGACAGAAAGGCAAAGAGAGAGACAGAGAGAGAGAGAGAGAGAGACAGAGAGAGAGAGAGATGGAGAGAGACAGAGAGAGAGAGAGAGAGAGAGAGAGTTTGAGTAAGCCTAAGTATTCTGACTTCAAATTCAGTGCTTTCTTCGGTTAGGTTGTGCTGCTTCCTCTACCAGTGTAGGATTGATAGGGACTACCACTCAACCAAAATCCTGGTAGCTACTGTTTACAGACTCCACAAGCCACTCTCCTTTCTTCTTCTATCTTTGAAGAAGATATTTGGCTTACAATTGTCTATCCTCTCTAAATCTTTTCCTCATACTCAGGGACTTCAACATACATATTGATTTGCCCTGATTGATACCTGAAAGACACAGTCCCTCAATCTACTCTACTCCTATGAGTCCTATGAGCTACTCGTCCACCTCACTTCTGTCACATACAAATATAGCCATACCCTCAATCTTGCCCTCACCCACAAATGTACTACCTGACCACAATCTATTGTCTTTTTACTGTTTCTGGCCATAAACAATTGGCTTTTTACCTCTCTTTCTGCCTTTCCTTATATAATTCTACACTTCATAAATCTATACTTCACCTTAATTTCCAATCCCTTGATCCCCCCCAAAAAAAAATCTCTTGGGCCATATTCCCTGTATTACCCACTCTTTCATCTTCTCCCCATCTTGATTCCTTGGTAAAAACAAATCAACTCTATATGCCCCTTTCAAATTTCTAATTCTCTGAGATCACCAATTATGCCCAGCCAAACCTTAACCTTGTATCACTCACACCATTCATCACCTTTGTGACTACACATGCACTACTGAATAAAGATAAAGAAAAAACACAAAGCAATTTTAACTAGATCCACTGCAAACTTATTTTACATAACCCCAACTGGACCTTCCTGCTAATAAACAATCCTACCATTCCTTTCTTATCAACTGTCTCCCATTTTCCTTGAGCACTTCCAAATCTTTTCATCACTTCCCAAATCTCCCATGGCTCCCCGTCTCCCCACTCTCTCAGCTAAGAACCTTGCCTTATATTATACTTTAAAAAGAGGTCATTTACCATGAGTTCCTTCTTTTCTCTCCTTTATCTCTTAACTCAATTACCTTCTGCCACTTTCTCCTCCTTCATTCCTTTTTTATAAAGTGACTATTTTTCACAAAATCTAATCCTTCTACTTGTTCAAGTAATCCTATTCCATCGTGTCTCCTCTAACAATTTATCCCTTCTGTCATTCCCATTCTTTCATTTATTTTCATTCTCTCTATCTACCAGCATATTTCATACTTACAACAAACATGCCTGTATCTCCTCTATTCTGAAAAAACCTTCACTTGATCCTTCCATTCCTGCTAAATAACATCCTATATGTGTTCTGCCCTTTGTAGCTAAATTGCTCCAAAAGGCTATTTTACAACAAATGCTTTCACATTTTCTCTTCTCTCTTTCAGTCCCTTCCAATCTGGCTTCTGATCTTATTGTTTCACAAAAATTGTCTATTTCTAATGTGTAATATGTTCAAAATATCCTGAAAAGCAGCCTAGCTCATGATTGACTTTTTATCATACACACATAACTTAGGCATAGGCTTTCAGGCTCTATCAATCAACAAGCATTTATTAAGAGCCTGTTATGTGTTAGACACTGGGCTTGCCCTTCTGATAACAAAAATCCTTTTGTTTCTGAGACTAAGTGGCAAAGAAGTCTCAAACATTTCTTCCTTGATTACAGTACCTCCTAGGAAGCTTTTATCTTAACTTCAAAAGATAGATAATAAGATATCACAAATGATTCAGCAATGAGTCATATACCCTAGCAAAGTATTAGGATTTATATCATAACTCTATGTCACTCCCTATCTCTGACTCTAGATCTATTTAGACACACAAATACACACTAAAACATATGTGTATATATATACATATACACACACACATATATGTGTACACACCCACACATATACACATATGACATTCACAGTGGACAAATAAGTCACTTATCTGGTTTGTAATTTGTTTCCAAATATAATTCAGTAAGTGGAAATCTAGCTTTGGTTGTTTTGGGAAGGAAATCAAAAATTAAAGATTGGCTATTCTGTTTCAAAAACCACAAAATGAAAAGTTAAAATAGTTAAAATCATTGCATAGTATATCCTTTAATTCATTCATTCATCAACCAGAATGATTATTGTATAGTACAGAAAGTACTGCATTCCAAAACACAAAGATTTGGGTTCAAATTTTGTCTCTAACAATTCTCTTGATAGTTTTTAATTGTGACCCAAGCAAGTCAGTTAACTTTTCTGGACCCCAGCTTTCTCCTCTGTAAAATAGAATTATATTATCTGTGGTTTGTACCTCATAGGATTGCTGTGAGGTTCAAATGATATAATATATTGAAATCAATATCTATATATTCTATATATCTTTATAAACTTTAAAGTACTATCTAAATATTAATTTCTTATTACTATGGTGATTTAGGTTAATGATCAGATAGATTTAATAAATAAAGGGAAATCCTTAGAGAATGTTTAATTATTTGTGTTTCTCATCTGTAAATTTTTTCCTAGTTTTACAATTAGTCTGTGGTAAACACAGACTCTTGGCTCTTATTATTTAAAATGGAAATAATTACTTCCTCCACCTTAATAAACATAGTCTAGTAAAGGAGTTCTTAATTTAGGATCTGTAAACTTGTTTTTACAAAATATTTTGATGATTGCAATTTAACATTATTGGCTCCATTTGTCACCATATATATTTTGTTTTATGCATTAAAAAGTAATTGTAATAGTTTTCACCACGCTGCTAAAGGTGTCCATGAAATTTAAAAAAAAAAAAAGATTAAGAATGCTGTAGTACAATCTAAGCTCCTTGAGGGCAGAAATATTGTCTTTTTTTTTTTCTTCTTGTATCTTGATAACCTTGTTAAGTGCCTTGGACTTTTTTGGGAGGGTGGGGGACAGGAGAGGGAGGTGATAGTGGTGTGTCAGGCTACACAATAAATATTAGTTGAATTGAATGAAAACAAATGGTACATATGTTAGCACAATTAAAATAAATGATAAGAGCTGCACAAGTCATTTTAATGCAGTATCTTTTTCAGAAACATTTGTTTTTGTTCAAGGTCACATTAACTGTATGCTGATAAATTTGTTGGCAACTGACCTATGAACCTTGTAATGAAAATGAATAATTGTGTCTCTTGTCTTTTGAATTCTTTCACATCACCTATAAGTTTGCATTCCTTCACCGTTTCTAGATCTTGTATTTTCCTAGTAAGTCCTAACCTCTGCTATATACATACAAGATCGATAGATAGACAGATAGCAAATCACTGTAGTGGACAAGATAAGCTACTAAGTTGAGTATGTGTTTACCTGCAAATTTATAAACTCCATTCGCCCACATTCCCAGAAAAAGACATTTACTTTAGTTTTTGTTTTTTTGTTTTTTTGTTTTTTTTGTAATAATGAGGTTCTCCTGGCCACTGCTCCATGACCAAATTGCTACTTGCCCTATCATTCGTTCTGCTGGAGCGGTGGGAATGGTCATGCAAGAGAAATTTGGTCCTGGAGCAGCACTTGAAAATCACTATGCTGATGCTTCTGTTTACCCCCTGCATTATGGACACCATAAATATGTCTGCCTACCTGCTGACTATAAACACAGATCCTCAGTGCCAGCCACCTCTGGAGAAATGACAGGCATTTGCTTCACATGTGTTTGACAGGGAAGTCATTATGATACACTTATGACTATTTTAAAAAGACATTTGCAAGGCTACATTACAGAGAAAGGACCCCAGATGGTAAAAGTTTTGTTGCATGGTTGAATAAAAGTAGAAAATCACCTATTTTCTCTCCTATTTTCTGGCACCACAAGAAATATTGAAGAGAAAGCTCTGGTAACAAACAAGGTAATGGAATGTCCTGCATTTAAGCAGCAACTCATATTTATTCCTCTGGGGGGTTTATTAAATTATTGTACTAAGTATAATAATATATTTAAATGAATATAATTTATTTTAAAAGATGTAAAACAAGAGAAAACACTACTTCTTTCCCCATTGTTGATTTTTTTTAATCCCATACCTGTATGTGATAAGTCCAAGGGAAACATAAGAGAAAAAGAAAAAAAAAAGAAAAAAATACCTAAACTGAGCCACCTACAGATCACAGTAACTTCCACTTGAACTAAAATGCAACAGTGAAAGATTGTCTTCTCTCTCTTTAATCTATCAGTGGTGGGATGGGGAAGAATCATGGACCTTTTAGGAAACTCCAGACAAGATCAAGAGAGAGCTCAAAGGGAGGAAACTGCAGATAGTCTTTGGAGATTTCTTCTGGCATCTGAGAAAATGGAGTGTGCACTGGAACTGCCATCTTAAATCTCAAGTATTAGCTATAACTCAAGATCATCTCTTGTATCTAAAAATAAATTTTCATCCTGACATTTGAAAGAGATTTATCATTTTCACTAAGAAAATTTAGTACACTTAAGATATAGATAAGAATGGTGTTCATTTTTAGAGCTACTCCCTTTTTTACTCCCCATGCCAACATTGATGAATTGAGGAAAGAAAAGACAATTCATATTTCATTGAAGATCTAATGGCAGTTATTGTGATCAGGATGGTCAGGTGGGGATTTTTTTTAATCTTTTTTCTTCTGTTCCCCATTGGGTTTTGTCACACACTTGTGAGGCATTAAATATTATAATAATTCAAAAGTGGGGAAAGATGTACTTTTTGTTGTCTTTTAAAATAAATCATGGTGATTTAGATATTTTGTTACATTTATCATAAACTTCATAATCTACCAGAGGAATAAATGTGAACTTGGACAACATATGAAATCTCCTGGTATTAAGTCCTTGTTGCCCCAGACAATGAAATTCTCATCTAACTGATACATCCTAACTGGTTCTTGGGTTTGGCCTTGAAAAGTGTGTGTGTGTGTGTGTGTGTGTGTGTGTGTGTGTTGGGGGGCACAATTGCAAGAGATATGGAGGGAAGAGTCAAGTCACAGTCACATAAAAGGAAATCCAAAGTAATTTTTTTTTTGGTGAATGGAGACTGCTAACATTTGTCAGTCATAAAAGGTCTATATACATAGTGACTTCTGAGCTGAGCCTTCTCAGGGAGCTAAGAATCTTGAAAGGCAGAATGTAGAAGAAGAACAAATGAAAGATAAATATTATGCAGGAAGATAATAATTAGTTCTGTTTGGTCTGAATACATAATTCATGAGGAGGAATAATGTGAAATTATAGGCAGATTGTGAAAGTCTGTAAATGTTAAATAGATTAGTTTATATTTCATCCGAGATGGTAAGAAGGAGCTACTGAAGCTTCTTGAACATGGAAGTAAAATGTTCAGACAATTAAAAAATATAATGTAAATAAACTCGGAGGCTTCAATTACTGGTTTTTCTCACTATGTCAATGTATTATGACTAAGTAAATCTAATACCTGATATTTCCTCCTTTAGGGAAGTTCTTTGTCTCAGTCTATAAAGTTCTGTGAAGAGAGGGAAGAAAAGAAATTCTGGCTAGCCAGGAAGAGCATTAAAAAAAAATGACAGTTCCTATTTCAATAATAATTTATGATATAAAACAACTTTCTTTTTTCTAACAACATTGTGATACAGGTAGTATAAATATTATTATTCCCATTTCACAGATTAAAAAATTAAGAGCCAAGAATGTGAGGTATCTAACCTATGGTCACAGAGTCAGTTAGCCATGTGTCTGATGGAGCCAGCTCATAAAGAAGAGAAAGATGAAATGTTTTAAAATATTGAATTAGAAAAAAATAAACAAACAAATAAGGAATTTAGTTCTCTAGGCTGTCATTTTTCTGCACAGAACTATGGCAGATTTTCAGCAGGACCAAAGCTTATATTATCTTTTCTCTATATTTTTCCTCTGTTACTTGATGACACAGTTATTTGATCACATACAGCACCTTTTATACAAGACCTATCGTGGCTTTGGCTTTCGGGGCAGGAGTGTCCTGTCAACATCTCTCGTCAGTCTTTTTCATTTTCCCCTTTCATTCAGGTGAGCTGGAAAAAAATGACAGGTATTGACTCTGCGGACAAAGCAAGTCATAGAGCAAGCAGGTGGTGATTGTTTGGGCTTTTGATTCATGCCAGAAACGATAAACGAAAGCAGCTACTGGAAAAGGGGACTGAGGTCTGCGACAACAAGGCACTGACAACTGCTGTTCTCCATCCGCTCGTGGTGCCAGTTCCTGATTGCGAAAAGAATGGAAGGTAGCCCAGCTGGTTTTGTGCACAATCCTGCCATCACATATCATACCGCGTTCGTCTTTTCCCCATCCAACCCCTTTATTTTTCCTCATTTTGAAAGGTTCAGTGACCAATGTAAATTATGCAAAGCAAAGGAAACTCAGTAAGAGCCCCTGGTGATTTTGGCACATTGATAATTGAGGAAAGCCAGAGCCATTTAAGAGACAACTGTCTATGCGCGCTGTACCTATGCTTTCAGACTCATCTCAACCCTCCCTCCACCTCACTTGCTTTGCCCTGAGGCAACAGGGAAGAAAAGGTTAGAAGGGCCAGGGTGACTCAAAGCACTCCAGAGGCTATTGGAGGGTCACCAATATTGCCCAAAGGCAGCAGCGCAAAGAGGTTGTCTGGAGCTGCCTGTTATGTTGTGCCATCCCAGGCAGCTGCCTTGTCTGCTGATGTTTATCATTTCCAGGCAGCCTCATTCCAGCAGGGATTTCTCAGCATCCAAAGAGATGAGGGCCATCTGGGGCTCCACAGGTGACATGCAAGATGAGAAAAGAATTAAATTCCCTTTCCGTTTTTTCCTTGCTCGTATGTTCAGTTCGTTTTTCTGGAGGACAATGTTGTTGCCCTTAAAGGTAAAATGTCAGGAAACTTACTGGAGAAGTTAGTTCCTTCCAACATTCTTTATTATAGCCTTACTGTCATGCTGTCATATTCATCTCCTTCCCCCACCTATTTCTTCTGTGTGTGCTTTTTTTAACTCTGTCTCCCTGTCTATTTCTGTCTCTTTGTCTTTTCCTTCTATCTCTTCCCACTCTTTCTTGCTCCTTTTTTCCTTACTTTTCCTGCTGTCTTCCTCTCTCCCTCTTTCTGGAACTTCCTCTTCCCCACCCTTCCTTCTTTCTTTCTCTTCCTACCTTTTCATTGTTCCTCCTTTTTTTCAAACATACATATAATTAGCTCTCTGTAGAACTAGGATACTTAATGATTCTAATCCAGTATATGACATGATTTTTTTAATAGGGATAAGGAAATTCAAGCATTATCCATGGCATAAAATAGACCAAAGATAAGAGGAGTTTGGGAGCATTTAGAATGGAACAACCCTAGAACTGAGGCTTAGTGGGAGTATTTGTGAAACCAAAGGATTTCAAGTAGACATTGAATAGTGAGAAAAGGGAAGAAGGGAATAGCTGACATTTAATAATCAATGACATTTATAGCATTTTGAGGATTACAAAGTGCTTACACACACTCATCCTATTCTTAGAGTAATTCTATAAAGGAAATGTTATTATTATCCCCATTTTACAAAGAATAGAACCCAAGGTCTTCCTGATATCATCCATTATGCCATGGGATCCATAAGGCACATGTGCATGTGGTAGATGTCGAATGTGGGGTATTACAGAAAGCAGTAAAGCAAAATAGAAATGAGAGGCCTGATTATGCCAAGATTATGCCAGATAATGGGGAAAAATGTGGAAAAAATACTGAGTCAGTCCTCTGAGTCAGAGGGCCTCAGTTTAAATTCTGACCATTATTATTGTGTGACCTTGAAAAATTCCCTTCACTTACCTAGGTCTTGGTGAGTGCTTCATCTATAAAATGAGGGGTTGGTTTAGAATGGTTTCTAGCTCTATGAACTATTTCTAAATATAAGTATTGGTTACTGGCATATACAGGACTGGGGAACCTTTTTTCTGCCAAAGATAATTTAGATATTTATAGCATCATTTGTGGACCAAAATAAATGATCAACTTAAAGAACTCAAGCAGTGAGAGATTGTTGTCCCTTGCAATTGCTTTTGCAGGGTCAGACCAAATGATTTCATGGGCTTTCTGTGGTCGAGATGTTTCCCATTCCTGGCATAAAAAAGGAAAAGGCAAAGATGTGTTCTGATTCTGAAGCATTCTGGGCTGACCATCTTGACCTTTTTTCTTGTCACTGGACTTCAGTGATTCTGGAGGAAAGAGTGAGGCTGAAAACAATGAAAAGCTGAGCCTCATTTAAATCCAGTTCACAAACAAGTCAAGATATCACCTTCATGATATTGTTGGTCCTCTTCAAGAATGAATGAAGAATAACAACAGCTTCTTGGGAATCCAATCCACAGGATTATAAATCAAAAGGTAGAAAAGAAACTAGAATCTTCTCATACAATATGCTCATTTTGCAGATAAGGAAACTAAACCATAAAGATGACATAAGGTGACTATACATTTTGGCAGATCAGGAATTTCAACCCAAGTCCTTTGACTCTAAATCCAGCACTGTTTGTAGCAGAAAAGACAATTGAAGGTGCATAATCTGGTATTTTATCATACTGTCTTCTTAGTAGTTATTTTTAGAACTGCTGTCTAAAACCAAATTTAGGAATTCTATATTAATTATGTTAGAGAAAGCTTAACATAGTGCCTAGAGAGGTAGCCTGGAAGCCAGAAAAGCTTGAGTTCAACTTCCACCTGTGCTAATGGGATGATTCTAGGTAATTTAATTAAATTTTTCACTGCTCTGGACAACTATAAGTCACAAAGAAAATGTATTTAGAATATTGGTAGAGGGAATTACTCAAGGGAGTTCCCTATACTAATGAAATCACAGGTCCAGTCCCTATCCCTGTCCTTACCCCTTGTAAATTATAATGCTTTATGGAAGGACTCTATAAGCATTTCCAAGAGGAGCTCACTGGTCTTTTCTTATCCTTCCTCTCCCTTCTTATTCCCTAGCTTTTAAACTGATTGAGAGTAGACCCATGAGGCCAAATTTCTCTGCAGAAAAATTAATAATGGAAATGGAGTAACCTGGATATGCTATGGAGGTTTTGCAGGGTCAGACCAAATGATTTCATGGGCTTTCTATGGCCCAGATATTCCCTGGCATAAAAAGGAAGGGGCAAAGATGTGTTCTGATTCTGAAGCGTTCTGGGCCATTGCTGATCATCTTGACCTTTTTGTCAAGACCTTTATTGGCAAATAAGGCTCATCTAACTCAGCTCCCATTACTATCCTCAGTTAAAATTAATCTTCCCTTTTTCAGTCTTATTACCAAGCAGCACTTAATACTGCTGGAAAAATTCACAAGAGAATTCAGATTGGCACCACTATCCTTTTGTTTTCTTTTGTTTCTAAAATGGCCTCTCACTGCTGCATAGTAATCCTTTTATTCATCTGATCGATTCGCTATCATATTCCCAACTGTAGTTTTTCCAAACTCTTTATCCTTTTGGAAATACCAAATTATTGGTCTTTATGAAGTTGGTATTATCATAGTAATAGCAATAAATTGCATATAGTGAGAGAGAGGCTTAAAAGACTGAAAAGTTGCTGATGTCATTACAAAAAAGGGAGATTAAGCGAAAGGAAAGGTTTTAATGAGGAAGATCATAAACTTGGGCTTGGACATTTTGAGTCCTAGGTGTTAACATGTTGAGGCAATGTCTAGCGGACAATTGGAGAAGGGCAACTGAAGTTTAAAGGCAAGATCAGAACTGGACATATAGGTTTATGAGTCTCCTCATAGAAATGAAAATGTTACAACTAGAAATAAAAGAAACCACTAAGGAAGTATTGAGGGAAAAGGAAAAAGAGAATAGGATAGAATCTTGGCAGATATCTGTAGGTAGGAGGTCAAAGGAGATCTATGATTGGTCAGACAGATGGGAGAAATCAAGACAGGAAGGAGAAGATGGTACTATCTTTTAAAGTACTATCCTTTCATATGAAACAATTTATTGCTTAACTAATTCTGCTTTGACACTTTATTTGTTTGGGGTTTATTGTCTGTTCAAAATTCTTTAGAGAAATAGTTACTTTTTTAGGCATATATTTCTTTTATTTTGAAAAAGCATTTCCATAACCTACTAGAATGGAAAATGGTGATTACACATGAAATTGAAAATCTATTATGAATAATTTGCTATTCCTTTTAAATATAAAATAATATAACTTTTAAAACTTTTTTTTCTTTCCTCCCCAATCCTCACCCTAGTGATGGCTACCTTTTACACATACACATATATACAAACACACACACACAAACATATGTAAAATCATTCTATACATGTTCCTATTTATCAGTTCTTTCCCTGTATATAAATAGTCTCTTTCTTCATAGATCCCTTGTAGTTGATTTGGATATTTATTTTATTCAAAATGATTTAGTCATATCCAAAGTCATTCAAAGGTTCTTAAAACAAGGTTGCTGTTACTGTATACAATATTCTCTTGGTTCTGCTCATTTTAACTCTTCATTATTTCATGCAAATATGTCCATTTTTTTTCCTAAAATCATCATGCTTATCATTTCTTGTAGCACAATCCTATACCACAACTTGTTCAGCCTTTCTCCAAATGATAGACATCCCCACAATTTCCACTTCTTTACCATCTCAGGATGCTGCTATAAACATTTTAAAAGGTTCTTTTTCTTTTCCCCTATTCATCTTATGTATTCTTATATATATTTGTTCCATTTTTTTAATGTGGAAAGCTGCAGTATATTCTCTGAGAATGGACACTAGAACTGCTTTAAGCTATGGGACAAATACAATTTGTCTGATTACAGACAGAAAAAGGAGAATTTTGTTACTATTGTATAAGGTAGAGTTGTTCCCAGAACCCAGAGATTGAATTCAGAAAAAGAGAGAGGAAAAAAGAAGAAGGAGGAGGAGGAGGAAACAAAGCCAGTGATACTGGTAAATAGTGAATATTTATTCAGTAAATATAATAGACATGCAAAGTGGTAACATTTCAGCTAAAGAACAAGGCATGCTAAGTCTAACATTGTTTATTTGTTTTTAATGCCTTCAGGCATTTAATCATTCAGATGTTATTATTTTTGAGAATGTGTCCCAAGTGACCTGTGGCAACCTGCTGAATTTAAGCATTTTAGTCAGCAGAGGAAAAGAAACTAACCAGGATTCCCTCAGTAACAGGGAGTGAACAGGGAAGAGCCCAGTGCTAAATCCCCTCCTCATGGTGAGGCACTGGGATCTCTTCTCCTCTTCTTCCCCTTCCCCTCTTCCTGATCTTTTGGGTAGAGTAGCTTGAAACTCCAAGTATCCAAGCCTGGAGGCATTGGCTTTCTTTTTAACTGGAAGCCTTAGCCTCAGACTGTTATAAAGACAATTCTAAACTCCAAATCTTTGCAGAAGTCTGAAGTAGGATTATGCTTTGCCAACAGATCTCTCCTCTTGGCACAGCCGCCTACTAGGACTCCTGCCCGCTGTGAAGAGACCTTCTTTCCACTGATAACCTCTTGTTATTTCTCTGCCAGGTAGTGTCCTTTCTAGAGCCCCCAAATTGGGGTGCCAAAATATTCTGTCTGGATTAGCTTTCTTGAATGAGATGAAGTGAGATCTTTCAAGACAATTATGAAAATTGAGTAAGGCTTCATTTATTTCAAAGTTGGAGTGGGCCTGAAGGTCTTTGAGCATTGATTTAAGGGAATACTTAAGTCCCCTTCCTGCTATGCTCCCCATTTTCTCTCTATTTCAATCAAATATAGGCAATTATGTACTTATTGGTCAAGTTCAATTTCTTGAGTGGTTCCCAAGTTTAGAATGTAAGACCCTCAGCCAATGAGAATGAGGGTCAGTGGTGGGAGAGGTATTTGCATTAGGGATTATTTAAGGGTCAAACTGTCCTGAAAGGTGCCTCCTTACCTGCTCCAGGAGTGGGACACCCAATCTCGTGAGACAATTCTTTCTTTTATACAAACCCAAAAATGCATTTGTGGAATTTGAAATTTTCAAATGAAAACAATAATAACAAACACTGAAAAAGAGTAAGATTAAATTCAAAAGAATGGCAGTTAGAAAAAAAAACCACAAGAAGAGGAATCAATACTTAGAAAGGGAAAAATCGTACAATAAACTTTTGCTTTGCTCCTAGAGATCTCTCCAACTTTTTTTTATTAAATGGTAACCTCTCACCATTTCTGAGCCACACAGTTTTGGGGGCTAGTCCGGATCACATTACTTGGTAAATAGGTGAACTCTTGAGTGCTAGCAGGATGATGCCCTGCCCTGATTTGGGCAGCCCACCAGCGTCCAGGGGCTTCTCCTTGCTCCTCAAGTTAAAGTAGACCTGAAGTGGAGAAACTCAAGGCAAAGCAAAGGGAGAAACTCCGCAGTAAAAATTCTGACCAGCCCAGAATGAAGACAGATCAGTCAAGTAATTTGCTGCACAGCAACCGAGAGGTAAACCCCCGTGAGCCCCTTGAGTCGAGTTACAGACTCTGGAGGGATGCTCTGGACAGATAGATCAGGCCTTTTTGGGTGACTGAGGTCAATTGGCAACAATTGACATGTTTGGGCTTTTTGGAATATAGATTCCATCCAAATTCAATGAGTGTGGCCCAGTCCCAGTCAGCCCTTGTGGAGAGAAATGAGAAAAAAAAATGATCAGAAAATACCGGTAGATAGTTCCTCGGGAAATAAATTAAGTAATTGGAACAAACTGCCAAAATATAAAGGAAAAAGCAAGAACAAGATGATAAGGTATGTCTTTTTGTCTGGGGTAAGAACGATATTGGTGGAGGTACTATTTGAGATGTTGGGGATGTCAAAAAGTAGGGCATATACAAAAAGACTGCCATCAGCAGAGGATGGAACAGAGATATGTTCCTTTGTTGAGCTTGATGAAGATTAGGGGAGTCAGAGGTTCTTGTAAGACTCCCATCCGGAACCCTTGGTAAATTTAAGGGTAGGACCCCACCAGGAGACTCCTGTGCTCTTAATAGACACTGGAGCATTGAGATCTTCAGTGACCTACTTGCCTGAGGGGGTTAAATTATCTAAGGAAACCCTGGTGATTTCTGGGGTTAAAGGAGAAAATTTTCTTCTATATGGGAAAAAGGGAAACATTGGGCAGATTTCTGCTCATCTCAGAAGCAGGAGTAAACTTTCTTGAGAGAGATTTAATAACTAAACTAGAAATTGTGTTGATTCCACATGGACCCAGCATATACCCTAGTAGAATGGCACTAATGAATGAAGAAGGGCAGACTAGGATAAACTCTGAGGTTTGGGCGGGACCTGACAATCCAGGCAGAGCAGACACACACCAGATAAAAATCACATTGAAAGTCTCTGGGGAGATGGTAAGAGCCAAACAATACCCAATTTCACTAGAAGGAAGGAAAGGTTTGCAGACTAAGATACAAGGCTTATTGAGAAATGGATTAATAGAACCCTGCATTTCACCCTTCAACACACCCATACTTCCATTCAAGAAGGATGGGAAATTGGGAAATACAGGTTAGTTCAGGATCTAAGGGATCCATTCAGGATCTAAAAAAATCATGTTAGCTTCCCACCCTATGGTTCCAGACCCATATACCATCCTGGTCTGGATTCCTAGTTCTGCAGAGTGGTTCAGTGTATTGGATATGAAGGATGCATTGTGGAGCTGCCCTTTAGAGGAGAGTAGTAGAAATCTCTTTGCCTTCCAATGGGAAGATCCAGAGACTGGAAGGAAGCAGCAAATGAGGTGGTGTCTTGCCCTAAGGCTATACTGAGTCCCCAAGTTTGTTAGTTGAATCCTTGAAAATTGCATGGGAGATTTTCAACCAGTAATGGGAACTTGGGTGTTACAGTAAGTAGATGATCTACTAGTAATGGGGGATACAAGGGCACACACTAGTAGTTGTATCATTGATCTATTAAATTTCCTGGAAGGATTGGGATTTAGGATATCAAGAGAAATTGCAGTTTGTGGAGAGGGAGGTGAAATATTTAGGGCATTTTATTAGTGAAGGCAGCAAGAGATTGGACCCTGCCAGAACTGAGGGAATATTACACATGTCCAAACCTAAGACAAAGAAAGAGCTACACAAACTTGTGGGGTTAGTAGGATATTGTCGGGTGGCATGGATAGATTCTTATGCTACTATCACTAAACCCTTGTGTAAGCACCTGCCAAAGGAAAGTCCCAATTCTATCATGTGGGATCCAGAGAGTGATCAGAAGTTTGAGAACTTAAAGGGTTTGTTAATTTCACCACCTGTATTGGCTCTTCCCACCTTGGAAAAACCTTTCCCATCTGTTTGTCAATATTGAGGGAGGGATGGAGGGGTGGCTCTGGGGGTTCTTGCTCAAATTAGAAGGGGTCAGAGAAGACCAGTGGCTTTCCTTTAATCTTAATCCTGCCTCCTGTGTTGCCCCTGGAACAGAACCATTCCCTGGAGAGGGTAGTAAGGGTAAAGAACTGGTCCACCATATACTAATCAGAGGTACTGGAAAACATTCTGGCTCCTAGGAATGTAGCAGTAATACACGTAAAGGGACATCAGATGGGATTTTTTTTTTTTTGCGGCAAGGGGAAATGGATTAGCAAATGAGGAGGCCAAGGGAACTGGAAACCAGGAAATTTCTCATATAATGGCCTCGATACTTGTACTTCCCCCTAGTCTGCCCTCTCCCAGTTTTACCCAGAAGGAAAAAGAGAAAGCCTCAACTCTCGGAGCAGTTGAGAACTCAGAAGGACGATGGCTCTTACCTGATGGCAGAGAGGTACTGACCAAAGCAAGTATGAGGCAGGTCCTTCAGCAACTGCACCAGGGCAGTCACTGGGATGTCCAAAACCTCTGTGATGCTGTGCTGACAAGGTATGTTTCCCCTGGCCTATATACTATGGCCCAACAACTGGTAGACAGCTGTCTCGTTTGTCGAAGGACTAACAAGGCTGTTCAATGCCAGATCCCAAAAGGGGGACAACCTCCGGGAATCAGACCATTCCAAAGCATCCAGGTGGATTTCACTGAGCTGCCACCAGTGGGTCGCCTCAAATACTTGCTGGTCATAGTGGACCATCTGACCTCATGAGGCATTTCCCTCAGGCCAAGCAATTGCCTCGATGGTAAGAAAGGTCTTATTAGAACAAATTATTCCCAGATATGGAGGACAGGATAGACTTGGATCAGGGAATACATTTTTTGGCCCAAGTATTGCAGATCTGATTAGGGCCTTAGAAATAACTTGGGATCTCCATACCCCTTGACACCCTCCTTCTTCTGGGAAAGTAAAAAGGATGAATCAAAAACAGAGCCTATTACTGTTATATTTCATCCTGTGGGACCCTCCACACCTTAGATGAAGTCCTATTGGGTTGGGCAGGAGCTTCAGAGTAGGACAGGGAGAAAGAAAGGATTTGGTTGATGATTTTAGTTCCCCCACTTTTGCCTCTAAAATATGGGTGACAGTTCCCCTGGCCTGAGCCTGGCTCAGGAATGGTGAGGGGTCACCATTTAATTAAAAAAAAAAAGCTGGATTTTCTTGTCAATTGACTAAATTATCTTTAGAGACCCAGCTACCTTGGACTAAATACCTCTCATTCTGGTTAGAATCAGAACCAAGCCACATAGAGGTACTGGACTTTTACCTTATGAATTATTATACAGTCATCCTTTCCAGGCTTATCATATGGGAAACTGGGACCCTATCTTAGAGACAAAGGATGTATTTCCTAAGAGATATGTTAATTCATTGGTACAACATTTATAAGAACTACTCAAAAGAGTTAATAGCTCAGACTCCTCCTCTACGTTTCCCTGTTCATAGAATTCAGGTTGAAGATTGGGTTTTGATCTGATCCTGGAAGGATGAGAAGCTGGCTCCATGCTGGGATGGACCCTACCAAGTGATACTGACCTCAGATACTACAATTTGGACCCAGGAATGAGGCTGGACACACCACACCAGAACAAAAGGACCTGTGGCACCACCTTTGTCAGAGTGGACAGTTGAAGATAGGGAGACCTCAAATTACATTTGAGGAGGGGGCCTCAACTGAATAGGAACACACTCTCTGAACCCAGTGCATTGTAATTATCTATGTATCACTCTTCTTATTACTTTGGGCCTTTTCACCTTGACCTCACAGTGTACTCACCTACCTCTTAATTGGACAGGGATCTGTTTTATTGGATTAATAAGGACTATTTTTTTTCTTTCTTTCTAAACAGGCAAGCACATCTTTAGGGATTCAGTTGTATGATGATTTGGGAAGAGGGATACGGAGTTTAGATACTTCCGTTATCCAGAATGGAGATGCAAAAATGGTTGGGGTGATACCTGGCCCCCAGAAAGAATAGTTAAAGAATATGGGCCAACCAACTGGGCTCAAGATGGAAGTTGGGGATCTAGAATCTAGAATCCTAATATATACGTTGAATAGGATAATTAGACTTCAAGCAATTGTAGAGATTATCACTAATCAGTCAGCTGAGGCACTAGATCTGATTGATAACTAGATTAGTCCAAAACTCATTATCCAGAATGATTAGGTTGGAAGGAAAAGCTGAAAGTCTGTTAGATTGATGGTGCTAAAAGAGTGGGAGCCAATGCCCCAAGAAAACCCGCAGGAGCCAGAAGGGATGAGGAATTAGATAGGCAATGTGAAGTTATGTTACAAAAATTTGAAGAGATCTCAGTGTATAAATAAGAGGGGGAACTGAACGAGATGAGCTGAGATCTTTCAAGACAGTTATGAAAATCGAGTAAGGCTTCATCTATTTCAGAGTTGGAGTAAGCCTGAAGGTCTTTGAGCATTGATTCAAGGGCATATTTAAGTCCCTTTCCTGCTATCCTCTCATGACATCATTTTTTTCCCTATTTTAATCAAATATGGGCAACTATGTACTTATTGGTCAATGAGGAGCAATGAGAATGAGGATCAGTGGTGGGAAGGATAAGTTGTATTAGGGTTTAAGTGTCAAATCTGTCCTAAAAGGTGCCTTCTCCCTTTGATTGCTTACTCCCCAGGTAGCACGCCAATCTCGTGAGAATGTACAATAAATAAACTTTTGCTTTGCTCCTAGAGATCTCTCCAGCTTTTTTTTTTTTATTAAATGGTGTCCCCTCACTATTTCTGAGCCACAGTTTTTTCTGAGCCACACACCCTGGAGGATCTCAGGACTAGCCCAAATCCTTGGTCTAAGTGGAGGAGTGATGAAGGCAGAAACTCAAGAGGAGGTCAAAGATGGAGAATGAGGGGAGGAGGAGAAGGGGAGGAACAGGAAGAGAAGGAAGGGGGGAGGAGAGGAGAAGGAAAGGGAGAGAAGGGGGGAGGAGGAGGAGGAGGAAGAGAAGGAGGGGAGAAGGAGAAAGAGGAGGAGTAAGAGGACTAATGGAGGGTTTAGCTTTTGCTAGGTAAAGAGTTAGTCACTATCCTACAAATGGAACAAAAAAAGAAAAGACAGGCGAACATATAGAAGGATTTTGAGATGTAGAGAAGGAGAAATGAGAATTTTTAATGGATGCCTCATTCTTCTCAGTAAAGGAGGAGTCAAGGTCATCTATTGAGAGAGGGCTATATAGAAGAGAAACTGAATATCTGAGGATAAAGTGGTTACGAATACCCACTATAAGGAATATGATAGCAAATCAATCAGATAAATAAAAGGATTTTGTCAGTGACAGTTCAGGTTAGAAAACATGAAATGATAGTTGACCATTTATATGAATTCTTTTGTGAATTTTACTAGTACTGTTTAATGTTTAGTAAATGAAAATAAGTGAAAAAGGAATGTAGTCCTCAACTCAGGGTTAAGGATTAGTAAAATGTGAACAATGAGGGATTTATAACTAACTCTAGAGAAATTCTAAAGCACTCATATTGGAGGCATTTTTATTTTTTAACTAGTTGAATTGCCAGAGTCAATTAGGCTTTTTTTTTTGTGTGTGTGTGTGGGATCCGACCTCAGCTACAGCCTATTACTCTGTTGTATTTCATCCTGTGGGACCCTCCACACCTTAGATGAAGTCCTATTGGGTTGGGCAGGAGCTTCGGAGTAGGACAGGGAGAAAGAAAGGATTGGGTTGATGATTTTAGTTCCCCCACTTTTGCCTCTAAAATATGGGTGACAGTTTCCCTGGCCTGAGCCTGGCTCAGGAATGGTGAGGGGTCACCATTTAATAAAAAAAAAAAAAAAAGCTGGAGAGATCTCTAGGAGGAGAACTAATCCTTCTCTTGTCTGTCCTTTACTATTAGGAAGTTCCAAACATTGAAAAGTGAGATCAGACCCCCAAAGGAGGAACCTTTGTTTTTCAATGCTCTTAATGCAATGTCTGGCATATAGTACCTGCTAATTTGATTGACTACTGATTGACTGATAAACCAAAAGAACTGTCCCCTACTTACTCATAATATAGTATAAGTCATAATTATACATTCTTTATACTTTATTGTTTATAATACCATCTAGTATAATTCACAGTGGAGTGATCCCAAGAAATGAGATGAAAAATAGAAGTTTAAAAAACCCAGACTAGCATATTCTAACTTTTCCAAAGAGCATTCTTGCATCATCCTTTATCAAAATTAGTCTTAATATTTTGATCCCCATTTTACAGATGAGAGGCAGAAGGCTCAGAGAGGTTAAGTGATTTTTCCACAGTGAGAAGAGCTGGGATTAAAACCCCCATTTCTCCTGACTTTGAATCCAGGGCTCTCTTCATTAGGCATACAAAAAGCATCTACCACAGCATCACATAAACATAGTGCAGGACAACAAAGGTCATTCCAGCATAAAATTTGCAAAAAAAAAAAAAAAAAAAAAAGCAGGTTGAAGAATGTACTTAGAAACTTGGAATGACAAATGTGAAAATGACACTCTTTGTACAACCATAATATAATACAAGTAGCAATCCCTGATGCACTTCTCCCCCAACCTACCCTTGGCCATCAGAAACATTAACAGGGTTAATTTTCTGGGAAAATATTTCAATAAGAGGCCTGAATCGTAAATCAATCTCTCCACAGGAAGTTACCCTGAGGTATGGATGATTTTATTCTTACTAGTCAGTTAGTACAGTGTACAACATGACAAATCACATGGAGATGGGAATAGAATTCTCTCATGGAGCTAATGTATGTCCTTTAAGAAGAGTCAAATGGAGGATGGGACCTAAAGCAGGGAATGTGAGTAGAAATCACAGGACACAAGGAAAACAGCAGCTTCATTAGGTCAACAAAGATAACCCACATTGTTCTGTCGCATCATGAAAGCAAAGCATTATGAAAGCAGTGACTATTGTTTAGCAATAATTTTACAGTTCCTAATCTTTCATATCTATTTAAGTGATTGAGTATGAACTTGCCATGATGTCTAATAGGGTTTTTTATTTTTATTTTTTGGATTTAAGTTTAAACATTAGGCATCATGACAACTTAATATTTAGTCACTTAAATATATGTGAAAGGTTGAAAGCAATAAAATTAGCATATATGTAGGTTTATATGTAAATATAGATTCATAAATATCTCAACATCTCTTATCATATGTCTCTTCTATCTATATATGAACATATAATACCACAATATACACATTACACATAACAATATATAACAATATATGCATATATTTGTGTGTGTGCGTGTGTATGTGTGTATATATATGTATGTATATATATATATATATATATATAATATGTTGTTCAGACATGATATTTTTTGTGTAGAGAATTCCAGCTGAACAACTCTCTATCAATGCAGATCAATGACTCCCATGAAATTTATAATCTTATAGAGTTGTTTTGGGTCACTAGAAGGTTAAATGGGTTGCATTGTTGCCTAGGCAATATGGATCAGAGGCACATTTGAGATATAGCACATTCTGATTCCAAAGCTAGCTCTTTTCTCTATGCTATCTATTCTTTTAATATTCTCAATATATTCTTTCTCATTGAACCCTTGTAGCAAAGAAAAACAATGAAGCAAGACTAACTGATGAAATGATCAAATGTACCAGGGTACACAACATGTAATTTCCATGGTTCCTCACCTCTGTACCCAGAGGAGAGATGGGAATTTCAGTACCTAACCCCTGGGATAATCCCAGATATTCTCAACTAATTTCCTAAGTGAATAAACATTCTCCATATCATAAGGACCACATCCTGCTAATTTTGTGGGTTTTTTTTTTCCTTTAAAGTTGTAATGAACATTTTGCTAATGAAATTTGTGTTAGTCATGGGTTTAGAAACCTTGTTACGGAAATCATCTGGTTGCAGAGAATATTAACAGCTGCAATTCACTATCTTCTTGCTTCATCAGTGAGATAATCAGTGCATGTCAACTAAATCAGCACATGTACAGAGTAATGATGATAGACAGAGTGGGTGAAAGGGGGCTAAGGAGGGGAAAGAGGGCTCTCTTTCAAAAATTTAGGGGCAATGTAACTACCCAGAGGTTACAATATCTGCTATAACCATCTGGACATTAGAAAGAGTTGAAAAAGTAAACTCTGGTTTTAACTCTGACATTCACTTTTAAGATGACCTTTAGAATATCATTAAAAAAAAGAAACTTGTGGACCAATGTTGCATGTTGAACAAAACTCAAGTCAAAAGGCACTTTGATTTGGTTCAGCCTCATTCTTTGTTAAGGTTTGTGAAAAGAAAAAAAAAATAATGTTCACTAAAAGTCAATTTAATCACAGTTTTTGCTATATTTACTCATAAATAATTAAATGGTTGTTTATTTTTTCATAAAGAAAACAGCATTTATTTAGATAATGAAAGGAGAGTTTATTCATCATAAATAAATTAATTGAAAACAGTGTAGATGATAGAAATCCATGATAGAAATGGATTTGCCTGCTCTGAAGAGCATTGTATACCTAATCATAATGGAATTTCTTCATTAAAAAAAGTACCTGGGTATACTAGTGGAACAGATTAACTTAATACAGAAAGCTTTGAAATAAGTTTCCTTTTTACTCTCTGAGAGTTACAGAATTTGTAAGTCGTATTTTTAATCATTTGCCCATTACCACTCTGAAGTTATAGTGGAAAAAGAAGGGGGAAAAAAGAGGGAAGAGACATTTTATTGAAAATCTGTCTTTTCAAAAGGAGAGAAATTTTTTTTTGACATTTAAAAACTGAGTTAAATAATGAGACTCTTGCCCTCCTAAATAGCATAGTATTGAAAGCATTAGAAATACATTCTTGACAACTGAACATCAGACATTAAGGGACATTTATTTAAGAAGAACCTTAAGGAATCATTTTAACATTTCTGTCCAAAAGCAGGCCCCACTCATCTTTGGGAAGAGGGAGCACTGAGCACAGAAGTTTGAGAAGCTTTAGACGTACTATTTTAGCACAGTCCCTCCCTTCAGAGACTGAATTAGTCTGTTCCCTTCTGGGTTACAGTTTTTCTGATAAGCACACTACATGTTTCCCCCTAAATATGTATAAACATGTTCCTCCTCCCTCACCTTACATCCCATGTTTAAAAATAGTGGAAAACTTCTCTGAGTTGTATTGTTTAATATTCAATTAGTCTATTAAGCAGATGCAACATGATTGGTCAAGTCATGTCACTGACCCCAAATAGTTTGGGCTGGGTGGGCTATTATATTAAGTTTGTGGATGTCTCAAATCCACTAGACTTTCTGACTGGGTGAATCCACCTGTGCCTTCCCAGCTCCCCAATTCCTTATTAGCTCAAGGCTTCAGTTGATCATTTAATTGTTTTGTGGAATCTTAACCTTCCTTAACCTCTCACATTCTGAAAAACTCCCAACACTGCGGAAACCCAACTTTCCAGTATTTCTCACAAAAGGGATTTAGTAATCCAACTCTTCCATTAGATAGGCCAGAAAACCTGAGAACCACAACATGCTCAATGTCTCATCTACAGATTTTAAATTATTTCAAAATAAAAGTATAAAGATGTGGTATGTCTTTAAACATTAAGAACTGCCAAGTTCTCATATAAGAGGGGTAAGCTAATTATCTGGGCTGGGCCTTTCACCCTAAAGAGCCCTTTCAGTTAGGTTCCCAGAAAGGGATCACCACTACACAATTATATTCAGAATTTCTTAGGGTCCTAGAATCCAGTTATAGGGTAATTTGTGCTGCCCATAACTACTTGTTACTTTTCCCATTGAGCTTCTACTGCCTTTTACACAAACAAGCTTCCCTCATTTCTCTATTGGTATTTAAAGTCCTTCACAACTTGGCCCCTAGGACCCATTTGGGGTGTTCTTAGAAAAGCTATTGGAGTGGTTTGCATTTAACAGATGAGAAAACAGAGGCAAATAAGGTTAAGGTTAAGTGACTTGCTTAGGGTCATAGAGCTAGTAAGTGTCAGACCAGATTTTAACATGGCTTCTTGAGACTATCTACAGCACCATCTAGTTATCCTTTACTTAATAGTAATTTAAAATAAATAAAAACAACTCAGGAACTGATATATTAAAGCAAAATTAGGAATAATAAATAAACATCTACATATAAAGCAAGGTCATTCTCTCCCACCAATATATTCAATGTTTCTGACAGAGAGCAAACATATGCAATTAAAGAAATTTCAGGGAGACATGTGAATAAAGAAGAAACTATGTGTTTGAAGTAACTCACAACAATGAAATTGTAAACGTTGGTGTTTCCTTTCTGGGTTTGAAACTGTTCATAAAAGTTCCTTGATGAAAGTATCTTCTGTGTTGACCAGATAATTTCACTGCTAAATTCAGTTGCCTAATACCTCACCAGGCAATACTGCTCTGCCAAACTAATTGACATGCTGGGTGACTTCTCTGATTTTCTGTCTGTAGTTGGATTTATTTTTCCTTTTGAGAACTGGAGAATCAGTCACTTAGAGCTTTTTAGTTATTCCAGTTTTGATATCTGTATTTTTGTCTCTTTCTCTCTTTTCTTTCTGGATTAGACTCTTAGTTCATCTCTGTGAACAATTTTATATTAACTTAATTTTCATCTTCTCTTTGATCAGGTAAATTACATTTGTTCCACATCATAGAATGATTCTAATGTCCAATATAGTATAAATTGTAATATTTGAAATGTGCAACAATCTGTTCCAAAGTCTATTAGAATAACTTTGTTTTAGAACTCTAAACAGACCTATGTCTCAAAGAAGGAGCTGTCAAGATAGACAGAAATCAACAGCTACTTTTATCAAATGCAGATATGTCCTATTTAGGTGAATTGTTACTTCATTAAAAGGTCATTTTCTTGTAAGCAGATAAAAGTATCATAAAAGTAAAAGAATAAGTATCAAAACACAAAATTTCTCAGATATAAAAATTGGAAGGATTTCAGAGCCTTAAAACAGGGTTTCTGTTGTGAAGAAATAATTTAAGTTGTATGGAGAGAGTAAAGTCAGTTGCCAGAATTCTTGTTCCCATAATATTTAGAGTCAGAGAGAGAGGGAAACTTGCTCACCAAGAGAAACTTTCTAGGTTACATTTTCCAGAAGCCTGTGCACCAGCCTTTGGCATGGCAATGTTATTCAGTCAATCCTGGTCCAAATTCTGAAAGATTATGAAATTCTAATGTTTCTAGTGAGAAAGCAAGAATGTGATAACAAGGATAAGGAAGCATAAGAAAGATGGAAAAGAATGGCAGCTAGATTTAGATAATATTGAGCCCAAGCCATGAGGACCAGTCTATAATAGGCAGAGATGACAGAAAGGTGGAGAGACACCCAGGAGGTTTGGACCAAGCTCAGACACTCTAAACTACTGGTTCCTAAGATGTCAAAACCAGTCAGGTCTTATGACAAATTAAAAGAAAGAGGATCAAACAGATCAGTAGCTGTCCTTCTGCTGCCTTAGGGAGAAAGGGGGATTAATTGAGAAAGACTGCTCCCTGAGAGATATTTGGGACTAGCACTCCCATTAGCATTGGTGTCTGGAATAGTTACTCCCTGATTCAATTCCTTCTCACCTTGTCATCTAATTTCATTAAATGCCTTTTGACTTGAATTCATTCATCCTCTGGCAAGGTCTTGCATAGAGATACACTAGTTGGGACTCAGAGACATGAGACTACCATGAACCAAATAAATAACAATGGGTTTCAGATATATAGATAGAGATATGGCTGATCAGTCTATAGGAATATAGAATTTCCATTGGCTGGCTTTATAAAAATATAAATTTTTATTTCCCACTTTATTTTATTTATTTGATAAAACAAAGATAGAACTGATGTCTACCCATCAGTACCCTTTATGTATATAGAAGTTTGTATTTTTAGATTTATAACAGAGAGACAATCATGACTACCGGTGATAATAAAAGTAATCAAAATCCATAAGTATTACTGACAACATGGACTTTTCTCTCTTTTTCCATTATGTGATATATCATAATGGAAGGGCCTTTTTGGGGGTACAAACTTAATAGTTGAAGACTCCATGTCTTGGCATAATAATCTACCTATACACGCTTTTCCTACCTCTTAAAAATTAAGAGACATTAATGTGATAGTTTCAGTACAGATTATTTTCATGTCATTAATCCAATTTATGAAGCTTATAATTGGTAAAGTGTATGTACCAGAATATTTTATTTCAATAAAATGTGATATATAAAAAACTCAGAATTTTGAATTAATGATTTTTAATAGAGTATTCACTTTATAAAATAACTCATAATAATTCTTCATCAAACACTGTTACATGAAGGCATTTAATATATGATTCAACCTAGAAAAAGGAACAAATTTATTATGTGATACAAGGAACATCTTTTCTCTTTTATTGTTTTTGATATACTGACACTGTCCCCTTTCTTCACCAAATCTATCTCCAATCTTCTTTCATCATTCTGATTCTTTGTCAATCAGATACTGGGGCAAGGTCAACTCCATTGTAGGGCTAAGGAAAAGATGAGAAAGCATAACCTATAATTAGCCTGTGCTCTAGTTTTAATGCATCTAGTTTTAAGGCATTTAATCAGGCCTGCTATAAGAGATACCTGATGACACCTACATGAGCCATAATTTATTTTCCTTCATGCATGAAGTGCAGAACTGTAATCTGGCTCAAATGTAATTAGATTACTTCTGGTCACTTAACTTTTGACTCTCCTATCAGTGTTGCTCTTCAACTTCATGCAATGGTCTTCTAAAGCTAATTTTAATCTTTTCTTTTAGAGCATGGCCACTGATGGATGAGTGATTACTTTTTAATCCAGTAATTATGCCTCTGCTAACATCTGGGGCCCTATTGGTCCCCAAAAACTACAAAACCTCACAAGTGAATTATAGCACCACAATCACAATGGGGAAAGAGAGTGTTTACCCAGTGTTGAGAAACTTTTCAGGTGCAAATGAATCAAGCAAGACTTGTTCTAAATATAAGCCTCTAGCTACCCAGCTAGCTGCCTGCTACTCATTTAGGGGAGAGGTACTTTAAATGGATAGATATCAATTCTGGGTGTGGGAAAGCTCTCACAAGGCTATTTCAAAAGTTGGCAACAGTTCTCTTAGAATAAAATGATAGCAGTCCAGTACTGATGATTCTACATAGTTCTCAGGTCTGTATCTCCTCGTTATTCAGCATGTACCAATAAAATAAAAACTATTATAATTTTGAAGCTTTCCAAACTCTGAGCAAGCAAGTAATCCACTATATAAAATTAGAAACAGTACTAAGAGAAGACAGATGTTTGACATAGGATGCAGAACTGTCAGAGTTAAAACTTATTTCCTGAAAGAGGAGGAGAGAAACCAAGACAGCACAGATAGTCTTTCACAATTTCAGTACGTCCAACTGCTCATTAATGTCATATATGTTGGGCCACAACAACATCAAACACTATTTGAACTAAAAGAGATCTGATTTGTATTTATTTTTGGAGTTAGCATTGAGTAGTTTGCTACTTTTGACAAGCTCTTTAACAGCTTTCTATCTCTCTGTAGGTCAGCGAAATACTTTTTTATTAAAATAAATGAAAGATGACCAGATGTTTTGGGTTTCAAGGGACTCACCTGAATTTTGTTGTTACAAGATTATTTTCTCATTTGTCCCTAGTTGGATTTGCTATTCAGAATCTTGTCAATCAGCAAATAAATCCCAAAGGCAAAGGAAAGAACACAAACATGAAATATTCATTAATAAAATACTCTGTAACAGGCAAAATTGCTATGTATGATAGATATTATTATAATTATGATTTTAACAGCATTATAATTTATAGTTTACTGTTTATCATGGAAGAGACAGGAGGGTAATCTTCTTAGTCCTCAGGATTTACATTGTATGGAGTGAGAAAATGGGGATTGGAGGGTGACTTTGCCAGACTTGAAGGACTAAGGTGTCCAGGACTCAAAAATATTAAGAACTCTTTCTCTGGAAATGATCTAATCCAACCTCATCATTGAAATCTGGAAAGGTAAAGGAACTTTCTTTGTGTCACACAAATGTAATAAATGCCGAAGCTGAGATTCAAATCCAGGTATTCTGACTTCTACTACCCTACTGTAACCATACAGCACACTGATTTTTCTTATATTTTAATAATCATAATAGAAAGCTCAATGTACTATACCTACATTTTTTATAATACCATCTGGGCTTCTGGGTACAAACTCTGCAGTTTGCATAATAAGTAATGGAGTAATCTCTAGACCAAGTACTCTAGAGGTTGGAGAGTAAAGAGTGACTAATATGGTATTATTGAATCAGGATTCACATGGGACTCCTTCAGCTGAAACTCTCTTAAGTTTTGCCAATTACCATTTAATGAAATAAAATGTACCTGTAGTGCTCAGAAGTGAGTAGTTTAAAGATTTTAGTCGACTTTTTTAATAAAAAAAAAGGTTTTTTTTATTAAATGATATTGTTATGAGAGGTAATGTATGTGATAGATATACAGCAGACCTTGGAATTTAAAAAATTCTAGGCTAAAGTTCAGCTTCTGAGAGGGGAATTCTGTTGAGTCCTTTAACTGCTCAGGATCCCAGACAAACATGATTGTAAAGTAAAGAGCAGGTACTAATTTTCATTGGTAAATTTTTCTATACCAAAGAAAACAAAGGTATGGCACAAATGCATTTGTTTGTAAATATTCAGATGTATATATGATTACATAAGTATGTATGTTTCAATATATATACATTTGTTTTCGTATCCTCTTCCTTAGCAAAGGGAAATTTTGTATATAATCCTGACTGTATATATATATGTGTGTATGTATACACAACACACATCAAATTGTGATATTTGCATCATATAAACAGGAATAATAATAACATATTATATATTACATATAATCTCCATTGTGGGAAGAAATATCTGTGTAGATTTTCAGGAACTTCTATGCTTTCCCACCATTTAAGACCTACCCCATCCAGGTTTAACTATTATTTATGTAATGTGTTGCCTCTTTTATATGTGAATATTTTGACTACTGAAAGAAGAAGAAAAAAGAACTTATGTTAACCAAAATCTAATGAAATCAACTTCTAAAGCAAAAATTTCTCAGATAAAATATGGAGTAGACCATTGATTTTTAGGAGAATGGATTAGAAATTTGACCCCTTTATGAGGGTACTGAGAGAAACTTAGAGCAAAGAAATGATGGAGATTTCAGGACATTGTAATCTTTTTACTAATTTGCATGTTACTTTTAGAGTCTGAGAGGTTAGGACCAAAACAGTAGTCATGAAATAAAACCATTTGGAAATAATTGAAAGATTATAAAAGGATTGTTTGTTTCATACATGATAGAAACATCAGCTTCATAACTTTTATCTCATAGGGGAAAGATAGGTTACTGACAAACAGGAGGTTCTGATGTGTCTCATAAGGAGGTAATGATATGTATCTCATTAGAGGTAGTGAAAAAGTAAAGGAACAAAGTTAGAAGCTAGTAGCAATATTTGATAAGTCAAAAGACCCTGTGGATTAAAAGGAGAGGATAGAAACAGCACATTCTTCCTTAATTGTTTAAAATAGAAATAACACTTGTGAGAGTACAAGGTATAACTTGCACAGCTAAAATAATTGGCAGACTCAAAAAACTTGAATCTGCTATGACAAGTCTCACCAGAGAAACAAAAAAGGGGCTATCTGATTGGAAATGCAAATACATGGAAATGAAGGATTATCTACGAAGAAAAAATTATAATATTAAAAGAAAGTTTACTCTCCATACAATCAAAACAAACGATCTTGAAGAGAGAATGTATAAATACAACTTAAGAATTATAAATCTCCATCATCATATACCATATACTAACATAAGATCAAAATGGGTACATGATTTAGACATAAAGGGTGATACTATAAACAAATTAGGAGAGCAAAGAACAGTTTACCTGCCATATTTATGGAAATGGAAGAACTTATGACCAAACAAGAGATAGAGATACAAGATATAAATTGTATGATTTTGATATGTTAAATTTAAAGGATTTTGCACAAAACTAATGCAACCAAGATTAGAAGGGAAGCAGAAAATTGGGGGGAGAGGGTAAGGAAAGGGAAAGTGGAGAAATAGAATTTACAGCAAATATGTCTGATAAAGGCCTCATTTTTCAAATATCTAGATAAATGAATCAAATATATAAGAATACAAGTCATTTCCCCAACTGATATTTGCACAGAAAAAAAAAAAAATCAAAGCTGTCCAGTCATATGAAAAAATGCTCTAAAGCACTATTGATTAGAGAAATACACATTAAGAGTATTTTGAGGTACCACCTTTTCTGTCTAGTAGATTGATTAATATGACAGAAAAGCAAAACGATAAATGTTGGATGGAATATGGAAAAATTGGGACACTAAAACATTGTTGGTGGAGTTATGAATTAATCTAAGAATTCTGGAGAGGAATTTGGGCTATGCCCAAAAACCCATAAATCTATGAGTAATCCTCTGATCCAGAAATACCACTACTAGGACTATATCCCAAAGAGATTAAAAAATAAAGGAGGGAAATGACATATTTGTACAAAAATATTTATAGCAGTTCTTTTTGTTGTGGCAAAAAATTAGAAACTGAGGTAATATTCTTTAATTGGTGAATGGCCAAACAAGTTGTGGTATATAATTGAAATGGAATACTATTGTGCTTTAAGAAATGACAAGTGAGATGATTCAGAAAAGGATGGAATAATTTGGCAGAATTAGGAGAATATAATACACAGAGTAACAATATTATACGTTAATCAACTGTGAATAACTTATTCTTAGCAACCAATATCCAAGACAATTCCAAAGGACTCATGAGAAATGCTATCTACCTCCAGAGAAAGAACTAATGGAATCTAAATGAAGTTTGAAGCATACTATTTTTTTTTTATTTTGGTGGGGGTTTTTTTGTCTTTCACAACGTAACTAATATTGAAGCATGTTTTCCATGATTTTGCACATGTATTACCTACATCAAATTGCTAACCATCTCTGGTAGGATGAGGTGAAGGAAGAAGAGAATTTGAAACTCAAAGTTTTTAAAAATGAATGTTAAAAATTTTTACATGTATTTGGAGAAAAAAATGAAATATTATTTTTATAAAAAAAGAATGATTTCTCCCAGTGTAATGCTGGAGAAACAGAGGCAAGACAGAGATTGGAGAGTATTTAATCTTTTATTTGAAAGGGAGAGATTTACTGGGACCAAATGGATCCTTGGTTTGGTCCCAGGGCTGAATGAGACCATTGTCTCCAAGAATACAGCCCCAAGGTGAATTCTCAATGACATATATATACAGGTAGCTCAGCTACAGGGGTAAAATGAGGGAGGGGCAGAGTCAGAGGACTGATAGCGGAAATGGGACTATCAATCTGGTTCTGACAGGGTCGGGGGAAGGCACTGGACATTCTGGGATGGGGAGAGGCAGTCTGATAAAAGTAGGGAAGGGCTGGGTCATGATAACTAAGATAGAAGGTCTTTTTTCCTTAGCTGGATCATCATGATTAGGAGGGAGGAGTAGTTTTGCAGGATTCAGCAGAACAACTAGGAACTGAGGCAGAACAATTCAGGGAAACTGAGTCAGGACAATAAAAGAGAATTGTGGCACAACACCAGAAGAACATAACTTGAGAACAATAATATGAAAAAACTGCCTAGAATTTCTGAATCAAGAAAATGATGTCAGTAGAGAGAGCCATAGGGCAGCTAGATGGTGCAGTGGATAGAGCATTGATTGGGTCATGGAATCATAAGGATCTGACTTCAAATAGGGCCTCTAACACTTAACACTTCTTAGCTGTGTGACTCTAAGCAATTCACTTAACCCCAATTGCCTTGTAAAAAAAAAAAAAAAAAAAAAAAAAAAGCAATAGAAAGAGCCATAGATTATCTTTTAAGAAAAAAAATCTTGTATTGCATATTCCAATATGTATACTTGTTAAACTGAACAATTCCATTGAGAAGCAAAAAATTCTGCAAGTGACTAAGACAAAGACCTTCAAATATAAAAGAAAGGAGATTTGAATGACACAAGATGATTATGCACTCATCAGAAAACATAGGAAGGAATGGAATAATGTGTTCTGAAGAGCAGCAGGGCTCAAGCTATTCAAGATGATCTCCCTGAAAATCTAAGCCTAACTATAAATGAAAAAAAAATGGATGTTTAATAAGTATTTAAAACATTCTTAGAAAGAAAATTAAACTTGAATATATTATTCACTACTCAGGCCATAGATATATAATAAGGTCAAGTGAATTCAGTACCAAAAGCAAAAGAACAACTGAGAGACCATTAAGAGACTTCTTTCTAAACATACACGAAGTGTGAAAGCTGAAAACTAGTATAAGATGGAAAAACAGGCTTGAAAACATCATAGGCTAAATCTCATAATGTCTACCTACACATGAATCAAGATTTGATTTTTGTTGAGTTGGGGGAAGGGATACGCTTTTGATGGGAGGGATATGGATAGAGGTAACTAAAGAAAGATAGGAGAATCAAATAACTGGAAAACTCCAGCAACAATGTAGAGAGTGCTGATAAGAGCAGTGTCATTGCCTTTTGGATTAACTACAGAGAATTGGAGCAATTGCTGGGAAGTACATTGGAAGAAAATTAAACTTTATTGTGATTTGGACTATTTATCACCTCCCAGTTTCAGCTATAATTTCAAAGACATTAAATTTTCCAAAAGTACCAGGTTGCTCTCTACTATTCTCTCTGGTTTGAAATGGAGAAACAGAAGAGGAAAAAAAATGCATTTTTTGTCAGTTTTTCTGTGAGAAGCACATGAGTGGAGCTGATTAGATAAAGCAGAATTCCATTGAAAGAAAAACTTACTGAGGCTTGTCTGAAAGAGAATTATTCTCCAGTGTATTATTACATATTACTTTTTCTAAAATTCTACTCCTTAACTTCCCTCTTATTTTTATTTTGTGGTTAGATTTATCCAGATCTGAGAAGGGCAAATTTAGTGGGGTCCCCCATTATAGATTTATCATTTCCTCATAAAACTCATTTAACTTTTTCTTCACGAATTTTTGTGCCACACCACATGTTCTGTATGTTCTGATAAAAATTCATTATCTATGGTACTGATTGTGGTTCAAGAATTATGTGGAATTAACTGAGTGAAGACTCTCTCATGGGAATATAGGCTTAAACTATACCTTAATTGTGACTTGAGACTTTATAATAAGTAGAGCTATAGCTAAAAAAAAAAGTTGAAAGTGTTTATCCCCGCCTGTTTCCCACCACCTCTTAATTAGCATTTAAGTACTTCTTTTAAAGGCAATTTATTCTTTTGTTTCTGTGTTAGATTTCTACTATTAGAATATAAACCTGGACTCCCCAAAAAAATGGGAGAAAAAGTCAGGCTAGGGGGTGGGGACTTCTGCCTTTCAGGCTATTTAATCTTGTGTTTTGCAGTTTTTACTTTGCACTGCTTTTACTGACAAACATCTTGTCAGATGGGAGATGCCCTTTCTCACAAGTTTGTAATAAGCCTCTTTTTGTCTTTTCTTATTCTGAAAATCTCTGTTTGTTTTTATGGCAGATACTGTCCCACACAAGCATGAAAATTATGTGAGTGATGTAGACATCAAATGATGGTAGGCAAAATTAGGATTAGGTCATGTGAAGAATTTACGATATCCATTCTCTTTGGCAAAATGTAGATTTATTTAGGGAAATGCGTTACAGACAAAATGAAGAATACAAGACATAAGGAATGGTAAATATGAAATGGAGTTTGGAGAGCACATTGAAAGACAAGCTGCTCAGGGATGCTCACAATTCCTCAGTAGAAAGGGAGCACCCCATGGGGTTGGGACATGCCCTTAGCTGGCAGACTAAATCCTGAAAGGGACTTAGCACCCTGAAAGAGTTAGTTAGCTGTAAGGAGGAGAAGTGGGGTTGGGAAGCATAATGAAGTTAGGAGAGATATCTCATGGTACAGGGGAAGGGGCAGCATGTCAAAGCAAACTGATCAAAGGAAGGCATCAGCCCATGAGCAGATTTTAAAGGGAAAATTTAACTTCAGGGACATGACTGGTATTTCTCATAGGCTATGGTAAGGTGAGACTTCTGAAGAACTCTACAAAGAGTGGGTCTGGGGCGGCTGATATAACTTGGATTTCAAACCTAGATGGGACCATAGAGCTAAACTGATCTCTATCAGTGCCTTCATCCTGCCTGTCTCATGGATCAATTCTTTAGTTTCTCTCTGTCCAATACATCATTCAAGACCTAATCAGTATCTTTCAGCTATATTTACTTGCCTTGGTTATCTCTTATCATTAAGTCTATTTTTGCTTTTGCTTTGTCTGAGATTATGATTGCAACACTGATTTTTTTTTTTTTTTTTTTTTACTTTAGCTTAAGCATAATAGATTCTGGTCTAGCCACTTAGTAACTCTATGTGCCTATATCTCTCTCCTGAGGTCTTGCCCTACATCCCACTTGGATATCCCATTAACATTCAAATACAACATATCTAAAACAGAATTTATTATCTTCCCCCCAGTCCATTCTTCATCTAAACATTCCCATTATTGTTTTTAAAAAAGATCTGCTGAGTCTCCCAGATTCATAGCCTTAGAGCCTTCCTCAAAACATCCCTCTACCTCATTCTTCATACAATTGCCAACTTTTATATACCTTCACAGCAACTATTGTAACCTTTTTTCTTAATAATGATGTAATCTTTTTTTTCTCTAATCATGCAATTGCTATCCTAGTTGATGACCTCATTGATGAGGTAGGTATAGCTGCTCAGGAGAATGTAGCAATTTCTGAGAAATCCTAAGGCTATCCAGTCTTGGGAGTGCCACAAAAAATGCTGGTTGTCAGAGAACAATCTGTTAGTAAGTCATAGAATTCAGTGATGAAAGCAGCTCCATCTCATTCAATATTCTTCATTCAATAATGAATGCAACCCTATCCTTTTCAATTGTACTGCTAAACCATAAAAGTAGCATATCAGTAACTTGAACCTGATCTTTGTTTCTCTTTTCTATAAAATCATCTACTTGCTTCCAGTCCTTTGCTAAATTCCTTTGGAATTTAGCCCACTTCAACTGGCATTACAATTATAATATACTTTGCCCCTTGACTTGGAGATGGGTCCAAGCCTGCGAATTTGCTTGAGACATGTCTCAACACCAGTCTTCAACCCCAATTTTGGGGGAGCCTCCTTTGAACTCCAACATTGTCACAACTTCCTAATTGTCCTTGATCCTTCTAGTTGCTTCCATTTTCCATCTATTTTCCATATAACTGCTCAAATAATCTCCCTAAAGCATATCTGATGTGAAATTCCTCTTGTCAAAAACTTTCAATGGCTCCTTTTTGTTTGTAGCACATTAAAATTCCTCAGCTTAATATTAAAAGTTCTGCACAGTCTATCTCTAAGCTACTTTTTCAGGATTATTTCACATTATTACCCTTCATATACCATATGTTCAAATCACACTTGACCTATGCCTGAACATGAAATTCTATCTCTCCCCTTTATACCTTCACATAAAGTATTTCCCAAGCTTAGAATATATTCCTGTCACTTTTGTTACACTTTGAGGCTCAAATAAAGTACTACCACTGAAGAAATCTTTCACAATCTCCCCAGTTAGTAGAATATTTTCTCTCCTCAAATATCCTTATATTTCTCTATTTATTTGCTCCATTCCAAAGGAGGGAAGGGATAGAATTATGGATTTTATTTGTTTGTTTTATATATTTGTATGCTCCCAGGCTAACATAATGGCATAAGCATGGTAGGTACTAAATAAATGCTGGACTGAAAAAAAAAAAACTTTTGTAATATCAATATTGTTTTAAAGAGACACCTGCATTTCTGGTCAGAGAAACCAGTCCCAAATTTTACTTTTCCTACTTGGTCTTGGACCTTTCACTTCCTCTGTCTGGGATTCGATTTCCTTATCTCTAAAGTGAGGGAGTTGGACTAGATGATTTTTGAGACTCCTAACTCTAAATTTATAATCCTTTACAAAAGAAATTCCCGTTCTTTCTCCATCTCCATCTCTGTCTCTGTCTTTCTTGTTACCACTTCTCATTCCTTCTCCTCTTCTATCTCTTCACTTTTTTAAATCTTTTCCCTCTCTTCTTTCTGGAATCTTGTCTAACAAATTTAATTATGAAAAATTATTGCCTCTGGAAATGGATTGCTCATATGACTAATTCCTGTGATGAGTTCTCAGTGTGGACTCATGATACAGTTTCTTACTTGTGCTCTTTTTAAATAGACTTATGAATGTGTGTTCCTTTGCTTATTAGTTTGCATTTACACATGATACTGCCAAGTGGAATGATAGTAATAAAATAAAATAAAATGAAGGGTTATTCCATGCTCATCTGCTAGACCAGATGGTCAAGAGTGTTGAATGATGTGAATTCACAAAGAGAAAATTTAGAAAGAGGGCAGAATATCTAACTTTAAGTGTTGAATGGAGGAAGAAAATTTTTAGAGCCCGGAGAAGCAGTCCTCAGAGGATGCAAACCAGGAGACTGCATTATTATGGAGAAGAAACTTTCAAGAGGGAGAGGATAGTTAAGAATATCACATACCATAGAGAGATTGAAAACAATGAGGATTCTAAGAGTATTAAGTTTGGAAATTCAGGATAATCATCAAGCATCACATAATTCAAAGTGACCATCCAGAGGAAGGAGATAAGAAGAGCACAGGAAGAAAGGGAAAGGTTGGAAGCAATGATTTTGGCGTACAGCTCTGTTGTCAGGAGTTCTTGCTCAAGGGAGTAGATATAGATAATATTATGTAGTTTTAGTCTTGGTTTCCTCCTTCAGTTTTTGTTCTAGAGGGTAATGTAATAGGTAGGGCTTGGTTACCATTTGGTAATGGGTGAGTTCTGTGTGTTATGATTCCATCTGAGAAAGGCTCAAAGAAACTTCTCCTACCCATTATGTAAAATTCCAACTGCTAGAACATCATCTAGTTAAGGCTTTAGTCCCTATTAAAATTAAACTGGAAAGGGTAACAGTTTAAACTATAATTAGTCATTTATTCTTCAGAGATAAGTAATCTGAGAGCCACCTTTGATAGGGATCAGGAGGAGAATATAGGAATGCTTTTAGTTTGGAATAAAATGGATTTGGGCAAGGGGACAAGAGACTAGGGAATGACTCTGTAACCAATGGATAATAGAAACAAACTTTACTCCACAATTTGGTTTCTGATCAGTTTTTAAATAGAGAAAATTTATAAAGGAGCAAGCAAAAATATAAGAAAAAACAGACCTCCTGTTTAGTGATTCATAGGATTTTAAAGCTGAAAGTGATGGGGTCAAGGTAGCAATTTCTAGTTTGAAATGCAAGGCACAAGTCACAAAGCACATGTGAAGAATTCACAATAGCAGTCTCTTTACCAAAAGATACCTTCATTTACATAAAGAGGTTACATACTATGTGGGATCAATGTGTCACCTTCTCAGAGAACTGACCCCTGCCATAATTTGGGGCTACAGTTCCAGGAAAACCCCCCTTGCCTGTAACCATTACTTAATCTCATACAAACCACTTTGTAATCTATAGTCCCCCTGTTCTTATACCCTGAGGGTGGAGTAAATCAGGGACAGCTGGAGCCCAAGATGTGATAAAGTTTTAGTGTATTAAAAAAACCTATTATGTTGCCTGTCCTTTTTCACATCTTGGGCCTCAGCTGCCCCTAATAATATAGTATCTATAGAGGTCTGGCAGAAGGATAATCTCCTCAACTTTTCTTTGTTTTAGTCTTTTCTGATAAGGGGAATAATTTTTATATTCAGAATGAAGAAGGAATTTTAGCTGAGGATATAACTATTCATCTTTAAAGGTACCTGGAATCCTAGACACAGTTGAATCACATCTCAGGGTTCTATAACTTGAAATTGTTGCTTAGAATTATTGTTGATATGATCCCTTATTTTGTCCATTAACATTATTAACATTAATCAACATTTATAATTTATGTACAATTATAATATTTATACATTATATCTAAATTTATAATATATAAATTACACATTTATCACACATGTATATACATATATATTATATATATATATATATATATATATATATACACACACACACACACATTACATATGTATATAAATAATACTTGCTCTGTGGTAGATAGTATAACATAAGATAGGGAACTAGTCTCAGAAACAGGAAACTTTGATTCAAGTCCTATTTCTGAAATATCAGCTTGAGCAAATCACTTAACTTCTCAGTTTGTAGACAATTCTTTAAGTTGCAGATACCAATCTGCACTGGTAGTGAATATGCCTTTATATTCCATATATAAATGGAATATAAATATTCCATACATAAAATAAATATAGTAATGTGGTAGTTAGGGCAACTGAGTGGCATAGTAGATAGAATGCCAGAAGACTCATCTTCCTGAATTCAAATCTGACTTTATTGGTTATGTGACTTTGGCTGCCAAACCCTGTTTGCCACAGTTTTCTTATCTGCAAAATGAGCTAAAGAAGAAAATGGCAAACCATTCCAGTATTGTTGCCAAGAAAACTTCAATGGGATCTTGAAAAGTCAAATTCAACTGAAAAAAATTTAACAATTATATGTGTGTGTGTGTGTGTGTGTGTGTGTGTAGAGAGAGAGAGAAAGAGAGAGTAGCTGCCTTTATCAGTGAAACCACAGTGATACTCTACTTCTATGTATGCCAGGCAATCTGGTTACAAAAATAAAAAAAAAGAAATAACTTCCTTCAAGAAGTTTATGTTCTACCAGGGAAATGAATGTTTACACATATACATATATATATATAAAATAAACATAAGATATCACAGACTAAAAAACAGTGTCATTCATTCATCTACTAAGGATGGAATAGGGACCAAAACTTTGATTTCATTTATATAGAGAACTCTCAGTTGGGAAAACTTATCTAATATAGTTTGACTCTTATCTGTAACTAGCATTTTATAGAGTACTAAGATATTAATGACTTAACTAGGATCATACAATTAGTATTTTTCAAAGAAGTATTAAAGGATTAATGAACTGAACTAGGTACCTGAAACACCTGAGTTCATTCATTCATTATCTTTTATAATTTATTAAATGCTAACTTTGTGGAAAGCTTATGGTATTCCACCAGAAGTGATTTCAAGATTATACAAGTGATTTCAAAATAATTATGACATGTATTACAATCTAGCTTGCAAACTAGCAGTAATACTAAGTGCACTTGCTGAGAGATTTGATCTTGTGATTTTCTGACTAGTTCCCCAAGTCCTAGCAGCCCTTTACTGAATTTACTATGATATCTACTTATATAAGGAAAACCAAATTCACTATATATCTAAACCATATGATTATAATTGATGCATCAAATGAATCTTGTTCAAATACAGTTGTGTTTCTGAAGTGAGTTGTACCTATGTTCCATAGCCCCAGACATTTGTAATCAAATCACTTTCAAGACTTTCTAGGAATGATGGCAGGAAAGAAATATAGTCCATTTAAATAACATGAATGAATCTGAAACTTATCCATGTGAACAGTATTGCAGTCAAAACAAGGACTATGCTAAAAGGATACAATGTGTGGACATTGAGCTCAGCTCAGATATTGCAGCTGCATTCAACAATCTTCCAATCAAGAGAGATGTATGTTGAACTGAATATTTCGTCTCTCTTATTTTGGCTATTTAAAATTCTCTTGTCATTGAAGGAACATCAGCACTATCATTTTAGACTAAAGCAGAGAAGTGAATTACAGTAATTATGGCCATTGGGTAACTGGAAGACTTTCAGACAAATGGTACATTTCAAGTGGGATCTTTCTGAACTCAATGTATTCTGTCTTATAGATCAATTTCTGAATAATGCAATTGTTATTAATAAGACATTAGCAGAATATCATTTCCTTTAAATATAACTTGGTCTTCTCATTAAAAAATTGGGGAAAAAAGATTTATTTGAACAATTAGAGACCACTCTGGAATCTGTAATATAAAGACATTTCAGTGCCCGCGTCTGCTCTGGTCTTTTGATCTCCTTGTTTCTGACAAAATTGAAAACTTTTGAAAACCTGTCAAGTACTTTTACTGATCTACACTAAACTTCTTAGGAGGAAATGTCCTTCTGTTCATGTCAAAGATTACATCAAACAAACAATGCTTTTGACATTTGAACAACAAGGTAAACTTTAGAATTTGAAGAATTTCTTTTGATTATTTACTGAATTGAAACCCTACATAGTAGGATAAACAAGTATTTCATAAAGAACCTATATATGCTCTGATTGGCTTTTTTTAATTCATGTATATTATTTACACTTAAGCCTATAAAATAGGTCCTATTGATAATGCCATTACTGCTGGCACTTTCATAGATAAATTTATGGGACAAACTATCATTACCAAATTCAATAATGGTTTATATGCAGATTTTCTATTTCTCATGATATATTATGATTATTATTACTAATAATAATATTAATAGGAATAAGATTTATGTACCTATTTTGTCCCAGGCACTGTGCCAAGTAAGCAATTTTCAAATACTAACTCATTTGGTCTTCACAACAATCTGATAACATTGTTGTTATTATTTCCATTTTACAGCTGAGAAAAAAGAGGCAAACAGAAGTCAAGTAAGTGACTTTCCCAGGATCACACATCTAGTTAATATGGTAATGAAATTCAGATCAAAAAGATCTTGGAAACTATCTCTTTCATTTCCCTCATTTTATAGGAGAAGATAATCAAAATTAAGCAACTTCTTAAAATTTTATTTTGGATTTGGAGAAGAATTCAGAGACCATCTAGTCCCACTTGTACTTTATATTACTTAACAGGTGAACATCTAAATCACATTTGAGAATATTCATTGAGACAGAACCATTTTAAGATCTTCCATCTCATTTTTAGATAGCTTTTCTTCCTTAAATTGTCTCTCTACTTCTTAATTATTTCTATTTTTGCCCTTTTGGGACTAAATAAATGTTCAATGTGGCACTCTTCAAATGTTTGAATATCATTGCTTTCTTTGCCTTCTCCCATTCCTGCTTTTTTTTTCCAATTTAAATATCTTCATTTACTCAAAGTAATCTTTACATGGGATGGTATTAATTCCCTGACCCTTTTGGTTGCTGTCCCCTAGACGTGCTTCATCTTCTCAATGGCTCCCTAAAAGATGATGAACTGAAAACAGACTTTAGATGGAATCTCTTGAGAATAGGGAAGACTTAATGTTCTCTCTTAATGCTGCCTAGCTGCGTTAGCTTTTTGGACTTCCATATCAGCCTATTGACTGAAATTAAGCTTATGCTCCCCCAAATCCCAACCAATTTTCATGTTTATTTATGCTTTTCCCATTGCATACTTACAAAATTGATTTTTTTGATCCCCAGGATAAAAACTTTAAATTTGTGTTTTATATAAATTTCATCTTTTTTTTGTGGTTCTTCAATCATTTTTCAGTTGTGTTCAACTCTTCATGACCCCATTTGGGGTTTTCTTGACAAAGATTCTGGAATAGTTTGCCGTTTTCTTCTCCAGCTCATTTTACAATGGGAAAACTGAGACAAACAGGGTTAAATGTGCCTATGATCACAAAACTAGTAAGTGTCTGAGGCAAGATTTGAACTCAGGAAGATGAGTATATCCCCTTCTAACTAGCTGCCTGACATTTCATCTTACTAGTCTTAAATTATTGTTAACATAAGTCCTTTGAGGTGTTCTGATGCTGTCATCACATATGTTAGGGAATATTACTTAGGATCCTAATACTCTAGATCTCTTTCTTTTTTCAAGGTAGCATGATTTAGGGTAGTGTTATAAAAACAAAAAGCACTATCTAAATCTTTGAATGATTAAGGTGTAACCTTACATGAATCTTCTGCACCTTCATGTTCTTTTCTTTTGTGGGATTCTCCATCCAAGATAATACTAGAAGTCTATATAACCATATAGTATAGAAATCTTGATAACTCAAAGAAAAAGCTTTTCAGAGAGGAAAGAAGAGTTGACTTGACTATAAACCCTTTGGATTTTCTGCTGTGCCCAATAAAATCTATCCATGCCAGATATTTTGTCAGCCTGATTGTTTGCAAGAAAGTTGAGTATCTTTATTCCAGTTTATTCCAATTCCCTGGATGTTCTTAAGTATTTAGTATGTAGTAAGTCACCAAGTATTCAGTCATGAGAATACTACATGATTAATGGTCAGACTTTCCAACAGGATACTGAAAAGTGATCCAGTGTCCAATTCAATTCAGCACTGAAAACACATGGGTCCTTGTCTTCAAGAAGCTCATAATTTAATAGGGAGACTATGATGTTTCCATAAATAAGTATTACATTGCAGAATGTGATAAAAACTAAAGAAAGATGAAGATGAAATATTCTATAAAATATGAGGGGAGAAATAATTTTCAACTGTTAAGAAAGGTTTTTTGAAGAGGTAATGCCCAGACAAAGCAGGGAAAGAAGATAAAATTTTCAGTAGGTAAAGATCTGAAAAAAAAATGAATTTTAGTCACTAAGAGGGTGGCCTATGTAAATTCATGAAAGTAGGAAATAAGACTAGGGAAATAGGTTGGAGTCATACTGTGGTGCTTCTTACAGGTGAGGTACAGATCAGCTAAATGATTTGTCTTGTAAAAACAAACAGTGTCAAATCTAGGACCAGAACTTAGGTATCCCAGTTCTTCTTTACTTGAAGTTTTCTATTTCATAGGTACAATGGAGAACCAGTTAAAAAAAATTATTTTGTGGTGTCCTAGAAAGAGGTCTGGATTTAAAATCAGGACATCTGGGTTTGAATTTTGACTCTACCACTTATACCCTGTGTTACTTTGGGAAAAACAAAATTTTTTCTGGGTCTCATTTTTCTCATTTATATCCATATTTACAATTTTATGTTTCTAACATATTTCCTTTATTAGATGACCTCAAATCCTTTCTAGCTTTAAAAGCATAAATTTTAATGACAGTTATTAGATAAAAGAGCTATTTCAAGAAAGTAGAAGAGCTCTTTGGAGAAGGATCATTGGAGATTTCAACTCTTGCCTCCAAGTTTTCTCCATTTGCTTCCCTTCTCTCTTTTCCTGCCCCATCTGATTTTGTTCTAGACATTGCTACTATCTGCCATTCTGAGATCTATGTCCCTGGCTGCTTACCTCTATTTACACATACTATAATTTTCTTTCCCTCCACCCCCACAAACCCCATAGTTTGGCATCCATTAAGATTTACTGATATTTCCACAAATAATGTCCAAAACACTGGAAATTTTTATAGCATGATTATTCCAATTTTATCAAAGAGAAATAAATTCAATCTAGTTCATATTTATGGAATGTCTCTAGGGTACTGTGTTTGGCACTACATTAAATACTAAGAGGACCAAAGAGATTAGGCAACTTTTCTGAGTGAATCAGTAATATAAGAAAAAGAAATGAAGTTACCTTACAGCAGAAAGTAGTCAATAGGACCAAAGATAGATATATGAGATTGGTGTAGGTAGTTTTGAGAGGAAGAAAGACTTAACTCCAATACAGTTTTCATGCTTGATTTTATTGCTGCTGTACTATTTCAAAATTCCTACCCAAGATTTTTGTTGCATCAGTTCCATAATGGAGGGAAACAGGGGAGAGGTTCCAGATGGGACATTTTTTAGAATTGTAGTTTGTGCAAGCAGAGATCATCGTGCAGGGCTGTAGGTATTGTAACTACAAGTTTTATCTGTCTGATAAATCAAGGTATCAATTTGTCTCAAATGATCTCAAGCCAAGATCATTTATCCAAGACTACTGATTTTACAGCAGAAGGCAGCATGGCATAGTAAAAAGAGAGTGGATTTGGAGCCATGGCACCTAGGTTTGAATTTCAGCTCCTTTAGTTTATATTTTTGTGATCTGGAACAAGCATTTACTTCTCACTTTTTAAGATTTTTTTGTTTTATTTAATTTATTTTCAATTTATGGAATAAGCAAACATTTCATTACATGGTATAATTAAAAGAAGATGATTGATGTACATGAAACTGCAAATCTATTATATACAACTTGATATTCCCTTTAAATGTATAATAATGTTATCGTGTAACTGTTTTTTCCCCTCCCCTCTCTGCCTTAAAGATAGCTACCACTGGACACAAATGTACATATACATATATATACATGCACACATGTATGTGTATATATGTATATATACATGTATATTAAATGTTTCTAAACATACTTCTATTTATTAGTTTTTTCTCTGGATGTAGATAGCAATTTCCCTCATGGATTCTGTGTAATTAATTTGGGTATTTATAATAGTCAAAATGATTTAATCATTCAAAATCATTCTTAAAACAATATTGCTACTATTAAATACAATGTTCTCTTGGTTTTGCTCATTTCACTTGTCATTATTTTATGAGTTTGTGTTTTTTTTAAATCATTGAGCTCATCATTTCTTATAACACAATAGTATTCCATCACAATCATGAATCACAACTTGTTCAGCCAGTTTCCAAATGATAGTCATCCTGGTAATTTCCAGTTCTTTTTCTAAAATTCCTTTTTGTAAAATGAGGGGGTGAGAGCATATGATCTCCAAGGTCACTTCAAGCTTTGAATATTGGATATAAAGAAAGGTTTTATGTAAAAAATGTCTTTAGTCCCAAATGTAGTACAAAAAGAGGCAGGCCCTTGAATAAGGTGGCCTGGACAGATTTGGTGTCCCTAGGTCATAATTTGCTGATGCTATGAATAGCTCTAAGGCAGTAGTGATGTTCAAAGAGGAGACCTGTTCAAAGCTAGGAATATTATCAAATCCAAGGATGTTAGCAGAAAATAAAATTTCAGGAAGCTGTTAGGCTAAACTTGGAAAATTTTATTTTGTCATACTTGATCTTTGGTAATATTTTAAACCAAAATGTCTTTAAAAATACTAAATCCTTGCTTTGTCTTACATCTTCCCATTATCTCATTATTGCAACTTTTTAACTGCATTTTGGGCAATTTCACTTATTATAAAGGTTAACGATAATAGTGACCAAAATTTAATAGTACTAAAGTTTACAAAATTATTTACATACTTTATTGAATTTGATCTTTATAACAACTCTGCAAAATAGGTGTTATCAGTATGGGAATAGGAATCATGAACAGAGTACTGGATTTAGATTCAGGAAGATGTGAATTTGAATCCTGACTCAGCCACTTTCTGGTATGATCCTGAGCAACTCACTTAAATTCTCTCACCCTCAATTTCCTCATATGTAAAATGGGCTCAAAAATAGCACCTCTCTCAGATTTGTCATGAGATCAAATGAGATCATGGAGGTAAAGCAAAACACAAGCCTTAAAGCTCTATGATCCATAGTTTATGGATGAGGAAATCGGGATCATATAGCTAGTGAGTGGCTGAATCACAGTTCACAGCCAGTTCTTTCTGGCTGCAAATTTAATGCTCTTTCCACTGGCCTAAAGAAAAAGAAAAACTACAGGGAGGGTAGGAGTTTGGGGAGCTAATTTCTGAGAATAGTTTATCATGAGAAGTCCTAGAGAGTTTCCATCATTTTCTTTAGATGTGTAGAAAGTTCTGCATTTGTCAAATCTTTTATGTCCAATTCTATATTTATATTTTTTAAATTGCCCTGAATGCATATTATTATTGAAGAAATTTTACAAGTTGAAATATAACAACGTTACACTTTGTCACATAATAAAACTCTTTCTCCATTATGAGAAGAAGAAAAGTCTTGTTAATCAAAAATGTTCTCTGTTTTAGAATGAGGGAAACAGCTAATGTTTTAAACATATGCAGCACTGAAAACATTGTATTCTAAGATAAATCACTGTATGATTTAACTGCTGCAAATCTAGAACAGAATACATTTTAAAAGGCTTCCTGCTGCTGACTTTGTTTAGTTTGGGATTTACTACCTTTTATTATCCTTGGAGATTATGAAGTCTGAATAAATTAAACCTCAATTCTAGACCTTTGCTTTACTAAGTTGTTTTTCTTCTGCATAATTGCTCTTAGAATAAAGATAAATAAATTAGGCAGATGTTTTACATAGTACTAAACACACTTCATTCACAGGACTGAGGTGGCTTTTGGAATTTTATTTTATATTTTAGGGATGACATTTGGATGGATTCCATATCCACACTTACTGTCATAGACAGTGTCATAAAAATTGATGCAAAAATGTCTAGCAAGCTTTTATAGTAGCCTGTGTTAAACACTGAACACAGATATGGAATTTAGGAAAAATAAAGTACATGTCCTCTAGGAACTTATAGTCTAATGGGAAATAAGAAAGCTACAATATACAGACAGCTATAGTATCCAGTATTGCGTGCTAGAGATATAAGAGAGCCATACAAAAAAAAAAATGAATCATATAAAGCCTAAGGAAAAATGTTTGTTGTTGTTGTTGTTTTGTCATTGTTATTGTTATCATTGTTAGTTCATTTTATCAATAAAGAGACCAGGAAGAGTTTCCTTGAGGAAATGGTATTTGATTTGGATTTTAGAGAACAGGTAGATAATCAATAAGCAAGAAGGGAAGAGAGGACTTTCTATGTATGAGTAGTAGACTGAATTAATAATAATATCAACTGGAATTTTTTATAATACTTTGCTATATAAATGTAAAAGTTTATAAAATGCTTCATGTACATTATTTCGTTTGTCTCACATTATCCTTGAAAGGGAGAGTCTATGCATATTATTAGCATCATTTTTACATAAAAGGAAACTAAAATTCCGAAAGATGAAATGACTTGTTTAGAGTCACAGACCTGATCAGTGTAAAAGGCAAAATTTGTATATCAAGATACTATTAGGAGACACTTTGTTTTCCAGAGCTAAGATTCAACAAGCAAACTATGCCCTAAATTTAGCATAACAACAATCCTTTGTACTCACCCTCTGGATGAACTAAGCTATAGCAAAATCCCAGAATTGTTTCATATAATTATTGTATTGCTTTAACCAATACCTGATGTTCTTCAGGCTTGGAGAAGCACCTGCAGTACTGGTCATGATGCTCTGTATGAATCAAACTTGTTTCATTCTTGTTGTTACTCTTCATTTCTAGGGCTACAATGTAGCTGCTAGAATATAGATAGTTTTAGCTGTAACTATAGCTATGGATATGGATATGGATATAGATGTAGATATAGATAGATATAGATATAGACAGATATAGATTTGAGATTTGCCCAGACTAAAGTGTGTCCCCTCCTGGGAGGGTGGGGGTGGTAGCACTTGTGGCTAGTGCCCCTTCTTGCTTGCAAACCATTTTCTTCACTAGAAAATAAACTTCTATCTTAGTCTCTGCATAGTTGTTCTGCTCTGTCTGCCCACTCTGGCCTCTATAGGCCAAGAGGTTCAGGCCAGTTGACATGTAAACCCAGCTCTTTATAACTCAAATTTCACATTCTATCTGTTAAGTCAAGCTATCATTCATGAATAAAGTCATGGAGGTATAAAAGTCCAGTACTTGCTAAAGGTTTATAAAGTAAATTAATTTGATTGGAGATTAAGTTGCATGTAGGCTAAGTAATGTCAAATAGAATTGGAAAGGTAGGATAGTGCCAAGATATATAGAGTTTGAATTTTACTTTAATTTTATTTGGTTACAGGAAACCATTGAAGACGTTTTAGCATAACCACGGTATACTTAATAGAAAGCTAATTCTACTAGAGATATGAAGGATAACTTAGAGGAAATTTGGCTGAAATATCAATTAGGAGGCTACTGTAATGATTCCAGGAGAAGGTAATAAGATTCAGGACAAATGTAATGAAAGCGGTTCTAGAGTAGAATGGTGGCAGTGAAGATAGAGAGAAGGGGATGTTTAAGAGATGTTACAGAAAAAAAACTGATAGACTCAGTAACTGATTGGATTTGAGAATGGAAATAGATGGTACATTTGGGAAACAGGGTAAATGGAGTTGATAATGAAGTCAGAAGGAGAATCATTTTTGTAGGAAACATACTGAGCTCTGTTTTGGACTTAAAATTTGAGGTACTAGTGGGACATTTAGGTGGAAACATCTTGGAGAGAATTGCAGATACAGGTTAAAAGTTCCAAAAAGAGTTAGAGTTGAGTATATAGATTTTTGGAATTATTCGGAGTGAATGATTTTGCAATATTAGGAATGCCCACATGGTACTAAGGATAAAGAACCAGGCCTGAAAACAGAAAGAGTTGAATTCAAGTCATGACTGACAAATACTAGTTAAGTGACCCTAGGCAAGTCATGTAATCTCTCATTTCTCTAGGAAATGCTCTAAGATTCTTAACTGCAGAGAAGCTGCCAACCTGAGTTGGCAAAGAGTAGGTACTTAATATTTATTTCTCCTGCTTCCTATTCTAGCAATGAAATCACAGGTTCAATCCCTATCCCTTTCAGTGGCATGGAAAGAATTATAAAATTGGTGGAGAGGAGACAAGTGCCTGACAGCCAAAAAGCAAAAGAAGAACTCTGGTGGAAATTAGATTTCAGATTATCAGAAATCCAACAGTAGAAAAAGAAGTTCAAGGAGATTATAAGCAGAAAGATAAATTGTCACATAATATGCATGTCCATAGGTGCCTTTTGACAGAGGGCTGGTATGTGCTATATGGAAGACTACCTCTTCCCTCAACTTTTATGTCTTAAAGGAGTCAATTTCCAGGTTCTGAGACTAAACACCTCTTCTCTATCTTTCTCTTTTCCCATTTCCTGGTTCACTTCCTCTCTATTTTTATGCCCTTTCTTTGTTATGCCTTGAAATAGGGAGAAGAAGAATAGAATTTGATTTTGTTAGTTTTTTCTGGTAAAAGTTTCGGAGTGGGGGGAGGAAACTATTTGTCCAAATTAGATTGCCTGTGGATTTCATTAACTCACATTCACTTAGTGTCAGAAGATTGGAACAACACTGATAAGGAAAGAAGAGAAGCCAAATGCATTTGTGTCCTTGAGGTTGAGGGTAAGATGGGGATGAGTAGCAGGTGTTTGTAATTCCCTATTCCTGGAAAGAATAGCATCTGAGGCACATGCATCCCATAAATCCCAGCCCTGAAAAGTTATTCCAAGTTCAAACTAACATGTGGGTTGCCACTCACTCGAAACTAACATGTTTGCTCTTGCCAACTATCCAGAGAGCACATCATTTCAAGAGAAAATACACTCAAGCAAATAGCAAATAAAGTTATAAGAAAAGATCTCCATAAGCATACCTAATGTACATTCTACCATGAGTTACCACAATACCAAAAGAGAAAACATGTACTAGAATAAGTAAGATAGTTGGATAAGAGGTACACGAGAAGAGCTACACATGGAATCCCTATAGCCAATGCACATCCATAGGAAACAACTCATATCTTCAGCACTGCAGAATTGTAGATTTCTTCTGATGACCTAATCATATTGCTCTCTACTGGTCAGTGGATATATCTTCACTTTTGGATGTATCATCATTAATATTGTAATCATCTCCATCAGCTCTGATATTCAAGTGGTCACTAAAGTATTGCCTGCTACCAACTCCTAGGCTCCAGTTACTTAGCTTTTTCAAGGCCAGTTCTCTACTAAGATCTGCTGAATTGCAGTAGTTAGAAAGCTCTCCCTGATTTAAAAAAAAAAAAAAAAAAAAAAAAAAAAAAGCTGTGTTCAGGAATGTAGTTCAGAAAAGCCAATTTGTAAGTGTGAGCATTTGCACCATATAGGCAGTACTATGAATAAGGGCTTGGTTTATTATTTATTATTTTGTTAATCATCCAGACTTAAAGTGATGGAGAAAATGTTAATTATGCAGATTGAATTAAAGCTGTGTTGTAATTTTTAAATTTTTTCTGATAGCTAATTATTAAACATTAATCAGTATACCACTAGCTATAATTCAGTCAATAAATAAGCTATGAGCCAGTTTACTCACTAAGGAAGGTAGGTTGATAGTTTAGTATTTGATTCATCATTTTTAATAGCCTATAGATTTTTCTATTATTTTGAAGCATTTTACAACTTTGCACTATTTTTATATAAATTCCTAAACATCTCTCGAAACTATATGACCTTCAACATGGATTTATTTATGCATCTGGTCAGTATTATATATCCTTCCTCACTTGATCTTCTTAAATGTCATTTATCTTGTTTCATATAACATGGAGTACTGATGTAGGGTCCAAATGTGGTAATCCCACCATTAATAATAATATTTATTTATTTGTATTAATAATTATGTTTAATTATTACAATCATATTATAATTGATAATGAGTATATATCAGCAGTACTGTCAGTTGTTCCACTCCTCTCATTTGTAAAAATTCCCAGAGCTTTCATTATAAAGGGCTTATAATTTCCAGCTACCTATTCATCTCTTACTATCTGTTTTGCTTGGTTTTGATTCCACCAACATCATCCTCTCTTCCCTTTTAAATTTCCCTTTGTAAACTATCTTCCTCCATTAGATTTAAGCTCCCTGAGGTTAGGAACTATCTTTCATTTTCCTTTTTTATTCTCAACAGTGCCTAATAAATAGCAGGCATTTAATAAACCAAATGTTTATTATATTGTACAACAATTTATCTTAAAATGATAGTAAATCTGTTCAAATTCCCATCTATTTGTCAACTATAAATGCAAAAAAAAAAAGAACAAAGCATTTATTCATTTCTATAGTGCATAAGAATCTACAGAACCAAGCACTAGAGAGATTAAATATTGTTTGAAAATATATCCCTTATCTTCAGAGAGCTTAAAGTATAGTAAGAAGATAAGACAATAATTGTAATAACTATTATATATGATATGAAATTCTACTGGCTTTAGTTATAAAAAATAATGCAATATGAGGTGAGAAGATAAGTCATTAATAATAAGAGAAGACTAAACTTCAAGACAAAATGAAATTTGAAAAGAACTTAAAAGAATGGACAGTATTTCAACAATAAATGCTCATATTTGTATTTTTTTCCCATAACAACTTTGTAAAGTGGATAGCACATATATAATTATCCTATTTTTATAGATGAGGAAACTGAGGTTCTGGAAGAAAAAGGGACTTGTTCAAGATTATACAATAGTTGAGATAGATCTCAGATCGCCTTATTCCAAATCTAATATTTAATTCATTATAATCTACTTTCTCTAATTAGAAGACAAAGGAAGGAAAAAGAAGATTCCAAATAGTAAATAGCCTGCATAAAAAGTATAGAGTATGTTCAGAAATAGAGTTGTCTGGCTTGTACAATGGATGGAGAAAAATAATAAAAATAAGTTTAGAAATGTTCAGTGGTAATAATTATAGCCTCAAATACTAGGAAGTCATTTTATTTTTTTCTAACAAATGGTTCATATGATTAGCTCTACATTAAAAAAAAATGATTTTGTCAGTAGGATGAAGAATACTTAGTACTGATCTATATTAGCATGGTAACAGAATAGATAGACCTATTCAAAAGATTTTGATGAGATGGAATAAAACAACTAATTGGCTGTAAGAGATATTTGAAAGAGAAGGGCAAAGATAATTCTAAGATTACAAACAAGGTAAAATAAGTGAATAGTTGTGCCATGACAAGGAGGATATTAAGAGGGGGAAAGAAAAATTAGAAAGTAATTAGCTTGGTCTTGCACATATCAGGTGTAGTTGCCAGTTGCTTATCCAGACAGGGAAATTATGTAGACAATGGATATATAAAATTGAAGCTCAGGAGAGGGATCAGAACTGGAGCTATAGATTTAGGACTCATCTACTTTATGGTAATAGTTGAAGCCAACAAAATGAATGAGATTGTCAAAGAATAGAATGGAGACAAAGAAGATGACAGGGGAAGCAACTAAAGAGAAAGAAAAGAATCATTTAGAGAGACACGGGGCAACAGGGGAGTATGGTGTCTCTGAAGCTAAGAGCGGAGATAACATAGTGAGAAATACACTCATAGATAGATAGATATATAGACAGACAGCATTCTGGAGATAATCTGGCTTAATTTGAATTGATGCAAAGTTTTTGCATCTTTTCTTTCCCTCCATTTTAGTTTTCTTTCATAAAACAATAATGCCTGAAATTTTCTGTCACCTCCTTTATATTTTCCAAATAAGCTTGGATTCCAAATTGGTGTAGTCCTTATTTATCAGGTATCTCTGTTTGTTGAAGAAATTATTGAATGAGTACAGTTTGTGAACTTTTTCAGCCTCCTTGTTGTGATAGCCATTTAATGGTTAAATTTCTTGAGGAAATGGTAATAATCAGGGTTAATGTCTTTGCTTTTGTCTGTTTCCCACATTTGGCAATTATCAATTTGGTTAATAGGTTGGAACTATTATAAATATATGTGTGTTTTACTGACTTAAATCTGTTCTATCAGAATTGATGTTGTGACTTCCTAAAGACAATAGAATAAAAATTACTTTTGTCAGTGATTGCTTTCTATTTATTAAGACAATAATTTTCTTTTTTGCTAGTGTTATTAAATGCTTGTCATGTACAGTTCCTTCAGATTTATTCTGAAAGAAAATATTCATCACATATAAGTATGAAAATTCCAGGTATTTGGAATAATCTGCAGGTATTTGGCCTCTTTCATTTCTTAATTTTGAACTATATTATGTAACATTCTTTATTATCCGCTTTGGTGCTCAACTTTGGGAGGGTCTTATGATTACCAAATTGTTCTTGTCCTTCACCTATAGGATCATAATATACAGGTCCTACTGTAAAATGAGTCACATGTAACAAACCAATGTACAAAGTAAATTGATGAATTATGTCATTAAATTGTAGGGCTTTGAAATTAGGACTTTGTAATTCGTTTTCAGAAGATATTTGAGATAGATAGATAAGATAAGATAAGATAAGATAGATTTGGCACTTATTAAGTGATTATTGTGTGCCTGCAATTGTGCCAAGAGCTAAGATCTGGGGGGGGGGGGGCGGGGGGGGGAGCAGGGGCTAGAAAGTTTGATCCATTAGGAGCAAAGTAAATGATATGAATTGAAGAATGAGTCAGAAGGAAAGTGAAGAGTATGGATAGAACATTTGTTGATGTGGAAATTCCAATAAAAAATCGCTAATCATTTATTTGCTCTCAGAGTGGAGTCATCCTCAGAAGGAGAAGACACTTAGAATGAAGATGTGAAAGTATAGATTTGGAGCAATCTGGAGAATAAGCTATGATGGAAGTGAGCAGTATGACTAGGACCTCTAATGATCTGATGGCTCCAATATACAGCTCATAAGGACAAAGCCCATATAGTCCAACTTTCATTTTGTAGATGGGAAAATTGAAACCAAGGGAGACTAAGTGATTTATCCAAGTTTGCACAATGTCAAAAATGAGATTTAAACTCAGCTCCTCCATCTCCAGGACCAGTGCTCTTTCAATTGTATCACTCTGCTTTTTGTTCAATATTGGGCTGATTTTAAATAATTAAATTTTAGAGATATTTTTATGTGTGCTAGGCACTTTTCTTCAATATTTCATATACTTTTGTAAATGTTTTGTAACATTAATCTTTTTAGCATTTAAAAAAATAAATTAGGATTCTGTTGCTAAATTACATGGGAGTTATAGACTTTTTCATAATAATAGTCATTCTTTTATTCAATTAATATTGCATATTTCTACTAGATACTCTGAAGAATGGAATGTAGAAAAGAAAAGATCCTTCTCCTTAAAGGCCTTGGAAAAATTTGCATTGATTACCTAGAAAATTTCTATCAGAAAAAGAGAGTCAGATTCGTCATGCTTTATATAGTATTTCAGAATAATGATAACAATAACAATAACAATTCACATTTATATAGTATGTCATGTTTACAAAGTGCTTTCCTCACCACTAAAAACTATTTCTAGGTGCTGCAATGATAGCTGAGACATTGGCAATCAATTTTATTTTTATCAGAATATGATAGTTTTTTGCCTGTCATTACTGTTTGCTTATGGCAAGGTTGTATCATGTCTGTAACTTGATGCCTCCTTTTTTCTCAGTATTGGACCATGGAAGGGAAAGAGAACTAGCCTTTATTAAGTATCTATTATATGTCAGGCACTATGATAAGTACATTACAAATATTATCTCATTTGATCCTCACAATATCTGGAAGTAGTTGGTTTTAGCAGACAGAGATTAAGTGATTTTCTTAGAGTTACAAATCTTAAGTGTCTTAAACCAGATTTCTGGCTTCAGGTCTTCGACAATCCATGCTCATGGGCACTGCTCTATCTAACTGCCTATTTATTCAAGGAGATTAAAGTCAGAAAGAAAGATTTCAAATAGACCATAATATTTGTAGAAATACTTTCTTTGATACTAAACAACCTGAAATAAAGTCAATGTATATTTAATTAAAGAATAGCTAAGTAAAATGTAATACCTAAATATAATGGAATATTACTTCATCATAAGAAATAATGATATAAAAAACTCAGAAATGGATGGGAAGATGTCTATGAACTTATAAAAAAATGAAATGAGCAGTATCAAGAAAATAGTATTCACAAAGATTATAGCAATGTAAATGATATAAAAAATACTAAATTAGAATGTTACATAATTATCATGCCAAAACATTTTCTTAAAAAAGAAAAAAAAAAGATGAAAAAATTTGTATCTTTTCTCTTCACTGAAATAAGCAAATAACTTCAACATCGACAAATATTTATTGATCTTCTACTATTTTCCAGGAACTATATTAAGCATTGGGGATACAAAGAAAAAAACAATGCAGTGCCTTTTCTCATAGAGCTCACATTCTGAGGGGATTCTGAGGGTGATATGATCAGACATGTATTTTAGGAAGATCACTTTGGCAGCTAAATGAAGTGAAGAGAGATTTAAGACAGGGAAACCAACCAGAAGAATATAGTGATGAGAACCCCAACTAGCATGTTAGCTATGAGAAGGAGCTATGTATGAAATGTTGTAAAAGTAGAAAAGAACAAAATTTGGCAAGGGATTGAACACATGGAGTAAACGTGAGCTGAGTACTTAGAAATGACACCAATGTTGCAAGACTTGGTGACTGGAAGGATGATATTTCCTTTAATCATAATAGGAAAGTTGAAAAGAGGGGAAATTAGGAGAGGGAAGAAAAAAATAAGTTCTATTTTGGATACATTGAGCTTAAATATCTATGAGATATAAAATTCAAAATACCCAATGGGTAGTTAGTAATATGAAATTAGAGGTCAGAAGAAAGGTTAGGAGTAGTTAAATAAATCTCAAGTACATAGCTCATATAGACTGTCACACTAAATAGATGTGTTTGCTGAATTGTTTTCCCCAACTCTCTTCATTTCTGTTTGTTGTTATATATGAATTGCTAGGTTGGTCAGTGAGGAAAGGCATATTTTGGAAGTGAAATTGATGTAAAATCTAAAGATAGCAATAATAATGTCAAAAAATGAAGAAGATAAAATTTTATCATTGTGTGTAGCTAAATGATTAAGTACATACTTATTGATTAGAGCAAGGAAGTCTGGTAATGAAACTATGGAAATGGACTGATTTTGGAGTCAAAAAAAAAAAAAAATCTTGATTCAAATCATGGCACAGCTACCAATACCTGCAAGAAAAATCACAAATCTCTTAACTCTCTGAGCCTTAGTTTCCTCATCTGCCAGTAGTATTATTAGTATTTTTTTTAGCTATCTCCCTACCAGGAGCATTATAAAGGCTGACTGAAGTCATTTCAAATGCTTTCCTACCATAATATACATCAATGTTAATTATTACTTGAATAGTTCAAAAGATCCATGATTTTATTATGACTAATAATCCACCAATGTAGATCACAACATTCACTGTGTCATTTACAAACTTGTAAACCGATATGATTAAAAATTATTCAACCTAATAGCCAGTCTTCTAGCAATGAACTTCTCCAAATTTAGTTAGATAGATGCTCAGATGACAAATTCACTGGTACTATAGTCCAAAGCTTCTTAAATATTAGGTCACGATCTTATAGTTGTATAACTGAATGTAGGGGTCATGAAAAATTTAGATTTTTAATGCAATGACCAAAAAATAATTTAAAAAATAAGCACATAATTAATCCAAGGTGTTTCTAGCAGCATTTGTCTATTATTACCTCATGTATCTTCACTGCAGTCTTGGTTGTTAACAACAATATGTACATTTTGCACTGTATGTGCACAAACTCTGTCAGAAACACCTTGGCTCAGATTTTAGGTGGAGCAATGTAAAAATTTCTTGGGCAAAAAGAGGTCATGAGTGGAAAAAGTTTAAGAAGCCTTGCTATAGCCAAAGCTTTTCTAGCTAAAATCCAAGATCTTCTCTCAAGCACAATGGGATAAAGACTAGTGGTTTTAAAAAAAGTGGCTTGAAGAATCTCCTCCCTGGAATAATTTGAGAAAGACCCAAATTATTTAAGAACCAGATCATGGATGATGTCAGGTATTAACAGTATTCAGGATAGCCAGCAAGGCTATAGTCCAGATTCATAGATTTCATAGTTACCCTCAATCAGATTTCTCTTTTAGACAGAGTCAGAGCCAGATATGATCTAAACATCATTTGAAGTCAATTTGTTCCATTTGACAGATCCAAAGATATCAGCCATTGAACAAAAAGAAAGTATCAACTTTCAATTTGCTCTTGTTGGTTAGAGCTTCTTAGGCTTTGCTTGGGCCCTCCAAGTTATCTACCATAGAGCATTTTCCCAAAGTAATAGATCTAGGGCTGGAAGAGATCTCAGAGGACATTTACTCTACTTCCTCAATTTAGTAATGAGGAAACTGAGAACAAGGGTGACTGAATGAGATTCTCAAGGTGGCCCAGGGAATAAGATACTGGAGTAGTATTTAGAACTCATGTCTTGGTGATTCAAAGTCTAGAGCATCATACCACTCTGCCTCTCAAGATACAAACATGGTTTTTCATGTGCTTTTTTCCTTTGATTTTGAAGAAAGCCCACAAAAGTTGTTTACTCTCTTGGAAATAATTTATGCTATACTATGCTATATGCAATACTATTGCACTTCTATGCAATAGTAAATAACTTAAACACTCAAATACATCTGTGATTCAACTGCACTTTCTGTTCAGCAATGAAGATCACAATCAATACATATCTGCCCAAGACTCCTATAGAACTTTTGTTTCTATCATGCTATAAGTTGACCCAAAGATCCCGTCTTAAGTATTATAGGCCCTCCTTGATTTCCCTTGATAATATGAGAATAACAGTGGGGAGGAGGACTGTCCTTTAGATACCTGTCTCTTTTGCCACATGACTAGCCTATTGTACATTTCCTTAATGTTATCTTTCTTACTTCATGGAAATAAAAATCTGAATAGAGTTTAACATCTGCATTAAAACAGGATTCTAATTCTCTTAGGCAGCTCACAATCTACCCTTACTATTATAAAAATAGAAAGAAAGAAAAAACAAAAAGGAACTGCAACAATGTGAGATAGCCTTATTTTAAAATGTTAACTAACAAAAAAATTCAATATACCATGCTAATACTATAATGAGATTACCAAAAAACTAGTTTTTTCCTGTTTTTTTCTGTGGAACATTTGCCCTACCTTTCAGGATTTTAGTGAGTCATTCAGTTCACCAAAATACTATTTAATCCCTCCCTCCCCCTCCAAATTTACTCTTGTCCTTTCCACAGAGCAAGATTATATAAAAGAGTTAGGGTTTGTCTATAGACTCAGGAACTGGCTCAGAAAAGGCAAGAAGACACATAGAATGTTATAAAACCTCATTATTTCAGTTTCTATTGAATTGGAATTGATGATAACAAGGATCCTTCTGAATAAAGCAAACCTCATCTTTATTTGCCCTATGGGGAAAAAAAAAAAAAAGGGTTGCTAAATAAATTAAAACACAGTTTGTAAAGAGCATATATAATCTTTGTATAGAGCAAACTCTTTCCCCAGAACACTTTAGAAGTAGCCATTCAATATAAATGATCCATAGGTTATTTATAACTATGAATTATCATTAACAAAGCAGTTTTCCCCAAGAACTTTTACCAGGCAACACGTAGTGAGTTTGTGTTCACTTGCTGTGTGTGCTTGGGAGTAAAAGCATTTCAAACAAGTTAAAACTTTTGAGCAAAATTGCCAAGGTTTTTCTGTTTTCCCTTCCTGTAGGCCTCCTGCTTGGTTACTTAGAAAGCAATAACACACTGTTGCAAATAAATACTAACTCCCCAGTCAGTTGTATTGGGTTAAATTAATTCAATTCCTACTGATGTTTCATAGTCCAACCAGGCAAAGTCTGTAATGAAGCAGATCAAAAAGCTATCAAATTATGTGATACAATTGATGCCTTAAGTTACCAGATTTCCTTTAGACCCGGAGTTCTTAACCTCAAGCCTGTGAACTTTTAAAATAATTTGATAGCTATATTTCAAAATAATTGGTTTTCTTTGTAATCTTATGCATTTGAATTTATATACTTAAAAACATTATTCTAAGAAGGAGTTCGTAGCTTTGACAAGATTATCAAAGGGAACCATTACCAAAAAAAATCATAAACCCTTGACTTAAACATGGGGCATATGCTTATTTTCAGAGTTGATTTAAAAAAGATAATCTGAAGTACTATTGGCCCAAGTCGATAAGTTAATTCAACAAATTTTATCAAGTGCTGAACCTAAATGCACTTCTAATGCAAGGGATTATGGTAGAAAAAAAAGTCCAGAAAGTCAGGAGTGATAATTAAAAGAGAAATAAAAGAGTAAACATGAAGGAATAGTTTGGGCTCCATCTGAAGATGGAGACTCCAGAACTGAAGGGGTGAAGGGATATTCCAGGATAAAAAAAACTGCTGGAGAAAGGTGAAGCTCAGAGATTCTAGTGGAGTTCAGAGGGGAATAAAGAAGTATTCAAGAGATTTCTTGTGTATTTAATTGAGGCTTCAAAAACACAGTATCAATAATGGCCTTTGATTCTTAGTTGTACAAATTTCTCTCACTAAGATATTTGCAAGAGGGGACTATTTCTTTTTTCAGTATTTTTACTCCTAACAAATAGCACAGTGCTTCATGCATAGTAGGTGCTTGGTAAATGATTGTTAGACAGAATTAAATTGCCCTTGAGACACACTGAGACCATTTCATGATGACTTCCTCTTCAAATGTGCAGGGAACCCTGAAGAAGCCCATTATCTAGTGCACTTTTCTGTAACCTGAAGATATGTACATCATCAATCAATGTTAATTAGTTCCCCTCTATGCTTTATTTTAGAACATGTGCATGGGAGAAATCATCCTGTGTCTATATCATTGTGGTCACTGAACTATCAGCCACTCAATCCTACAACTAACAGCTCCGAGCTCAGGGCTGTGATCCTTCCATAGCACCTGCCTCGAGATTAAGTGCCAAGAGATCATTGACTTTAAGAAATTATTACCCTTTGACATTGTGAGTAACCATCAGTTCTATTTTAATAATAAATAAGCAGCACAAAACTGGGGAAGGAAGGAAGGAAGGAAGGAAGGAAGGAAGGAAGGAAGGAAGGAAGGAAGGAAGGAAGGAAGGAAGGAAGGAAGGAAGGAAGGAAAGAAGAAAGGGAAAAAGGGAGTGAGGGAAGGAAGGGAAGGAAGAAAGAGAAGAAAGGAAGGAAAGGAAGGAAGGAAGAAAGGGAAGAAAGGAGGGAAGGAAGGAAGGAAAGGAGGAAGGACGGGATAGGAGAGAGGGAAGGATGGGTAGAGGGAGGGAAGAAGGAAAGAAGAAAGAGAAGGAGGGAGGGAGGAAAGAAAGGAAGATTGAAGGAAGGAGAGAGAGGAAGGAGAGAAGAGAGGGGTGAATAAAGATAGGTAGAAGGAAGAGAGAGAGAAAGAGGGAGGAAGGAATGAAGGAAGGAAATATGGGAAGAAAAATAAAAAAAATACTTAAGAATGAGGAAAGAAAAAATAAAGGAAGAAGAAAGAAAGAAAGAAAAAGGTTGTTTTTCCCCCCCAAAGGAAGTAAAGAAGACCTAATGAAAAGGAAGGTTTAAGGAAACCAAAATTCCCTTGTTGGTATTAAAAAACACATGCTGACCTAGCAAAATTTTAAGTCAGATACTCCTAGTAAGCATTCTCCTCATGGTGAACTCCTTACTATCTTTGTTTACCCTGAACTTTCTTTTTGTTAATCCATCTTTTTATTTATTCTGGAATGATTAATTGACGGTCATTAAGTTAATTCAAAGTAATGCAAACTACCTCCATACCTTTATAATAGCCAAAGGGAGAATAATCTTGTTCAGTGGTATTAATGTTAAGGATATTTGTTCATCTTCTTTGACAATTATTAATGTATATGTTGTAAATGTATGTGTGCATGGTGTGTGCATGCATGTGTATTCTTTATAATTCAGAATGTTTGATTAGACAGAACTCTCCTATATCTGATGACACTGAAACTCAAGGAGTTTTTGGTACCTCTTTTAATCCCATCTTCCCCTCCTTCTTTAATGGGGGCTTGGGATTTCCTTGATCTAAGGAATTCCATGGGGAATCCTTGTATACCAATGAAGAAGCAATTACTCTGCAATTCAGAGCCTTAAACACTTACCTGAAGCCCAGAGAGATAAGATGAGTTGTCCAGGATCAAATAGCCAGTGTGTGTCACAATAAGGACTTGGCCTAGGCCTTCTCGATTCTTCTCATTTGGCTCACCATCTGACATACTATTTAGTAAATATACAACAAAATCACTGCCATTTTAGCACACAATTTCTTCACTACTCACCAATTTGTAAAGGCTTGCTTTTTAAGATTTAAAGTGAACTATACCAACCTTCAGTTTCTCCTCATTCAATATGATGATGCCTTTCTTTTTAGCTTGTTTTGGCATCCCAAGATTCATCTCTAACTTAGCTGTAGTGCCAGAAAAAAAAAAGTAAATGATAGTTCATGAATAGGAAACAGATTAACAGAGGTGAGAGGATATTCTTATTCTCTGTATGAATGGATTTTCTTCTTTGTAGAGTTGGACAATTGACATCACTTACTGAATAGAATACTGAATAGAATGAAGGAAGATTTGAGTTCCAAAAATCACTTCTGATGCTTGCTATTCCTATAATTACTAACAAATCATTTAACCTCTCTGAGCATCCTGTTCCTTGCGTGTAAAATGGGGAAAATTAAATGACCTCTTTCACCCTGCTGTGATAAGTGTCAAAGGTAATGATGTCTATGAAAAGCTCTGAATACTTTAATGTGATATATAAAATATCTGTCCTTAATGTGCTAAAGAAATGCCAGCTGTTGTTGCTTTTATAGGATTTAATGCAGAGGAGCTTTTCATCATTAAATAGTTTATTATTAAAAAATTGTTTATTTGGCTGCTTAGTGAGTTCTGATGCAACATTATATATGACTGATCCCTGGTCTTATGAGATTCAAAAATTCAATAAAAAATAAGCAGATTTTCTAAGCCACATAAAAAGACTTGCCCACTACCCCAGAAAATTATATATAATTCTTTTTTAAAAAAATTTTAATTATAACTTCCTATTTTCAAAACATATGTATGGATAATTTTTCAACATTGACCCTTGTAAAATCTTGTGTTCCAAATTTTTACCTCTTCTCTCCCCTAGATGGCAAATAATCTAATATGTGTTAAACATGTACAATTCTTCTATATATATTTCCACAGTTATCATGTGGCATAAGAAAAATCAGATCAAAAAGAAAAAAATAAGAAAGAAAGTTAAATGCAAGCAAACAACAACAAAAAGAGTGAAAATGCTGTGTTGTAATCCAACTCAATTCCCACAATCCTCTCTTTGGGTGTAATTGTATCTCAACACAACATTTTTTGACCCTGCTGGTGGAGGAGACCCAATTCTATATCAACATTTATTCTGATTCTTCATCACAACAACAGTGGACCTAGCCTCAATCATCTCATTGTTGAAAAGGGTCATGTCCATCAGAATTAATCTTCATGTAATCTTGTTGCCATATAAAATGATCTCCTGGTTCTGCTCATTTCACTTAGCATCAGTTCATGTAAGTCTCTCCAACCCTCTCCAAAATCATCCTCCAGATCATTTCTTATAGAATAATAATATTCTATAACATTCATATGCTATAATTTATTCAGCCATTTTCCAACTGACGGGCATCCACTCAGTTTCCAGTTTTTTGCCACTACAAAAAGGGCTGCCACAAACATTTTTGAACATACGGGGTCTGTGGTGTTCTCTTCTTTTGTATAATATATGATGATTCTCTCTGGGAACAGGTTTCTTGGGGAGGTTTTCTGGAGCCAGCCTTAGTTTCTGTTCAAAGTAATAATCACCTCAAATGCAGCCAGCTGATAAAAGTCCAAATCTTTTATTGTCTCTTCCAAAATAGCCCGGTTAGCTTTCTTTGGTTCCCAGGGCTCTCGTTGTTAGTCCTTTTCCTTTAGCTCAACTCCGACTCCTGGCTTCTCAATCTCCCAACTCACTGACTTCTGGCTTTCAATCTTTTTCCACTGACTTCTCCTGACTGAGCTCAGCTCTGTTTATCCTCTTTTAGAGGTGTAAACTCAAAGGCAGACTCCTCCTCTGAGAGTGGGATTGTGGAGATGTGAATTCACAAAGTTACAAAGTTAACTTTGTGTATCTCCCGTACTTGTGAACTCCAATGTGTGAGCTCTAATGTGTAAACTCTCTTAAAGGTGTGAGCTCTAATGTATAAACTCTTAAAGGTGTAAACACAAGCATTGTTTCTATCAACTCTAATGACTTAACACTTTGTAAGGATTCTAACAGGGGTCCTTTCCCTCCTTTTTGAACTTTTTGGAAAAAAAAGCCCAATAGAAACATTATTGGATTGATTTGCATTTCTCTTTTCATATGACTAGAAATGGTTTCAATTTCATCTGAAAACTATTCATATCCTTTGACCATTTCTCAATTGGATATTGCTTGAATTCTTATAAAGTTGAGTCAATTCTCCATATATTTTAGAAATGAGGTCTTTATCAGAATCTTGAATGTAAATTTTTTTTCCCCAGTTTACTGCTTTCCTTCTAATCTTGAAAGAATTGGTTTTATTTGTGCAAAAACTTTTTAATTTACTGAAATCAAAATTATTCATTTTTTATTTGAGAATATACTTCTGTTCTTCTTTGGCCATAAATCTCTTCCTTCTCTACAGATCTGAGAGGTAAACTATCCTTTGGTCTTCTAATTTACTCTTTATGCCTAAATCATGAATCCATTTTGACCTTATTTTGGTATAGAGTGTTAGGTGTCAGTTAATACCTAGTTTCTGTCATACTGATTTCCAATTTTCCCTGTAGTTTTTGTCAAACAGTGAATTCTTATCCCAAAAGCTAGGGTCTTTAGGCTTGTCAAACACTATATTCCTATAGCCATTGATTATTTTGTCCTGTGAACCTAACTTATTCCACTGATCAACTATTCTGTTTCTTAGCCAGTACCAAATGGTTTTGATGATTACTGCTTTATAATATAGTTTTAGATCTGGTACAGCCAAGCCACCTTCATTTGCATTTTTTCATTAATTCCCTTGAAATGTTTGACCTTTTGTTCTTCCAGATAAACTTTGTTATTTTTTTTCCTAGATCTGTAAAATAATTTCATGGGAGTTTCATTAGTATGGCACTGAATAAGAAGATTAATTTAGGAAGTAATGTCATTTTTATTATATGGGCTCAGCTTATCCATGAGGACTTGATACTTTCCAATTGATTAGATCTGACTTTATTTGTGTAGAAAGTGTTTTGTAATTGTAATTAGAAATTTGTAATTTCTAATTGTTCATGTAGTTCCTCCTGATTTTGCCTTGGCAGGTAGATTCCCAGATATTTTATATTATCTACAATTATTTTAAATGGAATTTCTCTTTGTATCTCTTGCTGCTGTATTTTGTTGGTAATATATAGGAATGCTGATGATTTGTGTGGATTTAGTTGGTATCCTGCAACGTTGCTAAAGTTGTGAATTCTTTCTAGTAGTTTTTTTTTTAGCTGAATCTCTAAAATTCTCTAAGTATACTATCATATCATCTGCAAAGAGTGATAATTTGGTTTCCTCATTACCTACTCTAATTGATTTAATCTCCTTTTCCTCTCTTATTGCCAAAGCTAACATTTCTAATATAATATTGAATAATAATAGTGATAATGGGCAACCTTGTTTCATCCTGATCTTATTGGGAATGGTACTAGTTTGTCCCCATTACATATGATGTTTACAGATGGTTTTAAATAGATGTTACTGAGCATTTTAAGGAAAACTCCATTTATTCCTATAATCTCTAATGTTTTTAATAAGAATGGGTGTTGGATTTTATCAAATGCCTTTTCTACATAATATATAATAGATAATAGATAATTAGATGCTTTGTTATTAAAATAACAAATAAAATGCTTAGTTATTAAACTAGTTAATAATATTAATAGTTTCCCTAATATTGAACCAGCCCTGCATTCCTGGTATAAATCCTACTTAGTCATAGTGTATTATCCTGGGGATCACTTGCTATAATCTCTTTGCTAATATTTTGCTTAAATTTTTTGCATCAATATTCATTAGGAAAATTGGTCTATAATTTTTTTTCTTTGCTTTGACCCTAATTGGTTTCATATCAGCACCTTATCTGTGTCATGAAAGTAATTTATTAGGACTTCTTCTTTCCCCATTTTTTCAAATAGTTTTCATGATATTGGAATTAATCATTTTTCAAATGTTTGGTAGAGTTCACATGTAAATCCATCTGGCTCTGGAGATTTTTTCTTAAGAAGCTGATTAATTGCTTGTTCAATTTATTTTTCCAGAATGGAATTATTTAAGTCATTTATTTCCTCTTTTGTCAATCTGAGCAATCTATATTTTTGTAAGTATTCTTCCATTTCACTTAGATTATTAGATTTATTGCATATAATTGGGCAAAATAACTACTAATTATTGCTCTAATTTCCTCTTCATTAATAGAAAGTTCTCCCTTTTCATTTTTGATACTAATAAAATGATTTTCTTCTTTACTTTTTCTAATCCAATTAACTAAAGGTTTATCTATTTTGTTGGGGTTTTTTCATAAAACCAACTCTTAGTTTTGTTTATTAATTCAATAATTTTTTTTACTTTCAATTTTATTAATTACCCCTCTTATTTTCAGAATTTCAAATTTGGTATTTAATTAGGGGGCTTTAACTGGTTCTTTTTCTAGCTTTTTTGGTTGCTAGCCCAATTCATTGATCTTCTCTTTCTTTATTTTATGCAAGTAAGCATCTAGAAATTTCCTCTAATAACTGCTTTGGTCACATCCCATAAATAATGATATGTTGTCTCATTGTCATTTTCTTGGGTGAATTATCTATTGTGTCTGTGATTTGTTGTTTCATCCACTCATTCTTTAGCATTAGATTATTTAGTTTCCAAATAATTTTTGGTCTATTTTCCCCTGGTCTTTTATTGCCTGTAATGTTTATTGCATCATGATCTGAAAAAAATACACTTATGATTTCTGTCTTTTTGCATTTGATTTTGAGGTTTTTATGCCCTAATATATAGTCAATTGTTCTATAGGCTCCATGTACCCTCGAGAAAAAAAAAAAAGTATATTCCTCTCTGTCTCCAATCAATTTTATCCAAAGGTCTATCATACCTAACTTTTCTAGAATTCTATTTACCTCTTTAACTTCTTTGTTATTTATTTTGCGATTCAATTTACCTAGTTCTGAGCGAGCAAGGTTGAGATCCCCCATTAGTATAGTTTTGCTGTCTAATTTTTCTTGCAGCTCTCTTTTCTTCTCTAGGAATCTGGATGCTATACCACTTGATTCATATACATTTAGTAGTGATATTACTTCATTATCTATGATCCCTTTAAGTAGGATGTAATTTCTTTCCTTTTCTCTTTTAATTAGGTGTATTTTTGCTTTTGCTTTATCTGAAATCAGGATTGCTATCCCTGCTTTTTTTTTTTTTTTTTTTTTTTTTTTTTTTTTTACTTCAGATGAAGTATAATAGATTCTGCTCTGGAATCTATTTTACCTTTACTCCGGATGTATCACTCTGCTTTAAATGTGTTTCCTATAAACAACAAATCGTGGGATTCTGGCTTTTAATCCAGTCTGCTATCTGCTTCTATTTCATCCCACTCACAGTTTAAATTACTAATTCTGTTTTCTCTGCCATTTTGTTTCGCCTCATTTATGCTTTTTTCTTTCCTCCTTTCTCACCTCCTTAGTATTTTGCTTCTTACCACTCAGTCCCTCAACCCTCCCCTTTTACAGCCCTCCCCCCTTTCCTACAACTTTTCCCTTCTACTCCTGTTCTCCCTTCTATTAGGCTTCCCTTTTTCTTTACCCTTTACGCTCCTACTTCCCTATAGGGTGAGATAAGCTTTTCTGTGAAGTTAAATGTATCTGATATTTTCTCTTTGAGCCAAATCTGATGAGACTAAGATCCACACAATTCTCATCTCTCTCCCTTCTTTCCCTCAATTGTAATAGGTGTTTTTTGTCTCTTCATGAGATGTAATTTACCCCATTTTAATTCCATTTTCCTCTTCTTCCAGTAGAACTATCTTTCCTCCTCTAGTTTCTTTTTTATATCAATAAAATAAAATTAAATTATACCTGAACTCTCTAAATATACCCATAATAGAGATATAAACCTCAAGATTTAAACATATTATCTTCTCATATAGGAATATAAGCTTTTGACTTTTAAAAGAAAGTTTTTTTTTGCTTTTTATCTTTTTATGCTTCTCTTGAGTTCTGCATTTGAAGATCAAATTTTTTATTCAGTTCTAGTATTTTCATCAGAAATAAATGAAATTCACCTGTTTCATTGAATGTCCATCTTTTTTCTCCTGAAAGATAGTTGTTAGATAGTTGATTCTTGGCTACAATCCAAGTTCTTTTGCCTTTTGGAATATTGGATTTCATGCCCTTCTTTCCTTTAAAGTGGAAGCTGGTAGGTCCTGGGTAATCCTGATTGTGGCTCCTCAATATTTGAATCATTTCCTTTTGGCTGTTTGAAATATTTTCTCCTTGGTTTGATAATTCTGAAATTTAGCTACAATGTTTCTTGAAGTTTTCATTTTGGGGTCTTTTTCAGGAGGTGATCAGTAAATTCTTTCAATGGTAACTTTATTCTCTGGTTCTAGGACATCAGGGCAGTTTTCCTTGATGATTTCTTGAAAGAGGATTTCTAGGCTCTTTTCATGAAGTTCATGGTTTTCATGAAGTCCATTGATTCTTAGACTGTCTCTCCTAGATCTATTTTCCAGATCAGTTGTTTTTCCAATGAGGTATTTTACATTTTCTTCATTTTTTTTCTTTTTTTTTTGTTTTGTTTGACTGATTCTTGAAATAAACTTATTGAGTCATTAATTTCCATTTGTCAAGTCTAATTTTTAGTGAATTATTTTCTTCAGTTAGCTTTTTTATCTCCTTTTGATTTGTCAAATTGAACTTTTAAATGAAGTGTTTTGTTCATTACATTTTTCCCCCACAAATTCTGTTTTCAATGAATTGGTTTATTTTTCATATCTATTTTGTAAGGAATCATATGCTTTTTCCATTTCATAAAATCTATTTTTAAGGAGTTTTCTTCAGATAATTTCTGTTTTTCATTTTCCAAACTCTCTTGCAAAGTTTTCATTTCCTTTGCCCATTTTTCTTCTAACTCTCTCTTAAGATCCTTTTTGAATTCTACCAAGAGAGCCTTGTGAGATGGGGATCAACTCATATCATCCATATCATCCTTTAGGGCTTCAACTGGAGAAGATTTGCCCTGAGGATCCTCAGAGTTTGGGATCTATTCTTCTCTTTCTCCATAAAAGCTATCTATGGTCAAAGTTCTTTTTGCTTTCTTGCTCATTTTTTTTAAATTGACATCTGTTGTTAGGACAAAATGAAAATAGCCCCAAACTTCCTCCATAAGAAACAGTCACTTTACATTTCCATGGGGTTAGTGCTGCTGACTGACTTTGGGGGTGGGTAGGTATGGCCAGGTCCCATGTTTTTCTGGGGTTCAGAGGATCACTATTTGTCTTTTGTATTTGCTTTTAATGTCTCACAGCGAAACTGCTGATCCATTGGCTTGTAACCAGGACAGAATAACCTATTTGTGGGTTCTGTTGCTCCAAAATCTGTTCAGAGGCTTCATCTGGTCTTGATCTGAGGGACACTAGGAATGGGTTGGGTAAAGACATGTCTTCTCTCCACCATCTTGGCTCTGCCCCCTTGTGTATAATTCTTTTTTTTTCTTCTTTTTTTTCATTTAATAGCTTTTTATTTACAGGTTATATGTATGGGTAACTTCACAGCATTAACAATTGCCAAACCTCTTGTTCCAATTTTTCATCTCTTACCCCCCACCCCCCCCCCAGATGGCAGGATGGCCAGTAGATGTTAAATATATTAATATATAAATTAGATACACAATAAATATACATGACCAAACTGTTATTTTGCTGTACAAAAAGAATCAGACTCTGAAATATTGTACAATTAGCTTGTGAAGGAAATCAAAAATGCAGGTGGGCATGAATATAGGGATTGGGAATTCAATGTAATGGCTTTAGTCATCTCCCAGAGTTCTTTCTCTGGGCGTAGCTGGTTCAGTTCATTACTGCTCCATTGGAAATGATTTGGTTGCTCTCGTTGCTGAGGATGGCCAGGTCCATCAGAACTGGTCATCATATAGTATTGTTGTTGAAGTATATAATGATCTCCTGGTCCTGCTCGTTTCACTCAGCATCAGTTTGTGTAAGTCTCTCCAGGCCTTTCTGAAATCATCCTGTTGGTCATTTCTTACAGAACAATAATATTCCATAATATTCATATACCACAATTTATTCAGCCATTCTCCAACTGATGGGCATCCACTCAGTTTCCAGTTTCTAGCCACTACAAAGAGGGCTGCCACAAACATTCGTGCACATACAGGTCCCTTTCCCTTCTTTATGATCTCTTTGGAATATAAGCCCAGTAGTAACACTGCTGGATCAAAGGGTATGCACAGTTTGATAACTTTTTGAGCATAGTTCCAAACTACTCTCCAGAACCAAATTATCACTCTTTGCCAACGATATGATGGTATACTTAGAGAACCCCAGAGATTCTACTAAAAAGTTATTAGAAATAATCCACAACTTTAGCAAAGTTGCTGGTTATAAAATAAACCCACATAAGTCATCAGCATTCTTATATATCACTAACAAAATCCAACAGTCAGAGTTACAAAGAGAAATTCCATTTAAAGTAACTACTGATAATATAAAATATTTAGGAATCTATCTGCCAAGGGAAAATCAGAAACTTTATGAGCAAAATTACAGACCACTTTTCACACAAATTAAGTCTGATCTAACCAATTGGAAAAATATTAAATGCTCTTGGATAGGGCAAGCAAATATAATAAAGATGACAATATTACCTAAACTAATCTATTTATTTAGCTATACCAATCAGACTCCCAAAAAATATTTTAATGACCTAGAAAAATAACAACAAAATTCATATGGAAAAACAAAAGGTCAAGAATTTCAAGGGAATTAATGAAAAAAAAAATCAAATGAAGGTGGCTTAGCTGTACCAGATCTAAAATTATATTATAGAGCAGCAGTTACCAAAACCATTTGGTATATAATTCTTGAATGACAATTTGTTCCTATTTATATAAGAGGGCTTTTAATAATGTTGTTACTCTAGATTCTGGTACCACATAGCTCTGGGACTTTATGAAGATATGTTATGGGAAAGAACTTGGTGTCATGGATAGGGCATTAGTTTCAAATCCTTTTTCATACACTTATTACCAATTAGGAATTGTGCCAATCCCTTAAATTCTATTGTGGGTCTATGCAATAAGGAGGTTGGATTCAATGTCCTTTAAGATCTCTTTCAGTTCTAAACCTATGATCCTATGAAGTTTTCCATTATCAGAGCAAATCAGAGGGTTTTGCTTCAAATTGTTTTGACTGTACTCTTACTTTTAGTCCATTTCTATTCTCAGCATCACTGAGAAGTAGTAATATTTCTGTCTGTGAAAAAATTTTAGTTCTCTATGCAACAATGATACAACTTTAGTTTTAGCAATTTGAAGAAGAAATGAGTAATTTGCAGGAAAAAGTTCATTTCTATGTTTTTCTTTGAAAGTATCTTTTGTTGGAAACAAGATTGTTAGTTTTCTTGTATGACAGCTATTGAATTTCACTGCATTTCTAATGTTTGGTGGACTTCTCATCCACTGAACCTAAAGTAGAAGTGTCAAACACACCTCTCAGTGTGTCTCACTGGAGCTCACACCACTGTTTGAACTAGATTAGAGCATAACTGGAAAGTATTTAATAAAATAAACTAAAATACAATATAACAGAGATAATGGTTACTATATAGATAGATATAGATAGATAGATAGATAGATAGATATTTTTTTCCTAGCTGATATGCAGACTGCAGCAATCTTTATGTAAGATTGAATGCTTCCACTTCTGTTTGAATTTGAGACTACTAGCCCAAGCCATAATAAATTTCTCAGGATAAGACAATGGTGCTCATTTTCCCCCTAATGTTTCACTAATGTTTCCTGAGGAATTATGACCTGCTGAATATTTAAGTTGGCAGAATAAAGATATCCAGAGTAATCCAGTCTCCAGACTTACTTCCTTGACTTTGGGATACCTCCATTTCTCCTTTTCTTCTCCCATCTTTTAAGTCTTTACTTACCTGGTATTCTGTGATGCTTTTATTTCTTTGTGTTACACCCCTATGGACTACTCTAACCAGGTAGCTCCTCTTTGAGCTACTCTTAATGCCCGTTCATCAACGGCACAGCTAGGTCACACTTACCCATCTTCGGGCACCAACCCGGATTCCATAGAGACAGACCACCAGGAGATAGGGGTGAAGCAAAAGAAAACTTTATTCTTAGATAGCATATATTTATACCCCCCTGAAGGGGAGGTCGTCTAGGAACCTGGCATAATGGGATTGGCCAAAGAAGGTGGAGGGAGGCGTGCTAGGCTTTGAGAGCACTAAGGAGGGAGATGTGGTACCTGGGGTCACCACCTCTTGGTGCTATGCCTCACCTCCACTTAGGACTTGCCTGCGCCTCAGAACCTCTCATCCCTCAGGTCCTTGAATTGCATTCCTTGCTTCTAGAGGCTTTTTAACCCTTACACTTTGGTTTCCTAGGTCTTCCATAGTGACTTTGCACCTCCAGAGACAGAGCCCAGTTACCTTCTCAAAAGTAAATTCAGAAAATTAGATAACAGACCACAGCTCTGACTGTAAATAAGCCCAGGGCATGAAATATGGAAGCCTTCTAATGTATCTAGACAAAACACAGACAGTGTACTTGGAACAGAAGAATGATTTCCTTTGGATTGTAAGTGTTCCAGATCAGGGTTAATTCAGTGGTACAGACTTGACATTGGAATAAAATCAGATATTCATAGATGATTTACAATTTAGTTTAAGAAAATCTTTAACATGGAAATATGGGAAGGATAAGATGGGAAATGTATTCATCAAGATTTCAATTGAGAGTAGCAATGCTTCCTCCACTTTGCCATAGTAGCACATACTTGTCAGAATTCAGTGTCTAGTTAGACAAAATACCAACTCTTTGTGTGCTAGGTTTTGTACTTAGGTGATAAGAAGCTATATAAAAAATATTGAGGCTTATTTTTTGGACCAATTAGACCTTTGAGAATGATTTTATTACTTTTTATGGGAAAAACTAATCTAGTCTATGAGACAGGGACCATAGGAGATATTTCTTTTTCCACAGTTCTTAGGCTTTGATTTGAGATCATCTTGTGCAGTTCATGCCCCCAGAGGTCATAAACCTGACATAGAATGGGAAAGATTATTGTCACATACAAACTTCAAGGAGGAACAGATTCTTTTGCCTAAGACATAGAGGATAGAGAGGTATAACTCTGAAGATATGACAAGATGTCATTTGTCGTGTCATAGCTGTGTTTGGGAATTTGATGTGTTGGGCTGAAAATTGATACAAAGTGGGGATGGAAAAATTTGACTGAGCAAGAGTCCAAAATGTTGGTACATTATGGAAGATAAGAAATATCTTCAAACTGACAATAAAGTATGCCTTGCTTCTAGACTTCAGTGTAGCATTCTCTTTTGCTTTTATATCACCTGGATTTTTCTTTATATACTTTCTCAGTCCTCTCCCAAAGTGAAAGCTCTTATAAAAATGGTTTTTGAAGAGAAAAAGCAAACAACATATTGGAAAATGTCTACGACATATTCCATTCATGGATAACTCTTCCCCCAACCAGATGCAAATGTTTCTCCAAATGCAAAATAATGGGAAGAAATACTTCTTATATCTATTCTTTGGACCCAAGTTTAGGCATTATGGTTTGGCAACATTTGTTTCTATTATTTTGTAGTTTCTATTCTTTCCTTTATATTGTTAAAGTTATTGTGTATATTGTTTGCCTGACATTTTTCTTTGCATTAGTTCACATAAGTTTTTCCCAAACTTCTCTGCACTCATCATGTTTCTCTTTTCTTATGGACATAGTAATATTTCATCATTCATGCACCACAGTTTGTTTAGCTATTATATCTATCTACTTGATTTTTAGTTATTTTCTTCCCCAAAAAAAAATACCACTGGAAATATTCTGGCACATATGGTTCTTTTCTTTTTTGTAAGTGCCTTTCTTAGGCTTATATAGTCTTTATAGGCTATCTCTCTGAATCAAAGATTATGAACAATTTAGTGACTTTATTTGTATAATTTAACATTATTTTCCAAAATGATTATGCCAATTCACAGCTCTCCCAATAATGCATTAATTTCACAGCCCGTTCAACATTTACTATTTTTAACTTTTGTCATCTTTGCAAATATTTTGTGAGTCTGATTAAAGAGAAGGATTGTTTTAATATAATGTCTGGGCTAGCTCTATGGAAGGCCTCAGGATCAATCAGAGTCAGGATCAAAATTCTTGGTCTTTAGGAGGAGAAATGAAGGAGGCAGGCAAGCTGCCACGAGATTTGTCAAAGATGAATTCTGGACTCTGGAGTCTGGAACCTGAAATCATCTCTCCTCAGTGTGCTGAAGCAGAGAGTCTGACCCTCTCCCTCAGCCCTCCAATACCTTGCCTCTGATTACCTCATCACAACACATTCAGCAATGTGAGGAGAGTGATCACATCACCATATGTTTATAGAATCATTATCACACCTTCAGTAGGTAATTAGTCTTAAGTGCTCTGCTATCAAATTCAAATACACCTTTTCAGAGTTCCAGCCCTCTACATTTTATTATGTATTTCTTTTATTATTAATGATAAGGAACATTCTTTCCAATTCTTGCTAAGAATTTCTAATTATGAGAATTATTTATTAATGTCCTTGTCTACTTATCTATTGGGAGATGACTTTTAGTCAGATATATATATATATATATATAAATATATATATATATATATATATATATTTCTCTTAATTATCTATCAAACTTTTAACAGAGATATTTGATACAAGGATTTTTTTCTCTAGTCCATCATTTCCCTTTTTTCCCAGATGCATTTATTTTGTTTGCAGAAGCTTTTCTGCCATACACATAACCAAAAATATCAAATTTTGCATTTATATTTATCACTTGTTTGTTTAAGAATTCACTTCCTACTCATAGCTATAAAAGGTATTATAGGTATAGGATCATATGGTATCCTATGGTACCTGTGGTATGAACGTTAATGGAAGTCACATAGATATTTTGAAATGATTGTAGAATATAATGTAAGATATTCTTCTAAGTCTAATTTGTATTAGGCTGCTTTTCAGTTTCCCTATACATTTTTTATCAAATAGAAAGTGGTTTCCTTTGTCTTTTATATTTTCATGTTTATCAACTCTGGTATTGAGTTCATTTGTTTCTGATTCCTCCTTGTTTAGTCTCTTCCATTGATCTATTAAAAAATAGTGTCGAATAGCTTTGATGATTGCTGCTTTATACTATACTTTGAGGTTTGGTAGCTTCATTCCCTCTTCATTCTTACCTTTTATCCTATTAATATTCTAGGACTTTTGTTTCTTCAAATGAATTTTGTTATCATTTTCTCTTAACAAAATATTGCTTTGGTAGTTTGATTGGTATAGAACTAAATCTATATTCGGCTTGGTAACATTGTCATTTTTTATACCGAGATAGCCTAGTCATGAGCACTAAATATTAAAATATCTCTGGATATTTTAATCATTCTTTTTCTTTTTTTGAGGAGAAGTATGGACAATATAAATCTCATTTAACTACCAGAAACAAAATGTATTAAAAAGTACATATTCCTACTGGTCATTCTGCCATCTGGGGGATGGAGTGGGGGGGGTAAGAGGTGAAAAATTGGAACAAGAGGTTTGGCAATTGTTAATGCTATAAATTTACCCATGCATATAACCTGTAAATAAAAGGCTATTAAATAAAAAAAAAAAGTACATGTTCTTTTCTTCAGACAATTTAACTATAATTTGCAAATAGGATTTTTTTCACTGAACTTATTGATAATATAAATATGAAAATTTTATTTAAAACTGCACTGTGATTTATAGTACATAATGTATTTTGATCTATTTCAATCTACCACATTATCTAGTCTTATCATTCTGGTTCCCCAATTCTTCTTCCCTTCCCCCATTCTACCCAGAGTTCTAAAGCTGTACTTCTTCATATTACCCAGGGTTTAGCAATGTAAAGTCTTCTGGCATGAAGATAATTTGTTCACTCAATCACACTGTTCTTTCTCAATCAGAAAGGGTTTCATATTGTCAAGTGTTCATCACATATGGCCACAATTTTACAATATTTAAGATTTCATTATCACATTAAAGTCCTTACAACTTGTGACTAAATACTGTTACAATATCAGCAGAGCTGGTGGATAATGAATCATATAACTCCAAAAATGATAATCAATGAAAATATATTGTTTGCGCTTTATCAATTAAAATGGCAAGGACTACTGTCGAAATCTGAAAAGCATTTTCTTTTTCATGGTAGTAGAATATAAGTTCCTTGGGGACAGGATTTTGTTCATTTTTGTTTCTATATTCCCAGTACATTGCACATAGAAAGCATCCAATAAGTATAAGTTGGGTAGAACATGAATTGAATTATCAAAAAAAAAAATTTTATCTCTCCATCTCATTTTATTCTCCCACCATTCCTAGGAAGAAAAAATGGTATTTTCAAACCCATTTTTTCCCTTTCTTTTCTCAAAAAATACAAACATTTATTTTTTCTCCCTCCCTTTCACTCTCATTGTGAACAACAAAACAAAATAAAGAAAAGCAAAACTCTCATAACAAATTAAATAGTCAAGCAAAGCAAATTCCCCCACTAATCAACCCCATGTTGTATTTTGAATATATCATCTCTTAAGTCAGGAGGTAGAATCATGATTTGTCCTCACATTGATCAGAGTTCTAGTGCTTTTGAAAGTTGTTTTTCTTTATAATGTTGCTGTTGAATAAAAATTTTTTTAGCTCTGCTTACTTTGCTCTCTATTAATTCATAGAACCCTTGCCATTTCTCTCAGAAACTGACTACTTAGTCAAATTTACAAGGACTTGTCAAGGTTATCCAATACAATTCCCTCTTTTTACAGATAAGGAACTGAGACCCAAGGAAATTAAATTATTTTTTCATGATTACATAATTAGTATACATTTCAGGTAGGATTTTAATTCAGTCCAACCTAGTGTTTTTTTTCCCCACTACATCACAGTTAATTTTTAAACAAACTATGGAATTGCATGATTTTTATCACCAATGCCTCTCTTTTGTGTTACTTCTTCTCTGTCCCATCACTGCAGAAAACGAAAGGTATTGCACAAAATTATAAATTATTTTGTATTTTTCTGGTAAATAAGTGGCTATAGATATGACTCTCTCTGTGCTTGGCTTATTCTCAAACAGCAGACACCATCTGTCACTGAAACTATATATGAAGCCTTTTTATTTTAGAAGAACCTGCGGGAATGTGCACTCCTGTGGTACAGACTTTGGGAACCCAGTTTCCACTCCATGCCATAGTGAGACTTTGAACTACAATCCTTGTATATATTGACTAATTAATGGGAAAGTTGCCTTAATAAAACTTGGCTCTGTTCTCTGTTATTATTTAATTTATTTACAATTTAAATACAGGAAAAAAATTATCCTTATTTTTTTTTAACGTAGATATTTTACCTAGAAAATCTTAGGGAATCAGCAAAGAGACTAATTGAGGCAAGGAATAGTTTCAGGAATGTTGGAGGCCACAAAATAAACCCTCAGAAATTGATGGCCTTTCTATATAACAATACCAAAATCCAGGAGGTAAAACAGAAAGGAAAGTATCATGCAGAATAACTATAAAATGCAGAAAGTATTTGGTAGTCAATTTACCGAAGTACACTTGATATATGAGCTTTAATTACAAAAATACTCCCTAAAGGAAGAAAGAAGGGCATCCATCCTGGGGCATCTACCACAGAAAGGCTCTGAGCAGCTCCCAAGATGGAGCAGTCCAAGAATCTCATAGCAGCAGAAAAAGGTAGGTCAGCAGCATCTGGGCATCCTCTATGTCCTTCAACACAAATCAATACATACCTTTATATTTAGTGCCTTCAATGCAAAGGGTAACACAAAAATGGTGAAAAATACACTGGAAAATATGATTTATTTTGGAAGAAGATAAAGACTTGAGGATTACTTGGAAGTTTCATACTATGTAGCACAAATACTCTCTTTAAGAAGAGATTTGGAAAATACTAAACATTTTATATTCACATACCAACACACATTTTACAATTGAGGAAACTGGAAATAAATCAAGATTAAATGACTTTCTTTTTACTAGCAAGTAGTAACTAACCTAGCAAGTATCTGAAACTAGATTTGAACTCAGATTTTCCAGCTAGCAGGCCCAGTCTCCTGTGTTGTGCTACCTAGCTGCCTCAGCATACAATCAGTGACTAGTTCGTGCGATTGTAACCATTTCAGAATAAATTTAGTACAGTCACATATTTGACTGGTTAAGGTAAAGACCAAAATTAAGATCAAATTGGAAAAGAAGAAATTTTTATTAAACTGAACCTATTATTTTATCAGCATAAGGCTCTCGTAATGAACTTCCATTGCTAATACAGATTTGAGAATTGCCTTGAGACTCTGAGAGGCTGTGACTTATACAGTTTTACAGACACTCTCTCTCTCTCTCTCTCTCTCTCTCTCCATATATATATATATATATACACATATATATGTAGATAGATAGAGATATAGATCTATACATCTATCTATAAATATAGATATATCTATAGATAGCGATGTCTTTGTGACTTCAAGAACAGCTATCAAAACTACTTCTCTGAAAAGAGGAAAGGCTAGCAAAAGGTGAAGGGAAGATATGTCAATAATTTAACAACTCCAATCTGGTTTGTTTTTTAATTAATTTTTTTCAATCAACAGCAGTTTGCCTTCTCTCTCTTTCAACTCCATCTCCCCATGTGAAAAAGAAAGAAAAACAAAATTCCTATTAGAAGCATGTTTATAGTAAGGCATTATCATGTAGAAAATATAAATTTGTCTCAGTCTACACTCTGTGACTATTACTTCTCTACAAGCAGGTTGATGGTTATACTTGATCACTGCATTGATCAACATTCCTAAGGTTTTCAAAGCTATCTGTCTTTACACTTTTGTTATCAGTTTATAAATCATTCATCTGCTAATGCTTACTTCACTTTGAATCAATTTATACAAGTCTTCTGAAATTTCTTAAAGTTTTCTGAAACCATCTTCTTCATAAATCCTTCATAATGTACAATCATATTTATACATAATAACTTGTTCAGCCATTTCACAGTTGGTGGGCACCTTCTCATTTCTTAATTCTCTTTCACTACTAAAAAAAAATACTGCTATAAGTATCTTTGGTTAGAGTTCATTTTGCTTAGGATTAATCTTTCCTTTAATCTATCATTACTTTTATTCTCCCTTTCTTTCTTCCCCATCTCTTTTCTAGTTGAACAAAATGCATTTCTTTATACAGTTTTGTGGGTATGTTTTCTCTTCCTTTAGCCAGTTCATATGAAAGTGGGGTTCATGTGGAGATTTCTTTCAGGAGATGACTTGCAGATTTTTTTCTATTTTTTATCCTCTACTTCTTTCTCAGGCCAAATTTAGCCTAATTGTTTTTATTCAATCCATGAGCTAAGAATGTTTTGTTTGTATGTTTGTTTTGGTTTGTTTTTTATGTTTTAAAGTATAGTATTTTTAAAAATTAATCTAAAATTTTCTAAAAAATATATTCTAAAAGATCTGGATAATTTTATGATTTCTTAAAATATGATTTCTAGATTCTTTCTTGGTCATAGCTTTGAAGTAGTCCAGTGATTCTTAAATTATTTATCTTCTATCTTTTTTGCAGGTCTGGTTTTTTGTTTGTTTGGATTTTTATTTTGCAATGAGATACTTTACATTATCTCCTATTTTTTTCAGACATTGGCTTTGTTTTATTATTTCTTATTGTCTCATGAAATCATTGGTCCATTTTAACTTTAGGGAGTTTTTTGTTTGGGTAAGGTTTTGTACTTATTGTGCCAAACTTTTAAGTTTTCCTTCATAACTTCCATTGTTCCCTCCCCTTTTTGTCCATCTAGCATTTAATTTTAATTATAAAAAAAAAAAATTTTATTCTTTTTTAAAAAAACCAAAACTTTTGCTTTATCTTTTCCAGGAATTCTGGTTGAACTTGATCCATTTTTCTTTGAGACTTTGTTTTTAGATGATCTAGAATCATTCGTTTCTTCAATTTAAGTCCTGAGTGTCTCTATAGTAAAAGATTTATAATGGTATTCTTTTTTTTTTTCCTCATTCCTCTACTGCTCTCTTGGGGTATTGAGTATTGTGTTATTCCAGTATCTCAGGAATGGTTGGAATGGAATTTGCAAGATTTTGATTAGTCATTCAACAACCATTTATTATATGCTTTCAATACATTAGACATTGTGCTGAGTAATAGGGATACAAAGAAAGGCTAAAAATGTCACTGCTCTCAAAGAGCTCACAATTTAATGGAAGAGTTTAGGTTTCAGTGCTCTCAAAATGGTCTGATCCAGGACTAAGTCTGATGTCTGGCATCTTGGTATGAGCAAAAGTCCTATGGGTTTGCTCCACTTAGAATTTTAGTGGACTCTATTAGACACAGCTACTATTAGCAAGCTAGAAAACTTGGTTAATTCAAATAGACAGAACTGCTCCTTTTTAATCTGGGATTTTTGCCTTAGTTGTTCCCTTGCAGATTTTAGACTGAATAAGAAGCTAGAACTTATACCTAAATCCACTTTTGGGGTCAGAGCTACATGATTTTCTTTTGAATATTTATCTTGCTTGGTAGACAGCCTAGTACCTGTGATTGTTTCTCACACTGGAATGCTAACTATAAACCCAAGTCCCCCTTTCACTCTTCCCTGCATCTATGTATGATTCAAGCGCAAATAGTGAGCAACAGAGCTATCTCTTGGTAAGAAACCCTCTACCTTGCACAAATTTAGGCTCTTCTATTTTGGCTTTAAAGCTGTTCATGCTTTGACCTTATTAGCAGTGTCCACATGTAGTGTTCTGGTTGGTTTTCTGGAGGTCTTTGGGCCAGCCTTCATTTCAGCTGAGAAATCACTATGAGAGTAGCCAGGGATAAAGTCCAAAATCTTTATTGTCTCTTTCACAGTCTATCTCCTTGCCTGGGGCTCAGCTAGCTTTCTGGAGGCCTTTCAAATGGGCCTTGGTCTCAGAGGGGGAAGCAGGAAAACAGGCCAGCCAGTTCTAGCCTCCAGTCCTCTGTCTTCTCCAAGTCCGTTCGATCCCCACTCTAGGTCTGACTCTGACCTGTTAAATACTCTATTACAATTAAATCCATTCATCATACTGTGTATAAGCCAATCATTATATCATTAGGGAACCATTATTTGTTGTAAGGTTGATCAATCATGCTGAACTAGAGAACTATTAATCACCATGCTAAACTAGATAACCATTGTCTTATCAATTCCACTGAGTTACGAAAACCCTGTAAGAATCCTTGTTTCAAGTACAGAGTTCTGGCCCATTACACCCACAGATTTATTTTTCTTTCTCTATCTGCTAATCTGAGCTAGAAATAGATGACTTTATGATTTTTCTTGTATCTCTTGACCAGGACTCAGTCTGATGCATTTTCTAAATATTCTGGAAGAGTTTTGAAAAGAAAGAATTTAGTTGTACATCTTCTGGGTACTCTGCCATCTTAGCATTCCCCCTTCCTCACACCACTCCCATTAACTTGGATGAATTTTATTCTGGATCTGAAAGAACAAAAGCAAAGTTGTGTCCATTTCTGCTCTAATTGCAGGGTTTATTAATAGTATGCAAACTAGTGATAGAAATTTCACCAGAATAATAGACACAGGGGGAGCCAGTGCTAAAGTCCAGAGCACTTATAGATTGTTTACAAATATTATTTTAACTGTGATATAGAGAGAAAAGCCCTGGACTTGGAACCAGAGTCCTGAGGGAGAAAAAAAGAATGTCATGCACTTCCACTTCCATTTCACTAACATTCTTGATTCCCATTCTGTCTTTTTTCTGAAAAATGAAATCACATTTCTAACCACAACCAGACAATAAAAGAATTTAGAGTGGCCCAATGGTTATAATCTGTACAGTTTTACACTGAAGTAGAACAATGGGGTAGCAGATATGAGGCAGTGGATAAAGCACTAGACCTGGAGTCAGAAAGAGCATAATTCAAATTTGACCTCAAATACTTACTAGCTATATGGCTGGGCAAATCTCTTAAACCCTGCCTAAATACAACTAGAGGAAAATGGCAAACCACCCAGTATCTTTGCCAAGAAAATCCCATAGACAGCTGGTCCATGGAGTCACAAAAATGGGGTATGACTGACAACAAGAAGAAAAATGGGGCTGGAGTTACTACTATGCAAACTGGGCAAACAGATATGAACTACTTTTGACGACACCAATCATGAGTAAAGTAGTTAAGTATAAACATCAGATTCAGCAGAATTTCTTTGAAGTCAGGAGCTACACAGGTAGATTACAACTATATTCTTCTCTTCTCCCAGTTTGTACCATGTTCTAACCTATTTATACAAACTGTTGACTCTGATAAATTGGAAATGAGTGAAAAGTTAAGTATTTAATCTGCTATCACCATTTCCTAGAGGGAATATTTGTATGATTGATATAAAATAATTGTCAGAATGAAGAGACGAAAATAATCCAGAAATTGCCTTACCCAATGAGAAACAGACAAACAGACAGACAGAGGGACAGAGAGACAGAGAGGGAGACACACACATAGAAACAGACAGAGAGAGACAGCAAGAGAAAGGGAGGGAGAAAGGGAGACAGAGAGACAGACAGAGACAAAGTCAGAGAGAGAGAGGGAGGGAGGAAGAGAGGGAGACAGAAAGAGAGAGGGAAGGAGGAATAGAAGAAAGGAAGGAAGGAGGGAAGGAGGGAGGGAGGGAGGGAGGGAGGGAAAGAAGGAAAGAGAGAATAAATATCAGGGGCTTGGAGTCTAAGTAGTTTGTACAGATAAATGCATGTTGAAGTTTACAGCAGCAGCATACAATAGCCATTATGAAGGACCCAATCAAATACTTTATTGTACATCATATCTGAATGGACCATTTCTAACATCATATTCCTCTTCATAAGAGAAAGAGGGGAGGCCAGGAGTGACAGAGGGGAATCTGGAACTTAAGACAAATGCAATGAGATAGAAGATGAAAGGAAAATTCCAGGGCAAAGAAAGTAGGCCAGTTTGAATGGAGTGAAGAATGTGAAAAGGCAACAAAGTAAAATAAATCAGGAAAAAAGGCCTAAATCAGGAAATGCTTATGTGTCATATATGAAGAACAGCAAAGCTAATGGTGCTGTATAAAAGCAGAAGGTAAGGAAAGTAATATGTAATGAATCCAAAAAAATATTGTTCACATTTACCAATACCTTATAATAATTCTTTACCCGTAACATCAAAGATAGAAAACTAACTAAGATGCCTTGATTGAGAATATTCCCTACAAGATGCATGATATTTAATAAACTAAATGAGCTATTCTGATGAGGAGATAATTTCAAATCAGGTATCCCACATTGCTTCAGACTGATAGAGCAGTTAGCAGATTTTGTTATGTGCCAAGTCTGAGGACAGCTTTCCCAGACACCATTATTAATAATTTGACTAAGACCATTGAACTCAAGGTTCTGGTGACCATCCTAAGTATATCTTTTCCTTCTCTGACCCTTACTTCCCCATGTTCTTGCCCCTGGACATTTTGTTTTAAGTCCCTTTATGAGGCAAAAGTTACATGTCTTGAAAATTCTAATCTCTACATTTCTCATATCTATTTCCTTCTGTCCACTCACATGACCAACACATTTATTCAGACCTTTATCACTCATCCTCTTGGCTTTCCATTGACTTCTTTATTATAACATAAAAACAATAATAACATCTTCCCTTCTATATATTTAGGTTAACTTGTATATATTACTGTATATGTTTTATAAATACCTATTTCTCTCCCCATTTAAATATAAGTTCCTTGAGGGCAGAAACTGTTTCATTTTTATTTATGTATCCTCAGAACCTAACACAATACCTGGCAAATAATAAGAGCTTAATAAATACTTAAAATAAGTGTTAATAAAAATTGAGCATAGAAGAAACTACACAAAATGACAAGATAACAAAATATGCCCAGTGTTCAAAGAAGAGGCAACCTATTATAATATTATCTTATTAATCACAGAGAGACACACAGGCTTTAAATTTGTGGTACTGTCACAAAGCTGGAGTAGCAATAGAAGGAAGAGTTGGAAATGAAATCAGGCTTATTACTTAACAAATAAATGACAGGATTTTAATTCTGTAATTTTTTTTTCTCTACTCAGAGTTCCTCCTGAGGAAAATATTTTATCTTTTATTTTGGAGACCTGGGATGTTTTATCTGATACTTTGGGAAATCAAAAAATTTGATTACCTAACATAGAAAGTACATATTTTAGAGCAGTAGGAAACCAAAAAAATAAAATAAAATAAAAAGCACCAAACTATAATCCTGATTTGCTAGAGAAGTGAAAAGAGTCCTTCCAAGTTGGCCTTAACAGAATCAAGAAGTTATGTGTTAGTGAGAGAAGGAAATGATGAACAGTTTTGGAATATGTTTACCAAGCAGTTAGCTGCAAAAACAGTAAATCTTGCTATTTGAATGATATGCTGCTTTCAAAGGCTACAATGATTCCTTGGTTTCTCGTGTGCTGGTGAAGTGTGCTCATGGTATTGTCAGAAAGGAACATATTTTGTGTGCACATATATAGTAGTAAATTAACATGAAGTGAACAGACCACATGTTGAATAATGCAAAAGAACTTCTCCCTGAAATAAAGGATCATGGGTATATTGCTTGTCTGCTTCCTATCTTTTACTATTTCAGTTTATTTATTGTAGCTCAACTATACCAAGCCATATTATAGAAGCTTTTTTTTTCCTTGAGGAAACCCATTTTTGAACACTGGTGAAATAAAATTTTGGACTGTTGCTTTGAAATGAGAAATATCTTCAGCATGTTCAATAATGTGTATTGATTTTTGCAGTTTTTACGGTGAACTTCCACTAAGTGACAGTGACGAGTAGAATCTCTGTACCAGATGGAAGAGAGGGCAGAAAGGTCACAATGACAAGAGGAGAGGAGGAAGCTTTTAACTGATGCATCAAGATTCTCTTTTATTAGCTTTTCAGAGTCAGTCTATCAGCATCTTTGGTATGAACCAGCTGCAGCCAAACATAAGACTCTTTTTGAAATTTGTGGTCATGAGTCTACTCCTACATTTTTGTCATTAGAGATGTTTTTTAAGACATTTGAGACCCATTTTTGTTATTGTAATTTTTAAGTGGATTGAGTAACCTCAAGTAAATAATTTTAAAATTAAATGACCTTAATATTTTATCTGTTTTTCCAAAGTTTTTGTGTGTGTTTATATTAGAAGGGTTTTTTTGGCTGCTTCCCCAAGTCCATAGCATCCTAATACTACCTTAAAGCATCCCAACCTTTCTTTCTCAGGGAACAGCCTATGCCTATTTCCTCCCATAAAATTTATGGCTTATTCCCTCAAGCCCTGGTATATCTCTGCTTTCCAAGATGATAAACTAATCCACACTATTGTGAAACTGTCTGAGAAGAAGACACTGTGATTGATTTTGTCAGCATGGAGAGCTCCCTCCATCAACATACATCAAAACTGTCTGTGACTTAGATAGATTCTAAACCCTCAGGCCAAAGTTCCTAACCATGACATGATGGCTAAATGACTTCTTTAGGTCTACACAGCTAATAAATGTCAAACAGTATTTGAACCCAAGTCTTCCTGACTCCAAACCCATCTCTTTGGTTTAATGCACTGCAATGAGAAGTGTATTAATGGATATTAAATGTGTTAGTGCCTACTTCTTCCTTTCTTCATCCTAAAATACACATTTTAGTGATGGTCTTCTAGATACAATGTTTCAATCCCCCCAAAAAAGATTTTAATAACAAGAATTTCATAATCAGATCAAATAAGGGATTGGTGTTATCTCAGGTGGGATTAAGAATTTCCAGCCTTCTAAAAAATATCTACAATGGCCTTGTCAACATCAAGCTTGTCTTGAATACTTCCCAATGAAGTAAAAAGAGTTATTTCTGAGTTATAAAAGAAAGTACTCTGTGATCAGAAAAGCTACTTATTTTCTTCCCATAAACAGAACACAATCATGTTATATGTTATTTACTTCTCTTATTTTGATCAATTGATATGAAACAGGAACAAATCTTCATATTCTCCATCCAAAAAATGGCATAAAGTAAACAAAATTTTTTGTTTTAGAAAGAAAAAAGTACAAATTCAGAGTCACAGGGCTCAAAAAACATTGAAATAGAAAAGTTTTTTCTTGGTTAGTATTTAAATAAGTAATGTTATCATATGGTGTGCTACAATGGAAAAAGCATTAGAATAGAAATAAGAAGTTGGTTCTGGGCCCAGCTCTGATATTACCAACTCAGCAACAGTAGAAAAATATAGTTTAACCCTCTGAACTTCAATTCTTCCATCTCCAATACAAGGAAGTTGCACTGCACAGTTTATAAGATTTCTTCCCCTCTTAGTAGCCTATTAATCAATTGAATTGAGCAAAATGTATTAATATTTAAGAAGTAAGAAAAAGAAAAAAACTTTTAAGTACTTTATGAGCATTATCTCATTTGAACCTGACAATAACCCTACAAAGTAAGTGTTATTACTATTCTTATTTTACAATTAAGGAAATTAAAACTGACAGAGGTTAAGTGATTTGCCTACCATCATACAGCTAGTAAGTATCTGAGGTAGGTTTGAATTCAGCTCTTGCTGACTCTAGACCCAGTACTCTATTCATTATACCACCTAGCTACCTAGGAGAAAGTCTTTAAGTTGAAATTCTTGTGGCAAATTCAGATGAGAGGGATTAATAATTTTTAAACCATGATGGATTATCCTTTAAAAAGACATGTCATGATTTGATTCAAAAAAATTGTTATTTAATTCTCAAACACTGGGGAGAAAAAAAAACTATAGAAAATTTAAAAGATAAAGTGATGGGGATTTTAAAAAAGCTATTTATTTCCATATTAGGAAAAGAAGATATATCGAATATATATTTTATAATGAAAATCTTTTGGTCATATATGGAACCTATTGAATATAGTTGTGTTTATGTTTCTATTAAAGTAGCATGATTATAATAATAACAAAATAGATTTGGAAAGTATCATAACAAAAACCCACATAATATTAATTTGATACAGAGACCATTCCCCTAATGCAGGAAAAAAAAATGCTTCTTTGCAGAAAAAAAGTATATTGATAGGTTCTCTTAGAGCACATGATAAACTAGTCTAAAACCTATGTAAACTGAGGACAAGCAGAAAAGCAATTTGCTAAGTAATGGTAGATAATAACAATAAAATCATGTCGTTGAATTTGTTGACTATAAAGTGTTTTACAAATAGATATAGCCTATGAAAGAGTTAAGATCCAAAACAGGAATCAAAAGACCATCAATGAGTGATATCCATATGAACTCATCCAACAATAACAAAAACAAAGAAACAAATAGAATAATGGCTGAGTCAAGGTTTATAAAAATGGAAAAGTTTGTGATGGTTACTCGGAACCAGGTCACCAGAATTTATAAAAGGACCCTAGACTTAGTGATCAATCACTAAGGAAATGAAACTGCTCAATATGATATTTAAGGCTATATAAATTTAATACTTTACAATTCCAAGTTAAATATGACTTGCTAGTGACTTTTACACTGCCCTCTCTCTCCTAAAACTCACTATTCTATATTAGTTGACAGATATTGTATAAATAAAAAATTTTAACTTCAAAATACAGTACTGAATCAGAGCATCAAAACAAACTATTTCCTACAACCACATAAGTATAATTTTTAAAATTCATTTGATCCATAAAAATTTAAGTGTCATTTTAGTAGATGTAATCATTCCAAAGACTCATAATCCTTAAGCTACTAGGAACAAAAGATTTTCAAAATGTAGAAACTTCACAGAAGAGACAAAAAAAGCCATAAGAAATAGGGTTACATAGAGATACAAGAGATACATATCATCCCCACCATTCTATTTGCAATGGAGTTCTACATAGGATACATTCACTGACCCTATAGAATTTTAGTTTACATCTTAATAATTTTAGTCAATCACCAAAAACAATTATTTTATCCACCTATAAGTTGTTAATAGGTAATTAGATATTAAAAATAACAGTAGCATTCCAATATAGTTCTAGCATTGTTTCCTTTTGAACTTCACTGAAGAGAATAATAACAAGATGATGATGATCAGTATAATTTCCTCAAATCCCAAACCATCATTCATCAGGTGTGTACAATGACAAAGTAAGAGAATGTCAACCAAGGTGATGTCTAGCAAGGACTTAATATCCTCTGAGACTACTAGACCATCTATAAAATCCTGATAGCAATTCTGAAATAGTACAGTCCTAAATTCAACTCCAGTAAGAGTCTCACAATTATTCCTGATTCAAAGAAGTAGATGGAGTAGCATAATAATGCAGGCTGGTTCTACTTGGAAGTACTGCAGTGAACATCTTCCCATAAAGGTAAGTGGAACAAGTGTTCTAGTACCATAAGAAAGATTTATTGAAACAAATCAGAAAAACAAATACTCTACCTATTGCAAATGTAACACATATCAATATTAGGAGCAATGTTTGCTAAGGATCTCCCCCTCTTCTCTTTGCCTTTTCTTTCTTTCTCCTTTAATCACATTCCCTAGTCTCACATATTATACTTCTACCCAAGGATTCCCAGATAGTAGAGATCTAGAACCTTAGCTCACTGTTACTCTTCTCTGACTCCTTTGTATACCCATTTCTGATTTGGATTTCCTCTCAAACTATTTATACTCACCCCTTTGCAAAATCATGATCAAACTATTATGATTCCATCTTTCCCATTACTATCCCTAGGCAGTACAAAATTTCTATGGCACTCTAGCATTTTTTGTTTCAGTGGAGGTGGAATGGGTTAATAATCAAAGACACCTGTGGTGGTGGAGAGAGCATGGAAGAAAATTGGTGGGGCAAGAGATTAGGATGAGAATGTATTTTTGAAACTAATATTGCAATAAGCATATTCAATCATCAATGTTTTCTCCTTTTATGGCTAAAAATACATATTTAGACACATACAGTTTTCAGCCAAAAACATATATTTCCTTTGAATGAAATTGAGGACCTCTAACCCTATGACATAGGAAGCAGGGGCAATAGATGGTACTGTGTGTGGAGGGGGGCGGTAATGAATAGTCTAAAGGCTTACATGGCACCAAGACAAGATTTTCCCATAGAACTAACAATAAAAAAGTCAAAAAAAATGTAGTTTGACTTTATAAAATGTCATTCTAATTACAGTCCTGTGAACTGCTTTCTTTTTATACCTAATGATCATCTAGCCCCCAAAATCATATAAATAATGTAAATGCTTTCCTTTTACTGCAATATCAAACATATCCATGTGAAGGGTTCAAGGGTTATTGTTTATGTATTTTTGTCATCTGCTCATGCAATCTGATTCTCTGATTGAAATGAAAACATTGGAGGGAACATTAATAATTGCTACTGAAAAGATCACTCTGAATGTGTTCCTGGACACCCTTTCTAACCTCATCCTATTCTATAATGCCCTTTAAAGCAGTGGAACAAGAATAAAAATAACCCTCTCCTATTCCCACACAGAGATCTTGCTCCTTAAATTACCTCATGTTTATTTATCTGGGTACATGTGAGAGTCCCTCAATCAAATCTTAGAATGCCATCCTTGAAGGCATAAATTATTCCAGGATATCCTTATCCTAGGATAAATCAAAGTGCGTTATACTTGGTCAGTACTTAGTAACTAACTATTTGTTAAATTGAATTGAATGAATTGAAAGCAGTACATAGTGCTATGGAAGAAGAATTAAAGGATTATACCTTTAGACGCAGAAGAGTCCTTAGCAGTTATCAAATCCAAATCCTTTCAGGTTAGAGAGAAGACATCGAGGTCCAAATAGGTTGTGACTTCCTTAATGTCATATAGGATGTGAGATTTAGAATTTGAACTCAGATCATATGACCCCAAGATCAGCACCACACTGCAATCAGAGGATTTGGGTTCAAAACCAGGATTTGTCACTAAATGATAATGTGACATTGGCAAGGAACACAACTTCACATGGGCTCAGTTTTTCATCCATAAAATTAAATACTCTGGATCAAAGGTTCTTAATAACTTTTTCCATTTGCTGTCCCATTGCATCTGATAAATTTTTACACAATCCCATTTCGAATCCAAGCCAAGGTGTTTCTGACAGCATTCATGTATGCAATGTGCATGTTGTGTGTTCAGAACCAAGGCTGCAGTAAAGTCATGCTATGGAACATGGGCGAACTGCCAGAAACACCTAGGAATCATTACATATTTGATTTTGAATTAATTTTTGGTCATTATAGTCAGAAACTTTTTGCTATTGACACATTTTTCACGACTCTCATATCAGTTACACAACTCTATATGGAGTCACAACCCACAATTTAAGAAGCTTTGTTCTAGATGATCTTCAACTCTCCTTCTAGCCATAAATCTCTTATCTAATCCTAAAATTTCCTATTAAGAAGCTGAAATCATTGTTATTCATCCTTCATTTCAAAAGGGATCAATGACATCATAGGGGGATGTTTTGACTCCTATGGAAATTGGAATTAAGTGATACAGAACTGCACAAAATCATCAGCTTCATTCTCTCTTCCAGACTTTCATCAAAGTCTTAAATGTCTGACCACATTCTAAGTGCTCCACAGTACCTATTTCAGATGCTTTCATAACCATTGGAACAAATTGTTCTCATGTGTCCATTCTGATAAGGAAAGTCTTCACATTTCAGGTGTACACCTACCTAAGTCACTGACAGATCTGAGGCCTGTTAATTATCCTCAACCTAGTTTAGCCCATCTGCCAAGACACTTTAGAGGGATGTGGTCCCTGCAGGTGCTAGTTTCTTGGAGACACAGATGAGAGTTGAATGACATCAAAGGGGATGACTAGCCCTGAAAAGGGTTGCACAAGCCATCACATTGTAGGTACTAGCCCTCCTCAATACCCCATACACCCTGAAATAAATTTAATCTAAAAGAAATTTGCTTAGTAATATGAAAAGTAGGAGAAAGGAACTCCGTAGACAAGAATAAAAGTGATATTTGTAAATGTAAATGCAATCAATTTGCATTTTGTTGTTTGGGGAAATTTTTTCATGGGCTCAAAGATTAGTTTCATATGAGTCATTCAGTTCCTTTAAAATAGCCATTTATGTGACATTTCACAGAACTAGAAGTTATGATTTAACATGTAGCCCAAAAAAAAATCTCCACTTAATATATGTGGAAACTGAGACCCAGAGGAAAAAAAAATTATACTCTTTGTCACAAAAGAGAATTATATGAGACTTTATATTTCCAAGATAGAGCAAGTTGCCTTATACTTACTCAGTCCTTCTTAAATTGAATTGAATTGAATTGGATAAAAGAAAAAAAAAAGAATTATCTTTTACAAGTTTAAATAGCTTTAAAATAATGGTAATTCTTAAATAGTGCTAAATAATAGGTGTAATAGATCAATAAAAAGAAGTTAAGTTGATGTTTATGAGTGGGATAGATATGTAGGGAAAGTATTGCCTCCTTTAGAAGTAAGCCTTCCTCCCCCCCTCCCCCCACCCTAGTCTAAGAATTCTCAAGGGATTAAACTCCCAAGATCAAGTATGTTTCTTGGAAGATTCTATAAATCTACAAACTATCATTTGTATATCTTAGGGTGATTCTGAATAGTCTAGACAAGCAAAATTCCCCCTCTCCCAAAAAAAAAAATCTAGCCATGAATATTGAGAGCATGCATGCATGGTGAGGTTAACTTTGCCTATGAACTACATTATTCAGCACAAGCATTAGAGTATCCTGCTGAGGAAATGAAGAAATGATTGTAGCATCAATGACCTCCTCCTGAGAGAGGGAAGAGTTGTTTTCGGAATCAGCTTATTTCTTGTGCCTTCACTTGCCTCACTCCCCTCCTCCACATATACTACTTCAGCTGTTTTCTGTACAGAAACCAGACCTTTAACAGTCTGGTCAGCCATTAAACACTAAAAAATGTCAGACTGACCAAATAGAAGTTTAGCCCTTTAAAGTAAAGGGCTTTCTTCTAATATCCAAAAAATGCTAACTCATTGAAAATAGGAATACTGTTAATTTATGTAACACTTTCCATGGAAATTTAAATTATTTTGATCATTGTCTAAGTTTTTTGCCATTTGTAGTTTATCCTACATAGACTGGACTGGTCTTAACATAACTGGAGGCAACCACATATTTCCCATTATTATATGAACAGTAGGAAAAAACCTTGCTTCTTCTATCTATCATCCTCATGAAATTCCCACAAGTAAGGCCACAGTTTAAATACATGCACATCTTCTGGGAGCAGTTCTTTAACACCATTTATTAGTATACTGACATGGATTCCCTTATCAGATTAATTATCCATACTTCAAGCTCTAAAACAACAAGATATAGTATAGGTAAACTTTACTGGGTATTCACATCACAGTGGCTAACTCTGGAAAGTCAGAAACTACAAAGCATAAGTGGAACAAAACAGACATGTTTGGGGGAGAAAAGAGAGAAATGGTGGAGTGGAAGGGAATAATGCAACACAATATATAAGACCAATTTCCATTTAACAGTTTTGCCTAAAATGGCTCATTATATAGATACTGGCTAGTTTACTCAAATTTTCTTCATTCTTCTTTTTTCAAATATTTTAATGTGAAGACTTCTTGCTTCATATAAACAAAACTATTCTCTTAATGGTAACTCCAATGTAAAAATTTCATTTTCTTTTAAAATTTAGCTTATGATGGAAGTTTTAGTTTAAAACTATATTATAATGGGGTGCCAGAGCCAAGATGGCAGAGTAAAGGCAGGAATTCTCTTAGCGCTCCTTAAAACCAGTCCAAATTCCTTTTTATAATTGTGAAGACCATGTATTTTAAAATCAGCCGGAGTCAGGAATTCAGGTTAGGGGAAAATCGTCAGTCTTTATTCTCAGTGAAGAAAGATCGGAGGTGGAAGAGAATGGGCAATAGCAATGTGTGTAGCTGAGTCAAGAAGCTAGCCAGACCAGAAGCCACACGACCAGCAGCTGGGAGTAAGGACCCAAGGTCAATCTCTCTCAGCTTCTCTTCCTCTCTCCCTCTCTGCCTCCACCCACCAAAATCGTCATTTCCTATACAACACATCAGGACTTGCACGGAGAGTGGGCAGGGACCATTCTTCATCCAATCATGTATATTAATAGAGTATAGCCCAATTACTATTTAGCCTCACGTACTTGGGACCTCAGTGCATCAACTCAAACCTCAGCCCATTACAATAATGACTCTAAACAAATTTTAGAGTGTCAGAACATACAAAAAGAGAAACAATTTTCCAGCAGAAAACAACTTACAAGGTCAGCAGGAAAAGTCTGTGGCACTAGGGTGGAAGTCCAGTGTGTGCAATACTAATACAGGTGCACCAGTACAGCCCTGGTCCCAGCCCCAGCAAATCAGGAACAGACCTAGGGACCCTTGAATCAGTGATAGTATTGGTGGTGACACTTCTCAGCCCAGAAACACCAAAGACATCTTGGAAGGTCTGCAGGGAAGGTTTGTCAATAGGATGAGAAAGCCTTGGGAAACTAGCAACCAGGATTAGGCCTGGAGTGGAGGTGGTGGAAGCTTCTGGGGGTCTTAGTTCACAGCAGATCTCTATAATAGTACTGAGGAAGGACTATTGCTTTAGCACACTAGATTTTACGGCTACAGATTGGCAGGGACTCTCCTAACAGTTCCAGGGCAGAAGAGATGGCTTGTGGCCAGCACCCTAAAAGGAGGTCTTAAAACAACTGTACAGAATCCCCGAAGCTTGGGATATTGCATTATCTACACCATGGAAACAGAGCCCTACTTAAACAAAGAGTTAAAAGCTGAGTAATAGTCTAGGGAAATGAGCAGAAAACAGAAAAAGATTCTAACCAAAAAAGTTATTATGTTGACAAGGAAAATCAAAACACTCAAAAAAGAACAAAGTCAAAGTTCCTACATCCAAAACTTCCAAGAAAAATAAGAATTGGTCTTAGGTTATGAAAGAACTCAAAAGGGACTTTGAAAGTTAAGTAAGAGAGAAAGAAAATCAAAAAGAGACCTGAGACTAGGGCAAAAGGAAATACAAAAAATTAATGCCTTTAAAAGCAAAATTGGCCAAATGGGAAAAGAAATACAAAAGTTCACTGAGGAAAATAATTCCTTAAAAATTAGAATTGAGCAAATAGAAGCTAATGATTTTATGAGAAATCAAGATAAATAAAACCAAAAGAATGAAAAAAATAGAAAAAATGTGAAATATCTCATTGGAAAAGCAACTGACCTAGAAAATATTGAGAAAAGATAATTTAAGTTACTGGTCCACCTGAAAGTTATGACTAAAAAAGAAGCCTGTACATCATCTTTCAAGACATTATCAAGGAAAACTATCCTGATATTTTCTTGAACCAGGGAGTAAAATAGAAATTTAAAGAATCCATTAATCACCTCCTAAAAGAGTTCCCAAAAATGAAAACTGAGGAATATTATAACCAAAACTAGAACTAGAACTCTAGAACTCCCAGATCAAGGAGAAAATAATACAAGCATCCAGAAAGAAACAGTTCAAGGATAGTGGAGTCACAGTTAGGATAACACAAAATTTAACAGCTTCTTCATTAAAGAACCAGAGGGTTTGGAATGTGAAATTCCAGAGAGAAATGGAGATAGGATTACAACCAACAATCACATACTCAGCAAAATCCTTCAGAGGAAAAGGTGGAAATATAATGAAATAGAGGACTTTCAAGTATTCATGATGAAAAGACAAATGCTGAATGGGAAAATTGATTTTCAAATACAGGACTCAGAAAAAGCATAAAGAAGTAATTAGGATAGGTATATTATTAGGGACTTAAATAAGGTTTACATTCCTACTGGGAGGATGAGACTTGCAAATCATTAGAACTTTCTCATTATTATGACGGTTAGAATGAGTAGATATAGACAGAAGGAACAGATATAAATTGAATATTAAGGAATAATATCTAAAAAATGAAATAAGATTAAGAGATGAGAGACGAATATGCTGGGAAAAAGACAAAGGAAGAAGTGAAATGATTTTACCTGCTATAAAAGAGGCAAGAAAAAGCTTTTATACTGGAAGGGAAGAAAGAGAGAGGAGAGGAAGTGAGTGAACCTTACTCTCATCAGAATTGGCTCCAAGAGGAAATAATATATACACTCAATATGGGTATAGAAATCTATCTTATCTTGCAGGAAAGGATATATGGGAAAGGGAAGAGAGTGATAGAAGAGAGGACATATTGGGGGAGTGAGTAATCGGTAACAAAACACTTTTGAGGAGAGACAGGATGAAAAGAGAGAGAGAATAAAATACATGGGGGAGGGGAATACAGTTAGCAACAGTTTTGTAAAAAGAATTTTGAAGCAAGTTTCTCTGATAAAGCCTCATTTCTCAAACATCAAATTTATAAAAAATAAGAGCCATGCCCCAATTGATATGTGAGCAAAAATATGAGCTGTGACCAGTAGGCTATGGAATCATACATGTCCTTTGATCTTACAATGCCACTGCTAGACATGAATCCCAGAAGACCTTTTTAAAAGGGGGAAAGGATATTTATAGCAGCTCTCTTCTCAAAGAAAAGAACTGGAAATGTGGATGCCCATCAATTGGGGAATGGCTGAACACATTGTGGTGTATGATTGTGATGGAATATTATATTACTATGGGAAGTGATGAGCAAGATGCTCTCACAGAAACCTGGAAAGTCCTCCATGAATTCAAGCAAATTTAAATGTACTGTGTACTTAATCTAGGCAAGTGATCAAATCTTAAGATTAGGTCAACGAAATATTTTTTTAAAATTATCTCCTTATTTAACTTAGTATCAACTCCTTGATGGCCCATTTTGTCTGTCCCTTCTAGTTCAAAGGTTATTTTCTTGGTCAGGGAAAAAAGATGTAAAATAGGAATTGAGTGACTTTATTTTATCTGGTGTCAGTTATCATCAACCCAATCAGCAACCCTTTTATCATTATTATAATTCTAGCCTTTCTTCTTGGTCCTCAGCTTATTAAGAGAACTTGTGCTAAAGCGGAAAGAGTACTAAAACTGGGGTCAGAAAAGGCTCACAGAATTACAGACTTAGTGTTAGAAGAGATTCTAAATTTCATCTAGTTCAATTATTTCATTTTGTAGAAAACTACAAATAAGAAAGAGTACAAATCATTCTAAAACCTCTACTAACATGAGATTATAATGGCAAACATAAAATACATGTGTCTTATGTCTAATGTTTATAAAACAGAAGTAAATTAATCAAAAGAAAATAATTTTATCAGAATGCACATTTTTCTTATATGTCAATATTTCTTGTTCTAAATCTTGTTCCAAATATTATTTCCTTTTCGATAAAGTGAATTAGTTACTTCAACCATTCTGTTGTTAGTTCAATAAAATAATGTATTTTCATAGAAAACATTTATTTGCTTTATCACATTTCAAATAACTACATCTGGAAAAGAGCCCTAATCCCTTTGCCAATATTACATATACCAAAGCATTAGCGCCAGCTATATAGTGCTTACCAGGAAAAAAATCCTGGAAGCATTCTTCAAATTCAGCTCACATTTTAATGCAGAATTGTTTTTAAGTCATGGTATTTTCTTTAGTCACTAATACTGTGTGGGCAGTTCTAGCCTTTGAGGGAGATTGCATCTTTTATTTCAAAGCTTCACCAGCATTTTCTACTTCATATAACATCCTGTAACATTATGTACTCTTCTCAGAAATTGTAATAACCAACCAAGAATAAGTCATAATCTGTGAGCAGCTAATGACACATTTAAAATAACTTGACTCAGCAAAAGAGTCTTTTCTAAAAGGCAAGCACTTGGCTGAAGTACAAAATCATGAATGGAGCAGGCAATTCAAAGTCAGTGAATAAAGTTGGGTCCTAGGCATCAGTGAATACCAAGATAATTAGGGATCAACTCCACCAAATTCTGAAGAAATGCTGTCTTAGGCCACTCCTGTAATTTTTGCTACAATGGCATGTTTAGTAATCAGTAAACATGCACAGTTGTTGCTCTGAAGAACATTCAACAGGACTAAAATTCAGCTGGCTCTGTGAGGATCTATAGTTGAGTGGCTTTAAAATGACAGTAATTTCTTTTGATGAGATAGGGAAAGGATGTTGAGAACTGTGTCTTATCCAGCAAAAAGAAAGGAAAATGGTGTCTTCCTTCCTTTAAGAAATTAAATATAACCAAAAATATTATTGTTTTAAGTACACATAAATCACCATTAAATGTCATATAACCAAAACCAGACTGTTTTCATCTTTTCCATTTCTGATGAGATAAATGAAAAGCCCAAGAGACAGAGTTTCTAGATAATTTATAATCGATTTATTAACTAAGCTAATTGATAATCAATAAATTGATAGTTAATACTCCCTCTTGGTAACCAAAGTCAAAATCATGGAAATCATGAAATTCTTAAATACATTTTAAATACCTTTGGAAAAGTGAGTGCCCCTGACAGGTAGAGTCAACCCCAATTTGTGAACAATTAATAAAGAAATAGATTTTCAGATGTGGGGGTGGACTGTTTCCAGTTCAGTTTGATGAGAATGTGACTTGATCATGAGATTCAGCCACACACCCCCAAAATCTGGACAAAGGAATCCATGTCAACCCAGACCACTCTGGTTGATTCTAGCCATCACAATCTGGGTTACCTTAAACTCCAGTGGAGGTAAACAACAACATGGTCTTATTTCCTAAGGGCAGGAAATAGATTAGATTCTGTTAACACTCTAAACAAAAAGAAAGTCTTCTAGTTGGGTAGGGTCCCTCTGATTGGGCAATCTCTCTTTGAACAATGTCCTTCAGAAACTAATTGACTAGCCTAAAAGACCTGGTCCCTAAATGAAAAAATAGAGAGAAAAAAACCTTAATCCTAATTTAATAATTGGTTTCTAATACAATAGAAAATAATTTAACTCACTGGTCAGAGTCTAATCTATCTATCACCCCTGCTCAAGCTATAAAGGATCAATCAGAAGCTATGCAAAGAGAATTTCTCAGAGTTAGATGCATAACTTGGTCACTATGTTGCCTAGGCATGAAAGATGGTACCACACATGATGATAATGATAATAATAATGATGATAGCGATGATAGCATTAAAATATAATTATATATGTGTTATTTTGTTTGATCCTCACAACAGTGAGGATTATACCCATATTATACCCATTTTACAGATGAGAAAACAGAATACAAGTTAGCTATAATTAGGCTATAAGTGTTTGAGGCAAGTCATTTTTCCTTGACTCGAAATTCAATGGTCTTTTTCACTACATGTATCACCTGGCTGCCTATAATTTAGCTTACACTTCATCTGTAGCAAATTTGACTGATGTGAGTATGGTACCCACAGGACAGAACAATGAAGGATGAGCAGTGGATAATCCCATTGTGGATAGTATAATTCTGGAAGGGAGTTTTCTATCTTCCGGAGAGGGTCCCGCATGGGAAGTTCCTCCTATAAAGAGATGAGAAAGTGAAATCTCTGGAGGATTGGGGGAAAGGGGAGGGGAGGGATAAAGGACAGCTCTTCTGGAAGAATAATGCTTCACTGAATTTCAGCACCTTGGACAAAGTCCTTTTCCTGACTTTCTAGTTTCAGATAGGGTGCCACAAGGAAGATCTAGAGTAAATGACTAATCATATCTTTAAATGATATATTGCAGCTTATTTCCAACAAGTGTTAGAAGAGTAGAGGTGATGAATTGTTTACTTTCCCCTTTGTGAAAATTGGGACATTTGACCTTTTCCTCTCAAGTAATACCTCTCTCTTCCCCACAAACTTTCAGATATCACTGACAGTGCTTCAGGAGTAACATCCATTAGTTCTTTTAGGATCCAAGCATATAGCTTGAATTCAGGCACGAGAGATTCTTGACTATTTCCTAATATATCTTGGGTTTCAGTTTCTTATTAGCTATTTTTGTTTTGTCTATTCCAATCATAAAGCCATTTTCCTTGATGGAGAAAACAGAAGCAAAGTGAGAAATTAAGAAACTTCACCTTCTTTCTGTTGTCAATTATTATCATTCTATTTACTTAGCCCAGTGATCTTATCCATTTTTTAAATTCTCCTTTTTACTCCACTATAATAACAAAGTTTTTTTTTTTGTTGTCCTTAACTGCTAATTTTCTTCTCATAGGAATGTGTGGTACTTTTGTTATACTACCTCCAGTCATTTGCCTTTGTTTCCATCCTCTGTTCAGAATCCTAGGTGATACAATAGACAGAGTGAAGGACCTGAAATTGGAAAGACAAGAGTTTAAATCTGATCTCAAATAGTTAGTTTTGGGGCCCTTTCTGTCTGCCTCAATTTCAACTATAAAAAATAGGTATAACAATTGCATCTATTTTGAGGGTTGTTATGAGGACATAATGAGATAATATCTATGTCATTTTGCAAATCTTAATGTGCTATATAAATTCTAGACATTTAATAGTAGTAGTAGTAGCAGCAGCAGCAGCAGCAGCAGCATCAATAGCAGCAAGAGTAGTAATAGAAATAGTAAAAGCAGTAGTAGTAGTAGTTGTAGAAATAGTAGTAGTAGTAATAGTAGTAGTATCATTAAAAATAGTAATAATAATAGAGGTAGATCTTATAAAAATGTTACTGAGTTCCCTGTGCAATTATATTGTTCCTTTATTTATATTTTCCACCCTCATTCAAGTTTTTTCCTATTTTCCTAATTTATTTTTGAGAGTTCTATTCATCCCCTATCTCCCCATGCTGATTTCTTCAACTTTTGAAATCCTCTCTTCTAAAATCTTGGTTGTTCTAGTTGATCACTAGAAGAAAATCAGAATTTTTTCCAGGAGTCTCATAAATTCTGCCGAACAAACAGTTTTTCTCCTGTTAATGAGAATCATATCAGGTATAGAATTACTCTTTATTGTTTCTTCCACTTTTTAAAGGGTAAAATTATCATTAAGGGTCAAGAGGTAATTTAGTTAAGGTAAGAATGGCAGAAGCTTACTGACATAGTTGAAAATTTTTTTCTTAACCTGAAGCTTCTTAAAAGAAATATACTGACCTACTTTCCCTAACTTGTGGGATCAAGTAATAACAATAACAAGAATAATAAGCCAATATCATTAACATTCTCTCAGTTATCCACACTTAAAACATTGGCATAATCTTTTGTTCTCCCTCTCTCCCTGAAATTAAATAAATTATTAAGTTATGTCAATTCTATCTCTATACTTTCATCTATATGATCTTTTTTATTATCAGTGTGACACTTCTACAATTTAGACCTTTATTCTGTAGTGTAGGTGTTCTTTCTCTCCTCCAATCTATACTACTTACCATCACCAGATTAACATTCTTAACCTTCAGATTTGATCTTGTAACTCCAAAGCTTTAAAATTCTCTTCCTACTCTATAAAATAACATTCTATATCCTTGGAAAGACATATAGAACTCTGTGTTGGTAATATCATTAGCCAAGCGTATGAGTTCTCTGATTGAGCCAAACTGTCATTCAAACATGCACCCTATTTCTTTGCCATATTACCTTGTACCTTACCATGTACTTGTACCTTCTCTTACATTTTCCTCTATGAACATCTTCTTTCTACCTCTTTGTCTTTTGAAATCCTACCTAAATCAGAAGACACTCATAAAATTTTCCTTAGAGCTTCCAGCTGAAAAATAGTCTCTACTTTTACTGAGCTGTCACAAGTACTTTTCCATCTTCTTTATACATGTATAATAGTCTAGCAGAAGCAGCAAGGCATTCTAGAGACAGGAGAGAATTGAACTTAACTAGGTAAATAAAAACCTCTACCACAATCTTAACCACTATCTCCCCTTAGATTCTGTTGGAGACAGCAAAGAACCCTGAACCCAAGAGCCTTGGGAATAAAAATGCTTGGAAATAAGCCAAACCCCATAAATCATTATCCTACAAAGCAATCCCTATGGAGATATGCCTGGCAATTGCTTCTGCAGGTGTTAAAGAAGCATCAGCTATTGAAAGCCCAGAAAAAAAAGAGTTCTTGTCACCAAAGTCTTTGGCAATGTTACATGGTTCAATATCACAAACTTTTATGATTTTATTAGTGTAAGTGACATTAAAGAAGAAGCATTGCCATCTGCTTTGCTGTTACACCCTAAGGACCACAGGACTGTTCCATCTGGTTTGCAGCTGAAACTTTCTATATGTGTTTTCTTTTCTACTTGAGTGTGAGCTTCTTGTGAGCAGGAACTCTCTTACATTTGTATTTGTAATCCCAGTGCTTAGTATAGCATCTTGTACTCTGGAAGATCTTAATAAATTATTTATTCATTCAAGCTTATATTAAAGCCATTGCTTTAATAGGTCTTAATATGTTCTATTAGCTCCTCAAATTAAGGGACTGTTTCATGTTTATCTTTATATCTCACTTGGTGCCTAGAACATTTCCTTGCACATGGAAGATGCTTTATAAACATTACATGAATGAGTAAAAGAATACATAGCACCTTTGTACAAAACCAGGCATCATGTGGTTTTTTAATATAGACAAGTTGAATTTCTTGGTTACTCAGTAATCATTATTAATATTGGCATAGAAATTCATTATGATATGGTATTATGGTATCATTTAGTTCAAAATAGCCCTTTGGCTTTCAGGTTGGAAATATTGCCTTTTTATTATTTACTTGATTGAGAAGCTTCTCTTTTATTTACATGTTTCTTGTTTAGCCCAAACTGCTCAAATTCTTCCAAGGATCTCTCCAACTTGACTAACAGAATAATCTTGTTAGTTCCCAGATCTCTCTGATTTTGGTAGATTCATATTAATAGGATAGGCTCCATGTGATAAATCACACATGTATGTGCACAAGCACATTATATGTCAGATACATGGAGTAAAATATGCTTATTACACTGAGAAAACATAAACTAAAATTATAAGTACTGATCTATCAAACCATTCCTTTGAATGGGGAATTTTAGCTTAAATACAATATCTGGTCATTTATTTATATACCAAACATTTACACAAAAAGGAGATGAAATTTAATAATAAGACTGCAGAGATTCTGATGGATCTTGAAAGAAGCAATTTTGAATCTTATCTGTTAGGTTTCAATTTCTCTGGAAAAAGCGTCCTAGGGACCTACCAAAGATTACCAGATAGCCAATGGATCCAAAGAAGTATGCTTTATCCTTGTTCTACAGTTTCATTACTACCAACAAATTCTAAGCTGGCAAAAAGTTTCAAATATCTTTGGTGACAAGGATTACATATTACATATTAAATTACATATGAAAAATAAAATGAGGAAGAAAGAGGAAAAATATGTTATTCCTCATAATTGGGGTAAATGAGATAGGGTAAATGATGCTGAGCAAAAGAAGCAGAACCAGGAATAAATTGTACATAGTAACAGCAAGATTATGCAATGATTAACTAAGAAAGGCTTGATTCTTCACAGTGGTTCAGTGATCCAAGGCAATCCCAATAAACTTTGGATAGAAAATGCCATCTACATCCAGAAAGAGAACAATGGAGATTGAATGTAAATCAATACCGGCTATGTTCATTTTTTTTTCTGATTTTTTTTCTTGTGCCATGTTATTCCCCTTTTGTTCTGATTTTTCTCTCCCAACAAGATTCATAAAGAAATGTGTATTTTTAAAAGTTAATATACAGTATGACTAGAAAAAAAATTTTTTTAAAGTTTGAAGAAACAGAAATCTGATTTCATCTTATCTGAAATAGTCAAATAGAGATTGTATACACCCGCACACACATACACACAATGAGGTCAAATTCAAAAGGTAACTGGCAGGAATGAAAAGAGGTATTAAAAAAGTGGATAATAGCAGGGAAGGAATAATTGCAACTAAAATACATTTCCTCATCCTAAAGGTGAATTAAAAGGGAAAAGAGAAGAAAAGAAGTAGACTATAATGCAGTGCCTATCAACTAGGGAATAGTTAAACAAATTGTGTATAGAAATGCATAATGGAAGTTTATTCTATGCTCAGAATTGTGCTGATTCAGATAGCATCTACAAATGCACAATGCTAGAGGGCTGCTTCATCACTTGCTCAGCAGTCTCTGTCCAGGATTCCTTGAATAGAGATTGCTGAGCAAGTGATGACATTCTCTAACAGGTTATGGTCATTTAACACATATTCAAGAGTAGGATTTTTGGCTACAAAGGCATTTTTAAAAGATATATCCACTTCAGTTGTGACCTCTCTCAGTTAGCATTCTTGAAGGAACTTGGTGACCCTAAGAGAGTAGAGTTTCTGACCTTGAGAGTTTCAAAAGATCAAGAAAGCACAAATCCTGGAGTCAGAGTGCAGATTAGATTTTTTTAGACTGTGCATTATCTATTATTTGAGGAAAAAGAGGGGATCTTTGGAAACAACCTTCAGAGCACTAGCCCAGTGATAGGATTTGTCTAGCAGACATGTTGCATGTGGACATGAACTTAGTGGCAGAAATACTGTGGTATGCTTTGATTGGGAAAAATGACATAGTAACTGAGCTAAATTTTGAGCTTATTAAGATATTAGTTAATTATTATTTATTATTTATTATTATTTATTAGTCTTATTTTGAGCTTATTAAGATATTAGTAATAACAATTACATAACTTTGCCATAGTTAAATTATAGGTTTAACTCCTGTATATCTTATCATGCCATATCCTATACAGTTGGGTTTTCAAGATGCTACTTCTCCCATCATAGAAGAACTCATATATTTCCATGATCACACACTAATAATCGTCTTCTTAATTAGCTCCTTGGTACTTTATGTACTAATTCTAATGCTGACAACAAAACTAACACACACCAGTACTATAGACGCTCAAGAAGTCGAGACCATTTGAACAATTATGCCTGCAATTATCCTTGTCCTAATTGCCCTTCCCTCCCTTCGTATTCTTTATATAATAGATGAAATTTTTAACCCTTATCTTACAGTTAAGGCTATAGGACATCAATGGTACTGAAGCTACGAGTACACTGACTATGAGGATTTATCCTTTGATTCATATATGGTACCAACTCAAGACTTAAACCCTGGGCAACTGCAACTGCTAGAAGTTGACAATCGAGTAGTTCTTCCTATAGAACTTCCAATTCGAATGTTAATCTCATCAGAAGATGTATACATGCATGAGCAGTACCTTCTCTAGGACTAAAAGCAGATGCTGTCCCTGGATGATTAAACCAAGCTACTCTAACCTCCACTCGCCCTGGAGTTTATTTTGGTCAATGTTTAGAGATTTGTGGTTCTAACCACAGCTTTATGCCTATCGTACTAGAAATGTCGACCCTAAAATACTTTGAAAATTGGTCACATATAATGCAAACATCTTTGAGAAACCAACATATTACTTAAGTATTTATAGAGTTTAACACTCCCTCAAAGCTATGCCTCAATTAGAAACATCAGCATGATTTCACATTGCCGGCCTAACCATCATTAATATCTTCTGCTTGTTCCAACTACAACTCATCGTTATTGAAATAATCTATATTTATCCTCCAGAAGAAATCCTCAGACTCCCAGAAATTCCATTCCCCTGAGAGAAAAAATGAACGAAAATCTATTTGCCCCTTTCATCTGCCCTATTATTATAGGCATTTCCACCCTACCAATTATTATAATTTTTCCTTGTCTTATTTTCACAACACCTAAACGTTGACTTCCCAATCGAATTCAAATCTTACAAATCTGACTTATCCGACTCATCAACAAACAAATAATAACAATACATAATAATCTGGGTCGCACATGAGCTCTTATGCTTATAACCCTCATCCTATTTATTGCTACCACTAACCTTCTAGGTCTCCTACCTTATTCATTCACCCTCAACAACACAACTCTCAATAAATATCAGCATAGCTATTCCCCTTTGAATAGGCACTGTCGTTTTAGGCTTCCGAAATAAACCAAAAGCTTCATTTGCCCACTTCCTACCACAAGGAACTCCAACACCTCTTGTTCCTATGCTAATTATTATCGATCGGCCACTGTGTGGACTCATTATGCTTAACTATTATGGATTTATCTTAAAGAGTTTGTTTCCTTACTAACTTTCTTTTAAATTTTTAGTTGGAGAAATTAACAATAGTGATGTAAAAGAGAGAGAGGGGAGGCTCATTAAAATAAATTTTTTGAAGGGAATACAGGAATTCAGAAGGAATCACAAGAAGTAGATCAGTTATAAAAGTATGAGTATGTGGCATATACTAAAAGAAAAGTAGCAAGAAATTGCAATTCCAAGTTCAAATACAATCCTCTTTTTGTGTTCTGAAGAGATAGTATGAGAGGAAGGTGAAAAAAACATACTAATCTTGCTTCCCTTTTTCCTTTTTTATTTCTTTTCTTCCTTCTTTTTTTCTTTCCTTCCTTCCTTCTTAAAAAATCAATATTACACATGTTATATGTGCAGGTGCTAAACACTTCCTATATCTTCCTTCTTGCTTTCTAAGTTCTTTAAGAGATTTGGTAGGTGCTTTTCTGCTGGCATATTAGGTTTCTTCAAGGCTCATCTGTGTTTCAAGAAAGATAGTATAATGAACAAAGGCTAATTGATACTAAAAAAGCTTTTTCAGTACAATTATTTTGCTGAATTCTTATATTCTAAGACTGCTGGTCTGACTTAATCTGCCACTACAATTGTCGCATTAAACTGTCATGATACAAGGTAAAAATTATTACACTACTAATATCCAAAACAATACACAGAAAGTACATTTTTGAAGAGGAAATATTCTGCTTTTCTTTCATACTTCAAGCAAGTAAGAAAGAGGGATTCTATGTTAGGAAAAAATGACCAAAAAATGAGAAGATAAATATTCTATTGGAAATTATGGCCATAACAAATATCATTTGCTTTAGAGGCTTTCTACCTTTAAAATTTTATCTAGAATTTAGATTTTATTTGTTCTGCACATTGAGTTTAGAGCATATAACTATAATTCTTCTTCCTTGTGCTTTCCTGTGTTTATTTACAATAAACCATGAGACATCAGAGGTTGGTGTGATTATTCAAGTGCTATGTTCTTAAGAAAGAAGCACCAGAGTACCTATCTTCAAGGCTGCAAAGTGGATTTATGTAAATACATTGACTCACACTATAATACTACTCATTGTTTACTGGGAAAAAAAAAAACTGTACCAACAGAACTTTTTACAAAATGACAGTTAAAGTAACTAGAGAACCCCAAAGAGTAAATACTGTGAGCAATGAATTTACCACACAAGATCCATTAATAAATGTTCATTGGAGCCCTGGGATTGGAAGGCTATTCTGAACACTAACTATTGATCACATTAGGTTTTAATTCATTTTCTTCAGTTCAATTCTATACTTCTGTTAAATTTGACAAAATGAACAAAGCAAAACACAGTACCATATGGAATTTGTAGGATCCAATCAGTTTACTAAATTCAAATGTAACTTCTCTCATATTGTTTAAGCCAGCAGCTTTAACCTCCACTCTGTTCCCAAGATATAAGGGAGTATAAGGATGTATAATTCCTAACAGCAGAATTGACACCTGTACGGGGCTGTATGGCTCTTTCTCTTTTATTTTCAAATCAAAACATTTACCAAGCACCTCCCATATGATAAGGCACTGTGCTATGCATTGGAGAAATAAAAAGAGACAAAATATCTTCCCTACCCTACATTCTGAAATGTAGAAAGGGTATCAAATAATCATAGCATTTAGAGCTGGAAGGGTCTATGTGAACATTTATTCTAATACACAACTGTTTATAGATGGGGAAACAGGTAAAGAAATCTAAAATGACTTTGTTTATCTCAAAGTAAATATAAAGCTAGGATGGGAAAAAAACCCAGATACTCTGATGTCAATTCCTATACAATAGTTCTCAATAAAAGTACATTTTGGATATTTCACTAATACAAAAATTTCTGGAAAGAAAGAAGGATTTTATTAAGTGCTTACTATATGCCAGGAACTTGAAAAATAGTATCTCATTTGAAACTCATAACAATACTGGCAAGTTGGTACTATTATTAACTCCATTTTACAACTGAGGAAATAATTTATCCAGGATAACAGAGTAATAGTGTCTAAAGCCAGATTTGAACTCAGATACTCCTGACTCCGGATCTGGTGCTCTATCTATACTAGCCACAGCTGGAGAAATATACCTACTACTCCCATTTTAAAGATAAATCTGTGATATAGAGTCACACTATAATTATAACTGTCATTAATATAATGCTTTAAAATTTTAAAGCACTTTTCATATATGATCTCATTTGATCTATATACATACTTAGTCCCCTTCCCTTTGCTTCTCCTCCTCTCCCATGCTGTTTTCTTTCAATTGTTTCTGTTTATATTTTATGTAGACATTTTTGTGTATATGTTATCTCTCTTATCCTTGAAAGCAGGGACCACTTTTGTCTTTTCTTAGTATTTACAGCACATAGGATAGCACCTGATGCATAGCAAGTGCTTAAGGGAGATTGATTTGTTGTACAGATAAAAAAAAAAAAAAAGTACCAGAAAAATCACATTCTTTGTTCAGTATCTTCATGATCACAAATCCAGCATTCTTTCTAATCTATCATATGGCTTTCCCAAGGTTACTTGAGGAATTGAGTCTGGGTTAGACATGAATTCTTATATTCTTAGAGGCTTTGGATACGTCTATGAGAGCTTAGTGTCTCTCACTTTGTGTTCTATTTACAGCTGCCCTGTCATTAAAATAGAATTTTCTGTTGTCTATAGATTTAGAAACCTTACTTTGAGACCAAAAGTCTGGTAAGATAATGAGCTATGTGAAATCTCTCTCCTAGTCATTCTGAAAAAGAAAAAGAAAAAAAAAAACATGCTGTGTCCAATTCTTTTATGGATAGCAACATTTTTAGGGGTGTGAAAAGTGATCCATGTAATTTGAATCCCCCGAGTTTCATGGTAACATAGTGAAAAGTACAGCTCCTATGTGCAGAGGCTTATACAAACCTGCAAACCATAACACATAATAAATCCATTAGTGTATTAATAATTGCCATTTCTGTCATGGAACATGATGATCTTTCAGAAACAGGAGGTGATTTGGTGTAATAAGTAATACACTGGATCAGGAATATAGTCTATTTTTATTCTAAATAATTCCCTTGAATAGATGGTTCACTTGACATGTCTGGACCTCAATTTTCTTCTCTGTAAAATTAGTGATTTGTGCAAGATCTGCATGTTCCCTTTGAGCTCTAAAATTTAATATTTAATGACAAACAGATAAGAATGAGAAAATTCATTAGGAACAAAATTAATTCACTAAATAATGAATAAACTGGACAGCACCCAACAGGTGTCCACTTTGTGATTCTATAAGCCTACCCATTATCCTTGGCAATGGTCCTGAAGTCACAGAAATTGTGTAAGATCCCAAAAATATAGCTAGGCAATGACAAGGAGATGCTAGAAGCTCTCAAGGCACTTTCAGCTTTCTTTGTGGAAAATCACGTATGTACCCAAAGACGTTTTCATGGAGACATTGTACACAGAAGTTTAACTAACACCAAGAATTTGTGAGCATACTGAAGGAAATAAAGAGAAGTTTGAACGCTTAAATGAAGATGTACAAGCAATGAATGACTATTGTCAAGACATGACAACTTGCCTGTAGGCAACAAAGGAATAGACTCAAGATCTGATCATAAAAAACTACTAAAAGCTTCAAGCAGAAAATTCTGCTTGGTTTCAACTGCATGGAGCATCATAGTTCACTGAAGATAAGCTGATCACCTGGAATTTGAACACCATGCAGATTGGCTCAATTTTTGATATGTAACACTTTAAATCAGGTGTCCTCTGCTAGAGAGAACAGTAAACTCCCAAAACCTTGCTTTATAAAGGGCTCTGAACTTTCAGAATTTTTCAGATCACTCTCCATTCTCTTCCATCAGGGCCTCTCCTTGGTTTTGACTCTAGCTACCCCTGGTAATTACCCTATTGATCCCCATTTTACAGATTTCCATAGTATGTTTCCAAGTTTCTTGAGGTTGGAAACTATATTTTTCTTATTGATGTTCCCACAACACAGAATGGTTCCTGGAATATAGTAAGTGATTTATAAATGTTATTGAATTGAATCACAAACCCACAATTATATAAATATATATTCAATCAACCATTCTACAAGGATTTTTTAAATACCTACTAGGCCTTCCAGTCTTGTTTTCCTTGTCATGGTGACCAATCCCAATGTGGAAGAAATGACTCAACTACATGGAAAGTCTCCCAATATATTTTTGTACCTCCAGATCATTCTCTCTTATCTAATAAGAACAGGTGACCATCTTATAATCACCTAATCAGTGGAAATATTCCTTCATCCAACTCATTATCCTGTTGACACATTAATTTGTTTATTTTGTTTATTTTACCTTAGGCATCATATGTTAATCGATGGAATTATTCTTTATTTGATATAGCTGTTCTTGAATGTCTCGATATCTAGCCTATAAAAATACAGCCTCAGAAGGAGAAAGCATCTCAGGTGGTGAGGAAGGTCCACTTTTTTTAGAGGGGACTATAGATCCTTTGGCTCAGAACTTTGCCTCAGTCCTTTTTACAGTGAGTGGGACAATTTTAAGCCCCACAAAAATAAATACAAAACATATTGAGCATTTATTATATGCAAGAACCTATGTAATTGCTTTGGGGAATACAAAGATATATTCAAGCAATTCCTAATCTGGGTGGGGATGGGGAACAAGATTATTACAGTGATAAAAGAAGTGAATCTGAAATCAGAGGATTTGGGTCCAAATTTTGATTTTGCTATTTATTACCTATGCAGCCTTAAAGCAAATCATTTAACTTCTCTGGGTTTCAGTTTTTTCTTCAGTAAAATAACGGTAATAAACTATATGGGCACAAAAATCCCTTCCGGATCTAAATCTATGATTCTATAACTGAACGTAATTGGTTGAAAAGTTAAATAACAAATGATTTCAGTGGCATTTTAAGTAAGCTGTATAACAGATGTCACAATGCATGATTGTCAAATGAATTATGCAAAGAATAATCATTCTAAGGGCTCACCTGAAAGAAATGACATCAGAAAGGAAATCCTGTGGAGAACTTATCTAAGTTTTCCCCAAGTGGAGTGAAAGAGTTTCCTAGCTATCATTTAAGAACTCAAATTAGTACATACAAATCCAAAGATTCAAAGTTCTCTCGTGAGCCCATAAACAAATACACAGATATGAATGAAAATCAATTAGCTCATTAGATAACTTCAGAAGAAAATTCAACTTGGGCTGTCCTCTCAGAAATATGTCCTTTTCTGTAAAATCTTCTGTGGTTTCACACACACACATACAGAAAGGGAGGGGGGGGGGAGGGAGAGAAAGAGAGAGGGAGGGGGAAGGAGAGACTTGTAGTATCATCTTATTTTTTAGATTCCCCCTGAAAAGTAAACATACTTTGAAAGTTACTTAACAAGCAATTCTTTTCCTATTGGTCCTATTGGATCTGTTCTGTCCTAATAATTTATGGACTCTATTCTCTAAATTGGACATTGATCTAAAACTGTGTGGTTAATTCTCTTCCTTCTCTAAAAAGCAAGAGTTCATTTAAAAAAATTTTACTTCTCTAGACACTTTGTATCCTGAACTCTTAGAGTATAGAGGTGTTCAAGGAACACCTGATGAGAAGATTGCCAAAGCCCTTTTCAAGGCTGCTTTTCTCCTTTTCTCTCCACCTAACACCCCATTTGTGTCACTTGTGGCTCTAAGAACCTGTAGTACGTACAGTGCTGACCTGATTGTGCTGACCTGACTGTCAAATCTGGACACTCTATGCCAGGAAACAGGATTACTTCCACTGAATTGTCTTGGGAAGATTATCTGGCAAAGTTTGGTACTGGGAACTGAGATCCTTTCTTGAGCTGAATTGCTCTACTGCAGAGACCACAACTGGGATGAGCTAACAACATTTGTTCAAATGCCCTAAGTATGTTTGCCTAAAAGACTATTTATAGAGAACTCAAGTGAGGTACGTACTCATGTGGAGGTCAGAAGAAGCAAATACAATGTGTTCTCTGAAGAACTTTGAAAATGACTGTGAAACCTAGGAGACACTGGCACAAGACCACCCAGGATGGTGCACATGCAACAAAGAAGGCACTGAACTCTAGGAGCAAAGCAGAATTGCAGTAACTCAAAAGAAGCACAAGAATACAAATTTAGAGACATTTTCACCCCACGTATTCATGTGGACTATTTGTGCCTAACCTGTGGTAGAGCCTTATGAGTTCTGATCATTGATCTGATCAGCCATGATCAAATACACCATATCTTGACCCAACATAGTGATGTGATCTTACTCCTTTTCAAGAATGTAAGACAACAACCATATAATCATCCCTGATCCCTTAAATCTGGGAAAAAACAAACTTGGGATCACTTAAGAGGTACCACCTCAAAGCATACATAGCCCAGAAGCTCTCCTTTCCTAGACAAGAGGGTTAGATTATTAGTTCACAATGGCTAATAAATTCAAAATGCCCCAGCTTTGCCCAGTGGATTGAGTTTGTGAACATTGTGTCTGTTGCGTGCTTCTGTAGAAACTTTCTGAGTACCCTGACTTCTCTTGAGTTAGGAGGCTGTGACTTCTAATGCTGAGGCAGAAATGGCTAATCAGTCTTAGAGATCAGGAACTCTCCTTTCAGGCCACATAGGATTTAGCCACAAGGTCTCATTAACCATTTGTGAGATGGGAGCAGAAATAGAGATCTTTTCCTCCCCCTCTTACCTCTTCTACCTCCCTACTTCCCATCTCAAGAAGAGAAAGGAATAAGTATTTATATAGATCTAGACACTGCAAGTTCCTCTAGAAAGAAAGGTGCTAAGGTGAAGGCAAAAAGAGGTTACAATTCCAAGGCAATCCCAATAAATTTTGGATGAAATGCCATCTGCATCCATTAAAAAAAAAAAAAAAAAAACTATGGAGATTAAATGCAAATCAATACAAGCTATGTTCACTTCTTTTTTCTGCCTTTTTTTCCCTTCACTTGTGATTTCCCCCTTTTGATCTGATTTTTCTTTCCCAACATGATTCATAGAGAAATGTGTATTTAAAAAATTAGTATACACATATAACCAGAAAAATAAAACAATTAATAAAAATAAATTGTAAAAAAAAAAAAAAAAAAAAGGAGGTAGTAGAATAGGAAGCAGAAAGAAAGAAATTAGATAAGGAAGGAGGGAAGGACTAAGGGAAAGAAATAGTCTGTTACTGACTTTTATAACAATAAAGAGCAATAGATCTTGGGGGGGAGGAGGGAGAATTCCAGATTCACAATCAACAAATTATACAGAGGTTGTTTAGTTTGTTTGTTTTTTTATTCTAACTAGCATGGTATCAGTAGACTAACCTACATTGCAAGGAGATAATGTCCCTCAGATGCCTACAAGCATTGTGGATCAAATTAAAAATGGATCAAATTAATCAGGGACTCCTATGATCATATCCCTCACTCTTTACATCTTGTTAAAATATCAGAAAACAGGTCAAAACGATTTTAATGGTCCCCAGGTCACCCAGGGGTGTACAGTTTTACTTAGGGAAAGAGAATGGAAGAATTTCTAAATCCGGAGTTAGAAAAGACCAGAATTCACATTTGAACTCTGACATGTTAGAGTTATTTGACCTTGGGTAAATTTAACCTTCCTAACTTAATTTTTTCATCTATAGTGTGGAAATGCTTGCACTTACAACATCTACCTCACCAGGTTATTGTATGGAAAATATTATCTAAATGACAATACTTATTATTACTTTACCTAAGTGGAAGTCTATACCTATTATTGAATTCACTTAACACTTGTTCAGAATTCCTGTTAGGTATGTAATCCAGGAAGACTGTTACTGTGAAGAAACACTAATTCAGCTGAAATTCTACTAAGGGTAGGAATAAGGAGAATGTTTTTATGTATATGTCCTGTGTTCCCTTTTAAATAGCTCTTTTGAGGTTAAGGATCATGTCTAATCCCTCTTTTTATCCTCAGCACCTTGCATGGCTTCTTATACATAGAAGAGGCTTAATAAATAAATATTGTCATTGTCATTGATGACAATGATGACCAATTGTTCCCAATGATATATTCTAACTCTCTTGGTCAAGAAAGTGCTGTTCCATATTTATTAATTATGTCAAAATTGCTACATGCATAAGTTTAGAAGAAGGCTTATCTCTAGAGAGAGGCTTTCTCATATATTTCAATATGTGTCTAACCTGGAAACTTGCTTAGCCAATGAGAATTTGTAATGTGTCTCACTCTCCCTGGTTATGAGTTCTGTCCTGCTCTGTTCTCCTTTTTCATATTCACCATGCAGTTTATTTAATTGTCTCAATAAAACTTTTTATTTTGCCTTTTATGTAGTTGCTATTAAATCTTTTCTGCTATATTCTTAATGACTCACTTTGACACCACTTGTCATAGTTCTTAGCAAGGCATTCTGTAGTCCTAGTGTTTATGCCTTATCTCAAAGACAGTATCTTTCTTGGCACTGGCCTGTCATACCACAGAGGGATCAGTAATAATTTAGAGGCAGGCTTTTTAAGGATTGAGTAAACATATACTTTTTGCCGCAATGCCTTGGATTCCTGCTTTTCTGATATTTAGCCAGTGAAAGATCAGTTTGCTATAGCTTTTAGAACTATGATACATAAGCTGGGGTACATGGACCCTAACAGAGTCCATAGAATTCAGAGGACCTGTGAATTTATATCGAAAACATTACATATTTATTTTTATTAATTTCTATTTGAAATTTATATTTACTACAATTTAATTTTAAAAATTATTCTGAGAAATGGTACCTACATTTCACTAGACTGCCAGAGAGTTCCATAACACAGAAAAAGGTAAAAAACTGTTTTGTTTTGTTTTTACAAACTGCCAAGCCCACATTGATATTTCTCACTGAATTACTATAGCACATCCATACCTATAGCACATTGGACACTTAACATATACTAGCTTTGTGGATGTATATATTGTTTCCTCAATGAGAATATAAGCTCTCTGAGGGTAGGAACTGTATTCTTCGTAGTTGATTCTCTTGTGTTTTATATAGATTTAGAACAAGGTTTATAAATACTTAATAAGTGCTTATTGGAATAGACTAAATATCTAAGAGACTCTGGGGCCCATTTAGTGTGTAAATCCTTTAAGGATAAAGACTGCCTTTTGTCTTTCTTTGGTTGCCCAGTGTTTAGTTAGCATTGCATCTAATCCATAGAAGTCACTTGTCCTTTATTCTTCATTCTCAAGAGGACTATGACATCAGGGAGGTGATGCCTTGGCAAATGAATTTGAATCAAGCGAGGGAGGGCAAAGTCACCTGACTCTTAATCAATGATAGTTGACTAAGGCTACCTAATGTGATTGACTCTTGAAGCCTAAGTTTTACTATATAATCAATTTTTGATTATCTATGCCCTCTGAGGAAGTTAAAGATATAAGTGGTATAAAACAACAGATAATCTAAAACCGTTTCTCTTTGGCTTGGGAATAAACTCTGTGTGTGTGTGTGTGTGTGTGTGTGTGTGTGTGTGCGTGCGCATAATAGGGAGAGAGAGTATTTAAAATTGTTAGACCTATCAGATTTAAATTTCACTTTGCTTAGACTGATGTTAAAATTTGTTTGGATTTGCTAAACATACATTAACTGAACATGGAAAAGTCCCAGAAAATAGCTAGTGGCAGAGAAAAGCCAAACTGAAATTTAAAATCTGCCCTGGATAATTCACAAGGCGAATAATTCATACATATTATTGAAAGGTAGATGTATTTAAAAACTCATAGAATATTGTCAGCTTCTATTGCCATAATTGTGTGTGTCTATATGTATGTGTGTGTGTGTGCATTTGGATGTATGTAACTATCAAAAGCATCCTGACTCTATCAAAGCATTCTGGAAAAGGTAGTTGGATTACCCAAATAGTGCTCATTTATTTGTACTAAATACAACTTGGAATTATGCAAAGTAGACATACAAACACATTATTATTATTATTATTTATTTAGGGAATTATCCACATATGTGTGTATAATTGTTTGTCCTTTGTTTTTGAAGAGGACCAAGGACATCATACAGAATGGACTCACCAATTGTGAGTGAATTGGATTTAAGTGCGGCAGAATTGCACAAAGTCACAGCTTCACTCTCTCTTCCCGAATTAAAATCCAGTGGCAAGACAAAAGTCAAGATGACACACAATTTGCAATGGATGTCCTTGGCATCTTCACTGTCTGAAAAAGCTCTAGATATGACAGGGTTTAAGGGGAGCAGAGGTCTAAACTTCCAATTTTACTGGCATGAAGAACTCCCACTGAACAAATTCCTTTGAACATTTCAGATCAGCAACTCTTTTGTGAATTATAATCTTTCAAAGAATTGACCAAGGGATCTAAGAGTTAAATTTACTCATGATTGTTTCAAAGCTAGCCTTCTATCTATTTCATACTACTTATCTATGTGCTTATAAATAATAAAAATAACAGTTAAAATTTATATGATGCTTTATCATTTAAAAAGAATTATCATTGATTCATTTGACCTTCATTATAGTCCTGTGAGATAGTGAGAACAGATGTTATTTATGATTTTATAAACAAAAAAGAAGCTAAATGACTTATTTAGGTTCACATGGCTAGGAAATAGTGGAGCTAAGATAAGAATCCAGCTCTCCTAACTCCTACTCAAAATGCTTATTATATGATATAAGCTGCCTCTCTCTAATATTGTGTATACCGTACATTTAAAATTATTTGTCATTGCATTTCTAGCAACACAAACACACAATCATAATAATATGATTTTATAAGAGGCCTGTTGGGGGGTTTTCTGTTTATGGAAAATAATAATTCATGTGGTTTATGATCTAAACAACATTTCCACCCAGCTGAGTAATCGTTTTTATCTGGCATTAGTTACCTATCTTGATAAGTCCAAAAACTCTTTCTTCAGAATAGATTTTTTTTCTTTTTTACTGCTAGTTTTATATGTTCCCACCTGGCTCAAAAAAAAAGAGAGGAAAAAAAAAATAAAGGCTCATGTGTTCATTTGTTCCAGGAAGCTCTGTGGAGGAGGCTAGTGGATCTGCAATCAGTATGTGGAATGATTTCAGAGGGGGTGTGTGAGGAGGAAGCTGAGAAAATAGATTAAAGTTTATGAAGGTATTTCTCCTTTGCAGAGAAGGAGCACAGAGGCTTTTGAAAGCAGAGTAAGTGATGAATGAAGGAAAGACAGGAAAATGGGGAGACCAACAGAAAAAAAAATTCAATTGCTCAGGCTTTCTTCTATGATCCAGCCTGCAAATGAAAAAAAAAAAAATGAATAGAAAGATGACTTTTCCCTATAATGGAATGTGTATAGTTCTATAAGCATACATAGGAAACCACAAAGAGTATTCCAAAAGTCTTATTTCATTTTCAACTTTTAAAACTTAAAACTACACTAAAACTTTGAGGACATTCTGTAGATAGAAAGATACACACACATATTATAGATAGATAGATGTATATATATACAAATGATTTCTTGATTTCAGGACTCTTTCCACTGATCTTGATCACAAACTCTATTTATTTTTTCCCCTTTCAGACCTAGGATTCATCAACAAAGGGCATATTTTGGTGTGGAAACTGATCACAAATTTCTTTGGATTTAGCTGCCTTGGGCACTGAGAGGTTATGTGTCTCAGCAGTGGTCAGAGGCAGGACTTCAAACCAAACCTTCTTAACTCCAGGAACGGTCCCCCATCACCACCACCACCACTAGGTCATACTGTTTCTCCTCCTTATTTTAAAAGACCATTTTAATGAGTTATTCTCCCTTTAAATGTCCTATCACCTCATAAACAACCTTCTAGTAATAAACCTCTCTAAACTGTTCAAGTCTCCCTAAATTCTACCTGGATATTCTACTCCCTTTTGCTGCCTATTTTCAGTTCTAACCATCAGCAATCCTTCAAAACCAGGGTACCAAATTTCCAAACTTGTCACATAAGGAAGCACCAGCTCTTAAGAAAAGACTAGATAATGTTCCAGTGCACCAGCTGGGGGTAGGTTTCTGGCACAGGTGTGATGATGAGATGGAGAACCAGGGAGAGTGGTTGTGGAAAGGAACACAAAAAAACCTTTGAAGTATTTGAGCAGATATGGGAGGTATATTGCTGCAGTGATCATTCTGATGCTCATCCCTTTCTTGGCCTATATGTTATGAGTGATCAGCTCCTTCCCAATACCATCCCTTGCAGAAACACCAAGATTGCATCATACTCCTGAGACAGCATGAAAAGCTATCTAGTCTCCTTTGTTCCCACTGAGCATCTGGAATAACTTCTAGGTAATCTCAGCCGCAAAGTTTCACTTCCCAGGAAACCAAATCTGCTCTACCTGCCAGAGGAGTTACTATAATCCTGCCTTTCCTCTATCTTTAATTTTCAGTTTCAAAGCTGTGGAACCTAATTTTCTTTTTCTAATCACAATTTAGTGTGTTTTTATGTTTAAAGACTGAGTTTGTCATAAGAGTAAGCAGTTGCTGACAATTGCTCTATTCAGTTCTAAAATAATATGAAAGCTGAAGAGGGACCTGCTCCTCCAATTCAAATAGTATTTGGTCTTAGTTTTTTTGTTTTTTGTTTTTTAAAGAATGTTGAGGGGCTTCATACAATTGAATGTTTACCTATTGCATCTATGAAGATGTCTACTTACCCTTCCCTGCTCTAGCAAAACGAGGCCAATTTCTGTACAGGTTGGCATTAGGGACACCAGAATGATATAAAAAAAGACCACAGCAAACCTAACTTCACAGCTCATTAATCTTCAGAGTAGTTCTCAACTCCTAGCAAAGTGACCTGCTTTGAAAATGGCATTGTTGTCCCTCTGGTTGAAGTTGTGTCATTAATAAATAAATGCAGCTTGCAGGGCCATGGGGCATGGTTTTGCCTGAGGTACAGCTAGCCAGACAGAAAATATTTATATATATGATCTTCTTTCTCCAGGGATTAATGGTCAAGGTTGGCCCAATGCATTGATTCTCAGAATTTTCAGGATTGTAGTCAAGATGACCCTTAGATTCTATTTTTTTCCTGGTCAAGCGTGTCCTTAGGGGCTGACTGCTATGAAAGTGGGGGAAAGCTGAGGACTGTCCTCTAATCCAGACACAAACTATGTACCTCAGGACAAATTTAAATGGCGCATAATATCTAAGATGAAATTAAGTACATTTTCCCCCAGAGCAATAAAAAGAAGAGAGATTTTCCTCTGATTATATAATTGTTTATCTAACTGCATGGGGCATAAATATGAGTTGTTGTTCTATGACTGGGGAGAGAAATCCAATTTGATTTCTTTTTCTGCAGCATGTTCATTTTCACAGGAAGATTCAATTACTGCCTCACTTACAAGGCTATAAATGAGTTTGCTGGGCCAGTTACCGACACAAACTCACTCATCATTATTCAGATTAGTTTTCACTTTTCTAAACTGGTCTTCTGCCTACTGCTTTTGGAGCCTAGCCAGCCTTCAGGAACAGGATTAAATAATCCTTCTCTCACACAACTGCCTACATTTTGTTCTATTTTGTTCCTTTCCAAATGTCACCCCGTCATCACATACACGTTTCCCTTGTGTGAGTGTTTGAAGTACAAGCTGCAGTTCTCTTCTGTCTGGGTCAGGGGAATGGAAGGAGGAGAGGGTCCAGTAATGATGGGCGGGCCTGGAACCCGGAAGCCAGCAGCCTTCCCCAGGCCAGCTTCATCTGTGCTTCAAGCTGTCGCCTAACACTTCATTTTCAGGAAATCAGGCACCACTCTACTTACACACAGATGAATCAGTCACATACTGGTGGAAGCAGAGGCTGAGAGAATCAATGGAGATAAAAGCTGAAGACAGGAAGACAAAAGGGAGAAGTTTGGAACAGACATAGGCAATTAATGCAACTCGAAGAATTTGTGTTCTCTGAGCCAGTTTTTCAGTTTCTTGTTTATTTGTTTTGTTTTGGTTTTTCATTTTTATTTTTTTATTTTTTGTTTTTTAAGGTAAAGCTTATTTGTACAAGTGGATAGCTGTGCTAAAAGCATCCCTCCTGACACTTGTCACAGACAAATAGGGACAATTTTAAGTCTCCTCATACTACTAAATTGGAAGTATTTGAAGCAGTTACATGCCTAATGTTTCTATGACAAATCCTCTGGAGATTTCCAAATGCTGTATCTTCAAAACAATACAGACTCATTCAAATGTAATGGCTGCACAGTGGGAAGATGTGCTAAATGGCCACTCACAGACTATTTTAGCTAGGGAATTATAATCTCCTTTCCCCTCATTTTTGTTGTTATTGTTTAGTTGTGTCCAATTCTTTATGACCCCATTTGGGTTTTCTTGGCAAAGGTACTGGAGTGATTTCCCCTTCTCTAGGTTATTTTACAGATGAAGAAACTGTGGCATATTGGGTTGTGACTTGCTCAGGGTCACACAACTAGTAAATATATGAGGCCATATTTTACTCCAAGACTATCCAGGGCCAGGACTCCACCCATTGCTTCACCTAGATGCCCTATCATTATTTCATTATTTCCTGATTATTCTAGGCATCTTGCTATTAGCAATATGGCATGATGTCAATATTACTGATCTTAGAAAACTCTGTTACATAAAATAGGGGTAATAATAATATTAAATTACCTAAAGATAGTATCAGGTTTGTCAATCCTGATCAAATAACCAAAGAATCACAGTAGTTCTGCAACTAATATTAACTATAAAAACCCAGAGAGCTAACAGGTTATCAAAACCAGAGTTAACTTTAAAATATTAAACAAAAGAGTTAATAATGATTATAAATAAAATGTTTTCTTTATTCCATTGAAGGAGGAAAATTAGACATCTGTGTCAGGGCTCCCCGAGTTGGAAACTCACTTTAGTGTGGACATATCTCAGTATTTGTACCAATGGCTACATAATGAATTGTAATTATAATAATGAGGGGTAACAGTAACAATCAGACATGTTTGATTCATAACAGTATTTCTTGAACAGAGCATGGGTACTACAGGTCTTGGCCAAACTCAGAGACCACCTGTAAAACAATGCTGGGATTTTTCTGTGACTGAGATCATCCAGAGGGTGAAGACAAAAGATTGTTATTATTCCAAGCTCAAGGAAAAGTTGCTTGCTGGGTCTTAGCTCTGGAAATCATGCTATTTTCTAATAGTCAAAAGAGAGGGTTGATTTTGACATGGAGATCCTGATGGTTCAAGGTTGATTAGAACTTAGAAATAGTTCTTATTTATACAGTGGGCAGCACATATTGTTACTTAACAAATGCTTAGTTATTGATTAATTGACATTGACAGTCATGGGATCCTGGGCAAGGGTTTTTAGCAGAGAGGTATTTAACCTTTCTGAGTCTTAATTCCTTCATCAGATGTAAGAGACAGCCTAGTCTCTTGCCAAGTTCTGGTGTCAATCATGACTTCATCTGCCCTTTTGCCTCCTAAGATGGTTAGTGCCTGGAAGGCCCTGACACAGATGGAAGAAACTAATTTCAATGCAAGACTGAACATGGAGTTTGGGAGTAAAGGACACAGAGATTTTTTTTTTAGGGATAGTGTTTAGGAAAACTGAATAAGGCAGAATTACTTCCCAGTATGGGTATGAGTTTGAGAGGTTTGTTTCTTCCCTCAGAAGGCATCCAATGTGAAACCAGGACAGTTCAAGTTAGAATAATCAAGAAATTGTTTTGCTAAACACAAGTGTAATCTTGGTCTTCTAGCATGCATGGAATAATGACCAGGCGAAGGAGAAGGTCTAGCAGGGGTCCTCAAACTACGGCCTGTGGGCCAGATGCAGCAGCTGAGGACATTTATCCCCCTCACCCCAGGGCTATGAAGTTTCTTTATTTAAAGGCCCACAAAACAAAGTTTTTGTTTTTACTATAGTCCAGCCCTCCAACAGTCTGAGGGACAGTGAACTGGTCCCCTATTTAAAAAGTTTGAGGACCTCTGGAGAGGATAGCATAAGGTCAGGGCAAATACGATTCTGCTCCATGACTGAAGCAAGGTGAGAAATAATAATGAACATTTAGATCTCTTATATCCCTATTCTGAAGGCTAAAGTATGCAAAACTGGAGTCCAATCTTAAAGGATATATGCATGTATGTGTATGAGTCTATGTCTTTATGTCTGTGTGTCTATGTGTTTGTGTGTGTTTCAGGGTAGGATAGAAAAAGAGTGGGATGTTGAATTATGTGTTCATTTATTCTGAGTTTTATTATGTTTTTATTTAATCTAATTCAATTGGTTATTCAGTTATGTTCTTGAATAGGGTTGAGTGACAGAAATAAGTGACATCATAAGTGACTCCATGCAATCCTTTCCCAGATTAAATTGTACCTGCACACTCTAGATATATGTGTCTGTGTCTATATGTTTGTGTGTCTATATGTCTGTGTGTCTATGTATCTGTGTATGTTGGAGGATAGGAATGGAAAATGAGTGGGATGTTGTCACTGAAATATATGTGTTCATTTATTCTGAATTTTATTATGTTTTTACTTAATCTAATTCAATTGCTTGTTCAGCCATGGGTTGAATGACAGAAATAATATGCTGGATTTAGAAAGGAAGCAGAGTGTCCTGTAGGTAAGGGGGAGAGCTGTATCAGTAATTCCTCATGATTGACATATACTTCTGGATAAAGAACCCAGGTATAGCTGCCAAGGAGTACAATGTTAAATGATTAAAAGTCACTTGCTCAGGGTGACAGGATTCAGGTGATAACAGTGTTACATATAAAATAGGAATAATAACAATACTTATGTTACCTGGAAAATGTATTTTGTACATGATGAACAAGAACTTCTTAATAACTTACATTTATATAGTACTCTAAAGTTTATAAAGCATTTTCCCCACAATTGCCCTGTTGGGCAAGTAAAAGATAGGGCTTGGAACTATTTCACTGCTATAGGGATTTCTTGAATGAAGAAACTTTCTATGCCAACAAAAGTAGGCACCTTCTCTGTAACTTAAACTGTTAATCTCTCTAAAATTGTAGTTTTTAATCCGAGACTTGTATATTTGTTGTTGTTTTGCAATATTTTGATAATTTTAATATGACAGTTTTATCTTATAATCTTATGTACTTTATTTTATACATTTAAAAACATTATCCTCGAAAAAGATCAATAGGCTCCAACAGATTGAGTCTATGACTTTAAAAGGATTAAAGACCATTGTCCTATAGGACACACAGAGGTTAAGTGGTTTTCCCAGGATTACACAGTATGTATGTGTCAAAAACAAGATTCCAAGTCAGGTTGTCTTTACTCTCAAGTGGCCACTCTATTGACTATATTCACTATCTTTCTGAGCTTGCTAGGAAGGAAAGATAAAGAGGAAAACACAGAAACCCCCCTGAAGAAACCCCCCTGAAGCAGATGGGATATACCCCTGAAGTTCTGTAAAGGATTGGTGCAACAATGTCAAATGACTTTCTGTTTTTCTGTTTAACCTCTACACTTCCTATCTAGTAAACACCCTCAAGTACCAAAATGATTCCCACCTAGAACATCTTACTTCATAAACAAGTGCTTGCCTCCAAACTAACAGTTTCTTTCATCCTATATATCTATCTAATGCTTTCATTAAAAAAAAAAAAAACCTATAAATAACTAGCCCTCTCCATTAACTACTCAACTGTTTTTTTTTTCCTCACCAGAATTCATGTTCCAATTAAGTTCAGCCTCCAAGTACCAATTTTTCTCAATTCTCTCTACCTATTCTTTTCAATAAAAAGTTGTATTCCCCTTAGGTTAAGAGTTCTTAATTTGTCTATGACTTGGACTCCCTTTTCAAGTCTGGTGAAGTTGATGGGCCCTTCCCAGAAGAATATTTTTAGATGTATAAAATAAAGTAGTACCACAAGGAAAACTAATTTTGTTGAATTACAGTGATCAAACTTTTTTTTTAATATCATGGACTCCTTGAAATCTATCTAGGGATAATTTGTGGGCCTATGGACTCTAAGTGAAGAACACCTGTTATAGATAATGTGCCCCTTGTTTCTTTCTGGTGAATATCTTTCTTTTTCTCCCTGCTCACAATTCAAAGGGAGATTTGTTGACCTGTTCCTCACTCTTTGGAGCCCTTTTCAGACCACTGATATGTTACCTGGATTGTCTTTTTTTGAAATTGCAACTGTTTGCTCCTATCCTTTCCAAACTCTCACCAGGGTTTCTAGAATCAGTTCCACCCTTCTCCGTGACATCAGCATTTGGCTTACATTCTCCTGCTCCACCTCACCCTCTGCTCCTATCCTTGGCAACTTTTACATGCACATGGATGATGCATCTGACACCTCAAAGAAATGCAAGGGAGGTGTTGAATGAGGCAGCAGGATAGGAGGTCTTCACTGAAATGTTCTCCTCTAGAAGAGGATGATTTGCTAACCTCCTGCCTTGGCTCACCCAGGGGCATGAAGCAAATTTGTCACTGCTTTGAAATAGAAACAGGATGAATATTTCAATACAGTTGCCATTCAAAGACTTCAAACGGAACATAGTTCTTCATGTGGCTTAGAATAGTAGAATGAAAATTAGAAAGGCCCTTAGGATCTAGGGAATCCCACTCCCTAATTAAAGAAGAGGAAACTGAGACCCATGGAGATAAAGCATGGTCGTATCATCAAAAGGGACTCCACACAACCCTTTCCCAGGTTAAATCATACCTGCACACTTTAGACAACAGTGGAATTAAAAGCAGTGTCTGACATTCTCCCTTTACCATGAGAAGACAAAATTCCAGGTGTATGATCTTGTTTGCCTCATTGAGTCATTTGAAAATATGGAAGTAGAAACAAAAAGTCCCACTCCAGCACCAAGCCAACAATCAATCCTCTGGCTGATCCAATGTATATACTTCTTATGTAATCTAAATATTTAAGATGTTTTTAAAAATATACTTTACCAAGCAAGATAATTAACTTGCAAGAATAAGCAGTACATATGTGAAACCTAGGCATCTGGAGTCCAAATGATTCAATGTCCATCTGTTTCATCCGCCATTTGCCTGATTTATTATAGAAAGATCAGTGGATGTGGGTATAAGATCACGGACTTATACAGCACAATTAAGTGTACATCTGTCTTGGGTGGGTGCCCAGAGGCTTTGTGAGGGGTGATTTAAAAATCAATAATAACAGTAATAGACAAAATGCAAGGGAGCTTTATAATAATCCCTAGTAAAATATGTCCTAACTTTGTAGTCATATTAGTAGTTGTGTGCTAGGTACTTCCCAGAGTTTAAGGCCCAGTTTAAATGCAGTTTCTTCCGTATGATCTTTACAGAAATTATCTTTCCCTCCTTGGATCTCAAATAACCCTTTGTTCATGACTCTGGGGTGCTTTTTAACCTAATTTTTTTCTTTTCCCAGTTTTTAGCACAATGTTTTATGTATTTGTGTGTACATATGTTTGTATGTGTATATGCACAGTAAAGAACTGTGATTTCATCTGTTTAATGAGCTCTTGGCCTTGGTAAAGAGTGGTAACTGGTCCATAATTTAGAACTACAGGGTCATGGATTTACAACTGGAAGGGACCCTGGAGACCAATTTGTCCACCCCCCTCATTTTACAGATTAAGAAATTGATGTCCAAAGAGATTAAGTCACTTGTTCCAGGTCACATTTGGTTGGACATCCTGATAAATTAAGTACTTCTCTTATGGTGACACTGCTAGGATGTTTGAAATGCAGGAATCTATCCCTTCCTAACTTCAGGGCTGGCCCTTTGTTCACCAGCTCATACTCAAATTATATAAAAGATATTTAATAAATACCTGTTGAAAGAAATACCCTGAGTATTAAGAACCAACTATTAGGTGGGTGAGAAGTAGTTTTAAATGAATAATTACTGATGAATATCTTCATTATTGTCCACACTATTATTGTATCATTATGGTAAACTTCACCCAGTAATTCTTCCAATTCTTTCTAGTGATTTCCTTCCAATCTATGCACTCTTTCCAGTCCCATCCCACCTTTCCATTGGTGGGGTTATTAAAAGAGTATTTAACCTTCACCCTAAAATTCTGATTTTAATTTCCATCAGCTCAAATCTATTAGAATCTTTTGACTATTTTAAATGACCATTGTTCAGGCATTATGCACCCATAAAAAAATGAACAATCTAAATGCATCCCCGATACCTACAAAATATAAAAAGGTTTTAGAGGAAGGGTTCCAGCATATTGAATAAATTTTTTCCAGAGTCTTTTTGATTCAATGCGGACAAGACTTGCACAACACAAAAGCACCTCATCGTCTGCTATGATGGAAAGAATATCTACAAAGACAAGATCATGGAGGCTTTGAAAGACTGAAATATAGCTTTTACATAAATGCATAAATATCAGTATTTTTCATTTATCTGTTAGAATTTCCACTGCAAAATATGAAATGCACAGATAGTGACTATGTAACTAACTCAAGTAGAAGAACTCAGAACAAAACAATAAAAAAAATGCTATTTTCTTGGATTAGTCAATTGAACATAACTAGTTGATTAGTTGATCTACCTCTCACACACCCACACACACATACACACACACACAAACACACACACACAAACACACACACACACACACAGCCATAAAATTGCAGAATGTTTCATCTGCCATTTGCCTGATTTATTATACAAAAGAGGTTTTCTTTCTTTTCAGTTTTGATCTAATAAATTACAATTTCAACAAGGCATTGTCTAATATGGATCCACTTATTAGTCTCCCAGTCTAATTTTCCTAAGCCTGAAACCAAGCCAAGAGCCTTGATCTCCTGTACCAACAGGTCTACCTATAAACTACCTATATGTGTCTTGAATCTGAGTTCCTCTGGGCAAGAGGGGGCCAAGAGAATAGTCAAGTGTTGGGAAATGCTGGCTAAGAATTTGATAGCTGCTTTACCTCATTCCAGAAAAGAGCAATCCATACCCTTTGGACAGTGCTAGATGCCACCAATAAGATGTAGTGGTCTGTGGTGTGTCTTATGGAGAACTACTATGGGGTTCTGACAGACTACAAGAAAGCTGAAATGACTGGTAAATAAGATGAGACTTAGCTGAAGGGGAAGGGAGGCTCCTACAATATCCCATCACCTCCAGTAGAGTCCAACTATCCCTTCTATGGTGATATCAGTAAAGATCATTATTATGCAGATCTCTCGAGCACCAATTGTTCTGTGAGAGCCTGAAAGACAGACACTATTGCTCAGTCTTTTACCCTTCTGGAATGAGGAAATCATTTCTCAGATCAAGGAAGGAAAATGTGTTGTAATTGCATTTCATAACAATAACTTTCACCACATTGTGACATATCTTGAGAGTCTGTCTAAAACCATCAGGAAGCTAAATCTGCCCACTGGCATTTTCCATGTCTATGAATTGGATAAGAAAGTTAAACCCATCCCAGTGTGATCTCTAAATGATGACAAAACCATGGAGGCTACGGTTGCTTAAGGCAAAACTAAGAAGTGAAACAAAGCAATTGGTACATACAGGTGGGAACCAATTCCTTCCCTTTTTCCTGTTCCCTATTCCATCTCTCCCATACCTGCTGCATACAGGAACACTGTCTTAGGAATTGCAACATATAGCTGCAGGTAGGGGATGAATGATTCCTCTTCTTAATTCATTCTTATTTCAGATCAATGAATTCTTCTATGAGACAGTCTGCGAAGTAGAGTAGCCCTCCCAGGAGCTATAGTCATTCCACTGGTGAAAGAAGCTGACTATAATTTCAGTGGTCATTTTAGAAATCATAAATGTCTTATTTTAATCATATTCCAGTCTATAAGAAGTTGATTCTGGGAGTCTGGGATTATGCCAAAAATGTCTACTCATTGCACATATTTTTACAAAAGAACCTTCACCTAGACTGATTTACATTAGTGACTTTTGAAATTAAACAGACCTAAATGATAGTTATCAGAGATTTCAAGTCACACCAAAGATTTTCTTTATTTCCAAGGGGTTGAGGAATACTGTGAGGGTTATTTGAGCCCCTTCTCTGTGTTGTGGTGAGAAATGATTCTAGATCATGTCAAATGGATCTCATAGTGTCCTATTTCCTTTCCACATCATATTATAGTTACCTGGACCTGCCATTCTGGATCATGTTATCAAATTTAGTATAATCATACAAACCTTTTTTGTTGTTTTGTTCACTATAATGAAGTAGTGCTATGCAAATTTTTTTTAAAGCATCATCCTCTGCCTTAGAATTCTTTGCCCCTCCTTGCCCTGCTATTTCTCCCCTGCTGATTCTCCATCCTGCCTTATCCCTTCTTGCTCCACCTCCATATGCATTCCCTGTACTAACACTAGTTATGAGTCACTGAGAACAACTAGAAGTCATAAGACTTTGCTGACTAGGTCTAGTGGAAATTCATTTTATTAATCCTTAAATGGGTCTTCACAGCTCTGCATCAATTACTTCTCTCTGACTGATTTTTCATCACTTTCCACATGTCAACTATTCGAAATTCTATTCCAGTTTCCTGTCTTTCAGTACAAGATCTCACCTGCTTTACTGTGAAGAATGGGGCCATGGAGAGCTCTCTCATTACCTTTCCTTCATATCTCAGCCTTTACATCTTCATCTACCATCCTTACTTTCCTTGTCTTAGAATAGGAAATGATTCTTCTCTTTGTCAAGACAGACTCTTTCTACTAAAACTTTCATCTCATTCCTTCCTGTCACCTCTGAAACTCCCTTATATCATTTATTCTGTCTTTCTTATCCTCAAGTTCTCTCTCTTGCCTGGGTCCTTACATGCTGCCTATAAACAAGCTCTTCTGTCCTAAAATAGGAAAAAAAATTCCTTCCATTGACCCTTCCATTAATTCAATCTGTTGTCTTATTTTATCTTCCCTTTCATTGTCAAACTATATAAAATATACCTCCACTTCCTCATCACCCATTCCTTATCCTTGAAATCTGATTTATAGGCTCTCAACAATATTGAAACTATACTCTCCTATGCCACAGTAACACATTAATTGCCAAATGAATTATGCTTCAGCTTTCTGCCAATCTTTGTCACTATTAGCTACCTTCTCCTTCTGGAAACTATGCTTCTTCCTTGACTCTCTTGCTATTCTTTTACTATTTCTTCTTTTTACTTTAGTATTTGCTACATTGTCCTCTTAGAATTCCTTAAATTCTAGTGTCCTTCAAAATCTTTTTATATTCTCTCCGTTACCTTTCTTGGTGATTTGATTTACTTACATGGCTTCAGTTTGCATGTTTCTATATAAGACAAATTGACATATCTGTTTGCAATATCTTCTCTGAGTATTAGCCCTACATCTCTAATTATTCATTGGACATGAGTGCATGGCCCATTTTATACCTCAAACTCAACAGGTCCATCTTCCCCATAAACCAAATTCCTTATTTCTGTTGATAGTACTAGAATCCTCCCTGTCACTAAGACTTAAAACCTTGGAATTCAATTCAATCCAATATGTCTTCTCATTCTTCTCTTTTATCCACCACATCCCATCAATAGTCAATCTTCAATGAAAGTACCTCCACAAACTTATTTAAATTAATAATCAAACTATACAACTAGCTGTTCCCAGATTTTGTACTGTACTTTTATTACTAGTAGTTAGAATTTGTATGTGAGTTAAGGTTTATAGAGCTCTTCACTCATATCATCTCATTTTATCTTCATTATAATCCTGGAAAGTAGATGCTGTTTTATCCTCATTATTACGTACATGAGAAAATGGAAGAACACAAAAGTTAAATGACTTGATCAGGGCCAAAAAGCTCTATTTAAAGTCAGATTTTCTTGAATTCAGTGTGCTCTCTCTCTCTCTGTCTCTCTTTCTCTCTGTCTCTGTGTGTATGTATCTCTGTGTGTGTGTGTGTGTGTCTCTCTCTCTGTCTCTGTGTCTCTGTCTGTCTCTTTCTCTTTGTGTGCACACACACACACATATATACTACTCTGCATATAAAATTATATTATATACATACATATATGATATATATCTAGATAGATACAGACATAGTTATATACTAGGCTTCCTACTGCCTCTACTATCTTGCCTTGTGCTTTCCCATGTCTAGGATGTACCTTCTCTTGTCCTTAGTTTGCTCAAATTTCCTCTTTGAAATGGGATGATAATATTCAACCTAACTCACATGGGTATCTTAAGGAAATTGTTTTGTAAACATTAAATCATTATATAAATATGATTTTTAAAATTCTTATATCTCCCCATTAGATATGAGAGCAGGATCTATCATTTATCATTTTAGTGCCTTCACCTTAGGAAACAACTTAATAATAGGTATTTAATAATACTTGCTAGTTAAATTTCAGTTGGTGGAATGGAAGACATCTTTTTGTGAGAAATGGAGGGAATCAAAGATTTCTTATAGCAAACAGAGGACAAGTAGTAAAAGACATGAATACGTTTATATCTGCAATAAGCCCTACTTTTAACGAGAGTTCTCATCACAATACTGATGCATTTTCATCATCTAGCCTTGGTACTAACACATCTGGCTCACATGTAGTAGGGAGGGAGTTCTGTATTTAGTGGTTCAGATAAATAGTGTTAGGACTCTTAGAATTAAAAACATACAGAACCTCCTATTTGAACCAATTTTTGTAAGTTTTGCATTGTTCAATCTTTTTTTTTGGGGGGGGAGGAAGAAACAACATGCCCATTGTTTTTCTTCCTGGAATTTTGCTTTGACCTTAACTCATGATTATGACTCTGCTGTCACCTTGTACTGAACATTCAAGGTCTAGAAATAAGTCCCTAATACATGGTACTTCATTGCAGGGGTTAAAACTGTCACGTTTCCTAGTAGCATAGCTTTTAGTTGTCTGATTTATATGTCCAAAGTGATATTTTACTACTTTTATTGGTTTCTATCCTGTTTAAAGCCATAACATACTCAAGCAATTCATCCAGAGGTGTGCTGGAGCCTCCTTAACTGAGGAGCCAATTGTTAAATTTTCAGTTGTCATCATTTATACCTTGAAAATAACCAGCAAATGCTGTAAGTCAGAGCTTGATTTATTGTTTTGATTTATATATAGACTTAAGAAAGTGATAGAGAAAATATTAATAAAGATTAAATTTAAAATTGGGTCAAATATATATAATGCGTGTATACACACACACACACACACACACATATATATATATATATATATATATATGTATGTATAGGAGAGCCAGCTAAAATTTTACCAGTGTACCTCTGAATTCATCCCATTGTAATTTTGATTCTGTTAGTGTTGGGCCTCTGGGAATTAGCTTCTCTTCTGTGTTTTCAGGGAAGTTATATCTTTTAAGGGTGATTCTCTAATGTCCTACTTTGATGTAGAATTTTTCTCAAGTAAGCCATTGGATGCAACTCAGGACTAACCCTGGGAAATTTTAATGGTTGTTCACTCTTCTTATCAGCAATAATCCAAGCAAAGTGAATGACAAAATGCATTTGCTTCCTTTGCTTTTGGAAACTGGTTATACCTGATTAAGATTCAGTTCCATTTCAGCTGACCTTTCGGTTCATGATTTCAATTGAACTAATTTTTTGTGTTAGCTTTTGTGTTTAAAATGCTTGGAATCCCACCAACCAAGATACAAATTAAAGGCCTATTTCATATAGATTGATTCATGACCATCTTAGTCAGTTTCTGACCAGGATGGCCAGAAAATGAAAGTTGGTCCCCAGGTGGGCAATAAACAATACAATAAAATATCCTCTGAAGGACTAGTATCTTTTGCCATAAAAATTCATTTGAATTTACAGCACTTGATATTATTCTTCCCAGCTGGTTCTACTAACTCACATTCTGCTTCTAACCAGGCAGTAAAAGAACTTGAGTCAGGTGGATAGTTCATTATATTATGTAAGTGTGAAGGCACTTTTCATGGATATAAAGAAGCTATAAAAATGCATTAAAATTCAAAAGGCTTAGATAGTTTCTATAGTTATTCAAATGTAATAAGAGACAGATTGAAATATATTACTTTTGAACCAAATATTTCTCCTTTTATTAATACTCTTTCTGGGTATCTCATTATTTGATACTTTATTTTCATTTAGCAAAACACAGAAATAGTACAATGTTTAAGAAAACAAAGTTAAAAAGAACTCAAACTTTGACAGTATATGTCTCTATTTGGGGCTTTTGTGTTGGTACCTAAAGAGTTATTCCCCACTCACATCTAGTTACTCTTCTGCATGGATGGATGGGTATATTGGCAGAAAACTGTTCTTTGCAGACAGTGTTAGAAATATATAACCATACAGGACTTAAATTGAGAAGTTGGGGGACAGTACCTCTGAAATAATTCCTTTCTAATGGTGGGTCTGGGAACAAACAGTGGGGAAATATTCACTCAGCTGGAATAGAGATTGAGAAGTACATTACCTTTTTATGTTAGTTCTCCCAGTTGCTTTCTCTGTACCTTTCTCCCTCTCCCTTTGTCTCTTTATCTGACTGTCTGTCTCTCTTTTCCTCCTCTCTACCTTTCCTCATCCCCCAACCTTCTTTTTTCTTTTTTTTTAAATATCAAATTTGCTTGGTATTAGGTATGACATGATTCTCAGCTCCTTGATGCCAGTGAACAATGTTTCCTATGGAATCCAGGGAAACAGCCAGGATCCATTATCCTGACTGAAACTATCCCACTTTGAGGAAACAAGACAGGTTTCACCTGAAATATTCTGGTACAGGCTATGGGACAAGTGAATGTCTAGGGAGAATTTTATCAAGCAGAAGTTGATCAGATATTTAGTTCTATAAAGGTAAGAACTGAAAGTGGTTATGGTTGATAATTGAGTCATCTGATCCTGGAATTGACTGGGCCAAAGGCAGTAATAAAGTCCAAAGAAAGGACACAGAGCTCAAAATTAGGACCACAAAAAGTACAGGGAGGGTGGAATAAGATGCCTGAGAGGAAATGAGATTTGGGGTTTAGGAATCTAGCATTATGCACTTGGCAACCAAGCCAAAACAGAGATCTAGAGAAGAATTCAATTTTTGTTTCCTGCCCCTCTATAGAGTGAAAAGGTGTTTGTTCATTTTAATCTTGCCTACATATAGCAGATTCCACTGAGACCTGCCTTCTAGTTTCCCTTAAAGCTGTAAATTCATGCTGCTGGGGATTTTTTTTGTCATACTGGATATCTCCCATAGCCAACCATGAATTCTTTCCTAGAATTGACAAACAAGGAACAGCAATTATTTCTTTGGTAATACAGTCAGGCAGTGCTACATTCATAGTTGATGATAATTGTAACACAATTTCATGAACTTTAGAGGGGTAACCTATCATAATTCCCCTCATTTTACACATATGGAAACTGATGCCAGGGAATCCAAAAAACTTGCCAAAATATTATAGTTTTGTGACAGGACTAAAACTAGCATCAAGTTCTCAACTTCTGGATTGGAGAGCTTTGCATTATATCATATAATTTGGGGGGTTGGGGAAGATTTGCAAAGAACACTAAATTTGGAGAAAGAAGAGCTGTTTTTTTCTTCTGGCTCTACCACTAAAAATTTGGATGACCTTGACCAAATATTTAATTTCTCTTGGTCTATGTTTCCCCATTTGAAAAGTGAGGAGGGTTGGACTGAATAATATCAAAGGCCCCTTTGATTTGATTGATTAAATAAATATGTGAATTTTAGAAAATTTCACTTTCATGTTTTATATTTGTACCCTTAATGCAATGTCTGGTACATTATAGTCATTTAAATGCTTATTGAATGAATGAAAATACTGTTGGAATTTTCCTTCTTTTGTTTCATATAAAATGCAAATCCCGTCATATTTTATAGTATTTTTTTTTCTTAAAGTGTAAAGAAGCAGAGTTCCAAGCTTGAATTTAAGAATACCTGGTTTTAAATTTTGGCTTTGAGATTAACTAGCTGTGTGGCCATAAATAAGTCACTTAATGTCTCTGAGTCTTAATTTCTTCACTTGTAAAATATGGATAACAATGCCTGAAGAGCCTATCTCAAGGTGTTATGTAAGGATAAAGTAAAAAAAAATTATATAAAGTGCTTTGTAAACCTTCAAGGTAAAATGAGATAATGTTTATTAAGCACATTCCAAACCTTAAATACTAGCTCTCATCATCCTAATTATTATATTAATATCAATAGTATTAATTAGAAGGGAGCAACTCCACAAAAAGATTAGCAATCACATAGTTAATATGTATAATACACTTAGCAATATTTAAAATACCATGTTGTTATCTATTATTATTAATAATGACAATTAATAATGACAAAGATCACAAGCATGGGAAAATGTAATTTAATATATTATTATATTATGATTTATATTATATATATATGTATGTGTATATATATATATAATACAAGCATTAAAATAGGACCACATTTCATTCTCCTCTCTAGCAAGAGAATCTAGTCTTTTATATTTATTCTATTCAATCTTTTTCAGTTATGTCCACCCTGATCAAAACACAATATTCTTCTAATGGGGAAAGTTTCCTTTTTCAACTGAGCCCAGAGTTTTGGGAGTACACAGGACAATGAAGCAGAAAGGGAGCACTTGCTTAATCAAATCAGATTAGCCAAACTGACCTTAGACATAATAAAGGAACAGATGTTGCAGTAAGATTGCCCTTATATCCTATAAGACAGAGGTTTCCCAAGCCCATGGATCTCTGCATCATGACTTTCCATGTGCTTTAATCCTCTCTAATGTTCATTGGCACTAAAAGAATTTCTTTTCATTCATATTTTTTTTAATTTAGTATGTATAGAAACTAATTCTGAGTAGTTGAATGTGTTCAACGCTTGTTATTGACTGATTAATTCTGATAGAATTAATAAATAATTCTGATGGAAATGAGTGTGGATTGTTTTTCCTATTTTTCAAATTGCACAAACATATGTTGATAGGAAGCTATTGACTTAAGTGCAATACAGGGAACTTTTGGTGAAACAGAGCCAACTTCTCTTTCTTAAAACTGTATGTTCCTCATTAGGTTATAGAACCTTCATGGAGGTTACAGAGCAATAAAGGAAATATTTTGTACATGATCCATTTTCATTGTTAAACTACTGTTTGTGTTCTGCTATGTATGTAAAAATGTCTTTCATTTGGTGTTTAAATTCATAATTTAAAAAATAAACAAACAAAAAATAAATGTATAAACTATGGCTCAAAATGCTTCCTCTCTTCCATGATTCTAGACTCAAAGAGAATAGGTTCAACCCTGCAGGCAGATTCCAGAAAGAATTTTCTCTCTTTGTGCCATTCCTTCCACCTAGAATTACTACAGAAAAAAAAAAGTGATATTCCCATGCTATAGTTAATATCTAGGATTCCCAAAATATGGTTAAGGATAATCCAAGTTCCCATTCAGCACTCAAGTTATCAAATTCCTTTATTTTACCCTACTGAAAATATATAAGATAAGGATTACTTTACTAGATACAGAAACACCTAAAGCACTCAAATATCCTATTAGTTACACTATGAAAAAAAAAAAAAAAAAAAAGAACTTGAGGTTGCTAATAGAGCAACATCCTGACATTCCAGAAAAATTTCTCTCACTACAGCATCATATATAGTTAAATTCATACTGCCTTTCTGGTATGAACTCCTCTGTCCTTTGTAAACTTCTGTACAAGAAATCCAATTCCCATTAGATCTGCACTGTCTGAATAACTTACTGGCTTTATTTTCCCAGTAGGAATAGATCATTTTCTTTTGCCATGAGCATTAGGAAATTCCCCTTTCTTTCTAAAAAGTCTAAAGCTGAATTCTCAAATTTAGAATGATCTATAAGAAAAGTTCCAAAACTAGTGCTTCCAGAGAAATCTTTTATCTGGCTTAGAAGGATAAGATCCAAGGATTATGCTGTCTAAGAAAGTCAAAGTCTCACCTGCTCCATATGACAATTGGGATCTATGAACCAGTTCCATTATCTACCATGACCATATATTTATGCTGTAATTTGCAATCTACTGCACCTGGGAATAGAGGGATATATCTCCAAGCCTACTTGGTATACTCCAAAAAAGGAAAGAAAGAGAAGACTAAAGCATCAGAGAGAATGAAGAGTCCAAAGCATTCTATACCTTTTTAATATTCTACAAAGGTCGGCATCAAATCCAAGGAGGTCACACTAGCCCTGTTGAGTATTAGCAAAATGCCACTGGTTATGCCCATATTTTATGGAGAGATGCTCCTTGAATCAGTACAAAGGCCCATGCCCTATAATCTTAAGATCATCAGAGAATTCATCAATTCTCTTGCAAATGCAAAACAAAATCCTCAAACAATACTCCAAATGAAGTAGATTATATTCAGACTTAGGAAGTCATTTCAAAAATGTAAGCTTAATTAATTAATAAGCTTGATTTATTCTTAATAATTTCTTGTACAGGAAAAAGAGGTCAATACAATCCTTCTTACATTTTCAATAATGCCTCCATAAAAACAGGGGGATAACAACAAAATACTAGTTTCAAATAAAAAATATTTTATTGCCCTCATTATTCTCCTATAATTTCCTTTAAGAAAAGGGTAGACATTTTCTTTGTCACATTACTGAATAAGTTGGATCAAATAGTTCTTTAAATTATCAAAAACCAAGTGGTTAGCTGGGAGAAACTAGTTTTATCTGAGCTGACATTCAAAATAAAATATACTACCATTCATCTCTAATAAATGGCTCTCAGGGAAAAGCTGTATTTTAGTATTTTAGAATGTCCTGTTCTTGGCTTTTAAAGAAATAATTGTAGAGAATAATAAATGGTTAGAGATTTTTTAGCTTCTATTGCTATCTTTATCATCATAGTCCCTACTACATTTCTCAATATGCTTGAATTCAATTAAAGAAGTCTTTTGAATATTTCCCAATACCCTATGAATGTGACCCTGTGAATACTATAATAGAAACTGGTAAGAATACAAAGATTTGTTAGATAGGGATAGTAGGAGTCAATGAAAATGGAAGAATAGGGGGGTCAGATTGTGAAGACCCAACTGTGAAGCTGAAGAATTTAGATCTAATTTGGAAACAATAGGAATCCTCTAGATTTTATTACAAAGAAAAAAAAACACAAACTCATCATAGGTTCATACATCTAGAGGTAGAAGATTCCTTAGGACACCTAATTAAACTCCTTATTTTACATATGGGGAAACTGAGACCCAATGGGGTTACCTTTTTTCCTTCTTTTATTTTTCCAGGATCTATTGGTCCCTTTTTGTTCATGGCTATTCAGAAGAATGGTTTACAGAAGTAACAAAATCAATAATCTGTTAATTAAACTGATCCTTTTTTAAAAAGAGAAAGTGTTATGCTACCAGGAGCCACCTGCCAGAGTGCAGGAGGACTAACTCAGACCTGTAGAATGGATCTCTTCTTGTGAGAGGTTGATGATGATATAAGGAAACAGAGGCAGTTGCTGTTCTCTGATCTCCCCACTGAGAGGCTGTTGCATTGTCTAACCTCTCTCCTCTTCCCTCGGCCTCCAATTTATTTCATTCCCAATCTATAAGCAACACCTGTGTCAGTAAAGGCTGCCTCACAACTCTCTCAAGTGTCATGATCCACAGCTGCAGAGGCTCTTGGAAAATTAAAGCATGGTCATTTCACCCAGGCATGGTCCTTAACAAGAAAGGAAAATCAAATAACCAAAACAAAATTTTTTTTTAAGGAGGTAAATTCACCATGAATGGAAAGGAAATTTAAAAAGTAGAATTATATGACACTACTATGCACAATTGTAAATCAAAAGAATTAGAATTCAAATAAAATGTATATCATAAAGCAGTCAAATTAAGAAAACAAGGAACAGATCTATTACAAAAACCCAATCTCTATGGCAAAAAAAACTGAACTCCTACCCCTAGCTAGTCATCTAGCAAATGCCTCAAGGGGAAATGAGTCAGTATATCATAACAATTTTCTCATATTATAGAACATGCAATTTTCAAAGCTGTTATTGTATCATTGTTAAGTCATTCAAAAGATTAATCAACAAATATTCATGAGCACTAGCTATGTTCAAGGTACTATGGTAGGCTCAACAAAAATAGCACAATTTTCATTGTATACAAAAGAAATAATATCATTTTATTATAGAATAACAAGACAAGACTTGAACGATATCACATAGGCCATCTAACCAAACTTCAACTTGAACCAGAACTCCCTCAAATGAATCAATCCTTAGAAAATGGTTGTTCAGTTTCTACTTGATGAAATCTAGTAAGAGGGAATTCATCATCTTACCAGTAGTTCATTCAAGTTTTGAATTTAATATTGTTTTATCTTTACATTAAATTTAAATCTTTCTTTCTGCAACTTTCACCCACTGATTTCTACTTTCCCCTCCAAAGCAGAGTAAGTCTAATCTTTCTTTCACATAGCAATCCTTCAAATATTTGAAAACAAGTTTTAAGTCTCCCCCAAGACTAAGCTTCTCTAGTCCCCATATTGTATATCCTTAAAGACCTATGCCATCCTTGTCATTCTCCTTTGACCATTTCTCTACTTATCAATCTACTTAACAATCAGTTTTGTTCCTAAAATGTGTCACCCAGAAATGAACATGATACCCCTACACTGTTGCCTACTCAGATTAAATAAGACCCAGTATTGTGATTTCCTGAAGCAGCACTTGTAGCCTAGAAATGGGAGAAGAGAATGTAGATGGTAGAGGACCAAGGGTTATGGCTTAGCATGACAGAAACAGTAGAAGAATACAATGGTTCAAGGGATTTGAGGATGATGAACAGGATTTTGCAGAATGGTTCACCATAAGATCAGGACCTTCCACTAAGAGAAATAAAGTCAAAATAATAAGATACACAGAGAAAGAGGAGAGAAACAGAGACAAAAGAGAGCCTATAAATAAAGTTCAAAGTAGAAAAGCCAAGTTTTAAGAGATATAAAGGTAAGACAATTGATTATTGAGTCAAGACTGTAGTCAGAGAGTAAAATTTCAGAATTCAGGTTGATATCTTTATATAAATTCTATTATAATCTGATGATACAGTCTCATAAATCATTTCTAATTTGCTCTAGATGTGAAATAAATGTGTTCTTGTTTAGGTCTTGACATTGATACAAAATAAGATACTCATTTTATTTAACAGTAGGGGGCGAAGAGAGAGACAGACAGACAGCCAGACACAGACACATAGGTAGAGATAGACTCAGAGACAGAGAGGCAGAGACAGAGAAATAGAGGCTGAGACTGAGAGACAAACAAAGAGAGAACTAGAAAAAGATATATGTCAAGGATAGACATTGAAGACCCTTTTTTGACTTGATTCAACTCAAAAGTGCTCCCTTACTTAAGTTGCCCATTAGGATTCATCAGCCAAGCTCAGAGCACCTGTGAGTGCAGAGGGCAGGGGTACTGCTGGCTATGGGCACTTATGGAAGGGTGGAGCTCTTGATTTGAAGTTCTAAATCAGAGGAGAGTGCTAAAGTGAAGCTAGAGGCACCCAAAAGACCCCAACCATAGAAACTGACTATGAGAATAAGGAATAGAGAAGAACAATGAAGTAATTAAAAAAAAAAAAAAAAAAGCTACTCCCAAAGAGTAACACTAAATGGCTCCCTGCCCAGAGAAAATCTATAGAACTCAAAAACAATTTAAAAATCAAATGAGAGATACTGAGGAAAAACTAAAAAATAAAAATAAAAACCATCCAAGAAAAAACAAGATTATGAAAAAAAATCAATGAACTAGAAAAGGACATACAAAATCTTAAAGATGAAAATAACTCTTTGAAAATTAGAATTGGGCAAGAAGAAACCAGTGAAGGATCAAGAAATAACAAAACACAGTATGAAGAATGAAAAAAAAAAAAGCTGAATATGAAACATAAGAAAAACAATAGATCTGGAGAACAGATCAAGAAGAGAAAATATAAGAATAATTGAACTGAAATCTGTGACCAAAAAAAAAAAGAACCATGACAAAATAATGCAAGAAATAATCTGACAAAATTGTCCTGAAGTGATAGAAGATGAGGGGAAAGTAGAAATAGAAAAAAATCCACTGATCACCACCTCAAGGAGATCCTTTGGTAAAAACACATAGGAATATTATTGCCAAATTTTGAAACCCTCAGATCAAAGAAAAATCTGCAAGAAACAAGAAAAAAAAATTCAATATACTGAAGCTACAATTCAAATTGTATAGGACTTAGCAGCAGCCACAATAAAAGATCGCAGGTCCTAGAATCATATATACTAGCAATCAAAAGAACTAGGCCTATGACCAAAAATATCAATATTTGGAAAATTGTCCACAATATTGAATTGAAAAAAATGGACATTCAACAAACTTAAAGATTTTCAGGATTTTCAACTAAGCCTGAACTCAATAGAAAATTTAACATATACGAGCCAATATCAAAGATCAATTTTCAGGAACTTAACATGAACAAATTGTTTATATTTTTACATGGAAATATTTAAGTTTGATACCAGCAACTGGATAGCTCAAAAGAAAAATTGGAGCAGAGTTGAATACTATCTGACTCTAAAAAGCAAAAACACCAGAAAACAAGGTAAAAATAATAAATATGTTCTACAAAAAAGGTGCAAAAAAGAATTAGGTTTAGTTTGAAAAAAGTTTTATTTGTCTAAAACCTCCCAATTTGGTCAAATTTCAGCCTATTCTACCGAGGCAAAGGACATTTAAGAACACAGGAGACAGGAAAGGTAGGGAAAAAAGAGATCAGGGAAGGATGAGGTGGAAGGAATATAGCAATTAAGCAAGAATAGCTTGAAGCAGAAAAAAAACCTTGGATTAAAGGGATTTGTTGTTTTTTCCTTTGACCTACCCACAAAATCATTCTAAACATAGGGATGAAGGAAGAAGGAATTTTAATAATTAAAAAGAAAAAACCCAAACCTAAAAGGAAGTAAATTGGGACATTCCTAATAAACTCACCATTACCTTTCCAGAACTGGTAATTTATCGTTGCATATTTTGAAGACTCCATGAAGTTCTGCTAAGCGCATGACAGTATTCTGCTTTGTTTTGTATTATTTTTCTATTTTTCTTTGTTTTTATTCTTTTTTTAATAAAATAAATTTTTAAAAATTAATATTTAAATAAATCAACTTGTTCATTTACTAAATAATTTTTTTATAATAATAGGGGAGTCTGGAAGGGGAAGAGTTTGGGATTAAAATATGAGTTCAATTTTTGAGGAGAAAAGATAATATGTTTAGCTTTGGCCATGTTGAGTTTAAGATTTCTATAGGACATCTAGTTTGAGATTTTTAATAACCAAAAGGATCTGGAGATGTGAGTCTAAGATTAGGAGAGAGACTGGGCTGGTAAGTGGATCTAAGAAGCATATCATGCAGATAATAATTGAAACCCCAGGAGCCAATGAGATTACCAAATTAAATAGTATAGAGAAAGAAAATAAAAAGACCCAAGCCAGAGCCCTTTGAGATACTCATGCTTAGCAGTGGTTACCAGAATGAAGATCCAGCAAAAGAGACTGAGAAGGAGGGGGTAGAGATATAGACAAAGAACAAGGGAAGAGTAGTGTCTTGGAAATCTAGAGAGAAAAAGGATATTAAGAGAGACTGATCAACAGTATCAAAGGCTGTGGGTAGATCAAAAAAGATGAGGATTGAAAAAACAAAAGCCATTAGATTTGGCAATTAAAAGATTATTAGTGGCTTTGTAGAGTATAGTTTCCATTTCAGTTATGTCAGACTGTATCAAATTAAAAAGAGAGTGAAAGGGAAGAAAATGGAAGTAATTATCATAGTCTGTCTTCTCAAGTTTAACCATAAAAATATGTGTTGATAGCTAGTGGAATAAATGGCTCAAGTAAGGAATCTTGGAGATGAGGGGATGGGCATTTTTATAAATAAGGAAGCAGCCAGGAGACATAAAAAAAAAAAAATTTATCCCCAACGTGAGTGTGGCAAAGACAATCTATTGGAAAAATAAGATGGAAATGGATCACAAATAGAAGGCTTGGCCTTGGTAAGAAAAAGGAGTCACCTGATACTACTGACAGTTCTAATAAAATAAAAATGAGTATACTTAAGATCCTCAGTGTAAAAAGCTATATTAGGATTCTTTGCTGAAAAGAATCCGTGCCTCGGTCTTTTCTATTATCAGACCAAGCCAGATTACAAGTTAATTTAAAGCAAAAAGACAGTTAACTAAACTGAATGATAAAGTAAATAACAAAGAAAACTTTGTCTGTCCCTCTAGTCCTTTACATTCTCATGCCACAATTGATCAGCAGTAAGACTTGTTCTGAGACAATGAAGTCACCTAAATTGCATACCAGCTGGAATGCATTTCTGCCTTTGCATCTGCTGCTATTCCCTTCAATGCAGAGTTGTTGTTACCTGCCGCTAGCCTTCTTTCTCTATGGATCTCACTTCTTAACATTTACTGTTTCTTCCACCAATGTATGTTTCTAAGTTTCTTTCCTGCTAAGTTCCTGATCTGCATGTTTCTCTATCAAATTGTTTCTTTCCCCCCAAAAAAGATATTTTTATTGCTCTTCTAGGAGACATTCCATTCCTTAGACCCCCTTTTTTTTTTTTAGTATTTTTGTGATGAGCTCCATGATAGAGACTGAATATTCCTATCATCTTTCATCATGCTACTTTCCTTATTTTAGTAAAGTGAGATAGAGTATTTTACATGACTAATGTACTCTGTAGATCCCTGAAATTAGTCTAAAATGGATTTAAAGAAGAATTCAGAGTGTCTTCTTAAAAGGGTTATATTCGGCCTATGGTAATAGTCCCTAATTAGAAGATCTGGCATCAAGATATAGACATTAGAAACACAAAATTAAACATCCAGTGTCACTTGAGTAAAACTATAAATGCTGAATGACAAGATATAAATATAACAACTTGAAATCATTCATTCATCCACAAGCATCTATGAAATACATACTATAAGGTAGGCATGGATGATAAACCAAAAATAAACATTTCCTGAACCCACAAACATTTTACTTTTTCTTGAAGCAATAATATCATGTACATAAACTAATACATAAAGACATTTATAGTCAATACAAAGTAATAAAAAAAAAGTGTTAACAACTACAAGGATGAAAAGGATTTTCATTTATTTGCTTATTTAGATTTTCTTGGTCTAGGTGAAAGATGAGATTCTTTGCCTCAATTGCTATCTAGCCTTAATCACTGAATGAATGAATCAATGAATTACTGAGACCTGCTGAAGACCTTCATTTAAAAAGATGAAGATCTCCCATTTCATCCAGGACCATCTCAGGTCATCCTGATCTATATCTGGCCACTGGACTCAGATGACTCTGAAGGGGAAAGTGAAGCAGGTGACCTTGCACAGTTTTCCCTCCCTTCAGTCCAATTCACTTGCATGTCACGACATCATCTCCCTGATGTCATGGTCCTTTTTGAGAACGAAGGACAAGCTACTTCTTGAATGGACCTAGGGATTCCAAGAAATAGATGTGAGGACAGAGGTTATTTCAGGTATGGGTATGACCTGTCAAAAGGCCTAGAAATGGGAGAAGATATGTTATATCTGGGCAATAGCAAAAAGATCAAGTTGTCTAGAATCTAGAGGGTTTGAGACTTGGAGAGAGATGTGAAATCAGTCTAGAAAGATAAAATGGAGAAAGATTATAAAGGGCTTTAAATACCAAATGGAAAAAATTTGTATTTTATCCTAAAAGTTATCAAAAGGCATTGAAGACTCATGAAGTAGGGAGTGACATTGCCTTTAGGAATATAAATTTGCTATCTGTGTGGAGTATGGATTAGAAAGAACACAGACTTAAATGAATTCATCAAAAAGCATTTATTACACATTATGTAGCATCTTAGGCAACTAGATGGTACCGTGGATAAATTTTCTAGGCCTGTGGTCAGGAAAATTCATCTTTGTGAGTTCAAATCTGGTCTCAGATACTTACTGTAAGACCTTGGGTAAGTTTTTTAACCCTGGGTTTTTCTATTTTTTTCATCTGTAAAATGAGCCAAAGAAGGAACAAATAAAGCATTCCAATATCTTTGGCAAGAAAACCCCAAATGAGGTCACAAAGAATCTATTACAATTAAAACAACTGAGCAACAAATGTACCATAAGTTCTGGAAATGTGAATATAAAATCAAAAACAATTCTGCCCTAAAGAAGCTTACATTCTAGGAGAATGTAATATGTATACATGGCAATAAGGCAGTAGATAAGAAAGTAAGGAAGGTGATTGGAAAGGAAAGAAAGAAGCATGATTGAGGCTGTTCCTGAAATAGTATCCCAGGAAAGACTATTTACCAGTCAGAATTTCCTTCAGGGAGGAAGGGAATAAACATTGTGCCAATCACTGTGCTAAGTGCTTTACAAATATTATTTTATTTGATCTTTACAAACAACCATGGCAGGTAGGTCTTATTATCATTTCCATTTACAGGTGGGGAAACTGAGACAGATAGAAGTTTAATGATTTGCCCAGAGTCACACAATAAGTATCTGAAACTGGATTTCAACTTAGTTTTTCCTGAGTATAGTCCCTGATCCTAAGATAATTGTTACAGGACCATATCTTGCCTCCTCCTCTGCACATATTTTTTAAAAAAACTCTAGTTTAATATACTTTACCATATTTAACATATATTGGACTACCTGCCATCTAGGGGAGGAGGTAGGGGGAAGAAAGGGATTATTTGGAACAGAAGGTTTTGCAAGGGTCAATGTTGAAAAATTACCCATGCATATGTTTTGTAAATAAAAAGCTATAATAAAAAAAATTAAAAACTCTAGTTTAGTTGACAAGTTGCTTTCACATTAATATCTTCAAACAGTTGTATTTTTCCTCATAATCAAAAAAGAGAGAGATGGGAGAAGTATGGCAAAAATTGGCCTCTGATTAGATATGAGAGGTAAGAAAGTTGAAATGTTATGACTCTAGTCTGACCTAGCCTGAAATAGGGAGGTACTGAGAAGTAAGGAGAAGCTCCGGGGAATCTGTACCAGCTTTAATATATGCCCAAGTCTCATCCAAAAAGAAAAGGTGAAAGCTGAGTTGACCATACAGTTTTAAAAATGTAGAGTGCCAGGATGTCTTTTTGTAGCCTGTCAGGCTGTCTTTCTTGATGAAGGCCAGCTACACTTCCTTCCAGAGCCCATCATCTGTTCTTTGGCTGACCAAAGAAAGCATTCAAGAGTGAAATGAATTCCTCCTTATCTCCCTACAGGGATTGAGCTCTGTGCTGTGAAAGGGAGGACAATAATTGATCTTTCACACATTTAAATGAATAAATTAGACTCCGGGTGCTCATCAGCAATTTAATGCCATAATAGACAATAAATAGCTACTTTTGAAAATACTTCTCCTACACAGTCTTCACCAGCAGGACTAGACATCTCAGAGAGTGTTATTCTAATCCCTGACCCTGTGAGAGCATCAAAGGAGAACACTTACCACATAAGGTCAGAACAAGGTCCTAGAAGTAAGGGGCTCATCATTCTTTGATCATTGTAAAGAGCAACCATGTTTCTGACAATTTCCATATCAGCCTCCAATGACCTCAGAGACTTATAGTGTGGTATTATGAAATCCCTGGTGTCTCCTCAGAGCTTTGGAAAAATCAATTGTACACAAAGCATCTTTGCTGTTGAATGAACTTTAAAACATAAAAGTCAAACAGCACCAAGACAAATGAAATAATACTTTATCAATGTTGCTATTTTGTGCTAATAAAATTTCCATAACTTACAAAGCAGCAATCCCTTCACCTAATCTCTTTAAATTCTTTGCTTCCATTAAGCCCAAGACCAATTTTCAGTTAAAATACTTGTCTAGATGGTATGAAGATATAGAAATGTCTTCTAAAATTAATGTAATTTTTTTTCTTTAAAAGATATAAATTAAGTTGGACTACTTAGTGCAGCTAAAGATGCCTTTCTTTGCATCTCTAGAGTTTATTTGAAGATTTATTATCTCAAAATAATCTCCAAATAAACTCTTGAGGTGCAAAGGTAATCTTTTGTATAATGTTGGGTTGATTTGCTTCCTTCTTCATTGCTTTGATTAAAATACCCTATGGTTTTTTTTTTTCTTCTCCAAGAATAATTGCCTCTTCTTGGTGTATGTCTAAGGGACATGAATCATAATTTATCAAATGGCTCTAGTTCCCATTCCAACATGATCTAATCTCTTTCTAATCTCAGCACAACTCCGAAAAGACTACTCAGGCACATATAGATTAAAGTACAATTTCTCAAGCAAAATAAAAAAAGCGAAAGATCCAGGATTCAAACCTGCCATGTCTTCAATTCCAGTCATCACCCTGACAGACTTTCTAGAGCTCTAAACCCAGTCATTGCTTTGAAAGACCCTCTCAATTTGGACTCTTTTGTCCTGAGGTCTTTCACTATTCTGAGTAGTAAATACATGAATCTATGGACCAATATAGCTTGTTAGCCCTAGCCCTGCTACGAATTACAACTCCAATATCTCCATATTACTTGCTCTTCTGCTATATGTATATATCCTTCTTCTGTTGCCCAGTTCTCTTTTCTACTTCTTCCTCTGGGAATATTCAAATTCAAATCAATACTCCTATTGCTACTAAAAAAAATATGCCAGTGAAACATGCAAGCAAACATTTGTTAAATACCTACTATGTGCTGGGAATAGTTCTAGGTATTGAGATATACCAAAAAAAATAGTCCCTGTTCTTAAGGAGCTTCATGCTATGAGGGAAGACAGATATACAGAAGTAAATAAAAATAAATATAATGTAGATAATATATGGTAAGTTGTGATGAAGGTACTAATTAATAGTTGAAGGGGATCAGGAAAACTATTATGTAAGAGGTAAAACTTGAGCTTTGTTGAAGTAAGTTAAGGATTCTGTGATGTAAGAGTGCAGTCCAGTCATGGGCTACAGCCAATTCAAAGGCGTAATGTTCTCCCTAAAATGTAATATTCTCTGTTGAGGTTTTCTTGGGGTCTCTGGGAGCAGCCTTTGTTTCAGTTCAATAATCATCACAAGTACAGCCAGGTGTTAAAGTCCAAATCCTTTATTATATCCTTCAAAGTCTTGTCTTCTTTCCTGGGGCCAGGTTAGCTTTCTTATAATCCAGATCCTTTATTGTCTCCTTGCCAGCTGCTGAGAAGCTTTCTGGAGAGTCTTTCAGTCTGGCTTTGGTCTTAGTGGGGGAAGTGCAGGAGTCCAGGCCAGCCACCAGGAAGATCCAAGATTGAATTGAATTTCTCCCCTTGATTCTGAGAGCTTAAGCTCCTGCCACCAGTCCTTTGCCTTCTCTCAGAATGTCTCTGAATCTCCCTGACTGAGGCTCCTAGCTTATATGCTCCACACTGAGTACAAACCAATCATTATATCATTAGGAAACCATTATTTGTTGTAGTATTAAATCAATGCTAAACTAGATTTAACCATTGTCTCCTCAATTCCACTTAGTACCTTGTTTCAAATTCTGGCCCATAATATCTCCTTGTAGGATTAAATCGATCATACTGAACCATGCTAAATTAGATAAGTATTTTCTCTATCAATTCCACTGATTTAGCACCTTGTAAGAATCCTTTGTTTCAAGTTCAGAGTTCTGGCCCATAACACAAAAGCACAGAAATGGGAGATACAGTGCAATGAGAAGTAACTCAACACCCCTGTGACACAAATCAAAACATCCACTTATGACCCCTACTCTCTAATAGTGCTGTGTCCCTTTTATTAGAATGTAAACTCTTCCAAGTTTAATTTTCTTAGCCACTGACCACTCCACAATCTCCTTTGCTGAATCTTAATCTACTGCCTTCTCTTTTCTCTAAATGCTATCCCACTTGGTGATCTCATAAACTCATGGGTTAAAATGGTTAAAGGGGTTAAAAGAGCAGTTACTGTTTAGGTTCAAAAGAAGACCCCAAGAGTCTGGGGTCGCTGACTGGTTACCACTGACCAGCAGATTATCTGACAGTCAGCAATGTTTGTAGGACTAGCCTAAGGACAAAAGATTTTAGGATCATTGATAAGATTCCTAGAACAATAGCACTCTAGAGTCAGAGGACTTAAGGATCATGCTAGATCTTCCCTAAAGTCAAAGGGAAGAAATATATAACTATATTATATTCCTAAGGCTAGAAGACAAGGTAAAGGGAACCTCAGGATCACTGTTATACTTCCCTAGAAACTGTACCTTACCAGTTACAATTGAATGATCAGAATACAGGGTGGAGAAAGTATAAAAGAGACTGAAAGGACAGGAAGTAGAAGCACCTATTATGGCCAGTTTTTCCAAGGATATATAATAGTATGTTAGCTAGCAGGGATAATCAAATTCAAATGAAGATTGGTTTGTTTAGTTTTGTTTTTGTTTTTTTAAGATCGTGAAGAATGAAATAGGATATGCACATATTTGTTTGTAAACTGTAAGGAAGGATAATGGAGAAATACTGACTGGAATGAGGTAAACTGGAACTGGCCTGACAAGGATAAAGATCATTTATTCATTAGAGACTGGAATGCAGGAGAGGATAGTGAGGAATGATATCAGAAGGATATCAAATGGTTAGAAGGCAAAAAAGACACAATTATCATCTAATCCAATCTGTACAGGAATAAGAATCTTCTTTATAATAAACGTGATGAAGAGTCATTATTCAATCACTGAATGACTCTAGTGAACATGAACCCACTATTCCATAAGCAACCCACTCCATTTTTGTATGGCTTAGATTGTTAGGAAGTTTTTTTTTTTTGTTTTTTTTTTTCCTAATATCAAGCTTAAATCTGCCATATCTGCTCTGAGTTCTTTCCTCTGGGAGCTGCAAAACAAGTCTATGCCTAAGAAAGAAGCAAGTAACATTAAAAATAAATACATAAATAAATTGAAAGTAAGTTGAAATTAAAATGATTAGGATAATTATTGCAGGTAGGCTTAATGCACCTTTGTCTTAGAAGAAAAAACAAAATTCATTTCAAAAAATGAAAGTCAGAGTCCTTTAATCTGTTCTCACTGCTGGGGAGTCTGGGAGATATCTGAAAGGCACTTTGCAGTTTAGGCAATAAAGGAAGTCACGTTGATAGGTTTTATATTGTTAAATACTCTAGCCCAAAGAGATTATTTTGGAAGAGAAGGAAAACATTGTTTCTTAGAAATTGCTCTATTACTTTATATTCTCAAAGATGAAAGAAACTTAAAGGTAAAGTAATATTGATTGCACAAAATTCTATCTGTCTCTAATTTATATTATAGTGCTTTATGACTGTAGAATATATTTTTTTTAATATATTAGAGGAAGAAAAAGAAGCAAAAATGGGTCCCTTAAAACAACAAGCCAAGGATTTGAATAACATTATGGACTTTCCTTTGTTGTTGTTATGCATGTGCTTTGCTGGAGATTTGTGTACAAGCTTCAATAAATCTGAATTTGAAGTTCAGGCTCTTATCCAGGAAAAAATATTACAAAGGCTCTGAAGAAAAGCAAGTTGATAATTTAATGAAAATCTTGGGAAAATTCAAAGAAAAGTAAGGCAAAGCTATATACTGCCAGAGATTTGCTTCAAAACTTGAGCTCATTTTAGCTTCAGGTATTTAAAAGTTGACACTACTTTGACTAAAAGATTTCTTAGCAGAGATTTAAAGAATTTGGGAGGATAGTCCAGTTAATCCCAGATTTAACTGCAGTTGACATGTTTAATTCAAATTTTCCTTTTGGGGAGAAAAAAAACCCTGTAATAATAGTGAGCAAGAATTGGCAAGCATTCTATTCATGCTGTCTGCCTTTGATGTTTAAATTAACCATTAAAAGTATTCCAGATCAAAGGCAAAAATTGACAATTGATCTGCCCTGAAATATGGAAGAAATGCTTTTTGATTATTTTTATTCCTGTATAAAATCAAAGTACATGAATATCCTTTGTGTTTATTACAATCAATCATCATATACAGATATAAATAATATCACACATAAACACAAACATTGTATATATAATAGCTAACATTTATATAGTGTTTACTATGTGCCAGGCACTGTGCTAACTACTTTACAATTATCATTTCATTTAATTCTCACAACCCTGCAAAGTGCTATTATTTATCCCCATTTTATAGATGAGAAAACTGAGGCAAGCATATAAGCTAGTAAGTGAATTCATGTTTTCTTAATTCTGGACCCAGCACTATGTACTGCTCCATCTAGTTGTCCCAATTAGGTTTTTCTAGTTGGCTACAACTAGGAGTCTTACTGATATTTCATTTTATTATAAATGTGACTCGGGGTTTTTAGAGACTGTTATTTTATGTCCCTCATTCTTTAAGGACTATGACATCAGGAAAATGATGACATAAATATTCAAGTGAGATGGATTTAAATGAGGGTGGGTTGAGAATTGCCTATAGTCTGCAATCTTCAGTGTCTCCCACAATTCAGGGTCAACTTTCTCTTCTAGGCTTTAATCCTCAGCTTAATATGAACATGAGACTCTCTCTCTCAGCATGACTAAACTTTAGTCAGACTTATTGCTTATTCTTCTTTGTTTTTTTTTTTCCTCCAAAGAATTCTTAGTAACAGTTCTACTGGTAGATCCTACCAAGTTACAAAGACCTCAAATATGGATTCTGTGGCAGAATATATACATGGATTAGCCCAGATCTATACTAGTTGTAAGGAGGTAGATCTGTTCTGCCTTAATTATGCCAATTGTAGGGTTTCATACCAGGGGGATGCTTGAGGTAGACATCCCCCTAACTCACCAATGGGTTTGAGGCCCATCAATTTCCCTCAATCTGATTTAGCCCATCTGCCAAGACCACTTTTATGGGATGTGACCCCTGTACATATTACAGCATTTTGAAGTTTCAAGGGAGAGTTGGGTGAAGGCAAACACCAAAGATAGATGAACAGCATCAGAGATGTTATTTATGTAGCATTTGGGACATGTCCAAGAGGAGTATAAATGATGAGAGATCCAAGGAGTAAGAAGTTTAAGTGAGAAAAATTAGGAAGAATGTATAGAAGGAGCTATTGGAAACATGACTACCAAGCCAGGCTGTTGTCTGCTTTTAGCAATCTGCTATTCCTGGGGGACTTTAACAGGCAGGCAATATTATTACATACTTCTGAAGGAGAAAGTTTCAAACTTACCAAATATTGAAAGGACAAAGATGATTATCTAGTTGCACAAATCTGGCTTTTAGTGATAGTAAGGGGATGGAAATAGGGGAATCATTGCCAACTGAGGATTCAGATCCAGAACTAGAGCGTTAACATGTAATACTCCTATAATCAGCCAGATTTATGAGTAAGGTCTGAACAAGGCCTAGCCATCCTGATTGAATATTGATTCAATATCAATCATCAATTAATCATCAGGCAAGCAACTAATCAATCAAAAGCATTAGACTAGACCCATTAAGAAGGAATCAAAGCCAATTATTTTGGGAACCAGGAATTCCACTGGTGATTTAGATTAGAAAAATTCAGATCAAATGTTTTGAGAGTGAATTGCTTTGGGGGGAAAGGAGAAAAATCTTTGTCCTTCCCTTCTATCCTGATCAAAGGAAGACCTTTTAAAGTTTGAGAGGTCAAAGAATCTGGACCTATCAGCTGTGCCCTAGCAGCACAATATCCCAGGCCACACCCAATTAATCATTGTTTGGGCTCTGATTAACTCAGAATGAATTTAAATAGCAATTGTTTCTGTTTGGGCCAGAACCACTGAGAGTCTTCCCATCCCAGATAGATTTTTTTTTTTTTTGACCAGCTAAAGACTCCATTTTCTGCTTCATCACTTACCTAACATTAATCTCTATTTGGGCTTTGCCTTAGTTAAATTGAGATTTGTTTAAAGACTTTAACTTAAAAAAGTCAGTCTCCCACTGCATCCAGAGCCATATACAATCATTCTGATCTTTATCTTACCATTGGACCCAGATGACACTGGAGAAGAAAATGAGCTGATGATTCTGCAAAGCCCACCCTCACTTACATCTAACTCACTTGCATGTCATCACCTCCCTGTTCTCATGGCCCACTTTGAGAACAAAGGACAAATAACAACAAAGACAGCTGGGACTCTGAAATAACAATAACTATTAGTAGCTTTGGGAGCCAAAGATATATTAGATACTGAGGAAAGGCATCTATATGGTATAGGCATCTTAGGTATCTATAAGGAAAGCAATAGAAAGTTATACCTTGTGTGAGAAGACCTTCATGAGGACCAGACTTCTAATAATCTAATAATAAAATGATAATAAATAAAATCTAATAATAAAATTTAAATTCAAGCTTTGTTTCTTGAGCTCTATATCCTTGATCCCACTTTCCCTTGGATTCTATATAATGTGGAAAGATTTGTTATTGAATGGGACTGACTGGGTGAAGTTTTCTCAAAGTCTATGAGACTAAGCCTAAGTCACATGATCCCTGTTCCCAGAGGTCTGCAGAGCCAGAAGATCAGGGTTTGGGCCCAGGTTGCAGGAAGTCACAAGATCTCAAGACCTAGAAGTCTCTAAAGGCTAAGACCCTAGGTCAGTGAAGGAAGTGACTTGACCACAAGAAGCAGAAATCATTGGTGACCATTGGTCAGTGGTGATTACTTCGTTTTTGTCTATCCAATGAAAAGACTTGCGTTTTTTGCAATTTAACCAGCTTTCCTATTTTCTGGCTTATCAGGTTGACCAGTATATATGTTAGAAGCTGAGATGTCTTCCAGGTGTGCTAGGGCCTCTCCCTATAGGGACTGAATCAATGCTGTCTCTTTGTACCTGAAGATGTCTCTAATTAGTTAATTTGGGGAAGAGTGTCTAGCACCTATCCCACACATTATGATCTTGTGGGGAAAAACATTTTTTATTGAATATTCTTTTTCTTGTTAAGTCATTTCAGACATGGTCAATTCTTTGTGATCCCATTTGGACTTTTCTTAGCAAATATAATGAAATGGTTTACCATTTCCTTCTCCAGCTTATTTTACAAATAAGGAAACTGAGACAAACAGAGTTAAGTGATTTGCCCAGTATTACATAACTTCTAAATTCTGAGGTCAGATTTCAACTCAGGAAGATGATCTTTCTGATACCAGGCCTGGCGCTCTATCTACTTCAACACCTAGTTACCCTATTCTTAATATACTACATTATTAAATGATGAGGTCTTCAATGTTAGATGTCCTTAGCAGAGTGATTGATAAAAATTATCCTTAGGCAAGCAAGAAGAAAGTTCTGATAGTAGAGATCAGTTTAGTCCCTTAGTCCCACCCTCTAAAGGCAATCCAGTCAGAAATCCAAATGATATCAAAATCCTGAGGCTAAACTTTCCCTATAAAACAACTTAAGGCCCATGGCTTTGCTACTACCTCCTTTGAGTCTCTTGCCTCAGCACTCTGTCTTATGTTGTCTTTCTTCTTATTACCCTCCCCCCACGCCATGTTATCTCCTAACTCCACTCTGCTTCCCAACCCCACTTCTCCTCCTTACAGCAAACTAACTCTTTCAGGGTGCTAAGTCCCTTTTAGGATTCAGTCTGCCAGCAAAGGGCATGTCCCAACCCCATGGGGTACTCTCTTTTTACTGGGTAATTGTGAGTTCCACTGATGAACTTGCTTTTCATATGCTCTCCTACTCTATTTCATATTTATCATTCCTAGTGTCTATTATATCCCTTCATTTTGTCTGTAATTTCTTCCCTAAATAAATCTACCTTTTGCCAAAGAGAAAGGCCATTGTGAATTCTCCGCATGACTGAATCCCTGTTTTTGGTGCCTGTCATCATTTGGTGACAAACCTCACACCATAGATCACATCATTAAATACTTTGGCTGGCTATTGATATCATTCAATAATCTCCAAGGGAAACACAACAGAGGGGGTTTATGAGTTATGGTACTAAGACCTCCTCCCCCACAAGTAAGAAGAAGCATTCACTTCCTCAGGAGCCAGCCTGCCAATGTGAGTAAAGGTTTGAAACAGCAGCCAGACACTACAATAACAGAAAACAATAGCAAGAACTATACTTAGTATTAACATTTATATAGCACTTTTAGGTTTACAATGGACTTTATGCTTATTTCATTTTATCCTCCCAGCAATCCAGGATACATGGGGAGCTGTCTGGAAGCTAACAGGCTAAAGGCAGCTGCCAGTATTTGGAGGTTGCAGATAACGTAGTATCTTAGCAAGGACAGATTCCTAGGAGTCCTTAGAGCAGAGATACATAGTCCAGGAGCCTGGGCACTTGGTTAAAGTTTGATATTTATTTAGATGATTCATTAGTCAATTATTGCCTATTAAAAGTCCCTTTTGTATGGCCCTGATGATCTTCTCAGACAAAAGATAGCTTTCTGTTGGGCTCCTTGTATATTCTTAAAGTGGCCTTTCATCAGTATCTACTTTATCCTTGGCTCCTAACACTACTACTAGCTACTGTAATTCCAGAGTTTCTGTTGTTTGTCCTTCCTTCTCTAACAAATAATTAATAATTAGTAAAATTCATTATAGTTCACTTCAGTCATTAGAATTGTTCTATGCCATCCAGATGGTAACCTCTGGCTGGGGAGAGAGCTGGTCTCCAAGCATGGGAATAAGCCCACTCCAGTGGACAGGAGGATAGGCCATATGAACATGTGTGGAAGTCTAGAGCTGCAAGCAGGTGTCCCTCCAGCTGCATAATTATTGCCTTGTTGGATCATAATCCAGAGAAAGGACTGTAATTCTTGAACACATACTTCTTTGGGAAGAAAGCCAACTCACTGAACTTTGGCATGTCTTAGTAGGAATATCTCAGGTATGGGAAACCCAAAGTCATCCATCTCAGCACCCAGTGTGGGTTTCCAGAAATATGATCGTTAGTAGTCTGGGACACATGCCTCCTCACAGGTGAGTGGCTCTCTGCACCCCATCTAAAGTGGAAGCAATATACATCTAAAGTGGAAAAAATTAAATACACAGTAATTTTGGAGGTAGTGACAAACCATTGGAGGAAACATCAAGAAAGCTTTCATGCAGAAGATGGTACCTGAGCTGCATCTTAAAGGAAGAGAGTGATTATATGGGAAATAGGTAAAAAGGGAGTACATACCAGGTATGTGCAATGATTAGTCCAAAGGCATATATACAGAACATTGAGTATCCTGTGAAGGAAGAAAGACTAGATTGACTGAATTCAGATTGCAGGAGGGAGAATAATATCTAATGAGAATGGAATTTAGGTTGAGAACAGATTATACAGGACTTTGGAAATTAAACAAATATGGCTGTATGGAAAAAGATAGTTTTAAATCACTTATATTTACTTATTTGCTTGTTCTTGGTTCTTTCCTATAATTGTTATTTTATTTTTGGCCAGTGAAGGTAGTAAGCAGGATAATGAAAGAGACCAGGTCCAGATTCACAAAGTAAATGAAAAGTTGAGGCAATTCTCAAAAGTTGACACAATAATAATTTAAATGTATTTAGTCAAATAACACTGAATAAGCATCAAGTCATGCCAGACATTGTTCCAGGCAGTTAAAATGGCAAGAAAAGCAAAAAACAAAAACAAAAACAAAAAATCTAGTTCCTGTTCTCCAGGAGCTCAGTCTGAAGTATAGTTCATAAAGCACCTTGATCCTGTGAGGGATGTAGAAGACCCTTACCCAAAATGACTATTCAGAGATTACTCAGTAGAAGGCAGAAAAGTTGTTCATTGATAACCTCCGGAGGATGGGCGTCCCATCCCGAGATAAGAAAGAGAAAGCTCACAGTAGGAGGGCTAAAGAAGTAGTAAAGATACATAGCTTTTATACAAGAAATTACATCACAAGTAAGAGAGCATTGAGAAGGGGAGGGGGAGGCATCTAATTGGTTATTGCTATTTGGGAAGATTGGAATGGAAGGTTTCTGTTTCCCTGAAATCTTCTGATTTCAGGGAAACAGAAAGTCAGGGCTTCAGGCTTAATCAAGCAGACAGTGGTCCAGCTAATAGACTAAATATCGATAAATGTCAAATACCAATAAATGTCATCAGCTCAAGTTAAGTAAATATGTTTCTAGATGGCCAAGGCTCAAGTAGATATGAGCCTGCACATATTATACAGGTCATAGGGGAAACACAGAAATAATGAAAATAAAATACAGAAAAAGAATTCATACATCCCTGTAAGTTCTTCACCTTATCTCTCTCTATTCCATATACTCCCAATCATAATTTGTCATAGGTGGTCTATTTGTTAGCCTCATTTTATATATATATATATATATATATATATATATATATATTTGCTAGCCTCATTTTATATACATATATATATATATATATTTGCTAGCCTCATTTCATATATTATATATATATATATGTAGAATTTGTTAGCCTCATATATATATATATATATATATGGAGATTAAGGCATTATGTGGATTTTCCAAGACTACATGGCTAGTATGTGATTTCCCTTCTGTAAAATCTTTTAGTTCTTCCTTTTGTCTCATTTCTCTAAATACTTCAGGGCAAAAATTTTGGACGGGTTTGGGTTATTTGAATAGTAACTTAAATTTACTATATTACTTTACTAGAATGGCTCTAGTCAGAAAGTTACAAGATTTCAGATTGAATAGGTTAAGGAACAGATTGTCAATTCCAGTCTCACTATCTTAGTGGGAGGTCTTGAGATCCTTAACTTTTACTTCATGCTTTTTATCTGTAAAATAAAGTCACAGCTACCCTGTCTCATTGGATTGTTCTAAGAAACTAAAGAAAGATGTCAACATTTGGTCTAAAATGAAAAGACCCATAAGTTTTAAATTCATAGTGATGGGAACTACTAGATATAGACACTTCTGTCAGTAACCACAATCTTTAAATCTGAGTTCTTGTCTAGAACTGTGTCTGCTTATTAGTGCCAAATGTTTCCTCTGTTGAAGTGAAAAATGAAATTGTGCCAAATGACATAATGATTTTGTAGTGTGAAATAATGAGAGGTGAGAGTTGGATACAAGAGTAATTTGCACTGGTGAAATTTGTGGCGTATAAATCCATGAGATACTTCATTGTGACAGTAACTGCAGGTAGAAACTAAACTTGATTTAGGCATTAAATGTGTCCTTTACCCTTTATTACTCTCTTGAATATACTTGCTAAATATATCTAAGTTTACAATAAATTTTTAATAAAACCAACTTAGTGTGTTTTAGACTATTCTGAAAAGTAGCATGGTACAATGAAAAGAACACTGACTCTGAAGTCAGAGCACTTGGGGTCAAATCCTGCCTCTGAAACTACCTGTATGACATTCTTCAAGTCACCTAACATTAGGTGTTATCTCAGTTTCCTTATCTGTAAAGTAAGAGGATTATACTGGATAAACTCTAAGGTTCTTTCCAGCTCCAGATCTATGATTTAAAAATTTTTGGTTTTGTGTTCACATGCCGTCTCCCAGCCATTGAGAAGGTAAGAAATACAATATTTATTATCCAAGTGAAGTCATGGAAAACATTTCCATTTTAACCATGTTGCCAGAAAGAAAAAAAATAAAAATAAAAATAATTTTTTTTTAAAATATGCTTCAGTCTGCACTCAGAATTTCTCAGTTCTCTCTTGGGAAATAGTACCTTTGCTACTCTTGAAGTAGATCACCTTTGGAATTGTTATGTATCACTGTATTGATCAGAGTACCTAAATTATCCTTGATTATTATTACAATATTGATGTTACTGCATATAGTGCCCTCTTAATTATGCTCACTTTACTTGGCACCAGCTCATATGAGTCATTCCAGGTTTTTCTGAAATCATTCTCTCTTATAACACAATAGTATTTCATCACAACTTTATATCATAACTTTTTCAGTCATTTCTTAATTGATGGGAATCACCTCCATCTCCAATTCTTTGACACCAGGGAACAAAAAGCTGTTATAAATATTTTTATAATTTGGCCTCATAGTAAAAATTCTTTTTCTTTGTGTCTTCATATTTTCACTCATGAGAACTTCTTATCCTTGGACTAATTTTCCTTGTTCAACTTGTCAATGAAATCTTATGTACCCCTTTTATGAACACTTTGGATTCTCCTCTACCAAAATCCATGGTACCAGTCAAATTTCCCCAGATTTGTTTTTCTTCTTCTTTATACCTAGTTTTGAGATGGAGAAGTCAATGTTACCACCTTGATCTTCTTCTTTGGATAATAAAATAATTCCCCCTTTATTATTTGGTATTTTTCTGTCTTTGAAATATTTTGTAAAATCTTGTGTCTTTGGTTTATACTTTGTAATTTTGCTGTAAGCCAACTCCATTTTCCAACTTCATTTTCTTATTCCCCATTTCATCTTCCTCAGACAGCACAATGCATACTAAGCTGTGCTTCTCTAAGCTGTGCCTCTGTTATATGATGCAAGACTAATCTTCATTATCCTCTGTATCTGACAAATAAGTATATGCTAAAATGTTGTTACTCTTGGCTCTCATTGTCATGCTTCAGAGTTTAACAAGAAGACAAAAAGTTTACTGATAAAGATGCTTTCTGAGATCTTTTGGCTTCCTTGTTCTTGTGATTGTTTTATATTACTTAAACTTTTGTAGAAAATGATGATATTGCCATCTTTACCTTTTTCCATTTCCAAATTTTTGTCATTGAAAGCTCATATAAACGATCAGCTTAAGTCTGGTTCACAATATCCTTTTTGATTCTATTTTATCTTTTACTACTTTTGACCTTTGCCCTCAGAAAATCAATGGTTTGTATACATAGATAGCTTATTTTGATATAGTTTCCACATCAGTAATTCCTCATTTATTGCCCATTAAGATATATTCAATTTCATTTGGAAATGGTGCAGGCAATGTACTTCAGTGTTTACCATGGCAAGTGTCCTATGATTCTGCTCTCAGAGGAAGTATTCATGATATGTTACTGTCAGATTGTTGTATTATATACTTACAGGCCTTTGACTTTTTCTATTTCTCAATCCTAAGCAATCTTTCTAAACATGCTTTTCTCTGTCTTTCCCTGAGCCCACTTAATATTCTCATCACTGAATGAGTTTCAGAGTAAATATTGAGTTGATTTGAAATTCTTGCCAATTTTTCTGTAGAATTTTCCAGCTTCATTCTTTGTGGTAGCTATTGGTGCATATTTAAAATTATTTTTAAAATTTTGCTTATGTTCATTAGGAGCATCCCACAGAACAGGATTATGGAGTGTCCCTGAAATGATGTTTCTTATTGTCTTTTGGTGCATGCTTTGTCCTTTGATTTTTCAAGAAGAATCCATAAGTCATATAATTATTTAACAATTACTTCCTTTTTTCTTCTGCTTTCTACTATCATTTTAATATCATTATTGATGTAGGCCATTTTTTCCAATAATATGTCAATCCAATTGCTATAAGAGGACCAAACTACCTAAATAAAAAGTCCATTCTGAGTAGAATGGCACTCAATGGTGAATTCTTTAGTCATAGCAAACCAAACAAAATCAGATGACCCCATCATTTTGAAATGTATTGAGAGATTAGTTTTCAAGATGGCCAAAAAGAGAGGGAAGAAGATGCTACATAACTGAAAAAACATGTGAACATTATTACTATTGAAAAGACAATTGACTACAATTCTATTACTCTAGTCATAAACTCTGACCAGAAAAGCAATGTAGATAGTTTATGTAGTGAGAGGAATAAGATATCCTTTGATCCAGCAATGCCGTTACTGGTTCTATTATCCCAAGGAAATCATAAAGGAGGGAAAAGAACCTACATGTGCAAAAATGTTTGTAGCAGCTCTTTTTGAGGTAGCAAAGAATTGGAAAATGAGTGGATGTTCATCAACTGGAGAATGGCTAAACAAGTTGTGGTATATAAATACAATGGAATATTATTGTTCTATAAAAAATAATGAATAAGCTGATTATTGCAAGACCTGGAAAGTAGAATCCAGAATACATTGTACACAATAACAGCAAGAATGTGAGATCATTAATTATGAAAAACTTGGTTCTTCTCAGAGGTTCAATGATGCAAAGCAATCCCAATAGACTTTGGACAGAAAATACCATTTGCATCCAGACAAAAATCTAAGGAGACTGAATGTAAATCAACACATGCTATGTTCACTTCTTTTTTTCTGGGTTTTTTTTTATCTCTCTCATGGTTTTTCCCATTTACTCTGATTTTTCTCTTTCAACATGATTCATAAAGCACTGATTATTAAAAATAAATTAACTTACTACAATTAAAAAAAGACAAATGAACAGTCAATGTGCTTGTTCACATTGGTAACTGTAACATCAAGATATCTAAAAGAAAATATCAAAAATGGTAGTTAAGCCCCCTGAGGGGGATATATGGGAGAACCTGAACAATAGTCATATATGATAAGAAGCATGAATGATTGTAATCTGCTCTGTATATAATAGGAAATTAGTAAATGGTTTTTAATGTCATTTTACTTGCTTTTCCATTTTTGGTTATTCTACAAGTAAATGAATAAATTTTTATGTGACTAACACATTATTTCTTCTTGTCCACATCATTATTACCTTTCCTTATATTCTGTTTTGTTTTACTCTTAAATATTCAATGCTATATTTTCATCTGTAAAGGGACCTACAAGGCCTTTAAGAAACAGGCAAACTAAAAACCTTAAATATGTAAATATCCATAATCCATTTAAACTGTATGATTCAAAGGATGAAGAACTATTGTCTTACATCTCCCATCCTCAGGGAGATATTTAAAATCCAAATTTTAAAAAAATTAGATAATATAAAAATAGGCTCTATTGATGATTTTTACAAAATTATATAATTTGGGAGTGAATTTGCCAATCATCAAACCACTTAATCCAATAAAATTTTAGAAACTTTGTTTCTAAAAATGAATACATCAAAAACTAGGATAATAGTGCCCTTAAAATTTTTCCTACTAATTGAGGGAATCAACAACAACAAACCTTTATATAGCTACTATTGTAAGCCAGACACTGTGCTAAGCACTTTAAAAATATTATCTCATTTGGTCCTCACAACACCCCTTGGAGAAAGAGCTGTTAACTATCCTTATTTTACCATTCAGGAAAACTGAGGCAAATGGGGATTAAGTTATTTGTCAGAGATCACACAACTGGAAAATATCTGAGTCTGACTTTGAACTCAGGTCTTTCTTACTCCAGACTCAGTATTCTATCCACTGAGGTACCTAGCTACCTAGGGAAGAAAAAAATTAATTTGAAAAAACCTTAAACTTTATTACTTCAAAATATTCCTGTACATAGTTTCTTTCTATGCCTAATCTTTACCCATTTAGAGATAAGGAGAGGTAACTTGAATCTAATTCATTGAAGGATTCTTGATCTTGAACTATATAATTTAGGAAATTCTAAAGCATTAGAGACCTTATGTTAAAAATAAGATATACCTGGAAATAAATGTATAATACTAGTAAAGAAAAACATATGCTTAGCAAAAATAGTTATAGGAGCCATTAGTCAAATTCTTTTCAAAAATTCAGTTTCCTAGACCTAGCTTAACAACAGTATTCCATATTATTTTGACCTGGGCAAACATGACTATATTTGTTTGTGTTTTGAGTTGCTTCATTGTGCTAATGTCTTTAGCCATCTTTCTTATTATTAAAGCTATGGTGATTATGCAATACCCTTGAAAATCAGGTACCAAATTATTGTGTGGGAGTTAACAAAATTAAACAACTTAGAAACACTCACATTCTTTATCTAAATACCTAAATACAGATGAGAACTCTGCTGGCCTCAGAAGAATAGATTATTATAGTTTTCTATAAATAAGAGCTCATTTATAGACAGCAGGAATTAATGCTGCTGAGAGTTTTCAAAGGAAATTGGAGCAAAGGGGATATTGAACTGTCCTATTATACATATAGTTGGAAAGGAAACAATAAAAATGTTTTTCCTGCTTATGCTACTCGTGTTATATGAGCACCATTTAAAATCTATTATTTGCTCCATGTTACCTCATATTAAATTTGAGTTTACAACTAGGTTAATTTGAAACTAACCCCATAAAGGCTTCAGTTGTCGACATTATAGTCACTGAATAAAAAGTTTCACTTCTTTCATGTCTCCTTTTGCTCATTTCCATTTGTGGCCGCCCTAGATATTCCTCATAGCCGTAGAAACAATCTTATATGTTGTTGATGGAATAATTTCAACTGTTTCCAATTTTTTGTTACCGCATTTGTAGTTTTCTTGGCAAAGATGCTGGAATGGTTTGCTATTTCCTTCTCTAGCTCATTTTTACATATGAGGAAACTGAGGCAAACAATGTTAAGTCACTTTCTCAGGATCTGAGGCCAGATTTGAACTCAGGAAGACTCATCTACTTGACTCCCAGCTCAGTAGTCTATCTACTGTGCCCCAGCAGCCTAGAATAAATCTAGACCCTTTTAAACATTATAGCCTTTCAAACAATTGAAGATGGTTATTCTTATTTTCTCCAGTTTAAGTTCTTCTCCAGTGATTGTTTCATGTCATTATCTTGAGGACCCCTTCACCATCTTGGTAGTACTTCTCTGAGTGGATGTTAGTTTGTCAGTGTCCTTCCTTAAATGGAGTGAAAACAAAGGAGTGAACAGATTCTTGAACACCATATTTCAGATGTTGTCAGTCAAGGGCAGAAAAAGGAGATACTGGCACTTCCCTCATTGCAGATACCATGTCTTTTTTAATGCAGGCTAGAAAAGCATTATCTTTTTTGAATATTATTATCACATTACTGTTATGAAGTTGGAGAGTCAAAATTAAAGTAAGGAAAATTTTCTCAATATTAAGAATTATCCCAAAATGGAATAGGCTTCCTAGATGGGATTGGGATAGCAATTATCCTCCCCCCCGCCCCCATTCAAGGTCTTTAAAAAGGAACTAAATGACCACTTGATGGGTATTTTGTAGAGACATTCTTGATCAAACATGGGTTGGACTACATGGTTTGTCAGGTCCCTTCCAATGCTAAGATTCTGTGATTCTCTGGCACATAATAAGCACATAGCATACTAATAGCCCAAGATATTTTTTCCTAAGAATTATTAAACAGTTCAGTTATAACTCCGATCTCCTGTATTTGTGAAATTGAATTTTTGAATTCAAGTATAGAATTTATATTTGATCTTATCAAATTTCATATCAGATTCACTCAAATTGCTCTGAATCCCGACTTGGTTATTAAATGTAATTTTTAAAAAACTGTAAATGTGAAAAGTCTCCCTCCTTTGTCTTCTTCCAAGTTTTAATAAAAATATTGAACAACATAAAGTCAGAGCCAGGGCCAGAGAGACAATATTTCAATATTACTTCAGATAGTTACTATGTGTATGAGAAGATCCAACCCCCTAGAACATTAGATTCTGTTATGGAATATTATTGTTCTATAAGAAATGATTAGTAGAATGATTTTAGAGAGGCCTGGAGAGACTTACAAGAATTGATGCTGAGTGAAATGAACAGAACCAAGATTTCATTGTACACAGCAATAGCAAGATTATATGATGATCAATTCTGATGGGAGTGGCTCTTGCCAATAATGAGATGATTCAGGCTAGTTCCAATGATCTTGTGATGAAGAGAGCCATCTACACCCAGAGAGAGGATCACAACATAACATTTTCACTTCTTTTTTGTTGTTTGCTTGATTTTATTTTCTTTCTCATTTTTTTCTTTTTGTGCAACAAGATAATTGTATAACTACGTATGACTATATTGGATTTACATATATTTTTACCATGTTTAACATATATTGTATTACTTGCCATCTGAGAGAAGGGGTGGGAGCAAGGAGGAGAAACTGTAACACAAGATTTTGCAAAGGTCAATGGTGAAAAATTATTCTTATCTATGCTTTGAAAATAAAAAGCTTCATTAAAAAGGTGGGGGGTGAAACATTAGATTCCTCATCTATAAACTGGGAGTGGTAACAATGTCTTGACTACCTACTTTACATTGTCATTGCCATGAAACACTTTGAAAAATCTTGAGGTCAGATATAAATGAATTATTTTTCAAATTTTGTTCCAAATCTCTATTAATCATTTCCATTCTATTCTTTATAAAACAAGAATCGTTATTATGATTTTGAAACACCTTATCATCTTGGTTGCTATTTTAAAAATGTATCTTTTTCTGGTACCCCTAACCACCACTAATACAGTAACTTTATAAGCAGCTGGTAAAAGATAACAATAGTAGAAACAAAAATGGCAAAGGGGAACCAAGAAGTTGCTTACAGACTGTCCCATAAAATAAGGAAGCATAACAGGTACTAGCACACTGTCTCATAAATTAGGGAATTGTAGGAGCTGCTGGAAACTGTCTCAAATTAACTAAATAATCGCATCCTAATACTATGTGCTAAATTAGAGGAAGCCAGCTAAGCCTTACTGTAAGTTTCCTAAACTGCTTTGGTATATGAACCCCAGATAAGCTTCAAGTATTTGTGATAAGACCAAGAGAACCAACTAGTAAGCTAATGAACTAATTATGCTAATGAACTGTGAAGTAGCACTGATAACTTTGATATATTAATGAACTAACCTTAAGGCAAGATGAATAAGGCTTAGTCTGTTCCTCACCCTATTAAAATGAGCCCCCAAATTCTTGTTTCTAAGCATTTGTCCATTTGCTATGGGTCCATGCTGTCTGAAATGCTCCTGATTGTAATCCAAAGTTATATAAGTGACTCTTCCTCCCTCTCACTTTCTTCCCACATTGCCTGCCTTTCTCTACTACTTCATCCCCCATCTCCATACCCTCTACTTCTATATCGCCCATGCCATCTGCCCTCTTTATGCCCCTGACATTTGCTTCTGTATTCTGTATTCTATTAAAGTGTGAATGAAGCATTACTCCGTGATTACTGCCATCATGGTCTTTCCTTGGGAGTATCCAAAAATAACCACTCATGGAACATCCCACCCACCCTCACCCACCCACCCTACTCCCCAGTTTATTTATTTCCTTACTCATAAACTGGGAACACTAAAAATAAGACTACACTATTCACAGCCACTTCCAATCCTGAGCAAGCTGGGCACAATAGTGGAAAGCTAGGGTGGAAAGTTGGAATAAATAGCTTTAGCTGGGTAACAATAAGTAAATTAATAATTCCACAAATTAATTGACAATTCAATTGGCCTTCCTATAAAGTTATCAATTATCAATTATAATTAAACTTATCAATGTCCTTCCTGAAATGTGATTCCTAACATTGGGCAAAATACTCCAAATGCATACAAGGCAGAGTATGGTGACCCCATTCTCGCTTTCTTTTTGGACACTGGATCTCTCTTAATTTATGCTTAGAAAATGTTAACCTTTTTGGCTGCTATATCACACTGGTAACTTATCTTGAGTTTTACATTCTTCTAAAAAACCACAATCTTTTTCAACTATTTCTAAGTACTTTAGCTTGATGTTACAAAGTAACTGTTTTTGGTAGTCTAAGACAAAAAGAAAAATGATCCAGTGGGGAGTGGGGATACTCAATAGCAAAATCATGTTGATAATATTCTATGAATATTTTCATGAGAAAAAAAAAGAGGAAGGAGTCTAAAGAGGCTAGTGACTGCTTTAAAAAAAAAAATTGAACCATCCTTATGAGCAGCTTAGATTTAAAATGTACATATAGAAAAATGGCAAAGGAAGAATACATGGCCATGTAACAAAAGAGTGGCACAAACCTGTAAGAATGGTATCAGTGGGGTTCAAACCCCAAATGATTTGAGCCTTGGAAAATATCTAAGGACAACTAAGTATACATTTTTTCCTTCCTGCCAAATTTTACATCAAAAACAACTAAGATAGAATATATCCACTGTCTAAGGGTAGGGTAAGGTAATGATAATAAAGGAAAGAAAAGAGGAATTTCACAACTCCTAAATTTACTTCAGTATTTTCCAGCAAGACAGATGATCTTCAGTTTGAAAATTAATAGAACATTATTTGGCCGACTGAAACCTAAGAAAAGCGAAGTTATGATAATATAACACTCAGTCACTTCAAAAGGGACTGGCCAAATGGCAGCAATAATAATAATAATAACAATAATAATAATAATAACAATAATAATTGGCTCATGTTTCTATTTCCAAAAAAACCTAACTGGTAGCTCTTTTCAAAGTATTTGCTTCACACCATGATCACAATCTGCCCTGGCTGTACCTCTGGTCTTGGTTTACTTTTTTTTTAACTAAAGCTCAAGTTTTGTTTTGTTTTGTTTTGTTTAGCTTATTTTTATTCCTCTTTGTAACCAATTTCAAAATCTGCTATATCTGCAAGTCCTCTTGAAGACATTTTCTCTCTCCTACCAGCTATTGTTTAACAACCCTCCTTACTACAATTCTGTCCTCTCTTAATCAACCCGATCCAGTTTACTTGTCATTGTTAACTGATTAAGTTCCTAGTAATTCTCCCATCCATTGCCTTGTTGCCTAGTAAAAGACATTTAACTTAACGAAAGACATTTAAACTTAACATTTATTTTTTTCATTTGTAGAGAAGTTCTTTGAAGATCAAGACACTAAAGCATAAATAGTCCCACAGGTAGTTGAGGAATTCCAGAGTGAATACATCCTCTCTGTTTGGCTGATGACAAGTTTAAAGTTTATTCTTGTCCTAGGGAAACAATGAGCAGGGAATGAAGTCACCCTCCTTGAGAATTTCAAAGACCTGGAGTTCAGATTACTGAACCTCCATTTAAGAAGCACACCTAGCACAGTTATCTCTCATTCCAGTACAGTCTTCAGTCTGAACTCTCTCTACCATGACCCCAATACCTTTGTCTCTCCTCCACCTCTTTCCAGTTTACTTTTATGTGTTTTTTCCTTTCAGAATTTAAGCTCCTTGAGAGAAAAAAATGCATTTCTTCCTACTTGTATCTGTATTCCCAATACTGATCATAGTATCTGGCACATATTAAGCTTTTAATAACTATCTGTTGACTGACTACTGGCTACCCATTACTCCTCATTCTTTTTGCAGAAGAGAAAACAGAAATTTAGAGAGATTAAGTGATTTTCCCAATATCACAAAGTTGGCAAGTGACAGACTTAGGATTTAAGTTCATGTTTTCAGTCTCCAAATTCATTGACCTTCCCATTTGAAAAAGTGCCCATAAAGTATTTTGCTATTTTAAAAATATACATAAATAGTAGATATTATTATTTATGATGATGATCTTTTGAAGCTAGATAACCATGGCAGCCAAATTCAGGAAATGTACATATTAATATTTTGATCACAAATATATATAATTGACTTATACAAAATAATGATTTTTTTTAGAACCATAGTATATGTTCTTCCTAGATGGACAAGAAAATAGCATTGGGAGCCATCAAATAGTTTTGTTTAATGCGGCATAATAATAATGATTCAGATGTGTGATAAAGGAAATTTCTTCTACCAATGAAAGTTGGCACTTTCTCTATAAATTGGCATCTTGGCTGGCTGAAGCACTGAGACAGTAACTAATTTGCCCAATCAGATATCTGTCAAGTACTGAGTTAAGTGCTGGGAACACAAAAACAAAAACAATTCCTACTCATAAGAAGCTTGTATTCTAATAGGGTCTAAAACTAGTAAGTATGTGTCAAAAATGGGTCATGAATCCAAGTCTTTCAAATTCTGAAACTGCTTCTCAATTACACTGCTAACTAGCCTCAAAAGATCATCATCATCATTAATAATAATAACAATAATAATAATAATACCTACTATTTATGTGTATTTTTAAAATAGCAAAATACTTTATGGGTACTTTTTCAAATGGGAAGGTCAATGAATTTGGAGACTGAAAACATGATTTAAATCCTAAATCTGTCACTTGCCAACTTTGTGATACTGGGAAAATCACTTAATCTCTCTAAGTTTCAGTTTTCTCTTCTGCAAAAAGAGAAGATTAAACTAGATAGCCTCTGAGTTCCCTTTATGTGTAAAATTGATCATTCCAATAAAGTAATATGCACCCAGACTCTTGAAACTTTTCAGTCTTTTACATTGTTTAAACTTATTTTTATCCCCATAGAAGCATTCTTTTCTATTCAAGATAAAAAGTCAAAAGTGTTGGCAGTGCTGGGTAGCTGTTGACTACTTTTGCTATTAAAAGCAAGCTTTATACCTTTCTAGCTCATAAAAATGTATTCTGAAATAATGGATGGAGTAAGTGGGTGAGATGAGGTCTCTGAACACAAAGGTAAATATTCTTAAAGTAATACCAGTTCTCTCTATTCTTCCACAGAAATGATTTTGAAGGCTTGAATTAGTGACTATTAGGCAAACTCGCTTCATCCTTAAACTTTCAGGAAATTAAATGACTGGTGATTTGCAGAATGAAAAATAATATGAAATATAAATAGAATGAGAAAAACGGTACTTCACTTTTGAAGCAGGTAGCAAAAGGGTCTGTCACCTTTAGAGATTATAAATGGCTCTTTTGGGGCCTAAGCAAATGGAAGTGTCAATATTGAAAAAGAGGCATGTCAATTTGTTTAATGTAGGAGACAGGTTGGCTCTAGCAAAATGATGATGAGGCAAAGTTTCACTTTGTCCTCATATTCCTCATTCTGTGACCCCACTGCCATCCTATACATCCTACTTGAAAATTTCCTTAACTTTCTTATTTTCAAATGGCCAATGATCAACTCTGCTTTCCTCACATTTCCTCTCCCTTCATCCTATTAAATATCTACTTTCAGGAAAAACTAGTGTAGCTGTCATTTATACATCACAATGGGAATTGAATTAAATGTGTTACCTCTCATAGGAATATTATAGATTGAAAAGTCTTTTGTTCCCCCTAAAAGGAATTTCAATCATCAGCCAGCAGGTCAGGATTGCCTAGGAAGCTAAGAACCATTCCTAGGGCCCTTTAAATAATACTACTGGGCTGGGGCCTAAGTACTCACAAATTAGGCCCGTCCTGATTTTTTAAAAAGTGCCTTGTCATTTCTGAAAGTGCTACTGCATTCTGTTCTCCTTTAAACCTTCGATCAATCTGGCAAACACTGGCCTTTGGGGAGGAGACATAATGAAGCTGGTGATATCCTATTTCTTATGATTTTGACAATCACATTTTATCTTTTATTCTTGTTCCATTGATGGCAACATGTACTCCCCAATCAATATTCTTGGATTTCCTGGGGGCTTCTATCTTGCTAACACATGCATCAAAGGACAAAGAGACAAATAGAAGCAATGGTGCCTTGGGGACTCTGTCATTTCTTTGGACACTGAAAGGCGACAGCTGCCCTCCACAAAACCAATACCACCTTGGAAAAACAATGCACCACTAGAATATGAAAGTTCACCCTAGTTTAGTTTATGGCAGTAGCTCTTTAAGACTACCTAGTCACTTTTGGATAGACTTGGATAGATTTAAATTTATTGGATTATTTGCCTAGATTTAGCTAATTTCAAGTTTTTTATATCCTAGCAAATGTATCATACACATATACTTACATATACATACAAATGCATATATACATACTATATAATATATATGCATATATATGCACCTGCATGTTTAGTGTTCCAATATATGTATACACACACACACACACACACACACATATATATATACATACACACATATATCCACACACACACATATAGATGTCTACATATATAATAATGAATCCGTGATTAGCAGGCTGTACTGTCAGTGGTTCTTACTTAGCCCCACTGGTTTTATGGATGAAGCTATTCCTCCCCTTTGGGTGTGCTTTCTCTCCAGTATCTTCCTGTATTTCTTCTCAAGGAGTGCTTTACTTTCAGACCGAGGAAAATTGGTAGATCCTTGTATACTCTCCTCCCTACCATCAGTGCCCAGCCCAGCCCAGTCTACTAATTAGCTACTACTGCTGACTTTTTTCCTAGAGAGATATTGTTAGAAGTAATTTATCTCTTCTGAGAAATTTTCAAATGAATTTAGAACTTTCTTCAGAGATTCAGCTCTAGCAAAATATCATAGTTTAAAACCTTTCTTCTCTATAGAGTACTTCCCTATTGTCCCTATCTGATATATTTTAACAATAACAATTCTTTCATTGTATGTATGAATTTTAATGTTCTTCTTTTTCTTTTGAAGAGGACCAATGACATCCAATGCTAATATCTTGAGTTAGAAGTAAATTGAATTTAAGTGAAGCAGAGTTGCACAGTTATCTGCCTCACTCTTTCTTCCAGTCATCCAAATCCAGTGGCAAGACAAAAATCAAAAGGACTGGCAATGGCCTGGGATGCAGTAGATAAACATGGCATTGTCTGTGTCACAGAGTCTGTTTTAACCACCTTCATGGCCACTCTCATTATGATAAATTATTATGAATTTGTAGGGTTGTGCTTCATGTTCACCATTCAGTTTGATTCCACAGTCATTTCATAGAATCATAGATTTAGAGCTGGAAGGGATTTTGGAGGCCATGGAAGCCCCCCTTTCATTTCATAGATAAGAACATTGAAGCACAGAGAGATTGTTAGTTGCCAAGAAATATTCAGCATGTGCCAGTCAGGATCGTCCTGAACCCAAATTCAGTGCCTTATCTACTACACCATGATGTCTTTCATTAAATAAATACTTTGATATTAAGCATCTTCTATTCTTATAAAATTCTGTTGTTATACAACTAAGTTCCTTGAGGGCTTTCATTTTTGTCTTTTTATTGTCAGTATCTAGCACATTAATTGAGAAATAGTTGGTGCTTAGTAAATGCTTGTTAAATTGCATCAAATTGTGAACATGAGGCAAAACTTATTTTATACAAAGTGGAAATAATATTTATACAAATAAAAAAAAATACTACAATCAATCCCTGTCCATCTAGTTTTAAAGATACAACCTGTCCTCACTGTGGAAACCAATCCAAAGAGGCTACTCCCATCCACATGGCAGTAAAAAGTACAGGATGCTTATTACGCATTCTGGGCATGTTCTGGTCAAACCTCCTGGTGTATATAAATCTAATACAAAGTAATTAGGGGTGGGGTGGGACTGGAACGTGGAGCTAGAGAATACTAATAACTTGGGGAATGAAGAAAAGCTACAAGTGAAAAGCAGCATTTAAACTGAGGCTAGGAGAGAGCTTGAGATTCCAAGAAGTGAAAGTGGGGAGAGAAAGCATTTCTGAAATGGAAGTTATGCAAAGGCAGAGAAGTGAGAGATGTTATGTACAGAGAACAGAAAGTGATCCATGACAGAAAAAGAAAAAAAAAAATGGAGTTCTGTATCCAATGATTCCTGAGAGGTTTGTCCATCTTTTCTTTGTGATTCATTGGCAGTGTGTCCTTATGGTTCTTATTGAAGTAAATGGATTGTGGGAAGGTTTCCTTTTTTCAAAGAACTGGATAAAAAGCAAAAAGCCAAGTTGTGTGCTGCATCTTTATTGACATGATGTTCTTTTTCAGTTAAAATATAATTGTTGCTATGGCTGACACAAATAGTAACACCATTTCAGATAAAAGTCTTAGAAATTTTAGAGAAAGGTGACATTTTTAGGAAAGGGAGAAACAGACAAAAAGACAGAAAGAGAGAGAAAGAGAGAGGACAAGTAGGATATCAGTAAGCCATTTACCCAGTCTCTTTGGCAATCAGTTCTTTAAACTCACTAATCACTGGGGAAGGGACCAACGCTTAAGCTGAGTTTTAGAGACATGGTTCTACACAATACAAAAACAACTAAGCAACAATACCCAAATATTGAAATGAATCTGTAATCTCAGCAATATCTTCAATGATGCAGCGAGAAATCTACCCATCTTTGTCCAACTTCCAGAACTCTCATCTACATCCTTCTAAAAGTTCCCCACAGGGAGTCTATCAAATAGGGTGGAAGTCTTATTGCCTCCTTCCCAATAGCACGAAGTTATCAGTGAAGCCTCTGGGGCATGTCCTGTCATCATTTGTATTCAATATGCTTCTGCCAAGCTCATCTTTTTCTGTCATACAATTCATTGTCGATATCATTAATCCTATTCTTCAGAAATCTTCATCGTTTATATGTTATAGTTTGCTTGCACTCACCACTCACCTTCTGTTGCCTTCTTTCTGATATTTATAGTCAATGAATAGATCTTTGACAATATTGGAAGCTTGGAGTCACTATAAATTCTTTGGATTTTTTCCAAAAGCAATCCATTTCACTCTCCTTCTCCTTTGAAATTCTGAACCTAGCATTATTCTGTTGTTAAATCTTCAAAGTAATCTTGACTGATTATATAGGTATATAGTATCCAGATTCATCTATAGATTGGTATATATATTGGAGACTATCTATTCTACCAAATTGAATACCTTTTCATAATCACAGACAATAAACACTTTAGGATCTGATATTTCTTCTCTGTCAATTATAAGATGGTAAAGAACTATTCCATTTCTGAAGGTCATGTGTGAAACCTGCATAATCTTTCTACAAGGATGCCATCAATTTATATATATATATATATATATATATAGATGATCCTCAAAGATTTTGTATAGATGGTAGAAAAGATTTATCAGTCATCAATTGTTGATATTTTCTCAGTCATTTCTTTTTTGGTGTGTATATGGAAATGATTGGAGATAAAGAAAGAAAGGAATTTATAAGATTTGAGATTTTCTTCTACTCTGTGACATTTTTCCCATCTTTAGATATCTTGTAAATCAATCTCTCAATCCCCTCACATTATATAACCTCTGGGACATCCATGTTATTGATCCAATCTGATTGCTTTTTCCCTTAGTTCCTAGTGCCATTTCTATATACTTTATAGAGATATCAACTGGACTTAGTGTAGTGGTTCTATTTATTCTTAATGGAGAAAACAGTATTGGTGTAAGTTATGCAAGTATTTTCCATTTTTCTTCTGTTTGTGGTCCTTATTCTGTTTTCATCCTTGAATGCTCTTAGAATGGCTTTGCTTAACTAGACATCTTCTCAAATGGTTTTTTAACTAGTTTTATCATCTAGTATTTTTCTTTGACTTATGAGACAACAGTGCTTGTATTCATTCATCATCCTTCTTCCTAAGCTTTTATGGATAAGTTAATAATCTAATCCAGTATTGCCTTTGCCACTTCTCTCTCCCCATTTGGAATTAAGTCAAATATTTGTAGAATAATTCTTTCCTGGACTCTTTTGTTCTTCTAGTTGTAAAAATTAATTTACATTAATTTAACTTTTGGAAAAAAATATTTATAGTTGGTGTTGATGTAATTTCTATTCATTTTCAATAACATTTAAATAATTCAGGATAAGGTTTTTTTGCATATTTGTTTTTTCTCATTATTATTCTTTCTTGTTGTTTATTATAAATTTTTATATGCGCTCTAACTGTCCTGACTTTTTATGTTCAGCTGATATAAGAACAGCTTCCAAGCCTGTATTAAGTCTTTACCTAAGTGATAAAAATTGTCACTTTAATTCTTTGTGAAATAGTTTGGTACTTTCCATGTACAGTACCTACTATTTTTTCTTTCTTTCCAATAAAAAGAAATCATAACATAGAGACATGAGGCTTCTTTATAATTATGTCATTATTTTCTCTCATTTACTTTTTCAGAATCATACTTTCCCATATTTTTCCATTCTGATTTCTTCCTACTGTTTTCATTACAGTCAACAAGTGCCAGAGTTTCTGATAATACAGCCAACTTTATGGATTTTAAAATCTAAGATAGAATTATATTGGCAGTTTACGTTGACATGTTGATGTGGAATATGGTATGGCCATTTGGGGTGTAGTATAGCTAGTTTGAATACAACTTATGGAATAATTGCTTGTGGATTCTATGTCTTTAAGCTAAAAAGTTTCTAGCTGCTGATTCTTCTTTAAAGAAGTCATCAGATTCCTGTTTTCTTCTTTAAAGAAATACATTTCTTTTTGTTTTAAGAGATATTATTAGACTCAGTTTTCTATCATATTTAGGTTATGTCTAAGATCATGTCATTGCTCTTTGTCTTGGCAAAGATTTTTCATTATACTTGCTTCCCACATCTCTCTAGATTGGGATGGGAAAGAAAAAAGAATCAAGATATAACAATAAAGTTTTAATTAATAGCAATATCTTGAAAAAATTAGATAGCAGTCTGCAGCAGGAGCAACTTGCAAATTTTTCCTCTAATTTTACAAAAATGTTGGTATACTTCTCACAACTGTATTCTATACTTGGAGTTAGTGGTGGAAATTACTGATTTGGGGGGCACCATTTTATAAATAGAATAGTTGATATAGTATAAATGAGCTCAACAAAAAGAATATGGCAGCAGGAAATGAATACTTGTCATATGTGCCTGAGATGAACTGCCCATGGCAGTTCACTGGTTTTAATGTATTAATGAAATCTTATGCTAAAGAAATGATGTGCTAACTGCAGAATTACAGGCATCAGCCAGGAGGTGGCGGGTGTCTGGGAAGGGCTGGAATGAGTGGTATACTTTGAGGGCAACAGGGACTTTTCAGTATCACTAAAATTATACTGTGCAGAAATCAACTTCTCTGTGTACTGCTGAGGCCCCCTAATGGTATCTGCCTGATAGTTGGATGAATGATTAAATACACTTACCCTTTTAGTAATTCAGCAGCGATAGTCAGACCAGCAGATTGTAAGTATGAGGCAGTTATATCAGACCATAGAAGGCCTGGTAAAGTCTGGTAGAAAAGGTATGCTTTAACAGTCAGTCAGGTCAGTAGCAATTCAGTCAGTTTGGGCCACAGTACATAAAGGCAATGAGGTCAGGGAACATTGTGGAAAAGAAGTGGAGTACAGATGAGAAACAGATGAAGGAGTGTCCCAAGATCAGTGGCTTCGAAAATAAGGAAGAGAAACAAGGAGCCCGGGGGGAATTGAAATAGAATGGAAAAAGTAATTGACAGGCCAAAATGATGTGAAAACCCAAGCAAATATATCAGGTAACAAAAAGTCAGAAATCCATAAAAGTAGGCTGGGCAACATGGATCAGAATCTAGGCAATGCAGCTAGGGAACTCATTACTGAGTCAATCATTCACCTCTTTCCACAAATTTTGTACACAGATTTAGGTGGCAATAAATTCCTAAATTTAGCTAGCCTGAGAGTCACATAGGGGAACACTTGGTTATAGTGATAAGTATAAGAATGAAGAACTAGGTAGTTCTGACTAGTAAAATGATTTTTAAAAAAATCATGAAAATATATTAGTTCTTCTTGGAGGACAAACACATAAACTGTATCTGAATAGAAGCAGCATTTTGTTTTAGCTGAGTCAATTTGGATTTGTTTTCTTAAAACCAAAAGTGGATTGGCTTGGCTGAACAATTTGACTAAAAGTGATGTAGCAGCAGTACTACAGAAGTCCAAGTAGATTGCAGCTACTAATAGCAACTGCAAAAGTATGATGAAAAAGCAATGGGTAACAGTTATACAGAAAAACTAAGGCAGCAAAAGGCAGAATTAATTGTTGATCTCTTTAAAAAGACCAGATTTAGAAAGAGGTAGGGATAATTGGATCATAGAGAAAGTGTTTTCAGTCAGAATTAATGGATGACAAGTGTGAAAGACAGAAGATTTTTCTAAAATAAAGTCTTATGTAGACAATGTAGACAATGCTATTGACAGGAGATGGTGAGTCAGGAAGGTATCTTAGCAATCAATCACATAAATGTTTGAGCAAACAGATAAATTGTTTTTCAATCATTTCAGTCATGTCTGATTCTATCTGGAGTTTTCTTAGCAAAGATACTGGAGAGCTCTGACATTTCCTTCTCCAGCTCATTTCATGGATAAGAAAACTAAAGCAAAGGTAAAGCTCAGAATCACACAGGTAACCAAGTGTCTAAGGCCAAATTTGAACTCATGGAGAATCCTCTTCCTGAATCCAAGCTCAGTGCTCTATCCACTGCATCACTTAACTGCCAAACAAATAAGAGACCCCTGCTATTCTTCAGCTGTGGGTTTCAGTTTCCTCATTAATAAAATGGTAAGGTTGGGCCAGATAATGTCTAAGGTTTCTTCCAGCTCTAATATTTAGTATGTTATGGTTTATATTTAGCACACTTTGAATACAAATTGTTTGAATACAAATCCTGCTTCTTAAGGCTTCAGCTCAAGTGGGAAAATATTTCCCTTGCTTATAATATTAATTTGCTTAGCAAACTCTCCCAGAGCCAAATACAATCCCATTATAAGGATTCTATGTGACAAACATTTGCACATCTCTGGATTTAGCCCATGATAACAGTGCTGATTGTTGAGCTGGTTAAGAAGCAACTTCACTGCAATGAATGCTCTTGTCAATAAATGTTTTCTTTTACCCGTGACTTAAAGAAATGTGGATAGTGGCAAATCTATGGAAAGAAGAGCACTAGAGACTATCTAGGTGAATACCCTCATTTTAATAGTTGAGTAACTGAAGCCCATATAGATTAAGTAATTTGCCTAAAGTCACATAGATACTAAATAGAAGAGAAAGGATCTGAATCCACATCCTCTGACTCAAAATTCAGTGCTCTTTCTTCTGTAGCATGCATTGCCTTTTAGCTTGGGTCCCTCCAGCCCTGCTCCAAATAGAATGGAAACTTCTGAATGATAGGGCTGGTAGTGTGTGTGTGTGTGTGTGTGTGTGTGTGTGTGTGTCTATGTGTAAAAACAGGAAAATGTCTGAAACAAAATAGGTGCTTAAGGAATACTTGGTAAATTGAATTGAGTCCTGGCTGTCTCTTAATAATTGTGCATCTGTGGTCAGATTTCTATGTCTCTTAGTGAAGAGGTTCCTTTTTGTTAAAATGAGTGATTTCTCTATATAAAATACCAGGTGAGGATCTCAAAAGGTAACTCATAAGTCAGCAAGTCTGCCACTCATTTTATATGTGAAGAAATCACATCCCAGAAAGACTAAACAATTTGTCTTAAGTCATACACACAGTAAGCATCTGAGACAGAATTTGAATCCAGGTCTTTTTATTCCAGAAACATTTCTCTTTCTATTGTACCACACTACTATCCATGAGCACACAACTACTAAGTGTCAGAAGAGGTTTATGAACTTCAGTATTCTTGACTCTGCTACGCTGCCTTTCCAGTAGCACCTAGAGAGCTACTTAAAGTCCTGCATTGATTAAATATTCTCTATGGTCCCTTTACTTCCATGTGAACTGTTGTGGGAAGTTAGGCTGGATTATTTATTAGAGATCTTCTAACTCTAAAACTGTATGACTTTTTGATCCTATATTATGATTGAAATTTGTAAAGTGGTAGATTTTTCCCTTTTGGATGTCTTTAAGAAAAGATTAGATAACCACTTGTTAGGAATGTTATCTTTTACAGGTATTAGTCAGAGTAGGTGCCCAATGAACCCTGTGATACTGTGAGCTTCTGAGTTATGTCCTGTATTAATTTCACCAACTTTTGCAGTTAAGATGCCTATAAAAAAGTGTTTAGTAATGTTGAATATTGCTTAGGTAATATTCATATATCCTCAACCATCTTGTAGCTCCTATCAGTAAAACCATCCACCACTTTCTCAGTATCAAAGAGTTCAAGTCCCTTCTTTTATGATTACTACTTTTTTGATCTTGGGCAAGTTACCTATAAAATGAGGAGTTTGGAATATATGACCACTAAAGTCTACTTCAACTCTCACTCTACAAGTAAAAGATCCTATAGTCTATGATCCCTTGAATATATTTTAACAGATTCATTGATATGTCCTTCCCCTAATGAATATAGATTTTAACTTTTTCATGCCTTGGTAGATACAGTAGAAATCAATAATGGATATCAATATCCATGAAATCTATTTAAAAGATTCACTTGAAATTCACTTAAAATATTTCCATGCAGAATACATGAGTTTCTGGAGGGTTTAAAAAAATCACTACTTTTCAATGATGAAATTTTCCGAACTAAAATATAATTGTTCTGAAAGATTTATATATTATATTGTCCACACTCAAAACTCTTCAAATTTTAAAGAATTTCCCAGAGCTTGATCCTGGGTCAATACTCCTCCATTCTATTATGAATGAGGGACTAAGACCTTGGGAAAGCACTTATTTCTTTCTTTTCTGTTCCTTTCATGAGCTGTGAGATCTTCTCTTAATTTGTTTCTTCAACCTTGCAATTGGTAACCCAGCATTAACTTACATACTTTCATCTCTCTGACTTTTCTGGTTCCTAAAACAATTCCATAATGTGTTCTATTATCTGTACTTTCTCTTCTGACAGCATCTTAATCTGTCTTCTTTTCTTTTAAGCCTACTACCACTGTTCTCTTCTCCCACACTCTGACAACCCTAGTTAATACCTTTATTCTTGTTTAACCTTTTATCAGCATGATCACATATATATGGATTTCTCTCATTTTATGTTTGATTTTTTCCCTATTTTTAACAAAATGTGCCACTTTAGTCTAATTTTCCTCTGTACTTTCCCCCTGTTTATGGGCTCTGTTAACTATTTTTGCACTTGGTAATATTTTGTTTTGTTTTTAAATTATTTGGTTTTGTTCCTTTCCTGAATCAGACAGAGGAACAAGTGAAGGAGGAGGTAGAAGAGGATATAAGAACTCTTGTCAATCAATAAACATTTATTGTCTGCTATGTGCCAACCACTTTGTTAAGAACTGGAATACAAAGAAAGGTGAAAGATTGTCTGCAGTCACAAAGATCATAATCTAATGGGGAGAAAACATAAGAACAATAATGTTCAAACAAGCTTTCTGTAGGAAAAACTGAAAATAATTTAAGGGGTAAAATTTTGTGCATGACTGTAACAAAATGCTGAAATAAGGAAAATGATGCATGCCAACCTACAAGGTTGGAAAACAGAAAAAGGAGGCAATACAGTTGCTGATAAATTGCAGGGTTGCATAACAGGAGATGTCTGGATACTCTCAAAAACAGAAAGTCTAGGATTAGAAAAAGAACTTGTGTCAATATTGTGTCAATTGGGGAACAATATCTGATAAAGGAAGAAATTGGTTATTTGATCAAGGATATAAAAATTGGAGCAATTTGGGAGAATTTTGTATTCTCTTCTCAAAGACTACCTGAATCTATATATTCAGGTTATATGTATGTATTCAGACTACTACCTATGACCATCAATAAACTTCTCATTGATTTGAAATATTTTCTGCTTCCTGCTTCTTATTACACAACATAATCAAGAGATGGAAGGCCAGACTAACAATTCAGCTTTACAAAGATGACTAATTTAGACCCAAGATTTCTAGGAGTTAAGTGACTTGATCAGGATCATACATTTAGAAAAACGTGAATTCAGGTGTTTCTCACTCCAAGTCCGGTATTCTTTCTGTATACCCCAACCTTCACAATACTGTATAACCTGTGTTGGATCACTTTACCAAACTGGGCTTGATTTTCCTCACCTATAAGGTATTCCAACTGGACTAAAGTGTCTCTAAAATAATATTCAGTTTGAAATCTTTGATTTCTTTCCTCCAGAAAAGACCCCAAGAAAACACCAGCTATTCCCACTTCCCAAAGTCTGTCCCTCTACTTTCCAGAGGTGGAATCCTGGAGCTCCACCCCAAGAAGTCAAGTACCCAGTTTATCTGGAGGTTCAAGATCATGGTGGGCTTTGGGCTGGGGCAGGAGATGGGGCAACAGTCAAGGAAGAAACTATTTCCCCCTTGCCCTGCTGATGATTTATGAGGCAGGGAAAGGCCACCACTCTAAGAGGTCGGGCTTCCTAGGATGTGTCCACAGGCAGTTGAGCTTTGGATTTGCCATAAAGGAAAAGAAACTAATCATGAGAGCTTTGCCTAAATATGAATTCTCCCTAAGTAACAGTTAGCAAGTGTGTTGTTCTTATCTAAGGTCTTGAAGAAAAGCTAGATAATCACATCTTGCATCTTGCATAGAGAATTTCTCTTGTAAGGGAATAGATTGGTATCAATGGTACTAGAAGGAGGCTCCTTCTGGTATGGAATCCCTGCACCCTCTACTACCCCTCAGGAAATCCCTACCTTTGAAAGAAACCTGGGTCTGTGCTTTCTGTAAGAATAAAGCCAGTTCCCCAAAAATGGAGCTCAGGAATCCCTGAAAAGCAGTGGAAAGAGAGGAATGAGATTAATGCCCAGGGAAATAAACAGATTGATGTTCATGGCCCATGGGGTAAGGAAAGGAATAATGCCAGAGGGGATACCTGGGACAATATTAGGACACTGCCTGGAGACAATCCTAGTGCAACACCTGACACACTGCTGTGGGTACCATCAAGATGTAGCCAGCCACGGGCCTTGGAGAAGGTGATACCTGAGCAACACCTGGGGGGATGTGGCTGTCTGGAAACTATGGTGAAAGCACAGCTCAGAAAAACACAGGGAAAGGCGATTCCTGTTCTCTCAAGTAGTCTGAACCCATCTTACTGAGTCAAGACTGAAAGAGCTAGACTAGAGTGTGCCTGGGTCAGTGTGGAAGGAATCAGGAAACCCTTTTCAGTCAATAAATATTTATTAGTGTTCTCTGGGTGCCAGACCCAGTGCTAAAGCGTAAACACAAAGAAAGGCAAAGCAGTTCTTGCTCTCAAGATCACAGTCGAATTGGAAGAAAATATACAAATGACAATGTGCAAACAAGCTCTCTCTCTACAGGATGAGTTGGAGGAAATCAGCTGAGTGTAGCACATGTATAATTCTGCTGCTTAAGCTCCCTGCTCCCAGCAGTCAACACTCTTGGTGGCCTTCTTCAAACTATTTCACAGGATTGGCTAACAATGATTCTCTCCTTCAGTTCATCAAGTAGCAATTGACTTGGGAATCCCATGGTCATTCATTCCTTTTATGACTCTAGACCAGCACCATTGTTCTGCTGTACTGAGAACTGAACTAGCAGAAATCACCTGAAATGTACCATGGTCATAAATAAAAGATGCAAAAATCATGTATTACACCCAGAAGTCACAGACTGAATAAAAACAAAGACAAAACTACCATGTCCTCTAGCATTAACTGTCAGAGTGATTTCACATCCCATAAGGAGGCTGGCAAATATTACCCACATTTTAATATTAATCTATTCTTTAAAATTATACAATATTTCATGTATTGCTTTTTTTTGTTTTTGCTGAGGGTTAAGTGACTTGCCCAGGGTCACACAGCTAGTCATGTATTACATATTTTTTAAAAATAGCATATTGATGGAAAAATTATTTTCTGATGAATACTTTTTTTTTTTTTTTTGCTGAGGCAATTGGGGTAAGGGACTTGTCTAGGGTCACACAACTAGGCAGTGCTAAGTGTCTGAGACTATATTTGAACTCAGATCCTTCTGACTTCAGGAATGGTGTTCTATCCACTACACCAACTAGCTGTCCCTGGTGAATACTTTTTTTTGAAAATTTATAACAGAGCATCATTGCTCTTTATATCAGATTATGCTTATTTACCTAAATATATATAAATATTATTTGTGATACAAGAAACTATTTATTTATGCCTCTGGTAAATTGCCTTTTAAAACATTGTTTAGATTTGTTTGTAATTTTGTTGTGCGGTTGTTGCAGTTGTGTATAATTCTCTATGACCCAATTTGGGGTTTCCTTGGCAAAGATACTAAAGTGTTTTGACGTTTCCTTCTCTAGGTCATTTTAGAGCTAAGAAAACTGAGGCAAACAGGAGTAAGTAACTTGCTTATGTCATACAGATAGTATCTGAGGTCACATTTGAATTCAGGTCTTGCTGAGTACAAGCCTGGCACTCCATTACACACTTAGCTTTCAGTAATTTTAAACTTAGAGATTTAGTTCAATAGTAGATCATTTTTATTTCCTGAATTTCATGAGTTTGAGAATTTGTCATTTTTGGCCTTTTGTTTATTCATTCATTATTCATTCAACCATTTTTTTAAAATGACTATTCTTTTCAACAATTTGGTGTTATGCAGAGGATGAGGGAGAGTACTAAGTGATATCATTTTTCAATAAAGATAGGTAGGTAGTTTTAGTTTATAATTAAATTGAATCAGGAAGACCTGAGTTCAAATTTGACCTCAGACGTCTATCAACCATGTGACTCCGAGGAGGTCATTTAACCTCAGGCTACCTCAGTTTCATCTACTAAAAAAAAAGGGGAGGTGGGGTGGATAATGGCAGCACCTACTTCACAAGATTATTGGGAGGATCAAATGAGATAATATTTGTAAGGCACTCTAGCACAGTTCTTGGCACATAGTAGGCACTTAATGAATGTTGTTTTCTTCCCCACCTTCATCTTTACCAGTTTCATAATTATAGCTTAGCCTCTGGTAGCTTTCTCAAGTCAATATTAATCAAATCTCCCACTTGCATTCTACTGTCATTATCTTCAAGACATCCCACCCAAGGTGATTTCTAGTAATTCTCAAACAAAAATCTTCCTCTGGATTTAGATGTCTGAAAATGATTCTTATATGATTTGATGGAATATATATATATATATATATATATATATATATATATATATTCATTTGTGAAAAAAGGCATTATAAAGGTACAAAAATTGCAAAGGTATTGCAATCATTTTGTGTCTATGTTTAGTTTAAAGAACAAAGTTTAATGTTAGAAAGGGTAAAATTAACATTTAATTTTTTCGAAGAAATTATGGTTAATGTCTATAAAATGCCAAAATTAAATCTCTAATAAAGATTAAAGTACTAGCCCTTCATAAATTCTTGTTGGTAATTTATTAAAGGGTCTTACCAACCTTCGAACCACCCAGACTTACAAACTCTGAATCACTCCCTACAATCCCATCTCCTCCATTCTCTACATAAATTCATTTGCCAAGTTATTGATTCTAATTCCACTGTAGTATTTGTGCTCTTTCTAAAAACATATCAGTATCTAGGCTTAAGCCATCATCATTTCTCATCTGGATGTTTGAGAACCTTTTTATGGTTTCACTACTTTCAGATCCAACTATCTTCATTTCATTGTCTACATGACTGCCAAAAATATATTTCTAAAATTCATGTCTATGTTAACCACTCAGGAAAAATCAGTGGCTTCCTAGTACTTCTTTATTTGATATATAAAAGCTTTTACAATATGGTTCTAAACCTATCTTTTATATTACTATTCCTCATGCATCCTACATTTTTTGCAAAGCTGAACTACATAAAATAATCATAGAATAATTTTCTATTAACTTTGTAAACTTAAATATTCAAAGAGATCTATGATTTTCATTGATTCAGCAGTTCCCTTCAACAATGTAACCTATCCTAGCCTATCTATCTGCTCTAGTTCTCCAAATTTCACTACAAAGGTTCCTCCCAAGGACAACAAGAAGTGGGAGAAATCAGTACAAATTACTATAGAAAATTTTTGTCAAAATTACTGAAACTTTAAAATTTGATGAACCAATAAAAACAAAAAGCAATTCCATTTTGAAAGTGGTTTGTTTTTAATGTTGCGTTCTAGAGTATTGTAATGTATGAAAATTTGCAAAAGATTATATTTTATAAATATTTATTATGGTATAAATTCTAATAATGTAATGAATTATCTCAATTTAATTTTTAAATATTTAAAAAATAAACAATTTATATTTTTAATCTATGTTCCATTTGCATAGGAGGCAGGGCACATTTGCTTGATTGGTTTTTCATTTATGTTTTGCCCATCGATCCAAAATCCCATGTAGTTATTTTTAACTCTATAATTTTAATCTCCAATTGTCCTTTTCCCCTTCCTTTTCTCCAATGTTCCCCTCTTCCTTTCTCTTCTCCCTAATTTTAGCCTTTGCTGAGAATTCTGAAAAAAAAATTTCACTGGAACCCAAACTTTCTTTGGGCCACTCTAGGTCTATCCCAAGATTCTGAAGATATTATTTTTTTTTTCTAGGAAGTACCAAATGTGCAGCCATCAATACGCCATGTGACCAGCACATTTTTCTCTCTATTTTACAATTTCTTGATAACATTCTTTCTTCTGTTTTTCTTCAAAATGTTGTAGTTTGATCACACCCACCATAAACATCTCAATTACTATTTATGAGATACTTAGCTTTAGTGCTTCAGAGGTAATGTTCCACACTTCATTGCCATATAATAATATCAATATAGGTCTTTGCTTTCTTGAAAACTGTGGTCTGAAAAAAAACTTTACAATTTCTTAGAAGCAATTCAGCTCATTCTCTTCTTTCTCATCTTTAGGCCTAACTTGTCAAAGGTAAAAATGATAAGACTTTGCAAAAGATTTTTTTATATGGGGAGTAAGAGATAATAATAAATTGAGGATAACATTTAGGCTTCTAGCCTGAATGACTGGAAGGATGGTGGTGATATCAATAATGAAAGAAAGTGAAGAGAGTATTTGGGGCAGGGGGGATGATTATGAGTAGAGTTTTGAACATGCTGAGCTTAAGATGCATAGGGTACACCTAAAATACAAACATCTTATAGGTAGCTGAAGATGCAAGTCTATGAGACAAGAGGGGAGTTATATTTGAAAAAAATAGATATGAAAGTCATGAGCATGAAGATGACAATTTAATCCATGGAAGCTGATAAGATCATTAAGTGAAAGAGCATAGAAGGGAAAAAGAAGCAAGTCCAGAAAAGAGTCCTGTGGAACAACCATGTTCGGCAAACTTGACCAGAATAAAGATCCAGCAAAGATCCAGCAAAGGAGAGTGAGAAGGAATGGTCATACTACAAATAAGAAGAGATAAGTGTCACAAAAATTAAAGAGAAGGATATGTCAAGGGGAAATGGGTGATTCAAACTATCAAAGACTATAAAGAGATCAGGAAAGATGAAGTATTAGAAAAGGCCATTAGATTTGTTACTTAAGAAATCCTTAGTAACTTTGGAAAGAGCAATTTCAGTTAAATGTTGAGTTTGGAATTTCAGAGAATGAGTGAGAGGAAAAGAAGCATAAGCACCTATTTAGCAACAAAGAGAAAACTAAATGTGGGATGATAGCTAAAGGGGATGGATAGATGAAAGTGACAGTTTATTGAAGATGGAGAAGACATAGAAATGTTCTCAGGCAACAGAGAAGCTGGTGATAGACAGGGAAAGACTGAAAATAACTTACAGTAATGGTGAGGAAAATGCTGGAGAAGATGGTTTATTGGGATCATTTTGGCATGTAGAATAGTTTGCCTTGGCAAAAAGACACATGTGAGAAAGTGGTGAAGGAGGATCTTGTGGCAGAAGGTATCTGTGTGATGTCAGAGAAGAAGAGGACAATTGGAAGTTCTTAGCAAATGATCTCAAGGAACAAAAGAAAAGGGACAAACCTATGATCAGACACTGAGCAAGGAGAAAAAAAGAAGAGTAATAGAATGGAAACAGATTACATAAAATAAAGATCACTAATACTGAGCACAATTGTCTCTCAAAATCATCTTTACCCTAAAGCACAGGAGCAGGGAGGATCAAAGAGAAAAAAAGCATAAAATCATAGGGTAGAGAGAAATATACAATTAACAATCATAACTATGAACACAAATAAAGAAAAGGCCCATAAAATGGAGTAGAGTAGGATAGTAGAATAAAATAGAAAGCAAAAGCCAACAATATTTTGTTTACAAGAAATATGCTTGAACAGAAAGATTCAGTGTTAAAATATGGTGCTAGAATGTCTATTCCACTTTAGTTGAATTGAAAAGTAGGAGATAGCAATTGTGATTTCAAATGATTCAATAAAATTAGAACTCATGAAAAAAATAAACAAAGAAACTATACTAACAATGATAAATATTCCTTTAAAGCCACCCGACAATTAATTACTATCAATTTTAAATAGATATAGATACACACATTTTATGTGCTTGTGCATGTGTGTATATATAAAACAAATTATATAACATCTAAATACTTAAGAGAATATTTACTTATAGGAAGAAAGAGACAGTAAAAGTATAATAGCTAGAGATTAGCACATATCCATCTCAGACCTAAACAAACATAATCAAAATATAAATGAGAGAAGTCAAGGACCTGAATAGAATTTTTAAAAAATTAGATTTGATAGATTTCTTGAGATTACTGAATAGGAACTGAAAAAAGTAGACAAATGACAAAACTACATATGGCACCTTTACAAACATGTATCACCTACTAGTATGAAAACTTCACAAACAATTATAGAAAAACAAAAATATTAAACATATTCTTTATTAACTGCAACTGAAAAATTATAATCAATAAAGGGCCTTTGAAGAAAGTGGTAAAAAAACAGAGACTAAATATTTTCATCCTAAAGAATCCCTGGGTTAAAGAACAAATCCTAGAAATTTTTTTTTAAAACATCAATTAAAATAACAACAATGAGGCAATACAGCAATATTTTTGTAGCCAAAGCAACTTTTAACAAGAAAATATATGTCTTTAAACACTTTAATCAAAAAAAAAAAAAGAAAAGAAAAAAATTAATGAAGAATAATTTCTGAAATCAAAGAAAAAATAAACAAAATCAAAAGTCAAGCCTTGAGTTGATAAGTAAAACTAAAAGTTGTATTTTGGAAGAAAAATATAAAAATAGATTACTAAATCTGACTTTTCAAAAGAGAGAGGAAAGTCAAATTGCGAGCGTAAAAATGAAAAAGAAGAAAATGATAACTGATGAATAAAGAAAATTATTTAAAATTAATTTGTCCAATATGTATACTAATAAAACTGACAGTTTAAATGGAATAGATAGATATTAAATATCCAGAATAATAAAGAAATTGAAATTTTAAATAAATTGACCTCAGGAAAAAAGGAATTGATTAATCTGTAAATCAAGAATTTTCAATTGGCATCCATTGACCCTTACGGAGTCCATGAATAGATTTCGGGAAACAAATGAACATGGATGTGGGGAAAAAATTATTTCTTTATTTTAACTGACCTCTAATTAAAAATTCAAATGTTCTTAAATTAGTCAAAAAAATTCTAAAAAGGAGTCCATAGAACAACATGATACCAGAGTTTAAAAATTGTATTATAAGTAAATCACTAAAGAATAAAAAGAGTCAATATATTTAAAAGCAAATGCTATCAAAAACTAGGGAAATAAAAGAATTCTATTATTAAATTGTAAAATAATAAATAAATAAAAGGAAAATAATGGATCTTACCAAGTTTCTTCCATGACTTGATCCCTAAAGTAGGGAGAACAAATCAGAGAAACAAAATTATACACAAATGATTTATTATATAAATTAATGTAAAAATGTTAAATAAAATGTTAGTGAAAAAGTTTCAGCAACATGTTTTTTAAAAAAAAAAGACTACATTATAACCAGGCATTATATGCCAGGAATGCAAAGTTGCTTCATTATTAGTAAAACTATAAATATATAGGAGGCCATAAAAATAATAAAACCCATCAAAATAATATCATTATGTCAATAGATGAAAGAAAAAGATAATTTGACAAAATACAACACTAATTTTCGTTAAACAACAACAACAACAATAAAAAGCAGAGGAATAAATACACATTTCCTTAACATGGCAGATTAAAGAAACCCAAAAATAAATGAAACCAAGAGTTAGTATTAGTTCAGTTCAAAATACAATACTAACAAGCAGGATGGCTTTGAAAGAAACCTGGTGAATTTATTATATGCTTTTTAAAAAGCAAGCTGTACATAATATAGATTCATGATTTCATATACAATCTTCATTTTTTCCTTTTAATGAATAGAAATGTTTTCTTTAAATTCAGATTTTAAAAAAATTTTTGCTCACCTTTTCCATTTTTCTTCTTTTTGAAAATTTCCATTTTCATTCTTGAATTCTCTGGGGCTGACTTAGTTGGACAGCTTGATGTACTTTATTTAATATAGTTTTTATCTTTCACTGCTTTTTTTCTGCTTTATGGGTAGTATTACTCATAATTGTGTATCAGCCTTCTTCATAAACTTTTACAAACAAATTTCTATTCTACCCTGGTCTTGCTTATGGTATCCATCTCTCTCCATTTTGCAAGTAAGTCAGCTGTTTGCCAAGGCATTTTCTGGCCTCTTTTAGTTTTCTTCTATGGCAATTAATTTATTTTGGTTAAATTACTAGATGAAATTATTATAGTCAGTATTTATTTAATGACTGATGTCCATCACTTTACATATTCTTTACATTTATTTATCTGTGTATGAATTATATTTCCCTAGCAGCCTGTAACCTCCTTGAGGGCACAGACTATTTTGGTTTGTTTTTATATCTCCAGGGGCTAGTACAATTCCTTATATACTCTGTATGATTAATAAATGCTTGAGTGAATTGAACTTAGAAATTCTAATTTAAGAAGTTGCCGTATGTAGAACATCTCTAGCATAAAAAAAGAATAAAAAAAAATTTCAGAGAAAATAGAAAAACTTAAGCTTATTTTCATACTCAAAAAATTGCCAGAAAAAAATTAATTGTATACATGACTTCATATTTAACATCTCAAGGAATGAATTGCTAGCACTGACCTTTTCTAATAGCATATTTGTCCACAACACACAAATTACCAAAATGAAACGTGTTGCAAAAACCAAGGAAATTTTGTACATAGGATTTTATTTTATTGTTGAAAGGGATCTTAGAGATCATATGGTCTAGTCCTCTCATTTTACACATTACTAACTAAAGTCCAGAGAAGTCAAGTAATTTGCAAAAGATCACAAAGGAAATAAGTGAAAGAGATATTGTAAAGGGTATCCCAAAAGTTTTCCACAAAACTTTTGGCTCTTGAAAATTCATCTGCCTTAAAAATCTACAACTCAGATTCTTATTTATTACTTATTATTCTTACTTCCTAAAAATCTTCCACCTTCTTTTTATTTCCTTTATCAAAGCTAAAATAACACAAATACAAACAAGATAAGTAAGTAGTTTCTCCATTTCAGAACTCTTCTGGAAAAAATGAAGTAATAAAATATTCTAGATTTGTTGCCAGGCCTCTATGCTCTGGATTAACATTTATTTTAATGGCATCCTAAGAGAACATAAATTGGCACATGGCTAAAAAGTCAACTACTTTTTCAATATTTTTGGTACAGAAGCCACCTTTTTCTGAGGATTTACCCACAATATAAACACAAAGAAAATATGTTTCGGATTCATTCATTCATAAGGATTATGGGCATCTCTAGCAATGCCAGCAGTCTGTGACTGTATGATATAATGACTTAAAGCCAAATAATCTCAGCTAAGCCAGTTTGAAGCTGCAAGTATAAGCAAAGTTATGCTGTCACATTCTGTAATTTGCTAAATATCACAATCTCCAAGTCCAGAGTTGTTTGTCCCTGACAATAAAGGTGGAACAGATGAAATTATTCAACTATAGACCTGAGACAAAGAATTAAGTCATCACTAAGATAAGATTCAGTCGATTGCCAATCAATAAATATTTATTTGTTAAATCCCAAACTCTTCAAGACTCTGTGCTGGGGTGGGTGTCATGAAATGACTGAGAAAACAAGGGTGGGTCTTTTGAGCATATCAATTTATTAGCAATGCATGGCAATTTATCAACAGAGAACAAGATATTCTCAGCTCAGATCTGGATCCCAAGTATGGAAGAAGACAGCCTACTTGATCAAATGTCAATTAATGAAAACAATACATTAGGCAATCTGATTTCTTTTGGAGGAAAGATTAGGGACTTGATCAAGTTGGGAGGAAAAGAGCAAACAGATATAATTCCCTAAATTCAGAAACAAAGGTATTCCATTCCCCCAAATGACTGTAAACTACCAAAGGAACTTGGAAAAAATAATTGAGTGATTTGTATAGATTAATATGGACAAGTAAAGTATAAGCAAAGTTTTCAGATAAAACACATGGGTTGCTTAAGATGTACAAGTGTGAGATAATTCCTTGCATAAATTTTATATTCTGATGGAATATAGTCAGCATAATCTAAGTTCTTGGTTAAGGGTTTCTAAACAATAGGTAGAGGTGTTCCAATTTCCCACCCATATATGGGTAATTTCAAACAATGCAATAAAGTTTTCTCCCAATTCCCACAATTGAATAAAATTTTCTCATAAAACAGATGGACTAAATACATAATTAATTAGAAAGGGAACAGATCAAGCTTCAGAATTCTCACAAGATGTAGTCACTGTGGTTCCCTCAATTCCTACTCCTTGCTCCTAATTTCCTTAATTCCCTCAGTGCTAAGGGCTAGAGCAAAAAAATGCTTGCTCTCAAGGAGCTTACAACCTAATGAGAGAGAACACATGGAAATAAATAGAAAACAAATTACATTCAGGACAAAAAAAGTTAAAGAGAGGAAGGTCCTAGAATTAAAAAGAGTTAGGGAAGAAAGATGGGATTTTAATTAATGGAAGTCAAATGAACAGATCTAGTTTTCCTATCATTATCAGCGTCTTACAGGTCTTTGCTGTCATGCGTGTCTCATAAGTTTCTATCTAGAATTCACATATCTTTGCATGTTCATCCCAGACCCTTGATAGAGACAAATTAACAGATATTGTCAAAATATTTTTAAAAATTTTTCTTAAAATTGCCTTAAAAAAAAATGTGAACACATTATCACACTAAACACCAAACACAATGAAATACTTCTACCTTAGAGGACTCCAGAGAAACTGATGACTAACAAATATCTTTTCCCCTAGAATTCCCAAATCAGTGGGATTAACCCTCACGTTTCCTTTTTAATATCTATAGAAATACAAATGTGGAGAAATCAGTTTTATCCTATAACTTAAAAGTTCATTAGCTAGAAAAGGGATGCAGATTTAGATCCTGAAGGAATATCATTGGTCATTTTGGAAAATGAATAAGGTCACCTTTCTCTTTGCCTGCACCAACCCCTTCAATTTAAGTGCCAGATCTCTCAAGATCTTTCCTTATTCCCACAATCGTGAGATTCAATCACTTTGCAAATATTTTGCATCTAGTCTGTATTTATTTATCTGTGCATAAGTCCTACCCCCCTAAGCAGAATGTAAGTTCCTTGAGAGTAGGGAGACCTCACTTCTGTATTTTTCTTTTCAGTACTTTATAAGTGCTTATTGATTGAAATGATTTAATCCAATATAGTGTAGAGGGAAGAGGAAAGCTGCAGGGGAGGCTGGACTAGATCCATGATTTTATTAGTATATTGAACTCTCCATGAAGAAATTGCCTCCATCAATTCAAATTGGCAACTGTTTTAAAAGTTATTCTTACAAAATGACTAGGGACATTGAGAGTACTCAGGTTTATCCAGGCAGAATGTATCAGAAATACAACTTTATAACACACTTCTTTTTTTTTTATTTACAAGATATATGCATGGGTAATTTTTCAGCATTGACAATTGCAAAGCCTTTTGTTCCAATTTTTCCCCTCCTTTTCCCCACCCCCTCTCCCAGATGGCAGGTTGACCAATACATGTTAAATATATTAAAGTATAAGTTAAATACAATATATGGATACATATCCATACAATTATTTTGCTGCACAAAAAGAATCAGACTTTGAAATAGTGTAGAATTAGCCTGTGAAGGAAATCAAAAATGCAGGCAGACAACAATAGAGTGATTAGGAATTCTATGTAATGGTTCATAGTCATCTCCTAGAGTTCTTTCACTAGATGTACTGATTCAGTTCATTACTGCTCTATTGGAACTGATTTGGCTCATCTCATTGCTGAAGAGGGCCAGGTCCATCAGAATTGATCATCATATTAAGTATTGTTGTATAACACACTTCTTACTGACACAGTGTAACCTACTTTATTCACTATGTCATGCTGCATCACAGTCCATTTTACAAATGAAAATGAAGCTCACACATAGTTGTAAGATTTGAAGTTTTACTGACAAGTGTAATGTTCCAGTTGGTTTTCTGGAGGTCTCTGGAGCAGCCTTCATTTAAGTAGTCCTTCTCCTGGTGCTCAGCTAGCTCTCTCGTGGCCTTCAGCCAGGACTTGGTTTCAGGGGAGAAATGAAGGAGAGCCACCAGGAGCCTGATCAAAGATGGAATGTCTCTGAGTCCGAGGGCTTGTGCTCCAGCCTCCAGCCTTCTGTCTTCTCTGGCTCTGTCTCCAAGCCCTTCTGAGTCTGTCTCTGGCTCAGACAGGCCTTGGTCTCAGTGGAGAAATGGAGAAGGACAGGCCTGCCACCAAGATGGTGTGAGATGGAATGAATCTGTCTGCCTGAGTTTGTCCCAGCTTATATGCTCTATTCTAATTACATCATCATAGATATGAATCTTATAGAACTATATTAAGTACTAAGTACATGTACTGAACTAGAGAACTATTAATCACCATGCTAAACTAGATAACCATTGTATTATCAATTCCACTGACTTAGCACCTTGTAAGAATCCTTGTTTCAAGTACAGAGTTCTGGCCCATAAAAAGCAAGTAATTTTAAATTATTTAATTTTCATGTTGCTATAAAACTTTTTTTAAAAAGTTGATTGAACAAAACAGAACATTATGAAGTACCCAGTAGAACATGGAGGAGGATTCAAAATATATAATAATATATTACCAGTTCAAGAAAGGATCTATAAGAGTAGGAGGAATTATATTCATGAATGTCCATCTTGTCTTTGCTTACTTGAGGGTTATTCATTTGTTCTCTGCTGTGCACATTTTATTTTATTTTTTCCCCTTTCATCTCACTTATATATATATATAATTATAATTAATCTTATTTATATAATATATTTATATAATATATATATCACTATATATCTCTACATATGTATATAGAGAGATAATATAATATATAATAATATAATATATAATTAAGATAATTAATCTTATAATAATTATATAATTAAGCAGATACATACATATATACATATATATACATATATAAATGCACATATATACACACTTCTCCCATCCCTCCATACACACATACATTCACACCCACCCAAAGACTCACTTACATAAACATTTACCCAAATACACACATAAGGAAAGCAACACATATAAATATCTATATGTATTTAAATACACATATACACACACACATTTACTCATATGCAAAATGCATCTAAAACAATACTAGTATGGCTGATATATAATGTAGATTTCTTTCTTGATTGAATTTTTATGTTTGACTTTTCTTATCCTTGCTAACTCTTGTCTCTTACTTCTTATCCTTGCTATAATTCTGCTCCTTGCTTTGCTATTACTTAATCTCTCCCCCTCCATGGACCCCTCCCTTATCTTTTTCCCCCCAGCCTTTGCTTTCCCCTCTGCTTATCCCTCCTCTCCTCTCTTTATAGAATTTAGAAGGTACTATGCCATTCATGATATATATGTTGTGTTGCTTATTTGATCCATTCCCAATGTGAGGTTTTCAGAACTACAAACCCTCCTCTTCCCTCTAATTCCTTTGTGCCTATTCTTCCTCTGCACCTCATTTGTAGAACATAATTACTATTTTTATTTTCTTCGAGTTTTCGCTTTCTAGAATCAGGTCATAATCAAATCTGCCCCAGTCTTTCTTTTGAGCTACCCAGTTGCTGATGTCAAACTTAAACATGTGGCATACATTTCTATGTAAAAAAAAAAAAACAAACATAAAAATTTGTTCATCTTAAGTTCCTTGAAATTACTCTTTGATATTGACTCATATATTAAATTTTTTATTGAGTTCAGGTTTGGTTGAAAGTCCTGAAAATCTTTAAGTTCATTGAATGTTCATTTTTCATTCAATATTATGGATAAATTTGCTGAATATGATATTTTTGGTCATAGGTCTGGTTCTTTTGTTTGCTATTATATGATTCTAGGACCTTTGGTCTTTTATGTGGCTGCTAATAAACTTTTTGCAAAATTTTCTCTTTGATCTCAGGGTTTCAAAATTTAGCAATAATATTCCTATGTGTTTTCCACAAAGCATCTCTTTGTAGATTTTTTTTCTATTTCTATTTTCCTTTATGTTCTATTAATTCAGGACTATACATACATATATATATATATATATATATATATATATATATATAATTATTTCTTGCATTATTGTGTCATAGTCTTTTTTTGGTCATAGCTTTCAGATAGTCCAATTATTCTTATATATTCTCTTCTTGATCGGCTCACCAGATCTTATTTATTTTAATAAAATGTTTTACATTCTATCTTTTCACTTTTTTTATTTTTCACAATATAATTTTGTTATTTCTTGGTCTTTTATAGCTTCGCTGGCTTCCCTTTGCCCAAATCTAATTTTCAAAGAGTTATTTTTGTCTTTCAGAGTCTGTTTATAATCTTTCCATTTTTTTTATTTTTTAATTTGCCTCAGTATGTCTCATTTGATTTCTAAATTCCTTTTTGAGTTCTACGAATTCTCTCTGGGCAGGGAGTCATTTCATGTTACTCTTTGGGGTAGAAGTGTTTTTTACTTTCAGTCCTTCTCTGAAAATGAATCCTGGTCTTCCCTATTCCCATAGCAAGTTATTATGGTTGGCTTCTTTCTTCTTTGCTGGTTCATTTTTTTTTTTTTTAATGAGAAGTATTAAGTGTAAGCACCTCTAATTGTGGGGTAAGGGGAGGGTGTATCTAGCTTCACTTCAGCTCTCCCCTCAAACCAAAAGCTCCTCTCTCCAGCAGGTGCCCAAAGCCAATAACACCCCTGCCCCACTACTTCTGAACTCATTGGGTATGCTGGTTCCTTTTTGCCCAGGGCTGTATATCTGCAGCATGTCTTGGCTTGATGTTCCTAATCAGTCCAGATTCACTCAGTCTTTTGGTATTCAGACCCCAAAGTCCCAGAAGTGGAAATTGCTGTGGTTCCTATTGTGGCCCCAGCCAAACCCAGCTAGTCCCAGGGGTCCCCACTCCGTGTTTCTGAGGAGCTAACCTGGGGATGTGTACACTTCCCACTGGTTAATTCCTGGCCTGGGGTCTTTCTTCAGATCTTCTTGGGCTGTATCAAGAGGACCCCTGCTCTGCCCCAAGTCTTTTTGAATCTTCACCAGTCTATGTTCAACCTGAGACACAAATTTGTTCTGTTTGTGGGGGAAACGTGGAGAGTTTAAAATGCAGTGATCTAGTCCACCATCTTCCCAGAATCTTCCCATTATAATATTTATAATACTTTACAATAAGTTGATTTCTGTCCAGAGAATAAGGTTAGTTGCTATTTGTGGGGCCATATGGAAATGTAGAGTTTCCTATTAATGTAAAAGAGAATTTCAGTTCCAGGTTGGTTCTTCTGCGCCCCCTCCCCCCCACACACACACCGCTATCTATAGATATGAGTTATATAAATTTATATATTATTTTTATTTCTCATTCAGTGGCCCAAGTATAACCACACCATTGGCATGATTATTTTAAATTATATTTTATTTTTTCCAATTACATGTAAAGAAAATTTTAACATTCATTTTAAAATTTTGAGTTCTAAATTTTCTCTTTCCCTTCTCCTTTCTCTTCCCTAAAAAGGTAAGAATTTTAAATAGGTCATATATGTGCAATCATGTAAAACATTTCCATACTGGTCATGTTGTGAAAAAAGCAGTAGACCAAACAGGAAAAACAATGCACAATAATGTTAAAGAAAGTAAAAATAGTATGCTTTGATCTGCATTCAAACCCATCAGTTCTTTCTCTGGATGTGGAAAGCATTTTCTATCATGAGTTCTTCAGAAGTACTGTATATATTGCTGGGAAGAACTATGTCTACCATAATTGAACATCACACAATGTTGCTGTTGCTGTGTACATAGTCTCCTAATTTTGCTTACTTCACTTTGCATCAGTTCAACTAAGTCTTTCAAGGTTTTCTGAAATGTCTGCTCATTTCTTATAGCATAATAGTATTCCCTTACATTTATATACCACAACTTATTTAATTATTCCTCAATTGATGGACATCCCCTCAATTTTCAATTCTTAACTAATCCAAAAAAAAAGTCGCTATAAACATTTTTGTAAAAAATAGGTTTTTTTTTCCTTGTAAAAATTTTGGGGGGGGATATAGATCTAGCAATGGCATTGCTAGATCAAAGAGTATGCACAATTTTATAGATTTTGGGGCATAGCTTTAATACTGAATAGCATCATATAACTAATGATGAGTCACCACATTTGAACTAGTATCATCCCCCTCAGTGTACTACAAAAGAAGTGGAAATAACACTTGTTTAAAAAGACAGGAAATGCATTTGTACAACATAAATATATATATATATATATATATATATATATATACATATATATATATATATATATATGTATATATATATAAAAGAGAGATAGAGAGAGAGAGAGAGAGAGAGAGAACACGAACGTCTGTGCTAGCTATGAGAAAATTTGGAAAATATGAATATACCAGTTTTAAAGATATTTTTTAAAAGTTACATAAAAATGACTGAGGATAAAACTGTGACATGTTATTAACAACAAAAATGATAATCAAGAACGATTCTTAAGAGTACAACAGTAAAGCAAATGATAATGCATATCCTTTGTCATGTTTAATATTGTTTGTCATTTTGTCCTTGCATAATGAAGCTTTCCAATAGAGTCATAGTAGTATAAAAGGCCTTGGATCAGGAGAAAGAATACATGGATTCTATTTTCCTGCTTTGACCTCAGTTTCCCATCTCTGAAATAGGAATGGGTATGGCAATCACATCTTTTTCTGATTTTGAACCACCTGACATCACCAAGGTCTTTGATGCTGAGAACTTAATTTTTCTGGATATTCAGTAATTGAAAAGTCAGAACCCTCCAGGACAAATCTCAGGTTGCATCTCTATTGGGGGCACCTCTACAAAAGGTAGCTTTGGATATTAGGCTGGAAGCAGGACTGATGGCCTGAGGAGGTACAGACATTCCTGGGGTTCTTTGGCTTACCTACCTAACAGTGATCTCTGGTCAACAATCAGTGATGGAGGTGGCAGCAAAAATGGGCACCTTCTCTACAGTGACTTATTCTTTCAATAATGGTTGTGAAACAATATGACTAATATGGAATGTTTAAAATGAATATTCATCTATAACCTATAGCAGACTGCTTGCTGTCTTGGAAACAGAGAGGCAAGGGGAAAAAAAGTTTGGAACTCAAAAATCAATGTTGAAAACTATCTTTACACATAATTAGAAAAAAAAATACTATTATGGGGAAAAAAATGGTTGTGAAACCCAGGGCTAAAAGCAGCCTGAATAATTTTGTTCATCCTTTGTTTTCAAAGGCAATGACATGATTTATAATGTCTTGATTTGCAAATGAATTATATTTAAGTCAAATTTGTACAAAGTCATGTCACTGGTGTTAGTCTTTCCTCCTCTGTCAATGTCCAGTGGCAGGACAAAAGTCAAGACAACTGGCAATGGCCTGTGATGCAATGGATGATGTCTTTAATGTCTGTCCAAGCTCTAAGTGCTGTACAGCATCTGCTTCAGTCAACACATACACTCACATGCGCATATGTATAGGTTCGTGTATATACATACACATATAAATCTAATAGGTCTCTTCTTACACATAGTAATGTCTTGTGTGTATGTGTGTGTGTATGCACAAATGTAATACACACATGCTTGGATTAAGAAGTAGGATAAACTGGGCAGAGAAGAGAAGTTACCAAAAAAAGACCTGAAAAGTTGCTTTCCAGAACTGTGTCAGTTAGAAATAGGTTGACTCTTCAACTAAGTTATTCCTAAATGGCTGCATAGAGAATTGGCTTTATTAGATAAAAGCACAACACTTGAGGAGACTTATTTATATTTCAGGATTAAATCCCAGCATCTACCTCAGCATCAATACTGCTTAGTAGGAAAGTTATCTCCTAACAACACTGCCAGTTATTGAGCACTGTGTATGAAACACATCCACACTTTATTCATGAGCAAAATATACTTTTATATACTTTGAAAGATTTGGCATTTCATTGATGATTACCTTAAACTGCAGTGTCCCTAATCCTATAACCTGATGACTAACTTTACTGTGATGAGTCTATCTTACATTTATGTAAACTTTTTTTTTTTGAAAACAGATAAATAAAGTCTCTCACCAAGATCATAAAGACTCAGGATATTAGTAAAATCTGCCAGAGCTTGTGTTTCACTGACAACCTTATAAAACACAGGATGCTCCTCCCCTATACCATGACTCTATGTTCTCTAATCATTTACCTACCACATTTAATAAAATATCTCCAGAGTTATAAGATTTATATATTATAAATGCAGTATGTGTTTCAACCAACTTGTTCAGTGAATTTAATAGAAAAGTGGGAGGTATAATTTAGTCTCAGGGGAAGAAACAGCATGATACCAAAAGATCAGTCACGAGTACTTTTTTGATAGGTAAAAATAAAACAAGGTGAATAAACTTCCTATTAGCTAAATGCAAAAATCAGAATTAACTTCAAAATATGAAATGTCACTATCTGTATGCCACCTTGCTTTCATATACTTAATTTCTGAGGTCTAAAGCACCTTTTAAATTCACTCAAAGAGGTATTTTATGTTGATCTTTTTAATTGACAAAGGCAAATCTTTTTGACCACATACATCTCTTTTTTTTAAACTAGTATAAGACTCAATTTCTTAATGCCACTTCTACAATGACTTGTTCTTTTAAATAATAATAAATCTTCCCAATGGTTTAAGACATCTCTATTTCCATGATTTAGGTCATTTATATATTTTGTTAAATTTGCTGATATAAATTACTGAATGCCATAAATAAAGCCCCTTCTAATCCTAATAAGCTTAGTGAAATTGATATTTGAATATTATTTTAATGTTCTGAATTCCTACCCAGTATAGAAAATATATTTATAGCACTAATGATTCCATACTGACAGATGAGCCATGCTTACTTATGTAGCATTATATCATTACAGATGATAACAAAAATAAATGTGTATTTCCTTTATCACAATCTTTACAGGAAGATTTTACTGTGCTATTAATTTTTCATATATTTTAATATCTCACAAGTCATCCAAGAAAAAAACACAAAAATAACCATACTTGATATTTTTTCCACATGAAAGGCACATGAAAGACATGTGGTTGCAATCATGGTACAAGTTTTATTTTAACTTATACAATACCAACAACAACAAAAAAAACTAGTAAGAAACAAAACAATTTCCTGCCAGACTGATGATCAGTAGTTTGTTCCAAACCAACTGTTTACCTTTTCTATCCTTAGGTAAAGAGCCAGGCTAACAACATAATACTCTTCTGTTTCTTCCATCCATACCAGCTCCAAATTCACTTTTCCTACTGAGTCTACATAGGTTACATAAAAGTGACGTCCTCTATAATTAAAAAAGTCAGAAGGTCTGGTAGCAGGTCTCATGCAAACTGGGGAACTGAAACACCAAAATGGTTTCTCTGTTTCATCCAAAAGGGTAACATCCATCATATAACAATTCTACAAAATAAAGACAAAGAAAGTTGTAATACACATTTAGTACCTGATTATACAGTATTAGCTTAGACTTCTGAAAGTTATTGAGAAAAATCTGTATTATAGGCTTTCAAATCAAAATGTAGGGCAGTCATTTTCAATACATCCCAAACTTTCAAAAATATTTTGCTTTAAACTTTGCTACACTGGAGGTTTATGTTCAATTTCTTAATAAGAATGAAATTTGTGGGAGACATGAAATTTGGTTTCTAATATAAGTTCTGCCATTGTATATAACTCTAGATAAAACCCTAAACATGTCACTTTCTCTCTCAAGAAATCAAATTCCTCTTCTATAAAATGAAGGGGTTGAATTAAATTCTTTTTAAGGTTCCTTTAATCCCTAAAATTCTGATCCCTTTTGGAACTAGATTATTTGATCCAATGCTTCAACATAATGCCATATTTAATGAATACTATATGTTAGAAGGATATAGACCTTTGTAGAGAAAACCTCTTACAGGGAAAGCCAGATTGGGAAACTGGCTTCACTCATTATGAATGTCCACAAAAGAGAACTCTTTCAAGCATGCTCTGGCAGTTAGTTATTGGACTGTTGCATCTAACAGATCAGAAATGGAAGAATCAATCTTATTTTTATTAGATCTTTAGAAGAGAGATCTTAGGAAAGAGAAAGGAAAATCTTCTGGTCATTTTAAGGCATTTTAGTGTTATATCTTCCTTCCCAGGTGCCAAATCTCTCCTTAAAATGAACAGGAAAACCATAATAACTTAATTCAATAGCATACTAATGTTCTCCACCATACTCCAGCACTAAATTTTATTTTTTCAACCTAATTTTCATTAATTTTTAACTCTCCCCATTCTACCCCCATCCTCTCATCTTCATGTACAAAAAAAAAAAAACTGAAACAGAGTACAGTATCAAATAAGATCTAGGATTTTTTAAACTTTGGTCTGATATCTATCTCCTTTAGCTATGTGTGAGACATATGTATTAATGCAGCTAAGTAGTAGTCAAAACTAAATGGGCAAACAGTTTTAAAATCAATTTTCTGCAAAACAGTCCCACTTACTAAGCAAGATGTCAGATTCAAAGGTCTATCTTTGGGTAAGCTATGGCACTTAGATATGAACAGTCAAATTCTCAAAATAGAAATTCCTTTTTTACATATATCATTTATTGTTTATATACATTCAACATAGCATCACCTCATTAATTAGCTAGAATACCAGTTCCTAACAGCTGTATAAAAGGGCTTTTAGCAAGGGAGAGCTTATATAATCACCCAATCTCCACATAAAGCAGGAACAATATAAAAAAGGTATTGCCAAGTTGACAGTACTGGAAGGACCAACAAATATGGAACAGAATAAAGTATTAGATTCTAAATTGGATTGAAGGCTATAATTGACTTACCTTTTATAGTAACTACCTGGCCCTTCATTTTCTTAGTAACCATGTGTCCAGCAATTAGTAAGTACTTAGTAAATGTTTGTTGAATTCATTTAAATATAGCAACTTCTTTTTACTTACACACACACACAATGTTGTCATAGTTACTTGAATCAATAGAAGCATTTCTAAAGTGTGCTTAGCATCAGTAGATAGCACCAGCGCAGAGATCAGGAGTTTAAACTAGCCTCATACACCTGACATCTACCAGCTGTGTAACCCTAGGCAAGTCATTTAACCGCAACTGTCTTGCCCTAGCTTCCTCCCACTTCTAAAAAGAATATGGTTAGAGATGATTTCATCCTATATATTGATCTATATCAACCTGGTAATACTAAGTCTAATAGATATAAACTGCCATGTTAAATGTTAAACTCAAACTGTTAGAAAAAATTTTTTAATTTTAATCCCAGTGCAGTAAAAAGGACAATGGATTGCAATAAGAGACAGATATAAATTCCAACTCTTATTGCATAGTGACCCAGTTTTAAAATGTGCTATCATACATTTTACTATATTTGCATTTTATTAATTATCTCCCAGTTACATTTTAATCTGGTTCAGACTGCACCCAGAAGTATTGTGGGCTACCTCTAAATATGGGCCACATGCCTAACACTTCTGCTCCAAAGGACTGAGCTAACTAAGAAAATGGGTAAATAATGCAAAGAAGCAGCTTTTAAAAGAATATATTAAAAAGTTCCAATAATCAGTTACCTAAAAGTGGAATAAATTGCTTTTTGGAAATAATGATCTCTTCCTCACTGGAAGTCTTGCTAGGAATATTGTAAAGAGATTCTTGGTTAAGTATATTTTGGACTCCATTGCCCCAGAGGTCCCTTTCAACTCTGAGATTCTGTGAATAGAAGAATCCTTCAGTATCCATAATAAAGAGAGAGAAGGAAGTAGAAGAAGCAGAGGAAAATAAGCCTCACTGACAATTTATAAAGTATCCACTTTTTTCTTTTCACCTTTTCCTTCTCTTTCACTCCAAGTTTCAGCCACTAAGACTGAACTGGTCTAAGGAAAGGAAACATCTACGGGCCCAAATTCTCAAAATGTATTTTTATCATAAAAAAAACTCCATAACTCAACTAGATCTACTAGCGCTTTATATCAGTTTCCCCTGTAGAAGAGAAAAGTTCTGATTTGAAGATATCTGGTGCTCTTTTGCTTTCTTTTCCAGGCTACTAACCAAGGAAAACCAACAGTTAAAGCATAAAATGGAAGCACTGTTGCTTAGTAGCCTAAAGCCACACAACATACTATATACATCTAAGTTCTTTCTTGTCTTTTAAAGCATCTTTGTACACCTCAGAATTCAGGCATAAAGTTAAAGTCAGAGTTGAGAACATGGGCAGGCAAAAGAAATAAAAAAAAAATAGGAACTCAAGAACCACAGTGGGGAAAACAGTGGTATTTTAAACCCTTCTCAGTTCCTAGCCCTCTCCAAAAATGATCCCTGGATTTAAAACTACTTAAAGAAAACAACTTCAAATCCCAGCCCTGCCACCTGAAAGTTTCTGGTAACTCCTATCTGAGCTTTAGTTTCTCATCTGTAAAATGATGATCTGGCTCTAAATGTATTATGCATGAGAGTGGAAAAGTAAAGACTTAGAAAAAATGCATATTCTTATTAAATAATTACCTAGCTATCTTAAGGAGACTGGAGAAGGTTAAAAACATTTTTTAAAAACAATCCGTTACCTGTATACAACCAGCAAAAACATCTGTTTTCCAACAGAGGCCAACTTTTCCAATGAGAGGTAAATGCTGTGCGTTGTTTTTAAAACTTATAACGATGAGCTTCATGTATCCATTTTTAATGAAATCTGAAAAGATTTTTTAAATAATTACTAAATATTAGTATAATATCATCAAGAATTAGTCATTACTTAACTCACAAAATTTCTTTGCCTAGTTCTTTTCTCTTATATGTTATTTTGGTCCCAGAAGTATCATATGTGCTTATAACTAAATTATCTGAGCTCGGAACAATATTAGTACAGCTAAGACAAAATGGGAAGAAAAACTGCTAGAAGCCTTGTCTGGATCAACTGAGACAGTATGACAGTAAATGTTTAACAACCAGCTCTCCAGGGAGGAGAAAATGGCACATAATATTGGAGAATTTAATCTGTATTATCAACCTTTCCTCTACCATTTTCTTAGTCTAGACAATCAACAAAAAAATAGATCAAGCCCTGATCTGAAGCAATTGCAATTTTCCAAAGTGTAAATAAATGCACACTGAAAATATAATTAATTCCCTCAAACTAGTATGGACTGATATGTCCCTGCCTGTGTGATCCCTAGAAGAAAAGTTCAGAAACCTAGGTGTTTTCTAGGAGAGTCACTATAAAGTTCTGCTAAAAGAAGAATATAATCTTCTGATCTAACAATAATTGAAAAATATGAAAATAGCTTCATGTCTATTAAAAACAATGGAAGAGCAGTGTTTCTACTGGGCTTATATCCCAAAGAGATACTAAAGAAGGGAAAGGTACCTGTATGTGCCAAAATGTTTGTGGCAGCCCTTTTCATAGTGGTTAGAAACTGGAAAATGAATGGATGCCCATCAATTGGAGAATGGTTGGGTAAACTGTGGTATATGAATGTTATGGAATATTATTGTTCTGTAAGAAATGACCAGCAGGATGAATACAGAGAGGATTGGAGAGACTTACATGAACTGATGCTGAGTGAAATGAGCAGAACCAGGAGATCATTATACATTTCGACAACAATACTGTATGAGGATGTATTCTGATGGAAGTGGATTTCTTCGACAAAGAAAAGATCTAACTCAGTTCCAATTGATCAAGGATGGATAGAAGCAGTTACACCCAAAGAAAGAACACTGGGAAATTAATGTCAACTGTTTGCATTTTTGTTTTTCTTCCCAGGTTATTTTTTGCCTTCTGAATCCAATTCTTCCTGTGCAACAAGAGAACTTTTCGTTTCTGCACACATATATTGTATCTAGGTTATACAGCGACATATTCAACATGTATAGGACTGCTTGCCATCTGGGGGAGGGGCTGAAGGGAGGGAAGGGAAAAGTCGGAACAGAAATGAGTACAGGGATAATGTTGTAAAAAAAAATTACCCAGGCATGGGTTCTGTCAAAAAAAAAAGTTATAATTTTTAAAAAATGGAAGAAAGTAACAATAAAGTTACCTTGCAATTGAAGGCCCTGTTAAAAAAGCTGAAAGGAAAGAGATCCCAGAAATTTTGAAGAAAAGAAATCAAAGAGAAGTTTTGTGAAGCAGTAGTGAGAAAAATAGCCACTAACTAATAAGATTACTAAAAAATGGTATCATCAGAACTAGATGAGTAGAAAAGAAAAAAGATCCAGAGCATACAAGTAAGCTATGAAGTTATAACCTAAATCTACAAGGGGTTCTACAAAAATCAGTAAGTATAACCTTACACTGTATATCAATAGATCAGACATTTCTAAAAAGTATAGCTAGGTATAAGAATTTTCAATAATATTTCCTATTTTTGGTAGTCAGAAATGATCTTTTCCTCACTTGTACTCACATAAGCTATCTTTTGAAGCAGTTACCACATATTAATTTCTAAACACATGTGAAGTTTTTTTTTCCCTTCCCTACCAAATCATATGCTATTTGTATCAGTATAATCTACATTTTCTGCAAATTTATATTCTCTAAATATGTTTTGTGGCTGTAATGATGCAGTTTGTTATGGAAGTCATCTGGGAATCCTACCTGCTTCCTTCTCCTATTTTCCACCCCCAAATACCAAGAAATCAAAGCTCTCATACAAAAAAAAAAAAAAAAAAAAAAAAAAAGAGAGAGAAATATTTTGATGTCCTAAAAGCAATGTCAGTACTTTCTCTCCACCAGCTATATTGCCATTATCAGTGACTTCATTGTTCAGAATTCTTAATTCTTTCAATGGTGTTTTCCCTTAAATTATTGTGGTCATTGTGTAAATTGTACTGCTCGTTCTATTTATTTTGCTCTATATCAGTTCACATAAATCTCCACATATTTCTCAGAATTCTTCATATTTGTCATTTCTTATAAAATGGTCACATTCCATTTTATTCATATAGCATAATTTATTCAGCCATTTCCAAAATAAAAGTTAGCTATTTTATTTCCAGTTCTTTTCTATTACAAAAAGCACTGTTATAAATGTCTATGGGACCTTTCCCTATTTTATCTTGCAGTATATGTCCTGATGTTGTATCACTGAGTCAAAGCTTATACACTGTTTAATATTTCTAATATAATTCCAAATTGTCCAAAATGGCTCAAAATTCTACCAACAGTGCAATGTGCCTTATCTTCCCACAATATGTCCAACATATTTTCATTTTTGCTCACTTAATGGATGTGAAGAAGAAAAAAAAAAAAGGTTTTTAATGTGCATTTCTCTTATTAGTTTAGAACATTATTTTCCCCCAGACTATCTAGAAGTTTTTTTGGTTGTTCTTTTTTTTTAATGACAAACTTTATTGCAGGCATTGGTACAGTACTTTTTGTATTTTTTTCCATTTTTTTTAACTTGTCTATAACATTCTTTTTAAATTTTGAGTTAATCTGGATCGTTCAGTGTCTGATTTTATCTTCTGTTCACTGGGGAATGGCTCCAGTCTTATATATGGATCAATTCTCAATAATACTGGACAGCAAACATTTCTCCACAATATTTATTGGGAAGATTTTTTATTTATATTATTGGGTATAACCCAGCCAAGAGCATCACATTTCTCTCCTTTCTTTTCTTCGAGTTCAATGGAGTGATTTGTCACTGAAAATAGCATATTGTTGCTTGCAGAGATTTTGTTTGCTTTATTATTTTGAATGGAATTTCTTCTCAAGTTATTGTCTCTTTCTTCTTGGTTTAATTATAGATGTGAGTAGCAAATTTCATGAATGTATATACTCAAGAAATTTTTAAAGATCAAATATTCAATCATAAAAATAATTTTTCTTCAAAGAAACTAAAATGTTTTTAAATGATGTTAACTAAACATTCCTGGAGAAAATGAGGAGGGCAGACAGCACATCTGATTCTCAACAGGAGCTAGGTTCCAATAAGCTGAATTGACCTAACAGCAGAATAAGGCAGCACTTTGGGTGACATGAAAAGGGGTCTTTGAGGAGCCCTGGACTGTAAGGCCACTCATGGCACCTCCACCTGCCTTCTTCATCAGAGCCTCAGGAAAGTGGCTGAGGAAAAGCAAGTGAGAAGCAAAGAAAGCAAGAATGGTGAGTGCAGCAACTGAGGAATCTTTATAAACTAGGAAAGCACTGCCCTGTCTCCAACTAACTCCAGATTCAGGTACCCTACTTTGTAGGTGAATCTTTAAGCTTAGAACAGACACACGGTCCCCCAAAACAAAGAAAACTATCTGGCAGAAATTAAGTAATATGTCTACTAGGCAAAATATGGCAAAAAGTGACAGAGGAAAAAGCCAGGATATAATAAATGCTTTCCAATCTTGACTTTGTTGACACATAGCTTGGCTCTTTTAAAGTGGAAGACGTGAACAGATGAACAGAGAAAGGTGTGAACTACAGAGCACAAAAATGATGATATACACAGATGTGTGGTTAGTCAAAGCCCTCCTGTGGTGATCACATACACTATTCCACAAACGAAGGGGAGGCAATAGATGGAATCTACTGCTTGCCTGTGTGCCTCCCTTGTGACACAATGGCCTGCTTTGTAGATAGATATTTCTGTGCACTGCTGGAAGACATTAACAGTATAGCCCACATAAAGTGAGTCAAGCTGTAATTATCTGAAAGTCTTCATTCTAGCCCAAAGACACAGGCTGTGCACACTTCCTTTGCTGCTGCTGAGTAATTAAGCAAGAACTATGCAGCTTACCTCTCTTTTCCCCAGGCATAAGAAAGGATGCCAGATAAACCCTGACCCTTGCCAAACAACTATACTGTTGTCTCAGCACACCAAATGGGGGCAAAGAGGAAACCTGTAAAGCAGTGATGCCTCCTGAGGAGATATAACAATGACATTCTGAATGAACCAGATGTGACTCTGCGCCCTGCTCTATTATTGTACAATCATGCACAAAATCAAGAGACTCTAGACTAAGTGGGACTAAGGCAGGGATGTGTAATGGCAGTCAGATTATTGCCAAATGAGGAAACAGTCCCTCATTTTTCTGTGTTGCTTATATTTACCAGATTGCAGAAAATGGCCATAATTAAAAATCAACAGTTTCTGAATGGTAATTGTCTAAGCTAATAGATATTAATTCCCTTTAGTAATCACAGAATGTCTGAGAATCCCACAGCTAGAACAATGTTTTCTCTTAAAGGTCAAGACTTTTTTCATAATTACTCTGTAATAACTTGCAGTAAGGAATGATACTTGGAAAGTTTTTTTTTCTTTTTTCCAAGTTATATAATGCATTTATTACATGTACACATACATACATGAAGGCTGGAAGAAAAATCAAAGGAAAAAATATATATATACACACATATATAAGTGAAATTGCTAAGTACTTTACAAATATTACTTAATTTGACCCTCATAACTACCCTGAAGACAGGTGCTATTATTTATTCCCATTTTATTTTGGAGAAAATTGAGACAGACAGCAGTTAAGTTATTTGCTCAGGGTCACATAGCTAGTAAATATTTGAAGTCACATTTAAACACTGGTCTTTGTCATTCCAAGGTTTGGTATTCAAGATATATAAACAATTAATTATTTACTGTACTAAATAGCTGCATCTAGTAGTGAATCAGATTTCATATTTCAGTGAATTTTTACTCATCTAATGCTGAGTTTTTCATGTGGCTATAATAGTTTTGTTTTACATATACTAAATTCATAGTATTTATGCTAACTTAACTTCCTACTTGCATTTTGAAATATTTAAAGATAGAAGTTTAGGTGAATAAAAGTGAGTATTTAAGTATACATTAATGCTCACATCCAGAAATCTTCAGAATTAGAAAAGCTGTCAAAATTAAATAACAACTTGAGAACAAACATCACCTCACATTTCTATGGTGTTTTATACTTTAAAAAAATCAATTTTCTTATTAACTATTTTCTGAAATAAGCAATATCATTAACTCTATTTTGTAGCAGTAAACTAAAGTATTGGTATGTGAAATAATTTGCTAAGCACCACAATAAACTAAATGTGAACCAGAACTGCCTCTCTCTTTCCCTCTCTTTCTTCCTCTCCCTCTCTCCTCTCTGCAAGTGGAGTTAAGTGAATTGCCCAACGTCACACATCTAGGAAATGTTAAGTGTCGGAAGCCAGATTTCAACTCAAGTCCTCCTGACTTCAGAGCTGGTGCTCTACCCACTGCACCAACTAGCTGCCCCTCCTACATTTCTTTTATTTAGTTTTCCTATTTTTGTTTCCCTCCTAGCTCCTAACTATGAATATTCCAGAAAGCTATGCTCTCTTCATATTTTCTTCCTTATTACATATTCCATTGGTGAACTGATTTACATAACTGGCCTCAATTCTTCCTTCTATCCTAATCCTATCCTTCTATCCAGAATTCTTTGCACAGAATAATCATTTTTTAAATGTTTTAAGTTAATGAGCTAACAAAAAAAAAATCTCCCTCTATCTCCAGCTCTAAAAGCCTTCCCAACATAACATCAATACTTAAAACTGCCTATGGGATTCTCCTGTTTGGATTTGCTATATAAGTAATATCTAAAAGTGAATTTCTCATTCTCACTCAATATACTATCCTCTCTTTTCTGTCAGAGGTTACCATTATTTTTAAAATCTACAAATGATTTTTTTAATCATTTTTTTAAATGATCATTTTAAAATGAATCATTTTGATTCTTTTTAACTTCATACAACCAATCTGTCCTCACAGTTATTCTAATTAATCTCAATATCACTTGTTTTCTGTCCATCTCCATTTGCACTATTCTGGTGCAAGCTCATATCATCTCTCATGGATTACTGAAAGTGTCCCAGATGGTCTCCCTAATTTCCATCTCTTCTAATTTCTAATCTTCATGTATACTGTGGCCAGACTTTAATATTTACTCAAATGGTTTGTTATTTTGTAAGTTTGTATATAGCTTTCATCAATATATATTACAGATCCACTAAAAAAAATCACTAGTCATTATATTCAGAATCTTCATTGCTTGGTTGGCAACCTTTATGATGATCCTCTTCCCTCTGCTGGAAGATTTCCCAAAAAATAATAATAATAATAGGGTCATTTCCACAATGAGGCATCACAGCAATTTCTATGCCACTATTTTCATTATATAATTTCCCCATCCTTAAACCTACAATATAGCCTATTGCATAAAGTACAATCTCTTCTGCAAAGTTTTCAGAGCCTTTCACAGTCAGATACCATGCTATCTAGCATTGCTTCTTACAGAATATTAAAAGTCTAGAGGACTTTAGTGGCCAACCTTCTCACTTTATAGATAAGGAAATTTAAATACAGAAAGAGTAAGTGACTTGCACATAAGTGGCAGCACTGGTACTACTACTGAATCCAAGCTTTCTCACTCCTAGTTCAGTGCTTGTTCTAATATAATAGTTTGATCTTTATTTCTCTTTTCTCCTCTGCTTAATGATTTGGAGTCAATTTTAACACATACTGTTACCATAATTTGGTCATTGATATTACCCTTTTTGAGAATAGGTTTCTGTCTTTTTATTTCTCTCTCAATTTCATAATCCCACTTCACTATAAACTTGACCCTCTCTATCCTTTCCTCTTCTCCCAATCTATCATACCTTCTCTGGTCTCACATTTGTTCCTTCACAGCAGAAATTCTTAACCCTTCTGCTGTCACAGTTAAGAACTCAGAATGATTTTAAATGTATAAAATGAAATACAGATGATTAAAAAGAAAATCAATAATGCCATATTAACCGTTAAAATATTTTAAACTATTCACTATCCGTTTAAGTTACTTAGTCTTCCTGTTTCAGAGCTAAATTTCTTTTTTAAAAAAAAAGTATGGTCTACAGGTTCTGTCTTGCTTTAAACACTTCTCATTCACTCCTCAGTCCTTTTTTTTTCCCCCTCTTTCTTTTTTTTTTTTTTTTTTTTTTTTTTGGGATGAGGAAATTGGGGTTAAGTGACTTGCCAAGGGTCATACAGCTAGGAAGTGTTAGGTGTCCTCAGTCCTTTTTTAATGCATCTTAGAACTCCAGTTTTGGTCTGAAATCATTGAGTCCAAGGTTAATGACTCTTTCAAATGAAAAAAGTCTCTCTTGTTCTTTATACACCTTTGGATATTGTTAACCATGTCTTTTACTAACTGTCTCAGTTTGCCTCAATGACACTTTCTATCCTAGTTAATGTCCCCCTGTCTGATTATTTTTTCTTCTTTTAGTGGATAATCATTCATCTCCTGTTTTCTTAGATGACTGCCCCTTAAAGATTCTATCCTGAACCCTCTTCTCTTAATCTATGTATTTCCCCATGAATCTATTACTATGTCAGTTCTAAGAAACAGAATTCTAAATCTATACATCTATTCCTAATATGTCCTGAATTCTAAGCCCCACATTAGCTGTCTACTGGACATGTCTACCCAAATGTACCAAATATCAACTAACAAAAAAGTGTCAAAAATTAATATTCTCTTTTCCACCTATCCCTCACCTGCCTTAGCTCCAAATTTCATTATTTGTGTCAAGGCCACCACAATTCTCATTAACAACCTACGTACATACTCTTGGAATTACATTTGGAAATGGCAAAAAGATAAAGAATTTATTAATCAAGTGCTACATCCTGTTGATTCTGCTTCTACAAATCTTTCAAATCTGTTCCCTTCTTTTTACTTCCAAAGAGTTTAGCTTATCATTACCTCTTATTTGGGGTAATGAATTGAATTACTGCTATAGCCAATTAATTGCTCCTCTTGCTTCTAGTCTCCCTCTTCTATATTACCTCTTCTATACAGATGCCAAAATGATACTCCTCAAACAACCATCTAATCATATCACTTTCCTGTTCAAAAATTCAATGGCTCCCTAATATCTCTAAAGGACAGGAGTTCATAACCTTTTTGATGTCATGGACCTCTCTGTCCAAGAGTAATCTATGGAGAACTTCTCAAAACAATGTAATTAAATGAATAATGCACTGGTTTATATTAAATTATACTGAAATGCAGTTATCAAAATATTAAAAAAAAATTCTCAGACCTCGAATTAAAAAGCCTTGAGCTAAGATGAAATACAAACTCTTTGTCTGACATTTGAGATCTCCATAAGATAGCTACTTTTCCAGACTTACGTGGTAACTAATCTTCTCTTTGAATTCTGTTTCAAAGAAAGCGAAACAGAAATAGCTGTTGATTATACTCATCCTTCATCCTTCCTCTCTGAAATTTCTGCTATTTCCTGTGCCTGGGAAACACTCCCTTCTCATCAAGATTTTTACCTTTCTTCTAGGCTCACTTCAAATGCTACTTCCTTGGTGAGGCCTTCCCTCATGCACAAAATTGTTAGTGAATGAATAAAAAGCATAAAACCACCTTGCAACTTTCTCTTATCCATTCACCCCCCGCCCCCAAAAAATTTATCTTTTATTTATTTACATACTCATAAAAAGTAGAGGTTACTGGGTTCTTACCAACTCCACAAATATTGCATATACTCTGGTAGATTCTACATTGCTAGAGAAGCCAATCAGTCAACTAATAAACATTTAATAAGGAACTACTATGTACCAAGAACTGTGTTAAGTAATGCAGATACTATAGAGAAATAAAAGACAGTCCCTGAACTCAAAGATCTCAGAACCTAATGGAGAGAAACATGAACCAAACAAACATGAACAAACTATATTACAGGATATATAGCAAGTAAGAAAGAAAAGGAACTAGAATTAAGATGTATAGGGAAAGGCTTCCTGTAGAAGATGGAATCTAGTTGGAACCAAAAGGAAACCATTAGGTGAAATTAGGAGGGAAAATATTCCAGGTATGAGGGACAGCCAGAAAAAAATGTGCAAAGCCAAGACAGTAAAGAGGCAGTGTCATTGGATCTAAGAGTATCCAGAAGAGATTAAGGTAAGAACACTGAAGGGAGGACCCTAGGTTGTGAAAAATTTTGAACATGAAATGGGTGATTTTGTATTTTATTCTGAAGGTGACAGAGATCCATTAATCAGTCAGATAAGCTTATTAGGAAAAGGCTTCCCCAAAATGGTTGATATATATACTATATATACTTTCTGAGGACCAGAATAGTTAAAAACAGGGAAACACCACCAAGAAGCTAGGTACTATGCAATAAAGTCTCTAGTCATGACATGGAAAAAAATCTACAACAGCCTATATGCCTATAAAGCATTGCCTTCTACTTCTTCAGTAACAATGGTAAAGTGGTAGAAAGTAGGGTAGAGGATATTAAGAATGACAAAGATTTTTGGATCACCAATAGTAGCAACTATAAATAATAATTACAGCTTATGTGTTAACAGCTATTGCAGTTTATGAGGAAGTCAAGAAATTATATGAAGGATTCAAAATGGCCCTCAAAAGTAATTCAACATACTACATGATATTCGGTGACTTCAGGTCAAAAACAAGATAATTATCTTTTTTTAAAAAGTCACAAAACATAATCCAGAGTATGAAACAAAAAACGTGTTAAAGACTCGTAGATGACATAAAATCCTCAATTACTATCTTGTGATAGGTATGTACTGTATTTGGCCAATAACTCTGTAAATTCGTTAACTCATCCTATAATACACATATGGTTTTCTGATTATTTGAAAATGAAAGTACTATTATTCTATTCTTTATGAATGTAAACACTGATTTCTTCTAAAGTATATATAGGACCCTTGCCTCTCTTCATTCAGGAGATCCACAGTGAGGTGCTGTTGTTAACTGCCCTATGGAAAAACTAGTCTACTCTATATTTGCATTTTCCAAACAAAAATGGATCCTCTGGGAGTATTTTTGCTACATAGAAAATATGTTGAACTCTTAGTCTACCCCACAATTTAATGTGCCTTTAATGTCTAAGAGCCCTTTTTTGAAGGTAGAACTAGGGGTTAGATTAAAACAGTGTCTGTAGTATTAGCTTTTGTTTGATTAGCTGTTTGATTCTCCAGATTTCTCACTTGCCCCATTACATCATTCTCCTCCTCCTGCTGCATTCCCCCCACACTTTCTGGCTCCCTTTCATGTGCTATCTTCTCTCATTAGATTATATGTTCCTTGAGGACAGGGACAGTGTTTCATTTTGCTTATATTTTTATCCCCACCACTATTTTAACACACTGCTCGGCAAAGAGTAATTTCTTACTACAAGATTGTTGAATTGAAACACACCACACATCCCCTCAGTCATACAATTGCCTAAAAGGTATAGAGAACATAAAATTTTTGTTTACTGTGTTTACTCCTGACAATAAAAAAAAAAAAAGCATTTGACTTGGTAGAGCAAAATGCTACTTTAAAAGATCTCTTCCAAGATGATATCTCCTATGTATATATTAAAAACATATATAATTCACAGAAAGATGCAACAGAGATTTGTTGTTCAGTCATTTTTCAGTTATGTCCGTCTCTTTTGTGATTCCATAATACACCAATAATATCCATGGGGTTTTCTAGGCAAAAATACTGGACATTTGCTATCTTCTTCTCTAATGGATTAAAGCCAATATTAGTTAAGTGACTTGCTCAAGACCACACAACTAGTAAATGAAACCAGATTTGAACCCAGATATGCCTGCCTTCAGGTCCACTGGTTCTAAATTTAGGAATGATTACCAGGAAATGTGTCTGTACAATCATTTAGCTTCTATAGTAACTGAAGCAGACTTTTTACAAACTTTTTAGTTCACAATAAAATCATTACTTGGATATCATCTTTTCAATCATGTAAATGATTTTTCTATCCTTCCACACCCCATGTAAGAGATGGCTACCATTAGACACAAATAGATCTATATATGTGTGTATCTGTAAAATTATTCTATACATACTTATATTTGTCAGTTCTCTCTCTCTGAATGCAGAAAGTGTCTTTCTTCATAGGTCCCCTATAGTTCATTTGTGTACTTATAATAGTCAAAATAACATTCACTCAAAGTCATCCATAAGACAATATTGCTAGTACTGAATACAGTAATTTGGTTCTGCTCACTTCACATTTCCTTATTTCATGCAAGTTTTCCATGTTTTTTCTAAGATCACTGGGCTCATCATTTCTTATAGCATAGTAGTATTCCATTAAAATCATATACTACAACGTGTTCAGTCAATTCCCAATAAATAGGCATCCCACAATTTCCAGTTCTTTGCCACCACAAAGAGAACTGCATTTTAGCACATGTAGGTTTTCTTCCTTTTTGTCTAATCATCTTTGGAAATAGGCCAAGTAATAGAATCTACTACATATTTGATAGGGGTCAGTAAAAGACGACAAAGACCACAAAGAGAAAGAATAGGTAATACAAAGCCTAAGGAATTTTGTGCAAGTAGAAATACCTGAGTTATGAAGAAGAATCTGGTACAATTGATATAATCAATCGGTACAAGCAGCAAATGAAAGCATTACTAATGAGGGAATGAACAATTTTATGAATGTACCATACAAATTGAAGTTATGAAAGGACAGCCTTAGAGAGAAATAAAATATGAAATATTTATAGTACTTAAAAGGAAGGAACATATGTTCTGAAAGTCTCCAGTAAGATTAAGGCTTGTTCTATAAAATCTGACTTAAGATGAAAGGCATAAACTCTCGTCTTTAGAAAACCTTGAAAGTATAGTTTACAGTATAGGGCCTGAAACAAGAAAGCTTTCATCATTGCCTTTCAATGTATCCATAATCAATGAACAATGGTTTAAAGTATCCTGACAAAGAAAAAGAGAACTTAAAAAAACAAAAAAACTGGGGGAGGGGGTACACATGTGTGTATACATATACACATATATATGTTATGTAATACTTTGATATTAGTTCATGAGCGAGTTTCATGCTAAATAACAAATATAAGAAATAACTTTTTTCCCTACAGAGAAAAGGAATAAAAAGAGAAAAAAGAAGGGTAGAGAAAGGAAATGACACCAATTTAGAGATGCAACATCTCTCATAAGCCTAATGCCAAAAAAATGTTTGACAGCATAATATAATAAAATATTAAAGTTCTGAAAAATGGCCTCTCTTTTTCACTTCTGAGATCCTACTCCTTTTTAAAATCAATAGATGAGATATTAGACCAAATTGATAATGGAAATCTAAGTAAATGGTTATGGTAGGAATAGAAAAGGAGACCAAATAGCTCTAAGAGTATTCTTGCTATTGCAATGCAAAACTGCTTCCAATAACCACTAAATTGAAGCCTCATTATTTTCCCTTGACCTTGACACAAAAAAGACCAGAAGCAATAGTTAGATACAAATCACTCATACATACATCCATTTACCATCAAGTAATATCCATAGCCAAGATTTGAACAATCCTACTTCCTAAATAAGAGATATACCTAGCAGTTCTAAAAGAAAATGCTAGCTAGTCAGCTACACTGTCTCCCACATAGCAGAGATTAAAAGCACAATTTTTATGGCAAAAGATCTTTGTACACGAATTTTCTCTTAGCTCTGTTTTTGCTATAACTAATTAGTTTTTTAAAAAAGAGGCAAGCTCTGAAAAACTAGATTCAGTAATCACAAACTTTTCTAAAATAAAAAAAAAAAAACGAGTGCCCTAAAAAACAGTTTAAACGCAGTAACAGGTTATCAATACAAAAACACAATTTCTTACTTAAAAAGCAAAAAAAAAAAAAAAACCCTCAAAAATAAAAAAGGTTCATTCAAATTTAAGGGAAAAAATACTTTTAAGTATAAATGAAAAAAAGGAAAATTAAATCTTGCTAAGCATAAAATTTACTCACTGACACAATTTCTCAATGCAGGAATGTGTCTAGATTGGAATCAAAGGAGGAAACCCATTTTCCTGAATCTGTTTAAATTAGTTGCTATACAAATATTAGGGCAACTAGGTGGCTAAATGGATAATACCAAGCCTGAAATCAGGAAAACTCAACTTAATGAATTCAAATTCAGCCTCAGACAGTTACTAAACTGTGTGACCCTAGGCAAGCACTTAACTTGTTTGCCTCAGTTTCCTCTTCTACCCATATGAGCTGGAGGAGGAAATGGCAAACCACTTTCTAGTATCTTTGTCAAGAATAGTCCAAATGAGATCATAAAGAGAGACACAACTGAACAAAAACAACAAATAAATAATAGATTTCCAAGTAAAGAAATGTTACAATATCACAGTGAATTTTAATCCTAACCAAACTCATATTTCTAGCTATTTATATAAAAAAAATCAGCTTGTAGATATCATGGTCTTTTTATATACCTAAGCAATTTTACTATAAAAACACAAAAAACTATTTGCTATTTTATCAACTGATTTTCTGAAGGGGGATGCTGATGATAAAAGAGGAAAGGAGTATATGTGTTTTAGGGTCAGAGAAGAGGATTAAAGAGAGAGTATAGTATATTTTCACAAAAATGGTAAAATACTATCCAATTGGCAGAATTCATCTGAAAATCCTGTTAGACAACGAAGAACAATAAAAAAGGTGACAAGTCTGCTGATATAGTTTTAATTTGGGGGAAATTATTTCACTTAAACCTCCGTTTATTCACTTGTAAAAGATTTATAGTACATCAACTCAAATAGAAACAAAGGTCATTAAATCATATAGAAAGATTCCTATAACTTAGAAAACAACATATTAGTAGTATCTATGTTCTCTTCTATTTTTATTATTTTTGTTAAATAATTTCCAATTACATTTTATTCTGGTACAAGTTAAGTTGCGGGCAAGTTGCAGGTTACATGTTTGAAATCTCTGGATTAGACAATTTCCAAGGTCTCTTTCAATTCATAAACCGAGTTTTAGGCTTGATGCCAATGAATTGAAAATTCAATACTCAGGAATCATTTTTGCCTTATCCTAAGAATAATATTTGTATTTCTCCTACCCTAAATCTTGTTTTAGGTGACACGATATAATAAAAATCATAACTGATGGTCATTATTGGATATGCTAAAAGAACAAAGGTCAAGATTTTTTGATGGATAAAGTGTAGTTTCAGGGACAACCAAAATTTTTCTGGAAAGGCAAAAGTTGTCTAAATTTAAAATCAAAATTATTAACAGCAAAACGAACTAAGCATAAGATATAATCAAAACTTCTACAGCAAAAGTAAAATTAACATGAAGAGCAAGATTATATAATATTTTATCTTTTGGGGTCAAATGAAAATAGAATTAAAGTAACCATCTAAAATGAATTCTTACTTTCATCATGAAACTCCCTTAAAAAATTCATTTTCTTTAAATACTTCTTTATAATCTATTATGTAACTCAGGACTACACAGGAGGAAAAAGAAAACAAAACTTACCTTTCTGACCAATGGGTAAATAAAGGATGTCCTAAACATTTTAGTGAAGAAGTTTTAAGTTTCAGTAGCTTAAAAACTAAGACCTTTGAGGTACCATATATTATTGTTATCTATAGAGCTTTTTAAATAATAAGGTTCATGACAATAGAAAAAAAGTTTCTTATTGAAACTTTGACATCTCCTTGATACTTAATAAAATATTCTGCATACCCTAATTGATTAATAAGTGGAACTGAATTGAGCCAGGTAGATATAATATGGTCACCTACCTTAGATATATTTCTCAAGATTACTCTTACATGTTTTTTCCATTTGTTTAATTTTAAAATCCCTTATTAAATAAATAGTCCAAGAGGTTCAGGGAAAAAAGGAAATACTGGAGAAGAAAGATGGAGTCTTTCTAATATCAACATACAAAAGTTGACTGTATGTTCATATCAAGAATAATAACAATAGTAATAAATTTCTTCCTTGAAATTAATGAAAAAATGCAAATAAAGGGAGCCTAATTATGCCAGACCTAAAACTATATTATAAAGCAGTGGTCTTCAAAAGCATATTTAGTACTGGTTAAGTAGTCAATCAGTGGAATAGGTTAGGTTCACAGGACAAAACAGTCAATGACTATAGTAATTTAATATTTGACAAACCCAAAGGCCCCAGCTTTTGGGACAAGAACTCACTATCTGACAAAAACTTCTGGGAACACTGAAACTAGTATTGCAAAAACTAGGCACTGACCCACACCTAACATCATATGCCAAGATAAGGCCAAAATGGGTTCATGATCTAAAAGAGTGATATTTAAGCAAATTAGAAGAACAAAGAATAATTTATCTCTCAGATCTGTGGAGAAGAAAAGAAATTTGTGGCCAAAGAAGAATCGAAGCTCATTACTGAACACAAAACACATAATTTTGATTATATTAAGTTAAAAAGTTTTTGTACAAAACAAAACTAATACAGACAAGATCAGAAGAGAAACAATAAACTGGGAAATATTTTAACATTCAAGTGTTCTGATAAAGGCCTTGTTTCTAAAATATATAGAGAACTGACTCAAATTTATAAGAATTCAAGCCATTCTCCCACTGATAAATGGTAAAAGGATAGGAACAGACAATTTTCAAATGAAGATATTAAAACCATTTCTAGTCATATGAAAAGGTGTTCTAAATCATAATTAATCTGAGAAATGCAAATTAAGACAACTCTGAGGTACCACTACATATCTCTCAGATTGGCTAAGATGACGGGAAAAGATAATGACGAATATGTTGGATGGGAGGTAGGAAACCTGGAACACTAATACATTGTGGGTGGAGTTGTGAACTGATCCAACTATTCTTGAGAGCAATTTGGAACTATGTCCAAAGGGCTTTCAAATCGTGCATACCCTTTGATCCAGCAGTGTTTCTACTGGGCTTATATCCCAAAGAGATCTTAAAGAAGGGAAAGGGACCCACTTGTGCAAAAATGTTTGTGGCAGCCCTTTTTGTGGTGGCAAGAAACTGGAAACTGAGTGGATGCCCATCAGTTGGAGAATGGGTGAATAAGTTATGGTAGATGAATGCTATGGAATATTATTGTTTTATGAGAAACTATCAGCAGGATGATTTCAGAGAGATCTAGAGAGACTTATATAAACTAATGCTAAGTGAAATGAGAAGAACCAGGAGATCATCTTACACAGTAACAACAAAATTATATGAAGATCAATTCTGATGGAGGTGGCTCTTTTCAACAATGAGACAATTCAAGACAGTTCCAATGATCTTGTAATGAAGAGAGCCATCTATACCCAGAGAGAAGAGTGTAGGAATTGAGTGTCATTCACAACAGCATTTTCATCCTTTTTGTTGCTGTTTTGCTTGCATTTTATTTTCTCTCTTTTTTTTTTCCTTTTTGATCTGATTTTTCTTGTGCGGCAAGATAATTGTACAAATATATATGCAGATATTAGATTTAACATGTATTTTTACCATGTTTAACATATATCGGATTCTTGCCATTTAGGGGAGGAAGGCGGGGGGAGGGAATTGGAATACAAGGTTTTGCAAAGTTCATTGTAGAAACATTATCCATGCATATGTTTTGAAAATAAAAAGTTTTAAAATAAATTTCTCCCTGGAAAAGTAATGCTAACGATACTGAACTACAAAAGAAATAGTTGTGTCTGATTTAATTTACAAAAGTTCTGTGTTTTTGACTATGAACTATTCCTCTAGTACATCTGGTCCAGTGTTCAAAGTCATTAAATAACGTATAAAGTGAAGCCAGAAACTCTGATATCTACACACAGTAGGCAATTAAAATGGTTTGTAAAATGCCTTTAAGAACATATTTTACTAATCCATATTAAACAAAATTCTGTTAAGTTATAATATTATAAAACCTCATAATATGCTTTGCTGTGATTGTTTTTTAATGATTATTGCCCCTTTAACTGCCAAGAGTTGACTACAACTAAAAGTGTTCTGCTATCTAAATACCTTCACCCAATTAAAGAGGTCAAGTTGCAATCATAAAAATTATCAAATATCATTAATTCCATTTCTGTACTATTCATCTAGACATGCCAGTCTTCATATTCCTAAACGAGTGATCAGAATTTCTTTCAGCTTAAAACTATTTGGTCTGCCAAGGAATGTAACAGTTAAGGAAAAGGGTCCTTTTAAGAATTTCTAGCAAATACACCCCACATAAGGAAGAATATTTTTAAAAGAAAAAAAAATGAGTAAAGGGAAAAAAATAACCAACAAAATCAAGTGATGAATCTAAAAATTTTTTAAATAGACACAATCCACATCCATATATGTTCCAAAAGAAGTAGGTATGTCTTACCATATCTCTAATGCTTGGCCATCCTTATTTTTGATAATTCTGTACATTTACTATTACTTTATAAGACTTGGTTTTTGTTTCCTTTACATATAGTTATTTATATTATACTGTTGCTTGTTATATTATTTACTTTGCTTTCATCAGTTGTAAGCCTTCCATGCTTCTCTATATTCATCATATTCATCATTTCTTATAGCACAATAATTCACATGCCACAGATCATTTAGCCATTTTTCAATGTATGGGCATCCAACTCATCTCTAGTTCTCTGCCACTATACAAAGTGCTTGTTGCTATAAATATTTGGTGAATATGAAAATTATTTTTAATGCCAAAAACTTCTAAGGTTTATATGCCTAATAGTGGAATCTCTGGGTCAAAAATTACATTTTGATCACTTCATTTGCATAATTCTAAACTGCTTTCCAAAACAACTGTACTAATTCACAGCTCTATTAACACATTAGTAATTCTTATCTTCCTACATCTCCACCAACATTTACTTTTCCTATCTTTTGTCATCCTTGCCAATTTACTAGGTAACAGATGAAATCTTAAAGAGATGCTTTATTTGCAATTTTTTCTTATTCAGTGATTTGGAACCCTTCTTTCAGGTTATTAATAGTTAGATCTTCTTCTGAGAAATGTCATATCTTTTGGCAACTTACCTATTAGGAAATGGGATTCTGGTATACCTATTCATTTTACCTTCTTAACATCTCTCAGACATATCTTCTCTCTGACACTATTACTAACCAAGCATATACTATAGCAATGGCTCACTACTTGGAATCTCTGCAATGAATCTTTCCCCACTCTAACAAACCCTCTACTCAGCTGCTAAAGTGATCTTCCTAAAAGAGAAGTCTGATTTCTATCACTTAAAATGCTGTGACTCCTGATTACCTCCAGAATCAAAAATTAAATTTTGTTTGGTATTCAAAGCACTTCATAACTTGTTCCACCCCATCTCTGGCTTCCCTGATTTCCTTCAAATCTCAGCTAAACTCCCACTTTCTACAGAAAGTTTTTTCTGTTTCTCTTTAATTCTATTGCTTTCCCTCTATTGATTATCTTCAAATTATTTAGCTGTATGAACATGATTATTTGCATGCTGGCTCCCTCATTAGATTGAGTTTCTTAGCAAGCACTATATTTTGCCTGTTTCCCCCACTGCTCAGTATGACAATGCCTGACACATATAAAGCACTTAATGTTTATTGACTATATACAAAAACATGTATATGTATGTGTATACATGTGTGTATATGTCCAATATATACATGTGTATAAATACACACTTATATCAATAGTATATCTTTGATTATCTGAGAAATATGATAAAAAGTTCCAATTTGCTGGGTTCAAGGGAGCTAGGAGTTTGGAACCACAGAACATTATGAACCTGGGGTAGTCCCTCCATGGAGAACTCCACTATAAGTTGAAAGTTGTTAAGTAGCCCAATGAATTGTTATGATTATAATGTGAATAAATGAAGAGTTCAAGAGAATGGAATGATTCATATGAACTGATGCCAAATAAAGTAAGCAAAATATGGGGGGAGGGGGAAAAATTATGTGTAAGTGGAATGCATGTATATGTATGTTTATGTTATTGTTCATTTGTTTTTAGTTGTGCCTGATTCTTCATTACCCCATTTGGGGTTTTATTGGCAAAGATATTGGAGTGGTTTGCCATTTCCTTCTCTAGGTCATTTTACAGATGAGAAAGCTGAGGCAAATGGAGTTAATTGACTTGCTTAGGTTCACCCCACCAGAATGTGTCAGAGGCCAGATTTCAACTCAAACAGAATGAGCTTCCTGACTCTGGGTCTAACATTATATCTACTGCACTACCGAACTGATACTAACACTGACACTAAACACACTCTCCCTATCAAACATACCTACACATTGTGTATGTACTGCATATGTGTATGTGCATCTATAAAATGATGACAAAATAAATGAAAAGAAGAAAAATAGTAAAACTCAATATTGTATAACTATAGTGTTCAAGCTCAGCCCAAAGAATAAATGACCTCCTCCTGCAATTCCTTTGAAGATGGAGTAAGTGATAGGTGTGTCCCACTACAAATACTGTCAAATTTGGTTTATATGTTGCTTAGTTTCAGTGAACTTTTTTACTTTTTTCTTTGTTTTTTTATTATAAAGAATGACTTGCTAGGAAGGAGATAAGAAAGGAATATGTTCAAAAACAAATGAGTGTATATCCAGATGTTCAACTCCTAAAAGAAATGACTCCTCCCAATTTAAAGAATGACTCACATTGTCCTAACAATCTTCAAATATATTTATATAAGTAGCTGATACTATTTTTAGGCATCTAGATATTTTACTAAAAGTCACAGTGACTTCTAAAGATAAATATGTCAACTAGAGTATCCAATGTCTCACTTATAAAAAGTGAGGTGAAAAAAGAGTAAACATCTTGGCTAACATAAGACAATTAATAAAGAGAACCAGGATCTGAATCCAGGACATCTGATTCCACTCCATTGATCTTTTTTCACTAAAGAAGGATTTAGGAGAGGAAAGAAAGAAGAAGGACGAGTAAAGAAAAGGACGAGAAAGGAAGGAAAAGGAAACATCCTAATAGAAAAGAAAGTGGAATAAAGGAACCAGAACTGAAGTCACAGAAAGGATAATTAGACTTAGAGCAAGGAAGAGGAAAGGAAGGGAAAAGGAAGACTGGGAAATGGAAAAGGAAGAAAGGAAAGGAAGAGGAAAGGAAAGGAAGGGAGGAAAGGGAGAAAAGGAGAAGGAAGAGAAGGAAAGGAGAAGAAAGGAGAAGGAAAGGAAAGGGAGAAGGAAAGGGAGAAGGAAAGGGAGAAGGAAAGGGAAGGAAAGGGAGAAGGAAAGGGAGAAGGAAAGGGAGAAGGAAAGGGAGAAGGAAAGGGAGAAGGAAAGGGAGAAGGAAAGGGAGAAGGAAAGGGAGAAGGAAAGGAGGAAGGAGGAAAGGAGAAGGAAAGGAGAAGGAAAGGGAGAAGGAAAGGAAAGGAAAGGAGAAGGAAAGGAGGAAGGAAAGGAGAAGGAAAGGAGAAGGAAAGGAGAAGGAAAGGAGAAGGAAAGGGAGAAGGAAAGGGAGAAGGAAAGGGAGAAGGAAAGGGAGAAGGAAAGGGAGAAGGAAAGGGAGAAGGAAAGGGAGAAGGAAAGGGAGAAGGAAAGGAAAGGAAAGGAAAGGAAAGGAAAGGAAAGGAAAGGAAAGGAAAGGAAAGGAAAGGAAAGGAAAGGAAAGGAAAGGAAAGGAAAGGAAAGGAAAGGAAAGGAAAGGAAAGGAAAGGAAAGGAAAGGAAAGGAAAGGAAAGGAAAGGAAAAGGAAAAAGGAAAAAGGAAAGGAAAAGAAGGAAGATTTATAGGTAACCATGAGAATATATCACACCTGTTCTCAAATATAAAAGGACATAGTAAAAATATGACTCATATGTTCAATGACAACTGTCTCAGAAAATGAACAGTAATGAGAAAAATAAAAAGATGTTGATGCTGTGTCAAAAACAGAATTCTAATCTAATATCCAAAAGTAGTTATACTGAATCGGACTTGGAATACTCTAAGTTGAAAGAGATCAATGTCTCTAGCCATTCACAAAACGTAGTCTAAACTAAATTTATAACAACAGTAAAATGACCCTTATCCAATGGGCTTATAGTTTTCTTTTAAACATAGATTAGGCCTAACTAGATAGGTAAATATAGACTCGTCTCTACTCTAAATGTTCATACAGACTATCTCTGTCCAACTCTGTCGAAGAGCCATAAAAACTCATACTGGCCTAATCAGTCACAGTCTAAAACACTATACCTTAATTCCAAAGCTGTGATGTGATTTTGGTCCTCTTAGAGAACAACAGACAACAATCAACCAACTAAGTCATAACTAATGTCCAGACAACAATCAACCAACTAAATCATAACTAATGTCCAAGTACATTTTTTACAAAATGTTATTCTCTCATTTTTATTCTTTTATCAAAAGGCGTTATAAGAAATTAACTACTACCAGGTATCCACAATGAATTTACCCTCAATAAGACTTTCAAGTCTGGGTGGGGAAGAGTTCCATTTTCCATAAAATAGAAGAAAAACAAAAACAAATTTAAAAAAAAAGACTACTTAAATTAAGAGATAAAGTGATAATAAAGAGCAAGGGAAAATATAAGGTAGATAGGAATGAAGCTTAAAAGGTAAAAATTCTCTAACTAAACAACTCTCCCTAAAAACACATCACTTATGTGTTAATAGCTAAAAAACATGTTAGAATATAACATTATCATCAAATGGCATTTACTAAGCAAGCAACATGGAAAAGTACTATTTTGAATAATTCAGAAAGACATGCTCTCTGTTTCCCAAGGGCCATATAACCCTGGCATTGATTACAAAATAACATACAGCTGAATAATAAAATATTGAACACACAAACAAGTAAGAATAAATATTTACATTGTTTACTAGTCAAGCTTGAGCTCATTGAAAGAATATAGGAAAAAAAGGATTCTGAGTTAAGAATATTTTTTTCCCCTGAAAAATTTCCTCTACCTAGCTCCTACCCCCTCAGAAAAGAAAAAGGCCCTTTGTTCTCTTCAAATTCATTCCCAACATCTTTATTCAAAGATAAAATACTAGAAAAGGGAATTGCAAAATTAATAATCCAGAATCCATTTTTTTAAAAAAGTATGTTGTTTTCTTATTCACTGCCATCTGAGCCTAGCCATTTTAGACATTATGAAATCCTCCCAATGACCAAATCATAATCAGATGAAATGGAGGCTCATAGGGCCACAGATTTAGGGAAAGAATTTAAGAGCCCAGCTAAGAACCTGTCATTGAACTCCTAAGACCCAGAAAGATTAAATGACTTGCCCAAAATTACACAAGTAGTAACCAAGGTAGAATTTTAACCTAGATCCTCTTACTCATTCTTACATCATTCTTATATCATTCTTTCCATTGTACCATGCTGCCTCTAACCAAAAACAACAATAGTAATAATTAGCATTTAAATAGTACTTTATGGTTTGAAAAAAACTTTACAAGTATATTCTCATTTTATTCTCACAACAACCCTGGGAAATAAGTGTTATTAATATCCCCATTTTAAAGGTTAACTGATGTGTACAATGTCACACAGTTAGTAGGTGTTATAAGGTATATATCTAAACTCTATTTTCTCAACTACAGATTTTTCACTGTATTTTGAACCACTTAGCAGCTGTCTTAAAAGTTGCCAGAAGTAAACCTTCCTATTCCTATATCATTTTTCTTCTTCAGAACTTTTAAGGGACTCATGTTGAGTATCCCTATATTCCATATTATTTTTCCCCTGTCTACTGTCTTGCTGATTTGCTTCATTCTATGCAGGATTTTTATTCCATATCTGCTGTTTACTAGATGTTACTTTTATTCCGTATCTGCTGCTTACCAGATGTAACTTTTCTTCTCCATCACTGGCATGTATTAGCCATGTGATCATGATCTGTCTAAAGTTTCTTCTGCTGAATAGCTAGGTCGCATGCTGGGTTTAGAATAAGGCTCACCTTCATGAGTTCAAATCTGTTCTCAAACACTTTCTAGCAAACTACTCCTGCATCTTTACCAGGAAACTCCCAAAAAAGGTTCACGAAAAATTGAATATGACTTTAAAAAATGACTGAACAACAGCAGGTTAGAAATAATAGCTACATTTTTTTATTTCCTTCACAGGCTAAGTATACACTATTTCAAAGTCCAATTCTTTCCATACAGCAAAATAACTGTTTGGACATGTATACATATATTATATTTAACTTATACTTCAACATATTTAACATGTATTGGTCAACCACGATCTGGGGGAGAGGGGAGGGAGGAGGGGAAAGGAGGGGAAAAGGTGGAACAAAAGGTTTTACAATTGTCAATGCTGAAAAATTTCCCATGCATATATCTTGTAAATAAAAAGCTATAATTAAAAGAAAAAGGAAAAGGAAAAAAAAAAGGAATAATAGCTATACTACTTACTTCACTATATTGTGAAGAAAATGTTGGCAAAATTTTTTTTAATTATAGGAAGGTAGCTTATTGTTCTTTTGCAAATGTTTGTTCCCTAGGAAAACAACAATAAAAACAAAAGATAGAGCTCCAAGGGCTACTATCAAAAATCAATTATTTAGACAAAACTATTTTAGCTAATACAGGAACAGAGAACAAGAGCATAAATTCTAAGGATGAATGCTATGACAAAGCAGTTAGGGGTGGGGAACATTATGCAGAATGCTGAATTCATCAAATGAAATGACACAGCAGGAGGTTACTAAATACTAAATATATACAGAACCACATGAGACTTACTCAAAACTGTAGAAGGACACTGTGTTTTTATAACTCTGATGGCAATAGTGCCCTCTACTGAATTCTCACAAAAGCCAAACTGTATTACATTTGAATTCGGGCACTCAATTAGACTGAAGTCTAAAATCAATTTTTTTTTCCAATTCCTTTTATTAAAAGGCTTCCAGCTAGGTAAAAAAGCCATCTCGTTTCACTTAATTATTCTCCTAGTCCTCTCTCAATCTTCCTAACAATATCCTACTGGTTTTCTAGCCAATCTTTTTTAAACATTCATTTATCTATAAATGGAACTACAAATTAAGGAGACATGGCAGACCCTTAATCTTGGGAAGTTTGAATTCTGAGAGAAATACTTATACTTGTGGATAGAGGAGAACACATCTTTCCAGTTAGAAAACAATGCATGCTGACATATTATATAAATCCAAATGCCAAACCAACATACAGCTTAGTTAGAAGGTTATATACAATCAAGTTACTAATGCACCTCTCAGGCAAATTATTAATTTCAGTTTAATACTCATTTGACAGTCACCTATGTGCAAAGCAGAGTGATAGATGAACAAAAAGGAAGATAAAATTAAACAGCCCTTGTCCTCAAGAAGCTAACATTCTACTAGAGATACATATACAGAGACAAGTAAATTCAACATATTTGAGAAGGAGAAAAACAATAACAACTATATAGATTAGGGAAAGATTCACAGAAATGACTGTACTGGAGCTGAACTTTAAGGGAAGATACATAATCTGAGAACTATAAATAAGAAGAATATTCTAAATATCAGGCACAAATTATTCAAATGCAGAGGAGATGAATGTAGAGTTGAATTAAGGAAGAAGTTAATAGTAAAATCTGAAGGTAACAGTATAATGTGAGATAAGGTTAGAAAGACAGGAAGGAGCCAGGTTGTGAGATGCTTTATAAATCAGGCTAAGGAATTTCTATTTTATCCTAAAGATAACAAAAAACCACTAACAGTATTTAGCGAGAGAATGACATGACCAAACCTATACCCTATGAAAATTATTTTGTCATCTAATTGGTATGGATTGGAAAAGGGAGAGGCTGTAATTAATTAAGGATCTACTTAAGAAAGCTCAGGGGGACAATTTGCTAAAGGGAGAAGAAAGATGAGGAGGGAAGATGATGAGCTCAACTTTAGAAATTCCAAGATTAAGATGTTTTAGAAATACTCAGAGAAGTTCAATAAGCAGTTCAGTGATGCAACAAAAGAGGTTAAAGTTCATTAATTTGGGTAACCCAAAGCATGCTATTAAAATCACTGATATAAAGTGTAAAGATAGAAGAGCTAAAACCTTGAATACTCATAAGGGTATATAAAGTACGGACTAGCTCCCTGAAGGATCTGAGAATCAGCCAGAGTCAGATAAATCAAAGTCCTTGGTCTTTAGAGGGAGAAATGAAAGAGGCAGGCAAGCTGCCACATGGCTTGCCAAAGATGTATCCTGGATTCAGGAGTATGGAGTCTCCAGTCTCTCTCCTCCTCATCCTACCACTAAGTGACCCTGACTTCTCTCCCCCAGCTCTCTAATTCTTGCCTACAATTACCTCACCACCAAACATTCAGCAAGCGTCAATGGTGAGGAGACCCATCACATCACCACCTCATCTAAATATGTATATAGAGCCATTATCTCACATTGAATAGGTAATTAGCCTTAAATGCTCGGATGTCTGATTCAAGCGTACCTTTTCAGAGTTTCAGCCCTCTACAAGGGTAGGAGATAAATAGCAGACCAGTGAAGAAGACGGAGTAATAGCTGTTTGACATATATGAGAATGAGAAAAGAACAACAAAAAGTCAGGAAAGAAAATGTGCAGAAAGCAGAAAGTCAAGAAGTACAATAAGTAAGAAGAGGCCAGTGTATTTAAACAGTTAAGGCATTAACAATAATCTGTAAAAAAAAAAAAAAAAGCCTGTTTTGGGGGAGCAAGACTATATCAGAAACCTGGTTGTGTGTGTGGAAAAATGCATTATGTTATATAATAGTGGGAACATCAGACTGAAAAACAGGAAAGCCAAGATCTGAATCCTGCTTTGAACACTATTAACTGTATAACCATGGTCAAATCATTTTCCTATCTCTCAATCTCAATAACACCTGCAAAATCAAAGAGGGACTCTGAGTTCTCTTTCAGATCTAAACCAATTATCCAATGTCTGAGAAATAAACAAATATTAACATGAAATTTATAGGAATTAGATAATAAAAAGATGAAATGAAATCAAGTCCATTTACTGCAAAAACTAGCATGAAAACTTCTAATTTAAAAAGGAAAAGATTTGATCAGTTTCTTTTACCCATTTTAATTTCTTCATTTTATCAAGAGATCTTTCAAACAAGTAATTATCAATCAACAATTATTTATTGAATGTCTATATGTCAGACAGTGTGGGTTATGAATTCCTGCAAGGAGAGAACTGTCTTTAAAGTCTCTTAGTGTCCCCAGTGCTTAGCACAGTACCCAGCATATAGGAGGCACTCAATCAATTTTACTGACTGACTGGCTGCTACTGGGGATATAAGTACAATAAATGCCTTTTTGAAAGGGACCTATATTTTAATGGGGAAACACATATTAAAATCTAAAAAGCATAAATTAAAAGTTAATAAATAAATACAAATATATGAAGTATTTTTTAGGAAGGATGGATCAAGAAGAATCAAAAAATATTTCATGAAGAATATGTGCTTATATAGCAACTATAAAGGAAAGAAGGACTTTATGAGGCCAGGGAAAAAGACAAAACATTGACCAATGCAAAAGCACAGAGAAAAAGAGATGGATTTATAGGATGCAGGAAGGCAGTAAGATCTAATGAGACTTGATAGGTTGTGACCAGGTTATGTTAGGTTTTAAAAGCTAAACAAAAAATTTTGTACTTCATCCTAGAGGCAATAAGAAGTAACTAAAGTTGAATGAATAGGACAGTTAATATGGTCAGATCTGCATTTAATGAAAATTATTTTTAGCAGCAGTGTATAGGATGAAATGGAAAGGGAGAAATATGCGGCAGGAAGTCCAATTAGTAACTAGGCTGAGATAAACAAATTCTGAACTAAAATGGGTAGCTTTATAATTAGAGAGACCAAGTAAGATACAAGAGATGTTGTAAAGGCAAAAGCAGCAAGATTTAGCAATTGATCTGACACATGGGGTAAAAGAATAATGTCAAGTCAACAAAAGAAATTAAAAAGGAATAGTCAGGAAGGTAGAAAGAGAATCAAGAGAGAACAATATGACAAAAACTCAGAGGAGAGGCTATATATAATGCAATATGGTTAGTAGTGTCAAATACAGGAGACAGGAAGAAAAGAATAATGTCTGAGAATACTAAATCAGATTTAACAAATAAGAGGTTAAATTATTGGTAACTTTGGAGAGAGCAATTTTTTTTAATTGAGTGGTGAGATTAGAAGCCAAAAGAGCTAAATTGTGAAGAGTGGAAGTAAAAGTTGAGAGACAACTGAGTACAAGTTGTTATCCTTTTTCAATCTGTTTGGGTATGAGAGGTGAAGAGAAATATATGATGATACTTTGAGGGGATAGTGGGATTTAATGAAGTTTTTATTTTATTTTTAAAGATGGGGAAGCCTTGAGCAAGCAACAGGAAGGAACTAGATAGGGAAAGGCTGAAAATTAAAGGAAAAGGAGGGATGAGGATACACTTTAATGAAAAAAAAATTTTAGGAAATACAATCAAATGCACATCTCTTTTCAGAGACTGGGAAATGAATAAAGAGTGGGAGATATCCAAGGGTTTTGAGATGAAGAAAATGACATAAAGTCCATATCAAAAGACCTCAGTTTTTTTTCAGAAAAGAGTTAACCTTTAAAATAGAGAGAAGAGGGCTTGAGTAGGAAAGATGAGCTTGAAGAGTTTCCATAGAAAGTGAGTCAGGGAATTAATTATGATCAAAATAAAGGAATAACGACTCAATGAGAGTCCAGCTGAGGTTGCAAAATGTGAATCTGCAAGATGCACAATGAACAAGATTAAGAGACTTTCATCAGCTGAATTCATCAGCTGCATTCAGTGGCTGAGAGGAGGCAGGTGTAATGTTCTTCTCTAAAATGTAATGTTCTCTGGGAACAGGTTTCTTGGGGGGCTTCTGGAAGCAGCCTTTGTTTCCGTTCAGTGTAATCACCCCAAATGCAGCCAGGAATTAAAAGTCCAAATCTTTATTGTCTCCTTCAAAGTCTTGTCTCCTTCACTTGGGGCTCAGCTAGTTTTTCTGGAGGCCTTCTGTAGTCTTGGTTCCAAGAGCTTAAGCTGCCTTCTCTCTGGCTTGTGCATCTCCTCGACTGAACCCTGGCTGAGGTTCCGAGAGCTTCTAGTGGGCTTCTGTGTCTGGCCCTGAGAACTTCTTGCTTACATGCTGTACACTGAGTATACATCAATCATTATATCACTAGGAAACCATTATTTATTGTAGGATTGAATCAATGCTAAACTAGATTTAACCACTGTTTCCTCAATTCCACTTACTTAGCATCTTGTAAGAATCTTAACAGGCAGGAATGTTTCAGGATAAAAATTTGGTAAAATAAGAGCAGCAAAAGGACAAAGGAGCAAAGGATTAAAAATCTTCTGTCTGCATTAGGAAGAAAAGGAAATATATGCATAAGACATATATCTAAAGGAGTTTTACTTAAAGTATATTCTTGCAATCAGCTAGACAGCATAATAGATTGAATATTGGAACTGGAGCCAGGAAAACCTGAGGCAATTCCAGATTGAGACTAGTTTTCCCTACCTAGGTGGATCCTGGGCAAGTCACTTAATTTCAGTCTGCCTCAATTCCCTCAACAATAGAACGGGGATAATAACAGCACTTACCTCCCAGGGTTGTTGTGAAGATCAAATATTATATTTGTAAAATGCTTAGCCCAGTGTCTGGTACAAAGTAGGAGCTTAATAAATGCTTGTTTCTTTCCTTCTTTCTTTTCTTCCTTTGTGTAGATAGGTGAAACATTGTATCCAGATTGGAGCAATGATCTATCAGCTCCAATGATACCTTTCCAGTTTTCTCTTTTGCATGAGAAAAATCCCTCCTTTGATATGTGTTAAAAATTCTCCCTCCTTTTGGAAATTTGGAATGGGTGCTAAGAGAGGTCAATTAGGGAAGAATAAAAAAGATTACTATGTAGCAGTGAAGGCTTCATTAAAATTACCTAATATAAATCCATAAGGACACAACTAGCATGACTTTCTAAAGCAACATAGAAGAGACAGGGTGGAACATTGAAAAAAAAATCTGCCTCTATATTTAGAGGAAACTCCTCTCATAACTACTAGGTTTCTGACCTTTGGAAAGCCCCTTAACTTCCTTGGGCCTCTGAATCCAAGGCTGAGTTCCGGATTCCATCATCTGTAAAATAAGGAGGCTAGACTTTGATGCCCTGTATAGTTCCAGATTTATAAACCTATAAGAATTGGATAATGGGAATAATGAAATATTGAGGACTAAAAAGGCATGAGTAGCAGAAAGACAAGGAAGCCAAGGAATTACAAGTGGATGAAAATGTATAACTGAACTGTTTAACTACAGGGTAAAAGATTATAAAAGGAGCATCCTATAGGATGAGGGACTAAGCATAGAGAAAAAGAAGGTAGACCTTGTGATTATAACCAAGGGAAAAGAATAGATTTAAGAAGCTATGGGGAAAAAAAAGATGGAAAGACAGAGTATTATTATCAGAAAGGTTATGAAGAATATGGGAAAGTTCTGTAGGACTAGAAAAGACAATTGATCTAAAATTTTTTAACTGAAAATAAACCACTCTTTTCTAGAAGGAAGAACCAGGCCAAATGGATGGAAATTACAAATATGGAAATAAAGTAGATTTCAGGAAAAATTTCATAAAACTTGAGCTGTCCAAAAGCAGGACAGACTATCTCAGTGAGTAGAAGGCTCCCTTTCACATATGTCTTTAAGCAGAGAACGAATGATAACTTGGTAAAAGTATGTTAAAGTTAGAAAATTCCTCCAGTATGGGTTGTAATGGATGGCTTCTTAAGACCTTCCAATACTGAAATTCTGGGATTATATGAATAGAGTCTGCAAAGTGTAGGCCAGTAAGCTTGACTTGGATTCCTAGCAAAATTCTCTAACATGTTAAATAGGAACTTGGTAACCATTTAGGAAGGGAAATAAGCGCCAATCACCAAAGGCCAGCATGATTTCACAAAGAATAGGTCATATCATATTAATTTGTTATCTTTTGATATTATATAGGTTATGTAGATTTGGAACATGCAAAATAGCTAGATTGCAAAAGTACACTGACTAGGGAAAAGGGGTGTAGTGGAGCGACCCAAAGATCTTTTCTACTTAATATTCTTATCAATGACATGCAAAAAAGCATAAGTGGAATGCTTATCAAATTTGCAGATGACACAAAACTAAGAAAAATAATTAACACAATGAATGACAGGGAAAATCCAAAAAAATCATGAAGATCTCTTAGAATACTATGAGAACTATAGTTAAAATGAAATCAATTAGGAATAAAGGTCTTATATTCACATTCAAAAATCAGTTCAAAAATAGTACACTTAAAAAAAGTGTAGTATATGATTAAATAGAAGTGCATCTCAAAAAGAATCTTAGCATTTCATAGACTGCTAACTTAATAGTAACTAAATATAAGATATAAAGCTGAACGAAGAAAAGTATAGTATCCAGAACTAAGAAAGTTGAGATTCAATATAGTGATCATTGTTTAGACTATGTATGAAAACAACATATTTGATTATAGTACCAACATTTTAGGAAAGACATAAATAAGTTTGCAAATATCCAGAGGACAACCAGGACACTAAAAGGCCTTGAGAGTATGCTACTTGGAAAATCAGTCAAACTGGTGATAATTAGTATGCAGAAGTAGCTTCAAGCTCTCCATTGGAGGTATATGCAGGGTGCTTCAAAGGAAGATAAACTGCTACAGCATAATGTAAATATGAGTTATTATTCTATTCTTCACCACTGCTCCTGTGAATTATTATTGCCCTTTTCAATTCTACCTAAGCACATCTCCCAGCTCCTTAAATTTCTTCCTTCCATTCCATCCATTCCTACTCCATCCATCATCTCTTGTTTCCTTCCCTTTAACTTTATCCCCAAAAGTTCCCCAGCTTTTCCTTTCTCCTTAGCTCCTTATCTCAAGTTTCTTTCCCTTTCTCTTCATATGACTAAACCCAAGCTTAGCTATTGGCTTGGTTCAAATATAATGAATAAGAAGAGACAACACTAGTCTCTTTTTATCCTATTTTACATAAGTCCTATACTCTTTCCTCATCATTATGTTATATGTATATCCACCAACAATTTGAGGGATTATAATTGTTTTGCAAAACTCAGTTCTAGAGCCTATCCACATTATCAGGAAATACTCTGGACTAAACATTGAGTATAATCAGCCCAAGCTTGGTACGCTACAGAAGTATGCAGATCAAATGGGAAGAAGCACAGCCAACAGATGATGCTTCTTGCCAACATCCTTCTCATCAGGATTTTATGATTCTCCCTTATAAACAAGGAAATCAAGAGATAAGGGGAAGCAAAGTATTTGAACATAGTACAAGCATCAATGGGAAGATGAGACAATGGGTGCCACATTGGGAATAGTTATGGTGCTAGAAAAAAGCAAAGAGAAATGTACAAACAAGCAGCACATAATTTGGGAATATAAGATATATAGATTACATATACATTATAACTATGAATATGCATAGAGAAAAGTTGTCATAAAAGGGAAAAGGGAACACAAGTTAATAGAAGTAGATAGCTGTTGGATAGGGCCTAAAAACCACCAGTTATAATTCTATCCACCAGACCCTTCTACTTCAAAAATGTGAAATAAAAATTAAAATTCAATCAACTTCACCTTTCCTGCTGAAGAGATTACGAAAGGTACCACAAAGGTAGGAACTTCCACCACTGTGCATGTCAACATGGAGTTGATAACCATGTAGTCCATATTGTTGGTCAATGTCATCCAGAAAAGGAATGTGAGGCGGCAGCATATAAGGGCTTTAAAAAAAAAAATACACAAGAACATGTAACTCAACAAACAATATCAAATGTCAAACACAAAAGTTCACATTGGGCCCTTACAATTTAGAATTATATAATTTTTATTAAAAAAAAAAAAACACACACATACCCATTCACTGCAACCACTATTTAAAAAAAAAAAAAAAGACTTCTCAATAATTCTCAACATTATATAACTAAATGAGGTTTAAAATGTTAACTCTTAGAAAATGTTTATTTCTCAAAACCACTGGAAGATATCAGTTCTAAAAACATAAAATATGCTTGGGTAAAGCCCACCCAGGGTGAATACATTTGAACCGTGGTGTTTAGAAATATACTCCCAGGATTCTTGAATGTTCAAAGGCAAATTTAACCCTTTCTTAGCATTCTAATCAGCAATAAAAGATTACCCTTCAGGCAGAAAAAAAATGTGCCAAAGGTAACTCTTTTTCTTAAAACTAGGGAGAAAGATCACTACTCAGAAAAATTAAGTGATATTCAATAAAGGGGATAAATTACAAATTTTTCCTGAAAAAGAAATCAAGAATTCTCTCAGCAAGGAGGACTAAGAAAAGCAACAACTTCTTGCTATAATGGAAGTTGTTTTTCCTTTAATCATCTGTAATCATGACACATTTTTAGCTCCAAACAAATAAAGGAAATGTGCTTATGAATAATCCAGTAACTTTAGCAGCAACATGCCACTGGGCTGTGCCAACTGTTTGAAGATCTATGCTAACTTAGCATAACTTGATTTGAAACTCTAATTCTCTTTCACATTTACTCTACAAAAACGTGAAAAACAAGAATTTAGTACGTACACAGTGGCTGAGCCTAAAGTGCTTCTCTCCACCAGTAGATGAAAATGAAGGTTCGCCATAACAAAAGCCATTTCTTTCTCTTTCTGGAAAGTTAATTACAAAGAATACATTTTTCACCCAGACTACTTTAATTTTTTATGAGATCTTCTTAAAGAAAATGGCATATAAATCTTGCCAATAAATGATGTTTCATCCTACTACAAGATTGGTATAATGCTTCTATATTATTACTGCTAATATAGAATTACTATTTAATAAGACTAATACATTATACTAACAGGAAAGCCAAAATTCACACAAACACTGTTATAAGTAATACCTATAAAGACTTAACCTACAGATCCTGGCACTTATAAAGGAACAAGATACTTCAAATGTGTGTATGTGTACGTGTGCATGTGTGTGTGTGTGTTCTTAATATTTTTTACAAAGAGAAAAAGAAATCTAAAAATAATATAACTTTAACATGAATAGTTAATTGTCTCTATAATTATCATCATTAAGAGTGTAATTCCTTAACATTCTCATCTACTCTCATGGTTTCAATTATCACTTCCATGCAGACGATTCCAACAACTATGTAATCAACCTCAATCTCTTCCCTGAGTTCCACTACTATACTTCCAGCTATATGATAGATATCTCTGCTTAAATATCAAATAAAAGCTTCAAACACAATCTGTGTTTTCCCCCAAAAAATGTTCTCCCAACCTCCTGTTCCTGTTAATAACAGCATTAACATCCAAGCTACCCAAGCTCAAAAGCCTTGAAAATATCTTTACTCCTCCCTTTTTCGATATATATAATCTGTTGTCAATAGCTATCAATTCTACTTTCATATCTCTTGCATCCATCCATAACTATCTACTCAATGTACAACCTAATTTCAAAGTCTCATTACATCTTGCTCTAGATTGGTTTAAAAATTTTAGCTTTCCCTACCTCTTATGCTTTTCAAAATATCCTAAACATTGCTGACAAAATAATCACTGTTCAGAAGTGAGTCTAGCTTCACTCTATATTTACAGCTTTACTTCTCACTATTCTTTCTTTTGCCCTCTAAATTTCAGCCAAATTGGACTAACAGCTTCTCAATTTATTCTTATCTTTTCCTTTATCTCTGCATACATGCACAGAACTCATGATTTGTGGGTAGCCTCTCTATTTCTCTCAACCTATTAAAATTCTTCTCTCCCTTTAAAGTTGAATTCTGCCAACATTCCTTTAATTAAGCCTTTCCCAATTGTTCCAGCTCAACCCTTCCTCAAATTTCCCACAGCACTCATATGGAACAATCTTTTGCTCTTATCAGATTGTATTTTATAATATATTTATTCTTGAACATGTTTTGTCCCCACCTCTCTACCCCAGCATTAGTCTATAAATCCATTGAGAATCAAGATAATGCTGTATCCCCAGGACCTAGTATAGTACCTTACATATGGTAGCCATTTAATAAACGTCTGGACAATTGAGCTAAATTTCTAAAAGTCATCTCTATAGAATAACCTGAAGGAAACTAAATAAGAGACAAAAGGAAAAAGATAAGAAACACATCATTTAAATCCACAGAACAAGGTAAGGAGTAATAAAAATCACATGAGACATGATTTTTCATAATACTCCCTAACCCACACCCTCATCTCTTGGACATTATTTCCAGAATAAAAATGGTAGCATAAAATCCTAAATAAACCCCTGTGGATAAAGCCTTATCAACCAATTAATTGAACTTACAAAGATTTGACTTTACTATGGAAATATAAGACTATACTTCAAGTTGTGGTTTCTTTTACTCAAAAAGTCTATAAACTCTATAAAGGATAGCTAGCAACCAATTACCACCACTGAAAAGCAAGAAACTAACCTTAGTGGGAAAGGACAAATGGTCAAATTCTCTTCTAAAATGCTAAATTATGTTCAGTGTCCTATCCAGTCAATCAACAACATTCAATGACAGCTTACTATATGAAAAGCCCCACAATAGGCATTTTGAGTGAGTAAGCAGAGGAAGAGCATAAAAGCAGCAAAAGACATGCTCCTGAGCTTCATAAAACTTGATATCTAGATAGAAAATAGAACACACAGGGATAAAACAACAGAAAAGCACATGAACTAAGTGGAATATCAACAGGTGCAACATAAGAGTAATAAAGAATGAACAGGTGCTGAGGAAGTAACTAACTGGAGAAGTTAAAGGGAAGAAGTGATAATCATGCAGTTTTCTAATAAAAGTGAGTTCTGATCAAGTTTTTAAGGAAAGATTGCAGGGTGAGGGGATGAGTATATCTGAGGCAATAAGGATACACTTAAAGCAAGTTACAGGGTAGTGTAGGAGAAATGGAAGAATATTAGCTTAAATGGAGAAATCTACACAGAGCATTCTATATTCAAAATTAGGTGGTAAGATGATGAACAAAAAGAGCACAGATGGTGGCAAACCTTTAAATACCAAGGTAAAGAGTTTGATTTTGATATGAGATCAATGTGAAATCCTAATCAGATCTGGGGAAATAAAGAAGGTGACATGATAATAAGAATGTTTCACTAAAATTATCTTATTAATTATATGCAAAATGGATTATAATAGGGAATGATGAGAGGCAGAGAAAAAAATCAGGGAGCTGGCATAGTTATCCATCAAAAAAAGTATGATGGATCATAGTGAATTTTGACGGAAAGTAATGGCTGAACTGAACTGAAAAGGAATGAGAAAATCCAAGACATTATAAAGAAGGAATCAGCAGAACTTAGTAATATATTGGGCATAAGGGACAAAAGAAAGCAAAAAGACAAAAATGTTTTGAATCTAAAGAATCAAGGAAAATAATGATGTTATATCTATGTGTTATATCTGAAGGTTAAAAATTTTTCAACATATGTTGAAAACATATGCCAATGCTTTTTAATTTCCTCGTGATCATTAGAAACTGAAGAAGTCAGAGGCCTACAGCTAGAAATGTGGACTGTTTAATCATTCAACATGGGGTTAACAGTTAAATAAAAACTTGAGAATAAAGAAAAACTCATTATAGCAATGAGTATAGTATAGTATGATAATATAAGCCTTTTCATAAAACCTAATATTGTTAAGTTTAAGTAGCAAATGCAAACCAATCTTTTCATACAGAGGTAAAGTGAACTCCACTATACAAAAAGGACTTCAATCTTACCTTCCATAGACCAACTAGAAGCCCTGGGTTTAAGCAGAAGGTCCGAATAAGTCTGTCAGAGCCAATCGAAGTGGATTTAGTTAGGTTAGTCAGATTGTACTCAGCAACTAGGGAACGCCTTCGAGGTCTTTGAACATCAAATGCCAAACAAGGAAAGACAGAATTGAGTTTTAGTATTATCAGAGTTTATGTCAAGTAAGAAGATATTTTTAAAATCTACTTTTACAATAGATTGACAACATTGAGAGGGGAAAAAATCTAATTTTTGTAGACAAATAAAAAATATCAGCCCATCAATTAATTTCATTTCACTTCTCATTCAAATTGTCTTCCCTATTTTCTCTGCAAATCAATGTCTTAGTCAAAAGATAAGGAAGATAAAAGGATCTTCTGAACTCTTTCCTTTAATAGAACATTTCATAAATGATGCTGACCAAATGGAGGAAAAATAATACATCTAAATTGATTTAAAATTCATATGTAGAAACTAAAATAAAGCTCATATTTATAGAATACTTTATGATTAACAAAAGGTTTTCCTTGAATATAATTAGTCCAAGGATTATCCTCATTTACATCTAAGGAAACAGACTTGATAACATTAAATGACTTGCCCAGGATAATACTTCTTAAGTGTAAAAGCCAAAATTTCAAACTATGTTTTATTTTGTCCATCATTGTTTGTACTATTATCATCTTGCTCTTCAATAAAATAAATTGGCTGTCTAAAAAAAATCAGACTACTGTTGAACTGAAAAAGCCTTCAAAATTCACTATTAGTATAGAATTGACATTTAAATGTTAACTTGGTAATACTAAAAACAAATTACAAAAAAAATCTTGTTTTTAATGTTTTCATACAAGGAGACATAATAGTTTTTTTTAAATTGGGAATAAATGTTATTAATAACATAAAAGTAGAAATTTTGAAAAAAGTTAAATAACAGATTTTAAAATAAACTTTAACAATAAAATATATTTTATACAGTACGATCACCTAACCATCCTTAGCAAACAACAAAACCTTTTTTAAAAGATTTCTTCTAAATATTGGTTTGGACATTAGAGTTCAGGGGCCAATTCTAAAGCCCTTACTAATTTGATATATAGACCCTTACGTGGAATCTCTATATGAAAAGGGTAATAACTGAAAGTTCTCTACTAATGTATCAAGACATTTTGGTACATTGTAAAACAGAGTAGAAAGATCACTAGCCTTCGAATTAGGTGACCTGGATTAGTATCCTGGCTCTGACATTTAAAAATTTTATGACTTACAGGTAAGCAGTTTGTCCATCCATAAAATTAAGATTACATTCTACTATCTACCTCACAGAGATATTGTGAAAATGTATTGTAAATATTAAAGTGCTTTATAAATGTGAGGTAGAAATATACCTATGTGAATTTGGGAAAGTAACTAAGCTTGTTTCTTCATATATAAAATGATAAGATTATATATGGCCTCTCACTATCCCTTTCTAGGCATAAACCTATAATCCCACTATTATACACATTGAAGACATATTCTTTTACTGTGCTTTCCCAAATCTCATGCTACATATCTCTCTCTATTTCATGAAACTCTTACCTATAAATTATCAAATATTATTATAATACTTATTACAAGCTCACATTTATGGTTTTTACCTTCTAGAAGACAGAACTGGCTTGCTCCTGTTTAAATGCATTTGCTCATATTATTTCCCTAACTTGAAATGTCCTCCACACTTGCTCAATTTAAAGTGTAATTCAAATGCTGCCTCCCCTAAGAAATATACCTTTATCCTCCCTCTCCAGAATCATGCATATATTTTCATACTGTACTTATGTACTACTTATATTTTTCTAGCAAACAGTAAGTCTTATAAGAATAAGTTACTTATTTCATCTAAAATTTTCTCACCCAAATGTGAGGACAGAATACAGCAGATGCATAATAAATGTTCATTTCATTTTATTATGTTCCTAAACTACCTGATCCTTAATTTTTGAAAGTGACAAGTTAACCAAGAGGACAAGGAATAAGGCTGGTTAGTCTAATGGTACCCACACATGCAAAACAGACATTTCTATACCTATTAATTTAGCAAGAGCATATTCCATGTGATTATAGGAGACAAAGAAGACAGTTTTAGGTACAAAATGGGGAGGGGGGAAGGGAGAAAGGGTAAAAATAACTTTATAATAGTCTACATAACACACAGGTATTTTGTTTTGTCTTAAAGTGCTTATGTTTCAGTGAAGGCTAAAATCCTCAGGTAGGAAAAAACACTAAGGAGGTACCAATTTTCAAACTTTGCCTAGAGGTCTGATTAAGAAGTTCATGGATACACAACACAACACACACACACACACACACACACACACACACACACCCTGATTTGGTAGGTGACCAGAGGAACATAGATCATAATTCCTTGTCTGGTACAAAATTTATATACCTTGGGCTGGAAAAGATTGGGGAATTCAAGAGAATAAAACTTAGCCTATTTAAAGAAACACCACTTAATTAGCCCTGTATTCAAAAGCAACAATGAGCATATGTAACCAAACATTTCCCCAAAAATTTAGGGCAATCTAAGGCAAAGTACTCACGCTTCATTACATTAGCAATATAAGAAAATTCAAAAGTCTGAGGAGAAATGCAAATCATGCCAAAATGGAGTTTTGATTTATAATCTTCAAGTAGTTATAAAGAAAGAAAAGAGGAAGGTCACTATAATTTCTTCCTTGTTATGCTAATCTATAACAATATTCCTACTCCTTTCTAATGAAAGCATTTATATATGCAATAAAAATGTCTAACAAAGCAAATACATGAAGAATGTTTTACTGTATATTTTACTATAATTTATAAAGTACTAGCTAAAATGCATCAAGATTCAATGGAAATAAATTATAGCCAATGAGTTTCCCCAATAATATCTAGGATTTGTTGTAATGGGTTGAGGCTTGAGTTGATGCACTGAGGTCCCAAGTACGTGAGGCTAAATAGTAATTGGACTATACTCTATTAATATACATGCTTGGATAAAGAATGGCCCTCTCCCACTCTCTGTGCAAGTCCTGATGTGTTGTATAGGAAATGACGATTTTGGTGGGTGGAGGTAGAGAGAGGAAGAGAAGCTGGGAGAAATTGGGCCTGGGTTCTATGCTCCTAGCTGCTGGTTGTGTGGCTGCTGGTCTAGCTAGCTTCGTGACTCAGCTACACACATTGCTATTGCCCATTCTCTTCCACCTCCGATCTTTCTTCACTGAGAATAAAGACTGATGATTTTCTCCTAACCTGAATTCCTGACTCCGGCTGATTTTAAAATACGCAGTCTTCACAATTTGTCATTATATAATATCTATCATCATGCACATTATGATAATTTTTAGACATGCAGTGCCATTTACCTAGCTTTCCAGCTCAATGCAAAACAACATCTGTTTCAGTTAAATTTCATTTATTCATTTTTTAATTAATGGTTGCACTTTAGACCTAAAACTTGTAAACAATATGCTATGGGTTCTCAAGTAATACAATGTTTTTTGTATCTAAAAAAAAAAAAAAAAAATGATACAAAAGGCACTCTCCAGAAATGGCTACATGCATTATAAAGCTACATGCTCTGTTAATAGGCTAATTGCATTAAGCATGATAATTAACAGAATCACATAAATTCTCAAACAAAAACACCACCAAAAATGTACTTCAAGTCTTCATTAAAATAAAAGCTTTCCTGCTTACTTTTAGAAGAGTATATATGGACATACAGAAAAAGAACAACTTGTCTAAAAGTACCTTGCACCTGAACAAACTCTCAATTCAGTTAAGAGCAAGAATCAGTACCACCACTTAATAAGTGTCTATTATATGCCAAATGCCAAACAAAACAAAATGTTCCACCTTAGGTTTGTATTTACAAAAATTTAATCCCATGCTTTAGTGATGGCATTATAAAACCCAAAGAAGTAATACCATTTCCCAACAAAAGAATAATAATGTTCTCCATTTTCCAAATTAAAGTCATACAACAACAACAAAAAAAAGGATGTCAAAATTTTGAAGAGAAAAAAAGTTCTGAAGGCTGTTGAAAAGACAAAGGATATTGATAGTGAATATTAAGACTTTTTAAGGTGCAAAATAACTCACTATCATATAATCAAATTCAAAGTGGGAAGTGAACTTAGAAAATATAAGACATGAATTAAATCATTAATTTTGGGAGGAATATGTACATGAATGTGGATACAAGTAGATCTGGATTCAAACCTCATAAGAAATTTGCTAATTTTGTGACCTTAGGTAGTAATAAATCTTTTAACCTCTCAGCCTTAGTTTCTTCAAGTGCATAATGGAGATGCCACCTGTCACACAGGACAATATCAAATGAGGTAATCCACATAAAGTGCTTTGAAAACACTTACAATACTAAACAAATTTTAGCAGTAGTTATTACCATCATTTAAAAAAAAAAATCAGAATAATTAAGTAGAGACTTAGGTGGCCTCAGAATCAGCATGTCCTGACCTCAAAATCCACCTATGACTTTGAGTACATAGACCACTCATGTAACTTTTCAAGGCCTCGGGCAACTTTCTGAAACTACAAATTATACAGAAGGTGCAAATGTGTATTGGTAGAGGCAGTCTTCTCATCTATAAGTTCTCTACAGCTATGAGAGCAAAGGTCCAGCCTCTCTCAATAGCATTATTAGAAAAGTAGTCATGTGGTTTGAGATGAAGCAGTTACATACTTTATATTTCACTTTTATAAAAGACAAAAATAACCAAAAAAAAAAAAGTTGATAGAATTTATTCAACCTATCACTTGTTTTGTTTGAATCACAGGGCAAATGAAGTCAAAGTACTACACAATTACAACAAAATGTAACAACAACTTCTAATAATGACACTGAATCATTATGTAAAAATTAAGTTGTGTTTCTTAATTTTTATGGATGAAAAAAATAAGCACATATCAAGCACCTGCAGGCCCTGTGTTAAGTAAATTACTATCTCATTTGATCCTCAAAAATAGTCCTAGCAAGTAGGTGCTATTATTATCCTCATTTCACAATTGAGGAACCTAAGGAAAAAAGAAGTTAATTCATTTGCCAAGGATCACAGTTATTAAGTATGAGGCCAAATTTGATTTCAGGTTTTGATTTCAGGCTCAATACTCTACCTTCTTACAACAGAACAGAATGTAGTGGAGACTGCCATACAAAAGTAGACCCAAAAAGTTTAAAGATTCCATTATTTAGAGCATAACATTTTAAACAATTGAGATATTATTATATACATAACTACACAATGACACCATTTATTTCTCCTGTAGCAGTGATCTGGAAGTGAGTTTTCAGATCCAATATTTATAGTTTTTAGAAAAGTTAACATAACCAACTTTCACTAACAAGTTTTTCTAATCTAACGATAATGAACCTGGAATGACACTCACCCATTTTTGGTGGGGACCTTATAGCGGTCCAAAAACACTGGTGTCACACCACATAAATCTAATGTTGCCAGCTTGTCTATACGTGGCCAATTATTCCCATGCCAAACAACTGTGACAGATGTGTCATTCACAGAAAACTCAGCTTGCTCCATGATGTATTCTTTCCCATTTTTCTCCTTCAACACAATCACCCAACTCAATCCAGATACTCTATTTGGGGAGAAAATGTAGTTAAAGACCTTGAATTTATTTTTGAGAAGATATAAATTTTGTATTTCGGAGTTCAAATAGATAAATATTAAAAGAGCTAATTGAATTCTATAAACATGAATCATATTTAAAGATCTTGTTTCTTTTTTTTTCTATTTTTTCTCAATTACATGTAAAAAAATTAACATACATTTAAAATAAAAAATTCGAGTTTCAAATTTTCTCCCTCCCACTCTCCCCATTCCCTGCAAGACAGCAAACAATTTCATATAGATTACACATGTGCAGTCATGCAAACGATCTTCCCATATTAGGGAGGGAAGTAAGGAAAGGAGAGAAAGAAGGAAGAAGGGAGGAAAAACTGCAATCAGACTCCATTAGTTTTTTCTCTGGAGGCAGATAGCCTTTTCCAACAGGTCCTTCAGAATTGTCTTGGGTCATTGTATTGCTAAGAATAGCTAAGTCATTCATGGCTGACCAACATACAGTATTGCTTTTACTGGGTAGAATGTTTTCCTGATTCCGTTCATTTATCCATGCATCAGTTCACATAAGATTTCCCAGGGTTTTCTGAAACTAGTCTGCTCTTCATTTCTTACAGCACAATAGTACTCCATCACAATCATATACCACAACTTGTTCAGCCATTCCCCAATTGATGGACATTACCTCAATTTCCAATTCTTTACCACCACAGAAAGAGTTACTATAAATATTTTTGAACATATAGGTTCTTTTCCTTTTTCTTTGATCTCTTTGGGATATAGACAAGTAGTATTTTCAGTCAAAGGGTATGAAATGCTCTTAGTTATAGCTTTAAATTGCTCTCTAGAATAGCTAGATCAGTTCACAACTCCACCAAGACTACATTAATGTCCTGATTATTCAACATTACCCTACATCACCTGTCATTTTCCTTTTCTGTTATATTAGCTATTCCATTAAATATGAGGTAGTACTTCAAAATTGCTTTAATTTGTATTTCTCTAATCAATAGTACCAGAGTACTTTTTCATATGACTATACTTTTCATTTCATCTTCTGTTCATATCCTTTGACTATCAATTGGGGAATGATTTGTCTCATAAATCCACTCTCCATGTTTGAGAAATAAAAGTCTTCATTAGAGAAACCTGCTGTAAAATATTTGGCCAGTTACCTGCTTTCCTCCTTATCTTAAAAGCATTGGTTTTCTCTGTCCAAAAACTTTCAAATTTACTATAATCAAAATTATTCATTTTACATCCCCTAATGGTATGTATCTCGTTTGGTTTTAAATTCTTCCCTTATCTGTAGACCTGAAAAGGTAAACTTTTCTGTACTGATCTAATTTTCTTATATCACTCTGTCACGTACCCATTTTGACCTTTTCTTGTTGCACGATGAGAAATGCTGGGTCTATTCCTTTTTGTTGTTGTTGTCAAGTCATTTTCAGTCATTTCTGACTCTTTATGACTCCCATTTGGGATTTCGTGGCAAGATACTGAAGTCGTTTACCATTCCTTCTCCAGATCATTTTCCAGATGAAGAACTGAGGCAAACGAGTAACATGCCCAGGTTAACCAGCAATAAGTGTCTCAAGCCAGATTTGAACTCAGGAAAATGGATGCTTCAGATTCCCTGGTCTATTCTTAGTGTCTGTCAAACTGCTTTCCTGTTTTCCCAGAAATTAAAAGTTTGGATCTTTGTGTTGTCTAAGTATACCATTATCTCATCTGCCAAGACTCACAGTTTTGTTTCTTCGTTGGCTATTCTAATTCCTTCGATTCCTTTTTCTTTTCCTATTGCTACAAATAGCATTTTTAGTACAAAACTGAAAAAACAATAGTAATAAAGGATATCCTTGCTTTACCCCTGATCTTAATGGGAAGGCTTCAGATTTAATCTCCATTATAATTAATGCTTGCTGATGACTTTAGACAGATACTACTTATCATTTTAATAAGTTTCATTTATTCCTCTATTCTCTAGTTTTTCTAACATGAATTAATGTTGTATTTTATCCAAAGCTTTTTCTGCTCCTATCAAGATAATTATATGGTTTCTGTTGGGTTTGTTATTGATACGATCAATAATAGTGATAGTTTTCTTAATATTGAACCAGTCTAAGTCCCACTTAGTCATATTATATCATTCTGGTGATATATTGCTAGCATTTTATTTAAACTTTTTACATCAATATTCATTAGAGAAATTGGTCAATAGCATTTTCTTTGTTTTTACTCTTCCTGGTTTGAGTATCAACATTATATTTATGTCCTAAAAGAAATTTGGAGCAATTCCATCTTTGCTTATTTTCCTCAATAGTCTACAAAGTATTGGAATTACCTGTTCTTGAAATGTTTGGTAGAGTTCACACTTAAATCCATCTGATCTTGGGGATTGATTCTTAGGTAATTCATTGATGATTTATTTAATTTCTTTTTCTAAAATACTGTTATTCAGTGTTCTTCTTTCATTTATTAACAGAAGTATTTCTTCTGTTAATCTGAAAAATTTATATTTGTATGAATATTCATTTCATTTAGATTGTTATATTTATTGGCATATAATTGGGGAAAATAGATCTTAATAATTGGCTTAATTTTCTTTCCAGTGGTGGTAAATTACTCTTCATTTTTAATATTGGTAATTTGGTTTTGGTTTTTTTTTTCTAATCAAAGTAACTAATAGATTATCTATCATTGATTTTTTTCACAAGACTAGATAACTTTATTAGTTCAATTTCTTGTTTTCTCTTACATTTGAGTTCCAAACTGTTAATCCTTCCCTCCTTCCCAACTGAGCACTAGAGAAGGCCAACATTTGACACATATATTTGTTAAAATATATAATATGTAGTTCCATATATCAATTCTTTCTCAGAGCATGAATAGCATCTTTCTTCACAGGTCTTTTATAGTTGGCTTGAATATTCACAGAACATATCTCAGTCATTCATAGCTACTCATTGAACAATATTGTTGTTATTGTAGAAAAAATTCTCTTAGTTCTATTCATTTCACTACAAGTCTCCCCATGTTTTTTTTTCCCCAAATCAAACTGCTCATAGTTTTTACAACACAGTAATTTCCATCACAAATACCACAATTTATTTACCTGATCCCCAATTGAAGACTATCCCACTCAATTTCCAGTTCTTTACCACAAAAAAAGAGAACTGTTATAATAAATATTTTAGAACATATAATTTTGTTTTGTTTTTGTTTTTCCTTTTCCCCCATATTACCTTGGAAGATAGACCTAACAGTGGTATGTCTGGGTCAAAGGATATGCACAGTTTTATAATTCCTTGGGTCTAATTCCAGACTGTTCTCCAAATGGTTAAAGCAATTCAGTTTCATCAACAGTATACCAGTGTCCCAATTTTTCCATATCCCATCCCTTCCACAATTCTACCCAATCTGATCAATGTAAGATGATATCTCAAGGTGTTTTAATTGCATTTCTCTAATCAATAGTGATTTGTTTTTATAATCATAACTATATGTATATATAGTTATATATAACTTTGAATCCTCCTTCTACAACAGCTTGAATTTTCATATCACTTGACCATTTATGAATTAGGCAATGATTTACATTCTCTATATATTTAAGATATGCGGCCTTTCAACAATCAACAACAAAAAATTTCCTCCAATTTTCTCCTTTCCTTGTAATCTTGACAACTTTGATTTTATCTGTACAAAAAATTTTCTATTTAACGTAATCAAAATTATCCATTTTACAACTCACAATGCTATCTATCTCAGTTATCAGAAATTCTTATATTCATCAATCTGAAAGGAAATAGATTCCATGTTTTTCTAACTTAGGATATGTATTTTTTAATGTCTACATCATATATCTTTTGTAACCTTATCTTGGTAATGTGTCATACATATACCTGATTTCTGCCAGACTGCCTTTTAGTTTTCCCAACAATGTTTACTAAAAAGTGAATATTTATACAAAAGTTTAAATATTTACATCTATCAAACATAAGGTTGTATAATAATTTACTTCTGTGTATTGTATTACTACTCTATCCATCGTCCTATTTCTTAATCAGTACCAGATAATTTTGAAAATTACAACATTATAATACAGTTTAAGATCTGGCACTATTAGATCTCTTTTCTTTTTTTCTCCAATAATTCCCTTGATATTCTTTCAAATTAACTTTTCTACTAGTTTTCAGCCCAATAAAATAATTTCTTGGTAATTTAATTTAGATTAATATTTTGGCTGCATCCCATAAATTTATGTTGCCTCAATGTCATCATTATCGTTAATGAAATTATTTCTATGATGTATTCTATTACCCACCCATTCTTTAGATTACTTAGCTGCCAATTAATTTTAACCTGGTTCCAAGGCCCTTTATAAAACTTATTTTTTACTGAATGAAAAGAATGCATTTCTACATTTGTTTATGAAGTTTTTATATCACAATACAAAGTCAATTTTTGCAAAAATGTCATGTACAATTGAAAAGTACACTCCTTTCTATTCCTATTCAATTTTCTCTAGGGGAATATTATAACTTTCCTAATATTTTAGAACATATAACTTTGTTTTGTTTTTGTTTTTCCTTTTCCCCCATATTACACATATGCACAGTTTTATAATTCCTTGGGTCTAATTCCAGACTGTTCTCCAAATGGTTAAAGCAATTCAGTTTCATCAACAGTATACTAGTGTCCTAAATTTCTATTCATCTTATTTTTTATTTTTATTTTATGGTTAAATAGTTTGAAAAGGGGAAAGCTAAGGTCTTTCATTAGTATAATTTAACTATTTCCTTCTTTAACTCATTTAATTTTTCCCTTAAGAATTTGGATGCTATGCATATATGTTTAGCATTTGTGTTATTCCATTGTCTATGTAATGTTTTAGCAAAATATAATTTTCCCTGCTTATATATCTTTTAATTAAATCTGTGTTGGCTTTTGCTTTGTTTCAAACAATTGCTTTCTTCTATTTTTTTTTTTAAATCTCAGGTAAAACATAATTGATTCTATTCTAGTTCCTATTTATATTGTATCTCTTTTTCAAGTGTGATTCTTGTAAACACCATGTTATCAGATTCTGGTTTTTCTATATTGTGTTATCTACTTTCATTTTATAAGTTAATTCATCCCATTTACATTTGCAGTTATGATTACTAACTCTGTATCTCCATCCATCCTCTTTTTCTTGTTTATTTTCTTCTATTTTTATTCTGTCTTTCTTCAAGTTTATTTTGTTTCTAATCACTGCCTCCCATAATCCATTCTCCCTTCTGTCAGGTTTCCCTCTTCTCTTGTCAGGTTTCCCTTTTCTCTTATTCCCTTCCCCTCTTAGTTCTCTGCTAGGTAAAATAAATTTCTATAGCCAACTGAGTGTATATATTATTCCCTCTTTCAGCCAATTCTGACGAGCAAGAGTCAAGCATTGTCCACAGCTACCAGCACTTCCCCATCTTCTCTACTATAAAAGCTTTTCTTTTCACACTTCTTTTATGTGAGATAATTTCCTTCATTCTACCTCTCCCCACTTATCCCAGTGCATTTTTCTCACACCGTATTTATATCTTTTTTAAGTCATCCCATCATAATCAACTAACATCGCCTCTTTCTATATAAACACCCATCTGACCTAAAAATGAAAAAGTTCTTAAGAGTTACATGTCTCATTTCTCATATATTTAGTATTCCTCTTTCATTTTTCACTTTTCTATGCTTCTCTAGAGTCTTATATTTGAAAATTAATTTTTCTGTTCAGGGGTAGGCTTTTCATGAGGAATGTTTGAAAGCCCTCTATTTTATTAAATATCCTTTTTTCCCTGAAGGACTATATTGAATTTTCTTGGGTTGATAATTATTGGTTATAATCCCAGCTCCTTTGCCTTCCATAATATCATATTCTAAACCCTTTAATCCTTTAATGTAGAAGCTGCTAAATCTTGTGTTATCCTGACTATGACTCCAAAGTATTTGTATTCCTTCTTTCTGACTTCTTACAGTATTATCTTCTTGACCTGGAAGCTATAGAATTTGTCTATGATATGGCTAGTTTTCATTTTAATCTCTCAGGAAGTGATGATTAATTTCTTTTGATTTCTATTTTATCCTCTAATTCTAGACTATCAGGGCAGTTTTCCTTGATAATTAATTGAAAAGGGATGCCTACAAACTTTCTTTTTAATTATGGATTTCAGGTAATCCAATAATTCTTAAATTCGCGCTCCTTGATCTATTTTCCAGGTTGTTTTGCCAATGAGATTTTCTCATTCTTTTGATTTTATTTTATTGTCTCCTGATGTCAATGGAGTCATTAACTTCCACTTGCCTATTTATAATTTTTAATGGAATTAATTTCTTCAGTGAAGATTTGAAACTCTTTTCTTTTGGCCGATTCAACTTTATTGAGTTCTTCTCTTCAGTGCATTTTTGACCTTTTATCATTTTGTCAATTCTGTTTTTGAGGGAGTTGTCTTCTGGGTTTGTCTTTTTTTTTTTTTTTAAAGTGGGAGGTAAGTGCCTCTTTTATGAAACTGTTAATTCTCTTTTTGTAATTTTCTTGCATTATTCTCATTCCTTTTCTCAACTTTTCTTCTATTTGATTTTTTAAATTTCTTTGGGCTTTTCCAGAAATTCTTGTTGGACTTGTGTCCAAATCCCATTATTCTTTGATGATTTGCTCACATCTGTTACATCTTGTCTTTTCCTAAATTTGTGCCTCATTCTTCCCAATTTCCAAAGTTAACTTTATATGGTCAGGTTTTCTTTTTCTATGCTCATTTTTTCCAGTCTAGTTTTTAAAATTTTAACTTTATGTTCTTTATCCAGGAAGGTGTCTTATTCTACTGTAGCCAGTCTGGAAAAAAAATCTTGTTTCCAGTAAGACTTAAAGATGTAGGGCAGCTATGGTGCAGTGCACAGAGCACCAACCCTGACATCAGGAGAACCTGAGTTCAAATTTGGGCTCAGACACTTAACACTTATTAGTTGTGTGACCCTGGGCAAGTCATGTAATTCCATTTGCCACACACACACACGTACACACGCACACACGGAGAGATGAATAAGTTGCTTTAGAGACATTCCTTGGTGTGTTCTAGGAGACAGTAAACTGGCCTAAGATAATATATTTGGCTTAAACAATTTTAAGCTTTTCATTTCATGGATTCCCTTTTGGCAGTCTGGTAAAGACTATGTTTTTAAATATGAAAATGAAATACATGGGATTGCTAAAGAAATCAATAATACTGAAATGTAGATATCAAAATACAAAAAGTTCTAAGACCATAGAGCCTTCCTCTGAAATCTATTCACAGAATCCTCTGAGGTCCATAAAACCCAGATTAAAAACCCCTGGTAGAGACAGAATTAGAAATAATCAAGGACTAATTTTAGGCTACTTATTATGAGTGCTTTATGTTCAAGGTAGGAATAATACCTGAACTCCTGCCCCTATGCAATTTAGGAAAATGTTTCTTTAAAGGTACTGAGACCATCCTGAAGATTTGGTTTCCCAAGGAAACTATAGACTCAAGTTGCTTCCTTATCACCATGGCATAAAAGGCCAAATTTCAGGACTCTTCCTGATGCTACCTTGATAGACCATAATGAGCGACTCAGGCAAGAAAGCATTGCTCAAATAATTCAATGTAAGTTGACTTCAATATCCATCCTAGTTGAATATTCTTCTCTTGCTATGGGGTTAACTAAATCTCTTTTTACTTTTAACTGACATGTAAATGTCTCATTTGTTCTAATATCCAACTTAAACTGTCAAAAGTCTAGCCTGAGTCAGACCCAACCCATAACACTGTGGTTATTTTTTTTTTTTTTTAGTATTTTCATGGGATTCTATGATCCTTCTACATCTTCTTCAGAGAAAGTGCTGTGCTCTATGAGCAAAGCAGAATTGAATTAGCTTGGAAGAAATGCAAAATGCACAAAATTAGAGAAGCCACCCCAAATGTTCATAGGGACTATTTGTGGCCAATCTGTGGCAGAGCATATTGAGTTTATATTGGTCTGATCAGCCATACTGTAATTGTCAGATACACTGTAACTGGCATGAAATACAGGATGTTCTTTACTTATATTCATTTGCTACTTTCAATATTTGTATGGGATTTAGGGAGTCATTCACATCTATAAAAACCTATAAATATAAATTTCTCAGAATAAATTTGAGTGGGTTAGACATTTAAATTTTAGGACAGCATCCAAGATTAAATTCCAGTCCATTTAAACTCAAAAGTTTTGGGCATCCTGAGTCATAGGTTATATCTTAAAGATCAGTATTTTCCTAATATCTCTATAAAACATAACATGCCAATATTAAACACTATTTGCCCTTACAAAGTACTTCACCAATCTTAAATCAATCATTAAACATTCACACTCACATCATGGGACAGGGAAACTGTGATTCTCACTCAGTAATTTGTTGCTTACCTCAGGGCTTCTTTGGTTTTCACTGGCAGACCTGTATATGGATTTACAGGTTTTAGAAGCTGAGTTACAGCTGTTTTTCCAGCTGCTATTTGTTTCACAATATATTTTTTCTTCCAATATCCAGTTTCTTTATCATGAAGTGATGTATGGCTCAAAGATACAGCTGTCTTCTCTACTGAATTCATTTCCCAGTTTGACCTCTTAGGTGAAAAAGAAGCGGAGTAGATTCTGAACCAAATAAAACTGGAGAAAATTAAGGAAAATAAATGATAAGTTCCCTTTTCCTATTAGTAGTGATAATCAAATAAGGACTATTTGTCATATTCAAAATGATTGTTGAGAGTCAAGAACAAACAAATTGAGTCATCTAGGACATTCGTCAGGTCATAACTTTATAGCTAAAAAGGTTCAAACCCCTCATTTTGTAGGTAAGAAAACTAAGGCAAAGAGAAGTAATTTGCCCATGGTCACACAAGCACAATAATGGAAAAGCCAAGATTTCAACTCAGTTCCTCTTATTCCAAATCCAGCTCTCTTTCTACTAAATTACAATTAAATCTTCCAATGAATGAGCAGGCATTCCTTAAATAAAACAATTATAAACTCAAAATTCAAAAATCCCTTTCCTCAAGTAGCTTACAATTAACAGGAGAATCATGTTCATAGATAGATAGATAGACAGACAGACAGCTAGATAGATAAAAACACATACAAATGAAATAAAAAGTAATCTTGTAAGGGGAAAGTAGTACGTGGGGGGTAACATGAAAGGCCTCATATAGAAGGTGACTGACATGAATCTTATAAACTGAAGTGGGGGGATGGAGGGAGAAGAAAGAGCATTTCCAGAATGGGGGAAAATCAGTATGAAGGCATGGAGATGAGAAATGGCACAAGTAACAACCAGTTGAAAATTATTACTAGCTTGGAGAATGTGGAGGGGAGAAATATGTAAGTAAACTAGAAAAGTAGAAAGAGGTAACAATGTGAAGAGCTTGAAGTGCCCAACAAAGAAGTTTATATTTGATCCTACAGATAATATGTAGCCACTGGAACTTAATGAGTAGAGTGGTGATATGCTCATCTTAGCAAAATCACAAGAATAATTGTGTGGGATTGGACTAGGGAAGAGATATGAAATCCCAGAAGTAATAGGCAGCCCTGAATAATAGCTACAATACTGGATTTCCAAGTCAGAACAAACAAAATTATATTTTCTGACACTAACTTCCCTAAGTTTCAAACAGCTTATAAAATATAACCTATACAAGTGCAAGAAGCTCTGACACTGATGAAATCATAGATCACAACCTAATTAAAGGCAGAAAAAATGTTAAAATAAATGTTAAAAGACACTGAATTGAAAAAAAAAAAACTAGTAACTTCAATTTATAATTCAATGATGAATTCACAGAACTTCATTTTTCTTAGTACCAATGTTAAGTCTTTGTACCAATGTTATATTCTTAGCAATGGATTTCCCTACAATATATTAGGACAGAAATTAACACAATATTGAAGAAAAAAGAACTGCTGGTTTGTACAGAAAATATAAAGTAAAATAATAGGGTAACAACATTAAAAACAAAGAAAATATTCCTGGAGTGAGGGAAGGGATTACAGTTTTGGCTTTGTTCCTGGACTTTGAAGAAATTGTCTGTTTTTACTGAAAAAGGAAAATAGCTTAGACTATAAATATTTTTAAAGGAAGTATAATCTTTAAACATTGGAGGTACTTAATAAATGTTTAATTCAGTTGAATCATAAACCTGTTCATTTTTTCTATAAAGAAATTCTTCAGCAATTTAAGCAACTCACTGTATTTTAGAGTCTTTGAAAATTTCCTGGGAATTGGGAATATAAATGACTTCTCCATAATCCTATAACATATGTTTCAGAAGCAAGACTTGAAATCAAACTACAAAATACATCCTCTATACCACATCATATTGTCTCTCTTCTGCCTTAAAATGATTATTAGAATAGCTTATCTTCCCCCACCTGGCTAAACTCTTGTGGACATCCATCAGGCCCTCTTGAATTTCATCATCCTGCAAGATTACATCAACTCTAAAATTCAGACCTTCACAGGACCCAGGGAGTCTGCCCTTCCCTCTGATTGGAGGGGAGAAGGTGGCTAGTTGAGAGTTCTCCCCAGATCCTCCATTTAAGGAGGATACCTAGGGCGACCATTCTGTAAAGAAATGTGGAATAATGCTCAAAAATTGATATGTATACACCATTTGACCAAAGTTTAGATATGCAAATCAGGAATGTTTAAACTAAAAATTAAAATTAAATGAGTAACTATAGACATTTATCTTGGAGCAAAATACTGTGAGAAACAGTTCTGAAATATCTATCTACAAACATATTATCTCAAGAAGTTTAAATTCTATCTAATCTTTTTTAAAAGATTAGTTTTTATTAGGTTAATACATTTTTGGAGGGAGATCCCAATATGAAAATTCAAAAAGATAAGTCATGCCTTTTAAATTGTAAAATAAACATCTAAGAAGAGAATAATGGTCTGTTATACTTGGGACAGGGAGAATCCATTTTAAAAGAAGAAAGTACCACATTTTAGTCTTCCTAGAGTCTTATATTTTTGCTCAAATACCTCTTTTTACTTTAAAGACTTTTTATTTTCCTTAGTAAAATTTCTTCAGTTCATTAACAGATTTGTGATTTCACTGCGTAATTTCTTTCTAGACAGATTTCTATAGTCCATGTTTTCTCATGTGATATAATAGGCTAAGTATTTTTGCATATTTTGTACAAAAACTGCTCAAGGCCTTCAGTTGGGTCTTTTAATATTTAATGGTTGCCATTCTAGCACTCTCATTATTTTTCTTTTGAGCAGCCTTCCCCCCCTTTTTTGGCATTCCTGATTTGTATATCTAAATTATTAGATGGAGGGAGAAAAATCATAACTAAAGGATAACAACATCTACTTCAGGAAATATGACACCACTGCATTGGAATTCCTTATCTGTGCACTTTTCTTTCTTTCTACAAAACCTTCTTGCTTTCTTCAAATTTGTTCATTGACCATTTGACCCTATAAATGTTACTTTGCTTTAGCAAGATGATTTCTGATTCCCAAATTTCCTGTCAATATTATATAAACCTCTACTAATTCTAGATTTAACAGAAACTTCAAATAAAAAAAGAAAAGGGAACCAAGAGCATAAACCTTAGTATATTACAATATTTCACATCAATATTATTTAAAGAGACCTAAAACAAAATCAAAACTAATTTTCATCATATAAAATCTAAAATATTAGTAGGAATTAGAAATTGGTAAGAATAAGAAATAGGGACTAGACTTGTCATAAGGAAATTCACTCAAATAATTCAGGCCAACTTCTTTATAACAGAGAAGTTAAGTGAAGTCATGTAAGCCCATTAACAAGGAAGACTTGTATACAGATCTTCTAGATCCTTAAGTCAGTTCTCTATTCACCTTTCCAAAGTACTTCTTTCTGAAATAACCACCAGAATGAGTAAAAAGAATTCCAAGTAAACTTGGAAAAGCAAAGAGTGTGTGTGTGTGTGTGTGTGCGCGCGCGCACGAGCACACGCAAGCTCAATCTGATGCTGACAAAGGCACGTAAAAATTCAATTAGGAGTACCAAATTATATTGCATAATACTTTAAAGTTTACATACTACAAAGTGGAGATTAAAGATAGCATCATTTTCATTTTCCAGATGGAAACTGAGGTGCAAAGAAATTAAGTGATCTGCCTATTGTTACATTAACAAGCAAGCACCAAAGCCAGAATTAAAACTCAAGTTTCTTGGTTCCAAATACAATGCTCCTTACCCTATACTATGCTATTATTCAATATTTAGCAAATAGATTAATGTACTTTTCTAATTCTTAGCTGTGCAGAGAAAATTTAAGATAAATTATGACAAATGAATATTAGTGTCATCATCATAATGTAAGCAAGGCTCCAATCTTCTGAAGTATCACTTGAAGGTCAAAGGAAAAGACACCATACTAAAAAATAATTGCCCAGGTTTTATGATCCCTTCTAAAAATCTTTTCCTTTGGGTTAGGTATTATACTCCTCAAGCAGCACTCCTTTAAAATGCATTAAAGTCAACTTAGAGTGATTTTATTAATTTACCTTCTATCCTGAATGGAATGTCCAGGACAGTAAAAAGACAAAATATATCAGAGAAACAGAGGAAAAGTTGGGAGTGTGAAAAGTATGGAAAAACATGGAAAATGTTTTAAAATAAACCTCATTTACCTAGGCCTATAATCCCTACTATCAGATAATGCTAAACCTGATGAAAAGTTCTGACTGAAGCAGGGTTAAAGCTGAACAGTGTCCTCATTAAGTTTGGTATTAATGTGGTGAGCCTCTCAAAAGTGACTGCCCAAGCAGGAGCAAACTAATCCCAGCTTGGAGAGGAGGAGAGGAGGAAGGGCAACTTTAAAAAAAAAAAAAAAAAGTCAAATAAAAGTTTCTGTATATGTGGATGGACGTATCAATTGCTGCTGCACTTCCAGCCTGAATGAGATAGGAAGACCCAGTTCAAAATAAGATAAATTTTATCTATTCCACAGAACTGTGGAAGACTGAGAGAAAATCTATACTGATCTAAATATCAAAACCAAATGTTATTTTTTAAAAACTAAATTCCTAGTATTAAATATTCTTCTACTGATTGATCTTTAAATGATTAATTTAATGATTTTTTTTCATAAACTCTTATCACTGACAAGAACTAAGAAGTTATTTAGCCCTCCTATATACCTTATTTCTAAATGTGGAGAGAAAAGAAATGTTAAAGATTAATGTTGGTCAAGATTTTGCTGTACTGAGAGGATTATTCCACAAAATTTTACAAGAGGTATTATGGATTTTTTTCTTATAAGACTGTATTAAAAATGTGTATCTCACTCAAAGGAAAGCATTTCTATAAAGCATATATTAAATTGTGTTTTGGAAAAATAGGTTTAAAATAGCAATACAGTATTTTATGTAGTACTTTTTCTTCCCTCTCTAAGCACTTCTTAAAACCATCCATTGAACTGCTGATTTAGCTCATCAACTAAATTCTTACAAACACTATGAAATATTACTATTCTTCTTAACTATACTAAAAAAAAACTACACTTGGATTTTAAAAGTAAGATATGAATGCTAACAAATGAAATCATTCTAAGAACTTCATGTGGCATTAGCCACTATTTGATTTTAGAGTTTTTTGCTTTTATACCAGTTTCCCTTAATTTTCACAGAAATCTCCAGTGTATTTGTAAAGGAGAGAGATTAAGATTCCCTATGTCTCAACTTAGACAATTCACAACAGAAGTGGTTAACTGTAAGCAAGTTTTAATATATAAATAAGTTCTTTAAACCCTATTATTCTTTGATGAGGCATGAAACTGTCTGATTGGGTCAAGAAAGAAAACATCAAATAAGTCAAACTAGTTACCCTTATAGGGATTTTAACTTGCTGGGTGAAATGTCAAAAGTTTAACAGTTCTTGAGCTGGAGCTAGAAGAAGAATCAAACCAGAGAGAAAACTATTAATTCTCTTTTAAGATAAAGGAAATAGAGTGGAATGTATTTCCTTCCCCAAATAACTATATTGAAGAAACTGGATAAGTAGGAGAGAATGAATCCATCTGGAAACAGAGTAACTAAAGAAGACAAAGAGATATAGTCACCATCCAGGGGAGGACTGCAGCTTTAAAGCATTTACTCCCTAGTGGCAGGAAGAAACACCAGCTATGGATGAAAGAAAGTAAATTTTAATAGTCTAACTGAATTACTACTAATCCCACCCAATCCCATATTTTACTCATGTGCCTAAACAACAGTAAACATTAAATTTGAATCTACTTACTTGTTGAATCCATGGATGTGTGTGTATTTTCTGGAAGTGTGTACCCTAAATTTTTAAGGGGAATGTTCTGACTACACCACCTTAATAAATACTGTTGCTAACAAAGCTAGTTAGGTTTACTGGTTTAATTAACTACAAAGGCTCTGGTTAAGTGCTCATGAACTAAGATAACAAGAATAGTACCCCTCCCAACAGTAAAAGCCACCCTTTTGGGGACTCAAACACAAAATAGAAGGAGTTGTCTCACAACTCCTGTCTCACAGGAGTGTTAAATATATTTCTGTTTTGTTATTTAATTCTCTAGGCTTCAGTTTCCTCGTCTGTAAAATGCAGTGGAAAATACTTTTTTTAAAATGAAAAATAAAGTCAAGAGGTCTTCTCACCCTAACTCTCTCTACTCCAAATTGTCCTTTGCATCAGGGAATCTTATGCTATACACAGGAAAATGGGTAAGATACACTTTACTTTTTTATAATTTTGACTTTGCTCAGGCTTTTTGCTATGAGGAATAAGTTTTCTAAGTTTATCTTACTCTAACTTATTCATTCTTTAAAGTTAAATTTAACTTTAAATTTAAATTTTAAAAAAATACACTCTGCATGAAGCCTTTCTTGATACCCCTAAGATGGATTACATATCCTGTATTAATTGTACATCCTAAGACAATCCTTAAAAAAAAATAAATAAAGCAGCAAAATACAATCTCACACTAGTAGATTCTTCTAAGATAGTGGATCAGTATTTTTCATAATTAAGAGTTTAGGAAAACACATTTTTTCTTTTAAATTACAATACGGAGGTGATCGTGTGATTAGAATAATTCTTTTACATTGATCGAAGTTCATCTTGACTGGTAACTTTGTCTTTTCCACTTTATATTTATCCTTCTATTTAAGGTTTGATTAGGCAAACCTCCCATCACCTTGGATTTCATAGATATTACTGTTTGATGAATCTAAAGCACTTATTCAACATTAAGTATTATGTGTATCTGTGTGCTATTCCCTACTTAGAATGATCATGATTCTAAAGTTTAGATACTCCTAAAGAGTTAGCATAAGGTTCTTTATCTATAATAGGTAATTAATAAAAGATTAAAACATTTAATTGTTATGCTTTTCTCCTTACTTGTCATTGGCCAAAGAATAGAAGCGCTTGTTCACACAGCCGATACATAAAAGGGTAACAGCATCCAAGTAAGAAAATATCTTCAGTAGAATCTCAGAGGGCATACTGAGGAAAAAGCAGAGAGAAAAAAATGTAAATTTTTAATCTGAAAATTAGTTTTCTCAGCTAAAGAAACAAAGAAAAGTAAGTGTTCTCACCAACTATAAATGAATGCAAAATTTAAAGAGAAAGGGAAAGAGCAAACATTTCTCAAGAGGCTATTTGCCATGAAGTAGACTGAGGTCTTTACAAATATCTCCTTTGATCCTCACAACTTTGGGAGGTATATATTATCATTCATATTTTAGAGTTGATCATACAGACAGAAATTAAGTAAATTTGTTCAGGGTCATAAGGGACAGTAATGGGTAGATAGGTGATAAAATGGATAGAAGATCAATCCTGAAATCAAGAGGAACTGAACCCAAATCTGGCCTCAGACACTTACTAGCTCTGAGATCCTGGAAGAGTCATTTAATGCTGTTTGCCTCATTTCCTCATCTCTCAAATGATCTGGAAAAAGAAATGGCAAACTATGCCAGTATCTTTGCCAAGAAAACCCCAAATCAGGGTAATGCAGAACTAAACACAACTGAAATGACTCAACTGCAACACACTGTTAATGTCTAAAACCAAATTTGAATACAGGTCTTCTTGACTCCAAATGCAGTGCTCTATCTACTGCATCAATGAGCTGCCTTTAAGATAACTTGTAGCATTACTCTTTCTTGTTTTCTTTATTGGGGGGGGGGGGGAATCTGCCCTCATGAACTTTTCAATAATATAATAAAGTGACCCAAAAGCATAACAAAAAAAGCAAACTCCAACTTATATACATTTGTGGAAATTCTGCTTTCTTACCTCTTCCTTTTATAACTTGTAGATTTTTCCAAAGGTCAGCTCAAATACCAACTTCTACACAGATCTTTCTGATCCCTCCCCCAGACATTTATTTCTCCCAAGAAAATTATCTTGTAATTAAACATTTTTTTGTGCACAAATGTATGCCTAAACATGTTATCTTCTCTAATTTATTCCCTAAAGGCAAAGACAATTTCACTTTTTAAAAAAATTCACAGCATTTAGCAATGTCTAGTAAACAGTAAGTAAGTTCTTAAATCCACTGACTAGTTTTGGTACTTTTCAATTAATACAATTTAGTAACTATCTTAGAGGATTTCAAAGACTGTCACAAGAAGGAGAATATTGATTTATATCAGTATTCATGAGATCATAAACTGGAGAACACATCCTTGACTAATATGAAAAAACTTTTTACTTTTTTAAAAACTATTTTTAAAGCCTACTAGAAAATGATTTAATATTTTTCACATTTATTTGAAATCACAGTAGTCACAATCAGAGATCAAACACTTACCATATTTGACCATCCTTACCATATTCATCCATTTTTAACTCAGTCCTCAAGAGTAATCCCCCCAAAAAACTTTCAGATGACCTTCTTAGTGTTTCAAGATGAAATTGGGGTCCTACAAAGTTTTCTGAAGAATTTAAGCATTTATTTAATTTAATTACTTAAGCTAAGGGAAGGAGTTGGGCCTAATGTTCTCCCAAGGTTCCTTCCAGATAGATAAATCCTAGAATTATATGAAACATTACAATTGTATGACAGATACATCATGGGATTATGTGGGATGTTCCTGATATCGAGGGCCATAGGAACAGGTTCAACAAACCTTAAATAGAAGGATAAATACAAAATGGAAAAGACAAAACTACAGGTCAAGATGAACTCTGACCAATATATAAAAGGATTACCCTAATTACACAACCACCTCCTTATTATGATTCAAAAGGAAAAATATGTTTTCCTAAACTTTAATTAGGAAAAAATATTGAGCAACTATTTTATAAAAATCTGCTAGTCTGAGGTTGTGGTTTTGTTTTTCTTAAAGGACAGTCTCAGAATACACAATTAATGCATGATATGTTTACACATAACATCTGAGATGGAAAGAACCTTAGAAGCAATGGTCAGATAATTTTTTCAACAAAGAGGATTGTAACTTTTTTGTAGTGGATATCTATTAGAGAGAGTTTAATCACTCAGTCAAAAACAGGACAAACAGTAAGCAAAGAAATGTATTAGCATGCTAAGCAAACTGTTGATTGCAGCTTCTATATCTCTTAATGCATAGATTTAGTTTTTATAACTCTCTAGGCCTGTTTACAAGTATAGTCAATCAGTAACATTCTTCAGAAATTTAGGATAGAGAAGCAATACCTTTCACAAGAAAGGAAAAAAAAACAGAAAAGGGGGGAATCAATCAAGGTAGAAAAAGGAAGACTTCTGGAAGAATATCTGTTATGTAGCTGGCAGGGTTTATTATCAGAATGAAAAAATATTTATTATTCTGGGACAAGAGATTAGAAAAAGTGACTAAATACTTTTACAACTGTGGAAATTTAGCCATAGGTACAGGTTCCTTTTAGACAAAACTTCAGGAATAAGGTAACCATTTACATAAAACTATGTGTGTCTTGTCCAAGGACAACAAATAATTAAAGTAGTGAATGAGACTAACCATTTTACAGTTATACCAAACATTTTATTTCTCCTTATTTTCAACTATTATGCCACCAAATAGTAGGAAGATTTCTACATTGTTAGTCCATCAAAATGTCATGAGTGAAAATATAGTAACTTGACCAGTCACATAGCTAGATGTCAGAGGCAGAACTTAAATCCAGATCTTCCTCAAGATTCTAAGTACCTCTCATTGAGCCAAAATAACCATGTAATTTACTTTGTATAGATTTATATGTAGGCATATTGTTTACTTCCACAAAAGTAGAAGCTCCTTGAGGTCAAAAACTGTTTCATTTTGTTTGTAATCCCAGAACCTAGCATAGTGTTTGCCATATGGTAAACATCTAGAAATGTGTTTGCTGACCGATAAATCACTGACTCCCAAATCCACTCTCACCAACTATTATAGCTGTTATAGAAAGCTATTATAAAAACCTTCTGTCTTAGCTTTTAAAAGATTCACTTTCCTAAGGAATTAAGTTTACAATAGATAGAATCTCAGTAGAATAAGAGAAAATAAACTAAATTCTCTTCCTGTGAGAAGCATTACAAAAACAGTGAATGATAAATATTTTTTCCGTAACTGTAGGAAAGATATATGGGTGTATTCATATAAATGCATATATGCACATTAATACCTATTTATATGTGTTTATATATATACATACACACACAAAATGCAAATTTAACCTACCAATATTTCAATGAAACTCTGATTTCATTAGTATAGGTACTTCCTCCCAACAGATTTTAGACTAATTTTATCCCAACCATACATTTTTATTCTATGCAATTCTGATATATGTTCTTGCATGAATTGTGCAGATATGACATTCAACACACATTTAGTCATTCATTTCTTTAAGTCTTTCAAAATTCTTTGATACCAGTGTAACAGTAGCTTTTCATCGTGTTGTCTCTCAATCTTTGAAATTATCTTATGATGTTCCTATTTACATTCACTCTTCCCATTAGCAATATAACCTCTGTAAAGGCAAAACCTGATTTTTTTTTTGTAACCTTACAACTTAACATGTTAAGTTGCAGTATTTGATACTGCAGTATCACCTGCAGTATTTGATAAGCTGATTTGTAACAACATTTCCTAGAGGCTACTCATCCTGTCATTTCTTGTACCTAAATCTACATTGGTAATATGCCACAAGATTGCTTATCACCATATCCATTGTTAATTTAGCTCACATACATTCTAAAACTTGGGATACTTTAGGTGACACAATAGTTGATACATTTTTCTCACTGAGATATATTTCTTTTTTTTTTTTTTAATAGCCTTTTATTTACAGGATATATGCATGGGTAACTTTACAGCATTAACAATTGCCAAACCTCTTGTTCCAATTTTTCACCTCTTACCCCCCCCACACCCCCTCCCCTAGATGGCAGGATGACCAGTAGATGTTAAATATATTAAAATATAAATTAGATACACAATAAGTATACATGACCAAAACGTTATTTTGCTGTACAAAAAGAATCAGACTCTGAAATATTGTACAATTAGCTTGTGAAGGAAATCAAAAATGCAGGTGTGCATAAATATAGGGATTGGGAATTCAATGTAATGGTTTTTAGTCATCTCCCAGAGTTCTTTTTCTGGGCATAGCTGGTTCAGTTCATTACTGCTCCTTTGGAAATGATTTGGTTTATCACTGAGATATATTTCAATGAGAATATCAATTGACTGAAAGTAATTCCACCAAAATTTATTTAAGATATCACATAAATTTCATCCTCAAGGCTTTTTTAATTGTCACCTATAGCACAAATTTATTCTATATATAACTGTTCTGATTCAATTGGTCTTAGCAACTTTATTTTTTTAATGTTATTTGCATTTCTCAAATAGTCCATTAGGTTTCAAATTCACCTGTAGTAATTCCATTGCTGTCTAGATCACTATAGAAATGCTGACAAATCTGTTCCATTTTTCAACTGCTTGTTATCTCCCTTCAAGTTTAATCTGAAAATGTTCTTCAGATAGTCTGGCTTAATTCAATCTAATACCAAACTTTCTTGCAAATTTATTTCTCTTCCAATGCTTTTCTTTATTTTTGTGATAAGATATTATTTATAATCTTGCACTATTTTCCATAATATTTTACAGATGACATCATACTGTAAACTTGTTTTTGCCTTTGGCTATTATGTCTCTACTTGGTAAAATCAAGTATTTGCTGGCTGTAGTAGTTTGCAGGTTCTTTCCATATCTTAAAGCAATTTATAATCTTCCACTTTTGTTTATTACAAGAATGCCTATTACTTTAACTCAATTTCTCAGTAGTATATTATCTCATCTGCTGACATATCGAAAGAACTTAACAATTAACTGTTTAAAAGTTTTAAAAATGAGTTTATTGCTCTCCTCTTCCTTCTTTTCTGCCACTTCAGAAAAGGCCTGAACAGAACTGATAATCCTTTTCCTTCATTTCCTGACTTGCTGTTAATGAGAAGTATATCCATACTTATGGAGGTACTGGTACTCAAACAAAAGACTCAAAGCCTTTCTATTTGAATACAAACCACAAGACCTCACATTCCACAAACATAGCCTTCAAGATTTCAGAATCACCTTCATACCAAAGTAGCAGAGAAGATCTCTTTAGAAAATACTGACTACATTTTGTTTTTTACTTATATTTTATTTATATACTGACTATATTTTGTTTTTTATATTTAGATTCAAAGAAAACACTTTTCAAAAAGGAAGCAAATAAAATTATTTAATACCATCATTTAATGATTTTAACTATAATTCAGTAAAAAAAAAATCCTTATGTGACACATTTCATAAGACACTGCATTAGATTTATTTTTTAAAAAGGTTCTGGGTATTTTTTCTGGGTAACAATCATTTCATTAATAATGCCAGCATGTTTATTAATGAAAGGATGATCATCTGGCTCTATCTCTTAAACTAAAGTTCCCTTATGGGAACTTGGCTTCACAGTTCATATGCCCTCTGAATAATGTTCCTTAGGATAACAATCAGCAATTAATGAAAGAAGGAATATTACAATGAGAAGGTGAGCTATATTACAATGAGGGTCTTGGAGCCTGTGACTTGAGTTTCTCATATCTGGGTCAGAGACTTATCAATTCCTTAATCACCTTCCTCAGTAAAGGGAGAATCAATACTTCCCAGACCTGTCAGAGAAAACACAAGGAGCAGCAAGGCACCCATTAGCCCAGAGTTTATTTGATTAGATTATTTTGACCATCCTCACTGGGCAAATGTTTTAGAAAGATTCCCCAGATTGTTTGATTTCTGTATGAGGAAGTAGAAAAGGGGAAAAACCTTGATTCTACTACAACAATTAGTTAATAATATATGAGAAAAATAATCATTTCTCCAATTTGATTCTATTGAAAGAAGAAATCTCAATAAATCACTAACTAATATTAAAACACTATCAAAGATTCTTAACTATGGCTCTTACAAGAGAAAACAATGTGAAGGAAAAGGACAAAAATGGACTGCCACTTTGACAAAATCAAAAGGGCCAATTCCATCTGATAACATTTTGACAAAATCAAAGGAGGCCATCCCCTTTCATAAGTATACCTTACAGATAAAAGGCAAAAAGGAAAAAAGTAAACAGTAAAATAAAAGTGTGGTCTTTTGATTTTTTGGAAGCATCAAATACAGTTCTCTGGTTTGTGTGTGGTCTCAGAGAATTTCTTCTCTGGTTTGGGTCACTTATAGAGATATTCTCTGCTAAATATTTCCTACAATATTGGTCTTAACATGATTTTAAATTTACTTTGCCAATAACCTGATCAAATAATGAAAGTTAGTTCAAACTATGTATATTACTAGAAAATCAAACTTACATGTTTTTACATTGGCCAATTGTCATCCTGATAGACAAGACTGATGAAACTCAAATACAAACAAAAAATTAGAACCCAGTTTTTATGCATAGCATTATTCATTTGCCTATTAGGAAGATGAGATTCCACTAAAGAATATAATAACATTTTTTAAAAGAAGATGGATTCATTAAAAATGAATTCATTTAAAAGTTACCAGATGAACTTCATTTGTAACAAAAAGTTCTGGGGAAGAAATGTTATAAATACACTGACTAATCAATTTTGAAACAGTGCATATCAAATTACTTATAATAAAATATTTTCAACTTCTAGCCATATTCAAATGAAACACCTACTAAAAGAGGATCTTTCTTTTAAATCACTTACAAGATGGACCACAAGCCATTCTACTCTAGATGTATAATTATAACTGTGTGCTGCCATTTTTTTCACTGATACAGACCTGAGCATTTATGATATTAATTTCACTAACAGAATTATATCTTTGGTTTCCTAAATCTTTGTATTATTTCCTAATTATCCTCATACCATTTAAAAGAAATTAAATTACCTCAACTTACACAGAAATACACAACTAATAACAGGTAGCAAGGTTAAATAGTTAAGTTGTTTAGAATACAGGGGAACTAAAGTTCTAGGCCAAATAGCTCAAATCTTATATCTGGCATCTTATTACATAACTCAGATATAGTTCAGCATTAACCTAAAATAAAAGAACACAAATTTAAAAGCAAGCAGCTTAGAACCAAAAGATTAGAACAATGAGAAATTCAGTTAGCATAAAAGTCAATAATGCAAACCAAAAAGTGCCTACTACTTTATTATGTTTTCCCTAGTTACTGAAACAGGTAGGGATGTGGAAACAGGGAAGGAATTAAGTATGAAATGCCATAATGGACCATAATTATATTAATCACATGTCATTTCCAAACCTTAAGACATTAATAAATCTCCAAACAGGCTGATTCTAATTAACTTCCATTAAGTTTCTACAAAGTTTATTAATTGAGGCAGCTAGGTGGTATAGGAGATAAGAATGTTGAGCCTAGAGTTAGGAAGTTCTGAGTGTAAATCTAATTTCAGACACTATACAAACGTGGATAAGTTACTCAACCTTTGCTTTCTTTAATTACCATACTTGTAAAGTGAAGACATTATCAAAACCTATTTCCAAGAGTTGCTGTAAGATTAAAAGATATAATACTTGTAAAATCTTTAACACAGGGCCTGGCACATAGTTTAAACATAGGTGTTTAATGCCTTTCCCTAAATAATTCACATCAACAATGTTTTATATTATTATAATTATTTCATATGGTGGAGAAGAAGAGAAATGGGAGGAAAAGGTCATTGCATTTACTAAAGAAGTTTAAATAATATGGTTAAGCCAAATTATACTCCCAAACCTTAAGAGTTCCTATTTTTTAAACACTTATAGAAAAATTTAATATAGAAATGCTCTCTCTCCCCTCCCCTAACATGTTATCATTTAGCTTTTCAAAAATCTATCACAAAAAAAAATTTATTTCTCCTGAATTTCTACAATATTTAAGTTACTACAGTGTTTTAAGTACAAAATTTGAGTTTTTAGCTTTTCTTCTCTGGTACCCAATTATTTTTCAAATTCAAATTAGAAACTGAATACTGTTTCCTGATGTCTAGAAAGTATTTTATTTGATCACAAAAAGGAAGTCTCCTATAAAAGGCTAAACTTGTTATTGAACCACAAGTTCTAAAGGGAAGATGATGATGATCTAATATCAGATAATTCAGGAGAATAATAATACTCTGCTTTCAAAGCAAAAACTGTTCTCTCCTCTTTCCAATGGTCTCTAACAGAATAAAAGTTAGATGCAGTTTCACAACAAGAAAATTAAATTTACTTGCTACTTTTAAAGGTTTAGTTTCAGAAAACTAATCTAAATGATAATGACAGGCTGATGACTCACATCAACCTCTCTGTACTGTACATTCATCCCACACCCCTCCTTCTATTTTTAAAGAGCTCAAAATCAAAATAGCAATTTGATATATACAGTACCATGGCCCCTCCCCCAACATCTCCTTCCCTCCTAAAAAAAATGACAATCAAAATGACAGACTACTTCTGTTACTTACCCTTCAATGTGCATAGAAAGTTTTGAGGATGACTTTGCACAATGTCTTTCACACATGGCAGGATGCTCTGAAGGTTTTGGATTAAGCATGACATCTGATCCCTTACTGAAAATAATCAAAAAGAAATTAAAGTTATATAATTATCAAATAGAAACTATATTATGCACATTAAAAAAGGCAATATAAAATTACAGGACTAAGAATCCATGGCCTAAAAATTTATTATTGGGATGACATTTGGACAAGTTAAATCACCTTTTGGAGCCCAAGTATCCTATCATTTGTAAAATATTTCCCTCAGGACTGAAAGAAAATTCAAATAGGCTAGTCTACTGTACATGGAAGACCTTAGTAATTATAATATACTATACGTCCTTAAAATATTAATTAGCTTGAATGACCCAAATAATGAACATCACTCATATAACTTATATTGTGGCTAAGAAGCCTATAAAATGTTGTCTTCCAAAATGACTAAAGTCTGCTCTCATATTTCTGTTCTCATTTTGAGAGATTAACAACTGTTTTATTCAGAGCTCTTAATACAACAAAAGGATCGTTTTTCTATTTTTAAAATACCTTTGGGAGGAGAAAGCAAACTTTCTCACTTATTTAAAAAAACCTGCCAGAATTTAACTAATAAACCTAGCAGTTTGATATCAAGGAAAGTATGTTAGATTTGGAGTAAAACTCATCAAACATGATCTAATATGACACAGCAAAATATAAGTTAAGAAATAAAATTCTTCAAGGCAAGGTATAATTTCATTTTCTCTATTTCCAGTTATAAACACTTGCTGAATGGCTAATTTGAAATATGTTTTACATGATTTCACAGGTATAATTGATGTGTTCTCAAGGGGGAGGGGAAGAGGAGGAGAAAAGGAGAGAATTTGGAACTTAGTTTTCTAAAAACTGAAATGCTTAAAATGTTTTAGATGTAATTGGGAATACTTAATAAAAAAGACATTTTTAAAAAAACTTTTTGACTGAGTCAAGAGAACTCGGGATTCAAGTCCCTATCTTAACTTCCCATCTACAACACTGGACAAGTGAATCACTTTTTCATCTGTAAAATGAAAGTAATTAAATAAGAGTACTTTCCTGATTGCAGTTACTATTAAGAAAGCAGTTTGTAAATCTTCAAAAGACCCAGAAATTGTTCATTACAAAAACGAAGCATCAAATTGGAAACATGTCAGTATGTTTTTATTCAAATTAATCTCTGACGGGTACTAACTTAGACACAGACCTATAGACCAACTGCAGTTGTAACAACTGACAGAAGATTTTAAAACTAAGCAATTTTTACCTGCATGTGATAGAAAATAAAAAGCAAGATTCTTTTCCCCTCCTCTTAAACTTTTAGGAAATCTCCCAGAAAAATACAAATTTACATCTCTAATTCACATATAATTTCACCACAATGATCCCTAAAAATCATGAGTATATCCCCTTATAAATATGTATTTTTACATAGCTTCTGTTTCCCTTCTATAAAAGAAATAATGTACCTATAATAAAGAATAAAAAGCAAAACCACAGCATGTTTCCAAAATGGAGCTAAAATGGATGGAGTCATCTATACATGATAGCAATCTCAAATACTGGAAACTACAATAAAGGGTACAAAAGTTTAATTAAGAACACAATATTCCAACTCCTTTTTAAAAACATTTCAAATGTACTATTTTACAAATAGTTCTTTTATAGTTTTTACAAAGTATCCTCCTTACAACAACCCATTGTCATTAATCCCACTACAAAATTATACAATGGAGACATACTCAAAGTAACCTTAAAAGTAGCAGAACTAGGATTCAAATCCAGCTCCTCTCTTATCTTAATGATCTTTTTTTACACAAAACTGAATTTTAGAACTAAAAGAAAACATACAGATCATCTTCTCTAGCTCCTTTTAAAAAAAAAAAAAAAAAAAAAAGGACCAAAAGAAATCACCAAAGATCAATTAATAGCAAAGCCCATACTAAAATCAGTCTCTTGATTTCTAGATTCTTCCCAGAATATCATCCTTTCCTAACCATTGAATATCATTAAAAACACATTTCTCTCACTGCATAAAATTTATTAACCCTCCATTTCAAGAACTAGTTAATTAACAATACAGCAGGTTCTTTATGTCTTCTAAATGCATATGTCCACAAAATCAAAATGTACTTTTGACTCTTGGACACCATTAACAGCATATTTTCTATCTAAAATTAAAATCTCAGTTTAAGGGGAAAACAAGTTACTTTATGTTTTAAAGAGACACCCTTTAATCTTTCACTTGTAAACAAGCACAATAAAGAAAAGAAAATCAGTTCTGAGCTCTAGTTTTTAAAATATCATCAAAATGAACTGTATCAAGAAAAAAATTTAAATAATTTTTTCTAACATGTTTTCTATGTTTCTGAAATTTTGGTATTTTGAAATTTATGGTCTCCTATAAATCTACCCTTCTTTTTAAAAAGAGAATCATGACTTCCTTCCTAACATTTCATTTTCCTGTCTTGTCTTGAGATGTTAAAAATAACCAACTGATCGATCAGACAATATTCAGCCAATAAAATGATTATGTATAATTGTCTTTCCTTTACCAAACAAATCACAGATTGTACTTAAGCTTCTTATGCCAAACATAATAAAAGGCACTGTAATCATATCATGTAGTCACTAAGTTTACTCAACTTTAAAAGTACTGAAACGTTCAAGAAATAAAAATCTTTGTTTTCCTTTCCCCATAAAGAGGTCACAAAAAGTCTAATTTCAATAAGGGAGGCAAATTGATTTAAAATCCACATTTCCCATTTGAGTTCCAGGCCGTTTTTCTTCTAAACAAGTTATTATTTTGCCTTCTCAATGTTATCTGTCATAGAGTTTGTGGTATTCATAATTCCTGAGACTAGTGGATAAACTGTGCTAAGAATTCAGAGTAACTCTAATCTGTGAACTAGAAAATATGGGAAGTAATGCAGCAACATACTATCCCTTTATCCGGTGAAGATTTATTGACCCACTGGAAGAGACAAGCCATTTAGGATGCCAGTAAAAGACAACAGACATTACCTAAGAAGAGTACTCTAACTGGAATATAACTTTAAAAAGCATTCAGATTCAAAGGCCATCTCTTCCAAGTGAGAGCTACCTCCCCTAGTCTGGGAAGTCTTCATTAAGTCATCTAAAACAGTAATAAAAGCTTACTTTGGTTATTCCTTACACTGTCTTCTTTCTTTTCCAATTCTCTCAAATACATATAAAGAACAAAGAAAAGGAACAGCAGAGGCAAAAACAAAAGTCCCATAGGAAAAGAGATACATACTACTGTACCAATCTGTGCAGAACTGGTCAACTATAATAATCATAATCATAATTATAACATTTATATAGTACCTACCATGTGCCAGGCAGTGTGCTAAGCTCTTTGAAACACTGTCATTGAATCCTTGCAAACAAAAATCCTAGGAAGTAGATACTTTTTATTATCCTCATCTTATTTTAGTCAAAGAAACTGAGGCAAACTGAAGGTAAGGAACTTTCCCAAGGTCACAGTATCTAGTGTCAGAGGAATTTAGCTCTTCCTGATTGTAGGTCCAGCAAACTCTATCTGCCTATCTGTCTCTAATCAGAGATATTCTGTACAAAAAGGACATATTGAGATTATATTACAATTCCCCCCAAATTTGGAATTTACAAGAAATAACTTACTTGATCAGATTGAAATGCTATCATTGTGTGATGTAGTAGAGCCAGCATTGTATATCTGGAATCAGAGGATATGGGTTCTAATTCCAAATCTATACTCTTTTTAACTCTGATTTAGTTTCAGCAATGATAAAATTAGGGATAAACAACATTTTACTGTCTTACTTGGTTATTGTGAAACTCAAACAAAAATGTATGCAAATCAATCAAGCAGTTATTAAGCACCTAGTATGTTTCCAGACATTGTGCTAGGTGTGTTAAGCATACAAAGATGTCAATGAAATAGTTTGTGCCTTCAAATACTTAAAATGTATTGGGAGAGACCACATGTGCACATAAACAACACAATTTCAGTAGAGGAGGCACTAAGAGTAGGAGAAATGAGCAAAGTAGAATCTTAATATGCACTTTTAATTTCAAATGGCATATTAACAGTAGTTATTGATATGGTCAATATCAAAAGTGTCTCTATCATTTATCTATACTTTCCAGGGTTAACTGTTAAATCCAGTGGCTTTTTCTCCTTCGTGATTCCTCTGCAGCATCTGGCACTGTACCTAAATATTTTTCTCTGCTTTCTCCTGCTTCTCCTATCTCACTGTTCTTTCCAAGTTTTGATAAATCTCATGAGTATATGATAAACTCTTTTCTTTTCTTTGCATACTTCTGCAGTAATCTAATCACAAGCCTCTTGTCTTGAGCTCCATACTGCAATTATCAATCACCTGTTAAGACATCTAGATATGACCACCTGGTTATCCCTTAAGAAACAAAAGTCCTTGCACTCAAGGAGCATGCATTCCACACAAGATAGGTGGAATAAGGATATAAAATATTACCAAGTTATTTCTGGGGAGATGCAGTTGGGGCTGGAGAAGAATCAAGTTATAAGAAATGACTCTCAAACTGAGTTTTGAAGGATGCCAAGGACTCTATGAAGCAGAAATGGTAAGGCAGTACATTCCAGGCATAGGGACAACATTTACAAAGGAACAGAGGCAGGAGAAGCAACATTATATTTTTCAATAGTAAATTGGCCAGTCATTCTAGAATGCAAACCTCAGAAAAGAGTAATAGGTTATTAACATGGAAAACTAGGCTGGAATCAGACTGTGAAAGGCTTTAAAAATCAATGAGCAGAGAAGATAAATGATCCCTCTTTTCCAATACATCCTCCATATTACAACTTACATATGGTATTCTATCTGATGCCTCTACAACTGTCCCATATGCCTAGAATGGTCTCTCTCTCTTTATCTCCATTTCCTGGAATCTCTACCTTCTTAAAAGTTGAATTCAGTTGTCACCCCCCCTAGACAAGTCTTTCCCTAATGGCCCAAGTTGTTGTTGTTCTCTTCCTTCTCTATTTTGTATATTTTGTTTCACCACCGAGGAATATAAATGTCTTGAGAGCATTGAATGTTAGGCTTCTGTCTTTGCATTGTCCATAGGTTTTTCCTAACTTCATATGTTCTCATATATCCTACATAGCAAAAGGAAGATGTTTAATGCTTGTTGAATTAGGAATCCTAAAAGTATCTGGATGGGTCCATTTCATTTCTCCCCTCATTTCTGGTTTTAATAACAAAAGTCAAAAAGAAGATAGGCATAAGTCCCAAGTTCCTTCTCAGCCTAGACCCTTCATATATTTGGTGTAGAAAAAGGTACAAATAGCACAGAAATTATTTCACAGAAAAGACTTGAGGCAACCACAAATGTAGGTTTCCCTAGAGTTTGAGTGATCCTAAGCAACATAGGTTTGCTTCACTGTCAGATTTCTGGTAGCCAGAGCGTCTTTCTTCCTCCAAGTTCAGTCAGGTAGAGATGGTGAAATTCTTTGAGTCTTACAAGAGCTTTTCCACTAAATAAAATATATTTCTTCAAATTTCCTTGCCATTTCTCCAAGAGTTCAGCAAGTGATTTGAAAATGCGGGAAGAATAAAAAGACACTAGCCAGAAGGCCTTAACCTAAAGACCATAAACTTGTGTTGAATAAAGGTATTCCAATATAAATGTTTTCCTTTGTAAATCTTTGAATTTTATTTTTATGTACTTAAAAGACAAAGCCATAAAACTATACATACCCTTTGACCCAACTATGCCACTGCTACTAGATGAAAGGAAAAAGGAAAAGACCTACAAAAATATTTGGCAAAGAATTGGAAACTGAGAGGATGCCCATTAATGGCAAAATGGATGAACAACTTGAGATATGATTGTAAAGGAAGCCTAATATGCTGTAAGAAATGACTAGCACGATGGTTTCAGAAAAAATCTGGAAATAATTGTTATGAATTGATGCAAAATGAAACGAGCAGAACCAGGAGGAACTCTATACAACAATAGCAATATCATACCAATGGTCAACTCTAGATTCAGCTATTCTAATCAAAACAATGAACCAAGACAATTCCAAAGGGCTCATGGTTTACAAAAAAAAAAAAAAAAAAAAAAAAAAAAAGGCAGCTATCCACTTCCAGGAATGGAACTGATGAACTGAGTACAGATTGAAGTATATACTTTTTTCTTTTTACCTTATTTTCCTTTTCTTGGCAACATGAGTAATACGTAAATGTTTTGCATGACTCCACATGTGGAACTGATATCTTGCTTGCCTTCTCAACGGATAAAGAAAGAAGAGATTTGGGAGCTCAAATTTTGAAAAAAATATTAAAAATAATATCTAAACATAATTAACATATCAATAAGCAGAGAAGTCAATAAACGTAAAAACAACATAGGAGAAGAGTTCACAGATGTTACCAGGCCGTCAAAGGGATCCATGACACCAAAAAATTAATATTAAAATAAAAGGTTAATGACTTCTGCTGGATAGCTGGCACAAAGAAAACAACGGACATGTCCCAAAAGAGAAGGTTTCTATTCTTTCTCCTACTCACGTTGGGCCTCACTATAAAACTACCCCAGAGGGCCACCTGCGGTGCCCGCCAGTCCTAGATACAGATCCCAGTTATCTTCCTCCCCACTTCTCCGATCCCGGCCACACCCCTCCATTACACCCACAGGCTACGAGGCCCAGGGGAGAGACCTGGGCCCGTAATTCCTCCCCCGCGCAAGCGTAAGGTGCGGTTCTCTTTCCCGGGGTCACGAGGTCCCCGTGGCCTAAAGGCCAACTCCGATGGGAGAAGCCCTTCTATGTCCCCTCCCCCCCCTCCGCTCCAGTTCAGCTCCCTTCCCCCTCGCCATCACCCCTCCCCCCCCACGCTCGCTCTTCCTTTCCTTCTCCCTCCTCCTCTTCCTCTTCCTCCTCTCCCCCTTGCTAGGTTACCTGGGCCTCCGGAAGAAATAGGGCCCCGGGGCCCTGTCGAAGGGCGCGGGAGGGGAGGCCCAGGCAGCGTCGACGGGCGGGAGGCACAGCTGCCACGGGATCTCCTCGGCCGCTCGCACCAGCCCCTTGCAGTGCTGCCGGAGGATCCAGCCCCGTCCGGTCGCCATGGAGACGCTAGAACGCTGGCCCGGGCGGGACGGAGCCCGAGGGCGGCCCGAAGCCCAGATAGAGGGGAGGGGTTCGTCGCCTTCCCCCTTAGGAAGAGGAGGAGGAGGAGGAAGAGAAGGAGGCCGCTGCGCTAACGACCGTCAGCGACTCCGCACTCACGGCCCCCGCCCGCCGCCGTTCGCCGAAGTACTCCGGGCCTCCGCGGAAATTTCTTCCTCAGGCACCCGGCCCCATCACCGCCTGCGGCCGGCCCGTTTTCCTCCGCCCGCCGGCCGCTGGCGCGCAGGTCTCACTTGGGTACTAGGCGGCTGAGCTGGCGAGGGAAGGGTGCGGTGGGGGTTATTTAATTGCCCTTGTATAAAATTGCTGCCCCTAAGGGACCTACAGCAAATTGATGGAGAACTGATGGAAGCCCTGGAGTAATTGATGGGGAGTGTCCCGGGAGGACAGAGAAAGGGCATTTCTTTTTACAATTTTCTTATAAAAAAAAAAAAAGAAGAAGACCATATTAGAGATGGACGAAACTCTAAGCTGGTGGGTTGGGTTTTTTGTTTCTTTTTAAAACTTGACGAAATCGATAAATTATCTATTAGTTAATCTGAGGGGGGGCAGGGGAAGAGAGAGATCAAATAGCAATTAAAAGACGAATAAAATGAATGCACATCAGAAAGGAAATTAAAAGGATTAAAAATTACTTTACACGACCATACGGGCTAAAAAATAAAGAATTCAAGGGAAATTGACAAATGTCTACAAAAATATAAAACATCAAAATGTATCGGAACGATGATGACGCGCTTCTTTGCTGCCAGGCTTGAGCCTCATTTTATGCCTGTTCGATGTCGCCCATGTCTTGTAAGCTCCTGAAGGTCAGAAACTTTGCTTCTTGTCTTGGCCGGTGTTAGGAGCTTGAAAATACCATTAATTCATTCAAGCATCTTTATAATTATCTCACATTACCTCACCTCCGCCCGGTAACCTTTCTGGTATAGCTGTTCATTTATCTCTCTACCAAATCTATGCATCGCGGGAATCTGAGAATTTTTATGTAAATCCGTATATAAGCAAACAATTGTTTCTGTAAACTGAAGCAGCACATTTGTTGTTTTCTCAAGCTGTTTTTTTTTTTAAAATAAAAACACTATTGAAGAGTAAATTCTTAGCTTTTTGTCATGAATTTTGTAAACAAATGGATGCTAATGTTAGAACTACTATCACATGAGGGCGTCTTCCATTTCTTACGTGATAGGGAAATTAGAAAACCAGATCTCTGCCTCAGTTTCCTCATCAGGAAAATGAGAATTTGGGCTAAATCGTTCCCACTGTTTCTTCCATCGTTTAACAGTCCATAATTATATGGTAATGCCATTAAAGCAGGCTTGTTAAATGTGGAATCACTGAATTAGTGCTGATTTTATGGAAGAAATGTAGGTAATTTGGCCGTAATCACAGAAAAAAAAAATCAGTGAACCATCAAGAATTAAATTTAAGCCAATTTAAATTCACACAGTCTTTTTAATTTAGGGTAATACTGGGAGCTGTTTATCTCTTGACTTTGCGAAAGGTTAGAGGGAGAAAGGAAATTTAAAACTTGTCACAATTTATTAAAGCATACTCCATTCTAATACTTCAACTACGTGCAGCGCTGCTACTTTCCCACAAGAGCCTGAGAAGTGGTGAGGGGGGTTAATTTGAGCTCCACACGCATTGCATTGTGGGACTTGTGGTCCGTTTTTACTTTCCTACGGCGGGCAAGTCTATCCATAACGAGTCTTCAAACTACACATCCCAGGGATCCTCGATATTTTCCAGGAAACTTTGGAAATACAATGGCGGGGGGATATATGAATGTCACTGTGCGGTGGGTAAAGTTGTTTCTAGTAAAATAAGAAGAGGGCCGTAAAAGAGCGCAGGTAGAAGTTAATTTTTCCATTGATAACTTCATTTTAATGAGAAATCGCGACCGTTTACGTTTCTACATGAACCCTGTGTTTCTGATTGTGGTTCTAAGGGGCACTCACGGCGGACCGCGGTAGGTGTCTTGGCGGCCGGGTAAACTCGAAACTTGTGCAAAGTGTGAATGGTGGCAGGTTCTGCCCAGCGAACCCTTCTTCTGAACATGATTTCTGCGTCTCTCCTCCGAGCCGTTCAGTGCACAGAGAAGTTGCACAGTTACCTCGGGAAGCGACTGTTGTTGCTGCAGCTGATCCCCCTTAACAAAGCCTATGTTAAGACGTGGCCATGTTTGAGGTGGGGGCTGGGGGAGCAAAGGGAAGCTGTACCGCCACCCAGACGCATCCTTAGGGTCCCTCAGAAAGCCATCTGGACTCAGGGAAACAGGCCCCCGAGAGCGGAAGAGGACGGCAGCAAACAAGTGTCTGTGCAGAAAAGTCAGAGAGGAGAGCCCGCTGTTTCAGTTTCACAGAGAGGTAATAATCAGTGCGCCTTTTAAATCAGATGTAATGTTTAAATAAGAAAGGAAGAAAAAGTTATACAAAGATAGAAGTTGAACACATCCAGAGTCACACAAGCAAATTCGAACCCTGCCCACGTTTAATACTATCAAAAATCCTACTAAATTATAACTGACTTTGGGGGAGGGGGGGAGAAGGAGGAGGTGTCAGGTCACTTCATCTCTCTAAGCCTCAAATTTACATCTGTAAAATGAGGGCATTGGACTAGAGAAGTTTAAAAATTGTTATGTGTTATGAACCCATTTTGGCAGACTGGTGAAGCCTCTGGGCCCATTCTTGGAATGATCTTTTAAAATGCATCAAATAAGATATAAAGAAAACCAGATTCAAACCCACATCCTCCAACCCCAAACCATTTTCCATTACCTTAAGTTGTCTCCCTAATATATGGCAACCCATTCGTTTTATTTACTACTTGCAAAACCCTGTGCTAGGTCTAGGCCATATTGTACTTATTATTTAAGACCCAGTTCAAGTTCAACTTCTTCTGTAAAACCTTACCGGACTAATCTCTCTAATCTGTAACATAATTAATTTATAATCTTATTTTTTTGTAGTAAAGATTTTCCTATCCCAGTACTGATATCCCCGAAATTTCTCCACAGAGTGCACCAGAAAATTATTAAGGTCCTTTTCATTTCTAAATGTATTTAAACCTAATCTGCTCCATTACACCTTGAAAAAAAATATGAGAGGAGGGTGGAGTGGGGGGAAAAGAGTTACCACTTATTATAAATGTTTAGTATCTATTGGGGAAAAAATAGGGGTTGGGGGGAAATAGATTTTTAGGATCTTTTGGGGGGGAAATGACTGGAACCCAGCTCAAAAAAAGAAAAGAAATGAAAATTAAATGGGAATTTCTTGTTTGTAAATATTTGTAACATTTGTAAATCATATTTGTAAATATTTCTTGAACTATTACTAAAATTGTAATTTTAGTAATAGTTCAAGAAATATTTAACATAGTCCCTTCTAAGAGGACCATGTTCTGTAACTATCCAAAAGCAGCCTTTCCCTGTCTCGGAAGTGTTCCTCTCGTCTGTTTGGAAAGTAGAATATACATCATAAAATAATTACTGAATGAGAACTGGTTAATAAGATATTAAAGTGCAGCCATGGCTGTTAAAAAAATAAGATTATAAATTAATTATGTTACAGATTAAAGAGAGAGATTAGTATGGGATAGACCCAGTAAGGTTTTACAGAAGAAGTTGAACTTGAACTGGGTCTTAAAAAGTACAATATGGCCTAGACTTAGCACAGGATTTTGCAAGTAGTAAATAAAATGAATGGGTTGCCATATGTTAGGGAGACAACTTAAGATAATCGAAAATGGTTTGGGGTTGGAGGGTGTGGGTTTGAATCTGGGCTTGTCCACAGGCATTATCTAAACCAAGAAAATCAGCATCCAGAAGAGTCTAGTTGACCCCCCAAAAAAGAACAGGTGATTTGTTTTGGGTTATCAGGTCATATAATATGCATGTACATTATTTGTTCCTTTACGTTATTTTATTTTGTGAAAATCTAAATACTGAATATAGACAAAGCTCACTGAAGCTTTCTCCACTTCTGAAACTTTGTTGGGAGATTGGATGACAACCTTGGGTATGTGGTGAGAATTCTCTCTTATTTTGAACAATAAATGAACAGTATCATCAGTATCATTTAAATCTCAGTTTAGATAGATGAGTTAACTTTATCAGAGTTGGTATTTGTGCCATCTCATCTCATTTAAGAATCTCCATTCAAACCTTGAAAAAGTACGTGATCCTAGTCATCTTTTTTAAAGAAGAAATTAATCATATATAAATGTATTTATGGATATGGTGTCAGAAAGTACATTAGTTTTCAATATCAAAATATTCCTCACAGTTAAATATATTTTCCTATACATTTGTGGCTAGAAGTGGCCTATCCCCAAAATTCTCATCCATTTATGAAACTTTCTTATAATCCAGTTTCTAAATAGTATGGTGAATATTTTTATCTGTACTGAAAAAATCACATGGAAATTTCAGGGCATTCCCCACATCTGTTTAGTTTACAAATTATTTGGGCTACCCAAATTACCTTTTCAATTTATATTCTTACTAAAGTCAGTTTTTTTTTTCTGTGCCCCTTTGAATAATTCATGTAATATTGTATTCTTTTAATAATGCACAATGGTTTATAATTCACAAAACTCTGGGCAGAATATGGGAGACCATGCAGAATGGTCTTTGCACATAGGAAATGTGTGAAATTTTGGCATTTGCTTGGCAATGTGATATCTTAACAATTTTAAATAAAGGCACTTTGAAGACTGAGTGAATAACTATTTGAACACTATCAACTTGAAGAATGTTTCTTAGTGCTGGTTTCTACACATATAATCCCATATATTTGGGCCCCCTTGAAGGCCAGCAGTTTTCAAACATAATAGCTATCTTTATTTTCACCCACCTCTAATTGAAATTTAGCATTTCCTTCCATTATCTCTTTTTTTAATAATAGCTTTTTATCTTTCAAAATACATGCAAGGATAGTTTCCAACATTGAGCCCTGCAAAACCCCATGTTCCAAACCTTTTTTCCTCCTTCCCCCAGAGAGCAAGCAACCCAAAATAAATTAAACGTATAATTCTTCCAAAGATACCATCACATTTATCATGCTGCATAAGAAAAATCAGATCAAAAAAGAGGGAAAAATTCCCTCCATTATCTAAACACATTCTTTTGAAAAGGGATCCATAATATTCAATAGATTGCCATAGAGTTCCTCTTCACACACAAAAATATTAAGAACCCTAGGTCTTAAAACTGAAACCTTTAAAACTAATTCTTTAAATCTTGTTGGGAAAACACAATTTAAAATACTGAGTTCATATGTTTTTGAGTCATTAGTAGCTGTTCAATTGTTTTCAATCATATCTGACTCTTCATGACTCTTTTTGAGGTTTTCTTGCAAAGATACTGTAATAGTTTGCCATTTCCTTCTCTGACTCATTTTACAGATGTTGAAATGGGAGCAAAACAGGGCTAAGTGACTCGCTTAGAGTCACATACCTACTAAGTTTCTGAGGCCACATTTGAAATTAGGGAGATGAATCTTCCTGATGCCAGAACAGACACCTGCCCCTCTACTAGCAGTGTCAACATTAATTTATTGATATGTATATAGTGCATGTTTAATTTTTGTTGTTTTCCCTTTACAGTGAAAGAAGCTGGAAGAGACTTTACATATTTAATAATAGTGCTTATTGGAATCAGTGTCACAGGTTGAAAAAAATAGCAAGTACAATTTCTAAATTTCTCTTATTTCCATGTTGCTGCATTTGGATCTTACTTTGTTTTCATCTGGTTATCCCGTGATTTCAGGTGGCTTATTCTATGTTATTTTCAAAGAACTTTTCTCTGCATCCAGTCCCAATAAAATTTTTGGAAGAGCCTTAGAAAAATGCAGATGTCATCCAGAGGTTAGTTAAGATTGTTACCACATGTGAACTAAAAAAATGGAAATTGAGACAAGAAGAACCCTGTGTTACACAGGGTTAATCTCTTACTTCTAAATGATGCATTTCCAAGGGGAAAATGTGATTCTATATTGGAAGTGGAATGGTATAATAAAAAGAGTGCAAGGCTTAGAGTTAGATAAGAGGAGGTTGGAATGGATGGCCATTAAGATTCCTTTCACATCTATAGGATCCTATATTGGAAGTGTTTGAGCCCTTCCAAGTGAAACTCAAACAAAAATTCATGTTAGTGTTACAACATTAATAGTATACAATGCATTCTTATATTGGTTAAAATATGCCATGGTATTTTCCAAATATTCAAACAGTATTCAGGTATGTTTATTTTTCCAGGACCCATTTTAATGTTGAAAAATATTACTTTGCTTAATATATTAGTAGCAGAAAAATAGTAATTCATCTTTCACTTATAGTGCTAGATTTACTTCCCAGAAATAGCTTAATTACTGGGAGGATCTCACAAGGATTAAGGTTTAAATGAGTAACTTGAAAAAGGTGTTGGTAGCAATGTCAATTAAGATATTATCATACATAGCCAAAAATTAACATCAAAAAGCCATCTCTCCTCCCCACCTCCCAACATAAGCCATTTTATGGTGTGAATTATTGTACTGTCTAAAGTTTTCCATTTTTCATTGTTCTTCAGTTCTTAGAAACAAGCATAAAATTAGGAGAATCTTCTGTGTATAGAAAACCAAATATACATAATAAGAATAATCAATATAAACAATATCATAGCTAGGAAAAGTACTTTATAGAACTCATCCACTTAGAAGTTGTCCACTGTTGTTAAATAAAATGAAATTTTAAAAAATGGAGCTAAGATTGATATCACAATCAGAATTTGTAAGATCTAAAAAACTAACTTGAAGTTTAACCAAGCAAAACGGTTACTAGAAAGAAATAATTATTGTCATATATTTAATCTGTTACTCTTTGAAGTTAATTATATGAATAAGCATTTGTAACTGTTCCAGCTTCACTGTTGAGATATACTTGTTATAATATTACTCTTGCAATTTTTGCCAGAAACAAAAGAAACTGAATACCCACATCAGGGTTTTAGAGGAGTGAGAGAAGTAATATAGCTGAGGGGAAAATATTTCATTTATTTGGATAAAACAATTTATTTGCCTTAGCAGGGGTTTCTAAAGGGGTATAATTTAAAATTTTAAAAATCGAATGGCCACTTCACAATGAATTTCCCATAAGAAGTAGTTTATTAAAACATTTGGAGCCAATCTTTTCTAAATATGTCAATATTATTTGATTTCTACCTTGCTCTAGCATTTGCTTCTTAAAGTCTTTTGTTTTAATAGCATCTTATATTAAACTTTGCTCCTTAAATCACATTAAAAACTTTAAACATTTCATTTTAATATCATGAGCTGCTATTATTATCGAACACCTGATTGTTTTGTTTTCAGAGAATTTGTGTTGGGTGGGTGTTGGTGAAAATAAGATTTCACTTCAACTTTGATTGATCTTTTATGCACAAAAGTCTTTAAAGAACTAGAAATCACCCCAAAAACAACTCTTAAAATTTCTTTCAAGGTCTTTGTTTACTTTCTTAATTACAAATAGACTTAAGCTTACTGATTTGTGGTAGAATAAATCTTGAGCTTCCTGTAAGAAATATTTTACATGAGAAATATCTTAACAACTTTTTAGCTTTTAAGCTACTTTCTTTTTTTTTTTTCCATAGGTAATCAGTGTTTTTGGTAATAACATTAAAGGTTATGGGGAATCAACAAGGCGAGGTAGAAGACAGCATGTCAGGTATAACTTTGCTTGTAATGAAGTTAAGTAATGATGAAAATTAAAAATATTAAAAACATGATCTGTTTATCTTTTTGGCAGTTATGTTGAATATGTAAAAGATGGGTTAAATTATATACGTCTGAAATTCTACATTGAAGGCTCAATACCAGGGAAGCATGGAACTGTGCATCTTGAAATGAAAGAGGTATGAAAATATCATGGATGAAATGATAATGGAATTCCTAGAAATTGACATTACTGGAAAGAATAACATCTTGACATATGTTTTTCCTATTTTCAGAACCCAGAAAGTGGCCAATATGAATTTCGCTATATATTTGTGGATGTTGATGTCCTTCCTAAAAGAACCATTATTATAGAAGATAATCGATCCTGAGATAATTAACCAAAAGAATTAAACAACTCTTATATGGTCTACTATGTCACATAGTGGAGAATCACATATGTTCCAATTTTCATAGTTCTCTTTGTGAGTCTGATATGAATAAGACATAAAAAAGGATGTTTAATAAAGAGGGGATTTATGTTACATTAGAATGATAATATTAGAGATCTTCAGTTGGGCAAAAAGCCATGAAATAAAGTACATCTGTATTTTATCCAAATGAATTGTTATTCAGGGACATTATTTTTGCTTCATCTAGAACAATACCATCTTTCAAAATAGGAATTTTATTTTATTGAAACTTTATGCTGCAGAAATACAGAAGATGAATTGTGGGGTTCCATGCTTTTCCTTATGTTATACAACATTATTAAAAAAAAAAAAAACTTTGAAATAAAATTAAACTTGAGAAAAAAGGTTAAAAGTAAAATTATTTTATTGTACAATTTTGAATCTGAATTCAGTGAATATAAGAAAGTGATTTAGGAATTAGATCACACCAATCAATAAAGAAGTCAAGCCATACAAAATGAACAAAAATTGGATGCTGTATTACATTAATTATAATATTTAGGTAATTTCATATATGCCATTTTTTATGTTATGTATATTTTATAAAGCCAAAAGAGACCTTGGGAGTAAATAAAGTTAGTGTAAGTAACAGTTCCTTTGATTATAAGTAATCTCTGGTTATATATTTTTGTTGGGGTTTTTTGCATTTTGAGGGAAGGGGGGAATGGGAAAAGCTGTCACCAAATAGGGATAAAGAATGCTAAATCTGCTTCTAAAATTTTGGGTACCAGAACAAAGTGTAAGGTCCAAGTGTTGACTTTCTGGTAACTAAGACATTGATATATCCTTGCTAAAAGGAGATGCTTTTTTCAGAACATTTAAAATAAGACACTTGTTTTGAGTTTTAATTGTTAAGACAGGCTGTTGAATATAGAGGGGAAAAGCACTAGATTCAAAGTTAGGGGAGTTGTAGTTTAAATATCTGTGTTATCATACAACACAATTCAGCTTCTCTCAGACTTTCCTCATCTATAAAATGGAAATAATATTTACATTATTTATTTCTTCATGGCTCTTGTGAGAATCAAATGAGATATGGTACACAGACACTGTAAATCTTTAAATGCTATAGAAATTTTAGTTTTATTATTATTAAAGTATTATACTGGTTAGTTTTGAGACCACTTTGTATGAGAGATGTGGTATATCAAAGAATATTAGAATTATAATATCTAGCTTTTATATAGTATTTTAAAATTTTCAAAGTTCTTTGAGCGTAATAATCAGAGTTTGAAAACCTGTATGCAAATTTATGTTGATACTGAAATATTTAAGTATCATTTTGCCTCCAAACAAAGCATATGCTGTCTTTTATATAGATTTTTAAAAATTTCTTTGGATTCTGAGTGGGTTCCCTAACAGTACTTGTGGAGATTTCAACACGCCCTTGAAATCTTACTGCTGTTGGCCAGTAGGGTGAGATCCATAAAGACTTAGTCTCCAAATAAACTCTGTGAATTTTTTCTTTGAGAGAGGAAAGCAATTTACAAGTCTTATTGAACTATGAGGCATGTACCATTTAGGGAAAATTCTAACTCAGTTCAATTATAAATACTATGGAAAAAAGCTTCTATAAATTGAGACCATAACAACAGTGCATCCTCAATATCATGTTACTCATACATTCAAATAAAAAAATGAAATTAATGAAGACAATCAGGATAATGAAGGGACTGAAGATTACGGCCTATTGAAAGAACTATTTTGGTATTCGTGGACTAAAAACTAAGTTGAGGACGTCTTTGTTGTTTGTTATTCAGTTTTGTAGACTGTCATCTGAAGAGGAAATAGATTTCTTTTGGTTGGCCCTCAGAGGACAGATTTAGGATCAACGGGGAGAAATTACAGAATAACAAATTGAACTCTTGTTTTGATATTAAGAAAAGCTTCCTAAAAATTACAATAATGAAAAAGTAGAATGTTCTGCCTCAAGAGGTAATGGGTTCCAATTTTAAGCAAAAGGGGAATAACTAGTATGCAACAATGGTGTAGAGACAGTTATTAAAGTATAGACTTAATAGGTGGCCTCTGAAGTCTCAACTCTGACACAAAAGAAAATGCCACATAAGGTACAGATTGGTCCTTTTCAACTGAGAGTCTATGAATTAGATTAAAGTTACTACAAGTGTCCCTTTTGAGTTGAAATGATATAAGACTACATGGCCCAACAGCTTTACCATTTTCTGAGAAAGGGAGAGCTGAATAAGCCCAAGAAGAAAACCAGAGAGATGTACAGTAAGCCATTTTTTTTACTTCCATTCCCTTCCCCATACACAAAAAAAAAAAAAGAACAAAAAAGCCCTAAAGCCCTTAACCTCCAGGGCAACCAAAAAAAAAAAAAAAAAAAAAAAACCAGCACCGCACGAATACAATTAGTGGAAAACATTAAAAGCTGCTGTTAGCAATAAGAAGTAAAGCTGAGGCACATAGACACATGACTTAAGGTTCATGAAGAAAAAAAGACTTGATCTTTAAGATCACTTACGGTTCTAAATCTATGGTACTATGAATTAGTGTTCACTAAGTGAAAGGGGATAGAGCATTGCACCTTGAGTTAGAAGACCTTAAATGCAAATTGATCTCCAACACTTTTTTGGGAGTTCTGGGCAAATCAGCCCGTCTGCCTCAGTTTCCTAATCTGTAAATTAAGAATAATAATAGACAAAGAAATTGAAACTATTTCTAGCCATATGAAAAGATGCTCCAAGTCATTATTAATCAGAGAAATGCAAATTAAGACAACTCTGAGATAGCACTACACACCTGTCAGATTGGCTAGAATGACAGGGAAAGATAAGGCTGAATGTGGGAGGGGATGTGGGAAAACTGGGACACTGATACATTGTTGGTGGAATTGTGAACACATCCAACCATTCTGGAGAGCGGTTTGGAACTAGCTCAAAGAGTTATCAATCTGTGCATACCCTTTGATCCAGCAGTGTTCCTCCTGGGCTTATATCCCAAAGAGATACTAAAGAAGGGAAAGGGACCTATATGTGCAAGAATGTTTGTGGCAGGTCTCTTTGTAGTGGCCAGAAACTGGAAACTGAGTGGATGCCCATCAATGAGAGAATGGCTGAATAAATTGTGGTATATGAATGTTATGGAATATTATTGTTCTGTAAAAATGACCAGCAAGCTGATTTCAGAAAGGCCTGGAGAGACTTATATGAACTGATGTTGAGTGAAATGAGCAGGACCAGGAGATCATTATATACTTTAACAATAATACTATATGATGACCAATTCTGATGGGCATGGCCCTCTTCAACAATGAGATGAAACAAATCAGTTCCAATAGAGCAGTAATGAATTTAACCAGCTACATCCAGTGAAAGAAGTCTGGGAGATGAGTGTGAATCACTACATAGAATTCCCAATCCTTCTATTTTTATCCACCTGCATTTTTGATTTCCTTCTCAGGTTAACTGTACACTATTTTCAAAGTCTGATTCTTTTTGTGCAGCAAAATAACTGTATGGACATGTATACGTATATTGCATTTGACATATACTTTAACATATTTAACATGTATTGGTCTACCTACCATCTTGGGGAGGGAGTGCGGGGGAAGGAGGAGAAAAATTGGAAAAAAAGGTTTTGCAATTGTCAATGCTGAAAAATTACCCATGCATATATCTTGTAAATAAAAAGCTATAATAATAAAAGAATAATAATATATCTCCCAAGGTTGTTATGAGAATCAAATAGTATTTGTGAAGCTTTTTGCAAACCTTAAAAGGCTATTGTCAAGATATTAGTAAATACCCTGTTTACCAAAGCTAAGGCCCAGCAAGTAGGCTGTGCACTGGTGTTGGCGTAACAGCAATCCTTTGCTCTCACCTTTTGTATGATCTCAATCAAAGCAAAACCCCAGAATTGCTTCACAATGGCATGAGGTGATCTCTAAGTTTGGCCAAGTACCTGTAGTGTCCATATTCCCTTCATGAAACCCTGCTATGAATCAAATTTGTCATGTTGTTGCTGTAATCCCTCATTATCAGCGCTATAGGTCATTTCCTACCCATTGGTATAAGTATTGAGATCTCCCCTAACTGCCTCCGGGACTCCCCACCACCAACTGGGGGCCGGGTTTCAGCCCATGTGTCCTTGCTTGTTAGTGTTTGCCTCACTTTAAAATTTAAACTTCCGTTTGATTCCTGACTCCTGTCTTTAGCAGGTTAGAAGCCAGCTGCAGTCCAGTTAATGCTATATTGACTAGCAATTATGTTATACTTGATCAACTTAGTCTAAGAGGAAAAGAATAAAGAGTCCATTATTTCTACTATTTCTAGTCTAGCCAGGTCATAGGTAAGAGAGTCCAGTTATATATTTCCCTTGCTAGTTTCAGGATAGCCTAATATTACTACAAACTCTTATAGGTGAGAAATGGAGAAAAAAGAAAGGAGCATGAAATTGCAAGGTCCTACATTGTTAGCTCTCTACTATGTTCACTTTAGGGAAGAAGGATGAGGACTGGATCTCTTAATAAGGCCAGGCCAACTATAATCAAAAGGATCTTGTTATCAAGGATCCTGTTTGATTTAGTCATATAACCTTCTCCCATCCAACAAAAGTCTCAGACCAAATCCATCCAGGCTGCTGCTCCATCTTACTTTGGTCCAGATTTCTACTTTACAGATACCTAAGTAAGACAGAATACAACAAAACATCAGTAGTTGCCAGCATTATTATTGATACCAGAGAAAGCCAATTCCTGACACTACAGCATCTGCCACCCTTCATAGAAAGTGGCACTTTCAAACAGGTTAGGTTCACAAGACAGAATAGTCAACTATAGCAATTTAGTGTTTGACAAACCCAAAGATCCTAACTTTTGGGATAAGAATTCATTATTTGACAAAATTGTGGGATAATTGGGAAATTAGTATGGAGAAATTAGGCATGGACCCACATTAAAATATACCATGATAAGATCAAAATGGGTCCATGATTTAGACATAAGAACGGATTATAAACAAATTGGAGGAACATAGGATAGTTTCTCTCTCGACTTGTGGAGGAAGAAGAAATTTGTGACTAAAAGCAACTAGAAAACCATTATTGATCACAAAATAGAAAATTTTGATTATCTAATTAAAAGCTTCTGTCAAACAAACTAATGTAAAAAGATAAGAAGGGCAAAAAAAAAACTTCACAGTTAAAGGTTCGATAAATATTTCCAAAATATATGAAATTGACTCTAATTTATAAGAAAACCAAAATTCTCAATTGATAAATGGTCAAAGGATATGAACAGACAATTTTCAGACGATGAATCAATTGAAATTATTACCACTCATATGAAAGAGTGTTTCAAATCACTATTGATCAGAGAAACGCAAATTAAGACAACTCTGAGATACCACCACACCTGCGATTCTAAGAACGGAAAAAATAATGATGATTGTTGGAGGATGCGGGAAAACTGGGACACTATATTGTTGGTGGAGTTTGGAATGAATCAACCATTCTGGAGGCAGTCTGGAATTATGCCCAAAAAGTTATCAAACTGTGCATACCCTTTGATCCAAGTGTTTCACTGGGCTTATACCCCAAGGAGATACTAAAGAAGGGAAAGGGACCTGTATGTACAATGTTTGTGGAGCTCTTTTGTAGTTAAAGTGGAAAATGAATGGATGCCCATCAATTGTGGGTAAATTGTGGTATATGAATGTTATGGAATATTATTGTTCTGTAAGAAATGACCAGCAGGGGACATTGATGCATTGTTGGTGGAGTTGTGAATGAATCCAACCATTCTGGAGAGTAGTTTGGAACTATCAAAAAGTTATCAAACTGTGCATACCCTTTGATCCAGCAGTGTTACTACTGGGATTTAATCCCAAAGAATACTAAAGAAGGGAAAAGGGACCTATGTGCAAATGTTTGTGGCAGCCCTTTTGTAGTGGCTAGAAACGCTGAATGGATGCCCATCAGTTGGAGAATGGCTGAATAAATTGTGGTATATAATATTATGGAATATTATTGTTCTGTGAAATGACCAAAGGATGATTTCAGGGCCTGGGAACAAGAACTGATGCTGAGTGAAACAAGAGGGCCAAAGAGATTAATTCTTCACAATACTATATGATTACCAGTTCTGATGGACCTTATCCGAAAACGAGATCAAAAAATAATTCCAAGGAGCAGTAATGAACTGAACCAGCTTCAGAGAAAGAACTCTGGGTGATAAAAAACCATTACATTGAACTCCCAATCCTATTTTACCCACCTGCATTTTTTGATTTCCTTCAAAGCTAATTGTACAATATTTCAAAGTCTGATTCTTTTGTACAGCAAAATAACTTTTGGTCATGTATACTTATTGTGTATCTAATTTATATTTTAATGTACTTAAATCTACTGGTCATCCCCATCTGGGGGAGGGGTGAGGGGTAAAGGTGAAAAATTGGAACAAGAGGTTTGGCAATTGTTAATGCTGTAAAGTTACCCATAATATAACCTGTAAAAAAGGTTATTAAAAAATAAAAAAAACTTTTTAAATTAAAAAAAAAAAAAAAAAATGACCAGCAGGATGAAACAGAAGGCTTGGGAAAGACTTAAGAACTGATCTAAATGAAATGAGCAGAACCAATGATCATTATATCATCAACAACGATATTGTTGAAGATGTAATCTGATGGAAGTGACTTTGACAAAAGACCTAATTCAGTTTCAATTGATCAATGATGGACAGAAGCAGGTACACCCAAAAAAGAATACTGGAAAATGAATGTAAACTGTTTTGCATTTTTTGTTTTCTTCCCCAGGTTATCTTTACCTTCTGAATCCAATTCTTGCAACAAAGAACTGTTTGGTTCTCACACATACATTTATCTAGGATATTAGGACATATTAATATATAGGACTCTTGCCATCTAGGGGGGGTGGAGGGTGGGAGGGAAAAATCAGAAAAGAAGTGAGTGCAAGGGATAATGTTGTAAAAAAAAAATTACTCTGGCATGGATTCTATCAATAAAAAGTTACTATAATAATAATAAAAAATATATATTAAAAAAAAAGAAAGAAAGAAAGTGGCACTTTCCCCCACCTCCACTCATCCACATATGCAGAGATAACGGAAATAATGAAAAGTGGATTTTTTCAAACATAGCATTGTCATCAGGCATTTAATATTAGTGGGAGCAGAAACTATTGTCAATGTCAATAGCATGATGGAGAGGGTAAATAAACAAGGAATTCTATATAATTCTGAAGCTCTTGCTGATTTGCATCATACCCAACTGGGACAGTATTTTCTTCAGTCTTTTTTTGTTTTTTAACATATAAGAACTGGTTTATTAAATGCTCAGAGGATAGACCTATAGTTTACAAAAATCAATAGACCCCCAGAGATGATCTTAAGCCACATTATATAAGTTTTGTTTCTATAATCAGGAAAGATAGAATGGAATTTTACAGAGGGCAAAAGAAGGCAATAATTTACACATCAAAGAACAATTATCTGAAGGAAATCTTCATCAGGTAAAATAATGAATTGGTTAGCAAGCATGGGGATATATCTTGAATTTGCACCTGAACAATAAATAACTAATTTTGTTTGTTTTTTGCTGAGGCAATTGCTGAGGTTAAGTGACTTGCTCAGGGTCACACAGCTAGGAAATGTTAAGTGTCTGAGATCAGATTTGAACTCAGGTCCTCTGACTTCAGGACTGGGAGATCCTTACATCTTTTTTTAAGCAAATGGTAGTAATAAAGCTAGACAAGAAATTCTCTTATGAAGATATATATAACATCAGTGAGAAGAGTAGAAAGATGTAGGGTCACCTGTGTGGAACATGTGATCAGGGTAATTGCAGAGACAATTGCACTCCTCTAAAATTCAGGACTTGCTGCTATCTTCTCCTGACATTCTAATGGTTCTTCAGGCTGCACAATGTCTATCAGTTATAGATGCTATTTCTCTGCTGAACATTCCAATATGTATCAAATATGTAATAATTTGCCTAGCTTCTGACTTTAACTGAAATCCTAGGAGATAGCTTCCTCTCTCCACAGTCTTTTCATAGAACTCTCCAGATTATGGATCCCTTAAATCCCAGCCACACATAGCCTGTGTTCCCAGATTGCTTCCTAAAAAAAAAAGAGGCAGCCCTGGAATCATCAGATTTGGGAGCCATAAAGGGATTTCAGTATCCATTCATGTAGACCAGCTCCAGATCGAAAATGAAAGCTCTCTAAAGGTTTTTCTGGACACAAAACTTCAGTTTGCCTCTTTATAACTTTTAGCAATTCTTTCTACTAAACTGCTATGTGGCCAAACAAGGCCCTTGTTCACCCCTTTTTGAAACGACACATAATGATCAATGTCAGCTTTACCAGAAGTTCTGGTCAGACAATTGGTTCCAAGTTTTCCAATCAGCTACTCTCCACCTGTTCCTGGTTCAGTGGCTACCTGCCCACCTGCATAAAATGTTTATTTTTTATGTCCAAAGTATAAGTATTTAGGACTGAGAAGCATATGCTGAATGGCATAGTTTCAGAATAGTCATCTAGTGCCAACAGGAAAAATGCACATTGGGAAAGCATAAATTAAGAATATGGCTGTCCAAGCCACTATATCTGCTTCCTGGGACTTGACTCAATATCTATTTCTGGATTCTGCCTGCTGTTAACTTTTTCATCAGCCAGTCAATCAACATGCATTTATTAAGAACGTTGTGCTAAATCTACAAGCCTTTTGTTAATTGACTTTGTGCTAATGTCCAAACACTTTGCTAGACATTGGGGAATAACAAGACAAAGCAGAGTCTGCAATCAAGGAACTTATATTCTCTCAGAAAAAAATAGTTATATCTACTTATAGCAGCAGATATAAGTAGATACAATATCTGTATCTACTTATAATAGCAGATATAAGTAGATACAAAATAAAAACAAAGTAATTTGGGAGGAAGAGCCATTAGAAGCTAGAGAAATATTAAGAGCTCATGGAGAAGGTAGAACTTAAACTGAGTTTTTGTTTGTTTGTTTGTTTTTGCTAAAGTAATAGGGATTAAGTGATTTGCCCAGGGTCACACAGCTAGGAAGTATTGTCTGAGATCAGATTTGAACTCGGGTCCTCCTGACTTCAGGGCCAGCACTCTATCCATTGTACCAACCTTAAAATGAGTTTTGAAGTAAAACAGGGATTCTAAGACTGGCAAAAGCCAAGAAGGAGTGAATTCCAAGCATGGGGTATCTAGGCCATGCAAAGACACAGAGAGGGAAGACAGAATGTGTAAGGTACAAAAGATCAGTTTGGCTAGACTGAAGTGCATTAAGAAGTAATATACAACAGGAATGAAAAGGAAAGTTGGAAACAGATTGTGAAGGGTTTTAAATACCAAACAGAGGGCTTTGTATTTTTATATTGAAGGTAATAGAAAGTCACTGGAACCTAATGAGGAGAGGGATGGCATAAGAAGAGCTATTCCTTAGGAATATCATTTTGGCTATTATGTGGAGGAAAGACTGGACTGAGGAGAGATCTGAGCTGGAAGAGCAATTGGAAAGCTGTGTAGTTGGAAGGCTAGTGATGCCCTTAAAAGAAGGAGGAAAATTGGGAATAAAAAAAAAATAATGAGATGAGTTGAAGATAGTTGTGGACATCACTCAGCTTTCCCTATAGATAGGGCCACCAACTTTCCCTCCTCTTCTCCTGCCTTAGTACCTAAATTTAATATAAATCTCTTTAATTGTTGGGGAAGGCAGCTAAGTGACTCAATGGATAGTGTTGGGTGTGGAGTCAGGAAAACATCTCCCTAAATTCAAATTTTATCTCAGATACTTACTAGCTGTGTGACCCTGGGCAAGTCACTTAACCCTGTTTGCTTCTGTTTCCTCTATGATAAAATGAGCTGAAGAAGAAAATGGCAAACCTTTCTAACATATTTACCAAGAAAAACTTAGGTAGACTGAAATAACGAAATAACAAAAATTGTTCAGCAGGGGAAGGAGGTGCTGAACTACTTGTCTCTCCCAGTGGCATTGGTAATTTCCAGAAAAAAATATGATGCTATATGAAACATTACAAGGAAGCAGTTAGTTCCAAAGGAACAATGTTATAAATGAGCTAACAGAGCTTGACACATTGTATGTTTTTGATGGGTTTGGTTCTAAAGCTTTAACAGTATTCTGGCAAAATGATATTGCTTAGGCTTATATCTCTATGTCTGTAATCATTTTGAGAAAACATAATAGGAATCCATAATAACAAGCAAAGGGAAAAGTACAAAATTACAGAAATGTTAATAGCTAACTCTTGTATTCCAAACATATGTTGAGGAAACTAGGAATTAATCTTATTTCCCTTTTTTCTGGGCCAGCTAGGTGGCACAATGGATAGAGAATTAGCCCTGAATTCAGGAAGAGTTCAAATCTGGTCTGAGACTTAACATTTCCTAGCTGTGTGACCCTAGGCAAGTTACTTACTTAACCCTAATTGCCTCAGCAAATATATATATCCCTCTTCTTTTATTGATTGAACTCTCTTTTAGATCTTATACCCAGAGTAAACACTTACCCCAAACCTCTCCCTCTACTCTTTTTACCTCTCAAAATCGTTCTATCCTGGGATACCCTTTTTTCTTTGAAGAAAGAAGTAAAATGCAAATACTATCCTTTCCTCCTTCCCCACTATTTCTGCCTGTGCTTCAGTTTTACAAGCTGAGTGAAATCTGTATAATTCAGGTTCAAAACCATAGCTCTGGACTAAAAGATTAGATTCAGTATTAATGGCTTCTTAACAGCTATGGCTAATTCCCCACCCTTCTAGGTAGAAGCTTACCTAGCAGTATTTAAATTTGTCCTGATACTAGCTGGCTCTTGACTAGCAGTATTCAATTTTCCTACAGACATTGAAGTTACAAAATGTGAAATTTAGTAATAAGAAGTATGTAAAAAAGAAAGAAAAGATTACTATGCTAGCATTAGTTAACAAAGGAACAGTTATTGCTCCCAAAATGCCAGTTTTTCCTTTCTCCTAGGGGTTCAGTTACTACATGAAAACATATTTCATAGTACCAACTAATAAAGCCCCTACTTCATGAAAGGTTATAATAGATGACAATAACTGATATTTTGCTAAATATTTTAAACACATTACCTTACTTCAACCTCCCAACAACCCCATGGTATAGATACTGTGACTATTAGTATCTCTATATTTCAAATGAAAAAACTCAAACTCAAGTTAAATGACCTATTTATTTCTGGTCAGAACTGGGGCATATGGATAGCATCATGGATAGAATGCTGGGCTAGATTCAGAAAGACCCATCTTTCTGAATTCAAATGTGGCCTTAGACACATATGAGTTATGACACTGGGCAATCCACTTAATCCTGTTTGCCTGTTTCCTCAGCTGTAAAATAAACTGAAGAAGGAAATGGCAAACCATTCTAGCATCTCTGCCAAGAAAACCCCAAATTAAGTCATGGAGAGAGAATAGGACAAAATTGAAAAAAAAAGATCCAAACCATACTTTTGGTCAGAGCTAGTATCAGCAGCAAGATTCGAACCCAGTTCTTTCTAACTGCATATCATATATTATATCACTCTGCTTGAAATAAGGAAAAGTTTCCTATCCTTTGAGGGCAGACAAAAGTAAAATTAGCTCCTTCAGGAAATAATAAACTCCTCTTCACTAAAACAACCCATCAGAAGCATACAACATGCCAAGCTCTGTCAGCTCATTTATAACGTTGTTCCTTTGGAACTAAATGCTGCCATGTAAAGCTTCATGTAGCATCATATTTTTTCTGGAAATCGACTATTGTCATTGGGAAGACAAGTAGTGAGATTCAGCACCTCCCTTGCTCCCCAACAATTTTTATTATTTTACTTGTATCAGTCTACCTAACTTTTTGTGACTTCATTTGGGGTTTTCTTGGTAAATATAAGTACTTTAAGTCAAAGTCTAGAGACAAACACTTGTTGTGAAGATGATTCCTATTCAAAGACAGACAGCTTCTGTAATCAATTCTACTCAAATACTTCTTTGGTGACATCTTTTAGCTACTGTTTAAAAGCCCCTCTGTTGCCTAGTTGGGTCAGCCTCTATGTATCAGGCTAAGTAGCCTATGGCTATTTAATCGTCAGACGACCGGGATAACTAGGGTATAACGTGGGGCCCACTCTCTCTGATGATGTCACTTGTTCGCCCAAAGAGCCAAGGTCCTCTCAGACTATAAGAGCTCACTTTGACTCTCCTGAATCAGCCCGTTTCGCTCAGACTCTAAGGTGAGATTTTTTTCTGAGCCGCTCTTTGCTGCTATCTGCTGGCACTTCTCATGAATGCAGCTGCTACTCCGGGAGTTTGCTCTTTTGGGTCTTGTGCCTCAAGTTTCTTTCATCTATCTCCTTGATGATTCTAGACTTCAGTTCCCAGTCCCTAGCCAGTGCCTCAGAAAAGCCCTTCAGCATTTGATGCTGTCTGCTTTTGAGTTGAACTCTGCTACTTTTCAGATGCTTCTCAGTCTAAACTCTTATTTCACTTAGTTACAGAAAATACCTTTTTTACTTTTATCATACCTTTGATTGACAGACCGGGTCACTGAAAATCATCCTGGGAGTTATATTTAGCAAAACTCAGGCATGGTTATAGCAATGAAGAGATTCTATATTTAAACCTGAGTTAATGCAAGTCATCATGGAAGCAAAACTGAAAAGGGCTGAGTAGAGCTTAGTGCCCTTCACTCAGTTTTTCCCATATTTATCCTCAGAAACCAAACTGCTACTTTTATGAAATGAGGGCCCTTTGCCTTACTATTTACACTCCACCAGGCTATGTATGATCTTTATTTCCCAATGCACATACTCTACTCTTTGTTGTTGTTCAGTCCTGTCCAATGCTTGTGACCCTCATTGGGTTTTTTTCTTGTCAAAGATACTGAAGCAATTTGCCATGTCTTCCTCCAGCACATTTTACAGATGGGGAAACTGAGGCAAACAGGGCTAAGTGACTTGCCTAGGGTCACACACCTATAAATATTTGAAGACAGATTTGAACTCAGGAAGATGAGCCTTTCTGACCCTTGGCCTAATGCTCTAGACACTGGGTCTACTAGCTGCCCCACTTTACTATAGATTGTTCTTTTTACTGTTCTATGAACATGTCATGATCCATGTTGTAACAGAAATAGTATTGAGCTGAATTATACTCCTCAGAAGCACTAAATTACTTTGAACAAATTAGGGAACTTCTCTATCTACACAATTATTTCAAAAATCAATGGTCTGCTCTTTAAAGAGACATTAAGATTCCTTCCAGCTCTAAAATTCTATGAATCTTATTTCTTACCTTGAAAATCAAGACTTGTGTTCTTTCTCCCACTTTGAGCATTCTCTTCCTTCATTTCTGCCTATTCAAATCACAGCCCAATTCAAGCCCTAAAATCCTAGCTCAATTCAATTTCAATTCAATAAGCATTTGTCTGTTATGTTAAAAAAGCTGTACTTCTGTGAAATCCACTCTTAAATATTCTAGTTCTACTTCTTTTTTGAACTTTGCTATACTTAAAATCTATGCCCCCAAATTTAGCAGTACAAGGAATTTAAATCTCAGGAGGGAGGATTTAAAGCTGGAAGGAATTCAGGAGATTATCTAGTCCAGCCCCTTCAATTAATAGATGAGGAAGCTCAGACATTGATGACTTAATTATATAGAAAGGCAGCCAATGTCATAGAGAGCTCAGATGATTTCAAAACCTGATTCTAATGTTTCCTAACTGTGATTATAGGAAAAGCACCTCAGCTCTTTGAGCCTCAGTCTCCTCAATAGTGAAATAGAAGACAATAATACTTGTATTACCCACATGAAAGAGTTGTTGTAAAGCTGAATGATATATATAGATTGATAGATAGATATAGATATAGATATAAAAACTAAAAAATTGGGCACACTATTATGATCCCATTGTGAGTCCTTGGATTGAAACAGAAAGAAAACCCAAAAAGGATGAAGAATAATAGACCAGGCTTGTCCTGGTATCCAAAGGTCCTGCTGACATTTAACAGTCAGTTTAGTGAGTCCTGAAAATAGTTTAAAAAGGAGCTCAGCTCCTGGAGGGATTAGTAGAAGATGCTAATAACTAAAGAAAAGAAAGCTATAAGAAACATTGTAGAGATAAAAGAGGAAAAACTCAGAAAGAAGTAACCACTTTTTTATAAAGTCCCTGAGAGTAAGGTTTCATGGACCAACTGGCAATCAGTTAAACAGGAATAGTTTTACTATTTACTAAATCCCATCACCTAGATGACAAACACCAGAGTGATAATTTTGTACAGTTATCTTCCATATCTCAAGATTTAGGGGTATGGCACCCCTGCCATCTGGAAAATTCACATAAATTTTTTTGACTCTCCCTTCATATTAGAGAAGTCTGAATTATTTTGATATTAAAAGATAAAATGTTTTCTGTGTCATCTGTTGGCCTTCTTGTATAGTCTGCATCTTCTGCAAAACTCTCAAAGAATTGCCATTTAATTTCTTATGCTGCCTCAACTTATATGGAAACCATGATGGAGAAAGTCACAACATGGAAGGGAGAAATATTTCCTTTCACTCATTAAGATCCTTCAATGAAGCCTGGAAACTTCTTCTCTGGGAATATTGCAGTCCAATTCACCTTTGTTTTATAAGTGTACTTTGTCTTTACAAACATAGTTAAACCATGAGACATTAAAAGTTGAAGTATTTTTATTTGGAATACATTTCTTGAGCTCACTGAGACCTGGCTCTCTCCTAATGGCACAACCACTGGCCACTTTTTCTAGCACTACTGCACTTTTACTCATACCACCAGCTCAACTGATAGTGGTGGGGGAATTGAGATAGCCCACTGTCAATTCCAGGCTATCCCTTCAAGCAGAAGTTATTTAGATACTTGCTTCAGTACTCCTGGCTTCCACCTTTAATAGAGAAATGGAAGGAGCTGGAGTTCTCTTTCCTCTTGCAAAATTTGCCCTACTCTTCATGTAGGACAGGCTCTTCATTGCTAACCAATAAGGAAAGAGTCCCTTACCACTGGCCTTTGGGGCAAGAGTTACACAAATATAAAATCATATTTGGCTTTTACAGTCCTTTACAACTTGGCCACTTTGTGCATTTCCAATCTGTTTACATCTTAATCCTCTCCATACATTCTATGATCCAGTGACACTAGCTTCTTTATTATTCTTTACACAAGATACTTCCATTTCTATATACTGGGCATTATCACTATTGTCTATGCTTAAAATTTTTCTCCCTCCTATTGGCTTCTTTGGCTTCCTTCAAGTCTTACCTTAAGCCCCACATTTTACAAGGTCTTTTCTAGTCTTCCTAAATCTTGATGTCCTATCTCTGATATTATTTTCAATTAATTTCTTAAATATTATGTTTATACATAGTTGCTTGCATGTTGTTCCCCCATCATGCTGTGAGTTCCTTGAAAGCAAAGATTGTTTTTATATTACTATTATTCCTTTCTATATCCAGCACTTAATGGAGGGCCTGGCATATAGTATATGCATAATAAATTGTCACTGACTTGACTTTAAGAGGAAACTGAAAAGGAAATATCCTCAGAAAAAAGACAGAGATAGACATAACATCTAGGTGTTTTACCAGTTCAGTCCCTGACCGGGAGCTCAGAATCATACTTCCTTTGATATTATTCCTCAGAATGAAGAAGGAGCATTTAAACTAGAAAACTAGAAAAGCATTTAAACTGGGCAACAAATTAGTAATGTGGGAAGGTGCAAACAGTAGATTTTGAACATCCTTGATTATCACTCTACTCTACTCCACCACTGCTATACACACACACACACACACACACACACACACACACACATAAACACACATGTAGTATATGTGTGTATATTTGTAAAGTCTTTACAAACTTTGAAGTGTTTTATAAATAAAAATCTCCTAAATGAGACCAATAAATCACTCAAATTGACAACCCATATATTAAAAACCAGGTAGGTAAAAAATATGTTATATCAATGACCACCTACAATTCCAAAGGACTGAAGATGAAGTGAATGATCTACTTTCAGAAAGAGAAGTTAAGGATTCAGACACATCTTTTTGGACAGACACAATATGGGAATTTATTTTGCTTGATTATGAATATTTTTATAAGGTACAATATTTATAAGATAAATATTTCTTACAACAGAGATAGGAGAAGGGCAAATGGGAGCTTTTACTTGAAAGAAGTAAAACAAAATTCGAATTAAAAAATATTATGATGCAAAGTATGATATATACTGGGATATATATATCTGGGACAGACTCTGCAGACTGACAATGAGCTAAGTCCAGAGATGAAAAGAGGAAGGAAGCAAATGATACTGCTTTGGGGAAATTGTATAGCACTTTTAATAACCCTGTCTTTGTCTTGCAACATTAATCCATCATTTTAATACCAGTCCTTTTCCTGTGATGTTATATGGCTTCAAATCACACAACACCATAACTCCAAAGAAACAAAATTTCAGGTGACATAAAAGGCAATGGAGAAATATATGGTATATGTAAGTGGACTGCAGAATAATATCATTAACAATATTACAAGAGAAATATCAAAGATATAATTAATAACTAGGACCAGAAAAGGAGGTAGATTAGTCTTATAGCAAACATGAAGGAAATAAATAGATAGCCCGTGTGCTTCAGTGGTACACAAAGAATGATGATTAGCCTAGAGGAAAATCTCCATATCCTTAGGCAGAATCTCTATGGAAGATTGTGGGAAGCTGTGGACAAAGTGTCACACATGGGTAGGTTGCTGTCTGCAGTATTTAAGGGACTTCACATCCATGAAGTCACAAAATCCATTAAAGTATTAAAAAAGTCTTAGGTTCCCAATTAGATTGTCATTTTCTACATGGAACCATGTATGCCTTTTTTTGTATGCCTCATATTTTCAAGTGCAGTGCTAGACCCATACAAATGATGTAAGGCAGACCATTATAGCCTGTCTCTTGTGTATTATTTTTCACAAACACCTCAGTACCATAGTGACAGGTACCACAGAATCAGACATTTTATCCTCTTACCGGGAAAAAATAGCGTTCTATACTATATGTTCAATTATTCTGTCTAGTCTATTGTAGTCTTAAATGTCAGGAACAGTGAAGCATCTTGCTCTACAGGATGACCCCAAAAATAAACTGAGTATACAATGTGACTTTATAGCTATTGCAAAGCCTCATGAGAAAGCAACATGTGACCTTTACAAGCATCATTTTCTTCAAAGCATATGACAGTAAAATAGGTGTGATAGAGGCAAAAATATAATATTAATATGTTAATCATATTGCTATAGTAATTATATTAATATGCAATATTGGTATATTATAATACACAAACATGCATTCGTGAAAAACCCCCTTATAAGTTATATGTTAAGTCTAGTATATATATTTTTCATAGAATATATTTGAAGCTGCTGCTTCTGATTTTTTTTTTCATTTTCTATGAAAGGTTAAATGTCCATTATCTTCTTAGTTAAGCATTTTCTGCTGTATAGATTCTATGCTCTGGTTCTATAACATTTTCACAAATCCTCTACAAACTCTTATAAATTTCCACATGAAAAACCAGGCTAGAAGGCTTATTTTTCTGTTCAATTATTATTGATATAGCATTTATGAGATGCATAATGATCCAGAAAACTCAGTCCAGGAGCTCATTCAGGAAGACTTACAAAAACAGAGAGAATAAGAGGTTGGTCTAGAGGATTAGGGGATTGGGAAAATAACAATCTACTACTCTTCCTCTTCTAGATTTGGCACTTGTAGAATTAAATGGACTCATTTATCACTTTAGAAAGGTTTATAACAAATTGTGTAGAATACATAAATAATATCAAAGTGTCAAATATGTTCCTCAACTTTGAACACTGCATCAACTGAATCCCTGGCAATAACATTATATCAAACTGGAAAATACACATCAAGGTAGCATAAAGTGATATATTCAAACGTTGTTATACTCTGTTATTGATGACAACCACAATTTGGAGACACTGGAATCTCTAGAATAATAAAACATCAGACCAGAGACTTAACATTTAACCTCTATTTGAGAATAACACCCTGACTGATACTCAACTCTCCAGGCTTCTCAAGCTGAGCCTGCAGAATTCTACCCTTTACTCTTCCATCTCAATCATACATAGGTACAATTTCCCTCTTTGTTCCTTCTCAGTTATTATTATGTGGTATCACTCTTAAAGGTAACTCTTTGAAGGTAAAAACTGCTTTCTTTTTTACTTCTATTTGTGTGCCAAAATAAACTTAACAACATGTGCTTAACAACAGCTCGTAGAAAGTGATAATGTTATCTTAATATCTCTAGCATTTCTTCTGTTTCCTTTTGAAATTTCATCTAAATATCTCCCCCAAATCTTCTAAAAAACCTTTGCAAGATAATAAATAACACAACTGACAAATGAGAGGTAGTGTGATGTAATTAGATAAAAGAGCTGTCCTTAGTTGGGAAAAGCTAAGTTGAAGCCTTATGTTAGATAGCCTGGCTATGTGACCTTTAGCAAATCATTTAACCTCTCAGGGTCTCTAGACACCTCTGCAAAACTAACTTCTAGAGCCATTGTCAATCTGCATTGATACTTCTATCAATCAGACTTTATCACCTGGAGTTATCTACACTGATGAAATTTGGACTCTAAAATGGTTAAAATACCTCAACACAAAACACACAAATAGAAAAGAATAAGAAAATCTAATCTTTTGTTCTTTAAAATAATTATAATTTAATAATAATTTTTTTAATTAATGAAATGATTTGTAGAAAACACAAGAAAATTAGAAGTGATTGAAGGTTTATTTTTACAACGTCAATAGTTCTATAGATACTACTCCAATGGTAAGGAGCTTAACTAATGCCTTCTTACCCTGTGTGATGTTTGGCCATAACTTCCAATAAATCTTTCAGAAAAGATCTAATTAGGGTGATAGAGATTTCCCTCTAGGTCTCCTAACATTTCATGAGTATTTGTCAATAGTTAGGAAAGAAAAATGTTTCTAAGATGATGGAAATACATACATATATATATAGCAAGAACCTTAGAAGTCACCTTTTATTCATTCTCAAGAAAAGATCAGCTTACCTCTTTTCGAACAATCACTTGTAGGCACTTCTGTGTCTACAATGCATAAAGCACTATGCCCTTCTCCAATTCTATTCTCCAATTTCATAGATTGGTGTGGCGGAAAGAATGTTCTATATGCCCAAAGGAGTATAAAATCATGTATATCCTTTCATCTAACAATGCTACTACTAGGCATAAATCCCAAAAGAGATTTTTTTAAAAAAGAGAAAGGACCTATTATTTACAAATATATTTATTTGTAAATAATATTTATTTGTGCTCTCTTCTCAGGGCAAAAAATTGGAAATTGAGGGGATGCCCATCAGTTGAGGAATAGCTGAATAAATTGTGATATGTGCATATGATAGAATATTATTGTTCTGTGGAAAATGATGAGCAGGGTGCTTTCAGAAAAACCTGGAAAGATTTCCAAGAGCTCATGCAAAGTGAAATGTACTGTGTACAAAACAACGATAGCATTTTAAGTTGATCTGCTGTGAATAACTTTGTTATTCCCAGCAATACAATGATCCAAGACTACTCTGAAGGACTTATGATGAAAACTGCTATCCACAGCCAAAGAAAGAACTAATTTGTCTGAATGAAACTTACTCTTTTTTTTAACTTTATTTTTCTTGAAGGGTTTTTATTTTGAGGAGGGAGGAGATCTATGTTTTCTTATATAACATGACTTTCATGGAAATATTTTGCATAACTTCACATATGCCTTCTTCATAGGAATTGGGAGGTGAGGGAAAAGGGAAAGAATCTGGAACTCAAAGTTTTTAAAACGAATGTTTAAAAAATTGTTTTACATGTAACTGGAGGAAAATAAAAATATTTTGAAAATTATTTTTAAAACTGTTCTGAGTTTCAGCTCTATTATTTACTACCTATGTGATCTTAAGCAAATCAATTTATTTCTTTGGAGTTCAGTTTCCTTTTCTGAAAAAAAATAATGACTCTTAGATTAGACTTCTAAGACCCTGTCCAGCTCTAAATATATGATACCAAGTCAGAGGGCAACTATCATATTACCAACTCCTTCAGTAGCCTACAATGGAGTTCATATTGTCTGGGTTGACCTGAACTTATCAAAAACAACTAAAAGTTATTTTGGTATCAATTCCCATTTTTAGTCTGGCCTTCTAGTCCAAAAGTCATCAGAAGAAAAATAAAATTTGAGCAGTTCTACCTTCTCTTAATTATACTTTGTCTCATCTACTCTAAGCAACAGTTTATTCCTTCTTTGATGTTCCTCTTTTTCCTAATATAAATTTTTAGAAAATATCTTTTTTGTAAGTCTTACCTTTCCTACATGGCCTCACTTCATATTGAGTGTTAGCACTCCTAATTCTTCTTACAGGACCCTGGCATACTTTGGTGTATCTTTCATCATCAGGTCTTGCTTCTATCTTCAGCATGTCTTTTAAAAAATCTAAGTTGGTTGAAAGATTAGTTCCTTGTTCATCCATTATTCTTTTTAGGCAATTCCCATTTTTTTCATCCTCATCAAAATTGGATTTTTGTGTCATTATGTCTTCCTTGAGAACTTTACATTCTTGATGAAATGATAGCCAATTAGATTGTACAAAAAGATGGACCAATGGACCTGAAGTCAGGAAATAAGTGAAGACACTTACTAACTATGAGATTTTGAGTAAATCATTTAAATATCTACTTCAGTTTGGTCTAAAGTACCTAACTCTCAGGATTGTTGTAAGAATAAAATTTGTAAAGCCCTTTACAAACCTCAAAGAACCATATAAATGCTAGTTGTTAATTTTATTATTTTCAATATAGAATTTTAGACCATAGGATTCTACCTATCCATTCTATGAACACTTTGAAAACATCTATAATCTAGAATGTATGAGAAATTATGACCAACTTCCCTCTCCACAAATTCTGAGAGTGTCACATCTACTCTAACATTCTTGTCATTTCCACCCTATCAAATGTTTTCTTTCTTATCCATGGTAATCAAATTTAGCATAGAATTTCCCAGAATTATCATTAAATACAATCTAAAATTATAACTTGTTCTTACTTTTAACAGAGAGAAATTTTCTTCAAATGTCCAGATAACTGATATTCCTATATTACTTCTCTATTATATATTTCCAGAAGATATTCCAACCATGTATCTCATATCACTAACTTTCAGTGACATATCTGACATTTTTTTTTTTGCTTCCTTGTGCTAGTATCTCCAGTTCATCTTGTTTGCTCTCCCTATATTTCAAACATTGCATTTGTACATCTGGGGCCATATGCTTTATCCTTTGATTCCTTCTTGGATTTAGTTTCTTATGAAGTTTTGAAAGTTTCTAATACTATTCTTATTATAGCTACTCTCTATGAAATCTAGTTATATGTACATACATATACACATATATATACAATTTTTCATTCTACATTTTTTTCAATTCAAGTCCTTTTTATTAGGGCTGGAACAATCTAGGTAAATATCTACATATGTATCTAGACATATAACAATAACAATGACAATGATTCCGTAGCCCTAAGCTCAAAACCTAGAGTTCACATATACCAAAAACCTCTCTTTTGCTTTTTTTTTTTTTTTTTTTTTTTTTTTTTTGGTGATTTTAATTTTTCTTTTTTTGCAGACATGTATTCTGTGTCACTGCCATGGAGAAACACCAGTAGAATGTTGAAGTTTAAAAAAACAAGCTTTTGTTTTCAAAGAAGAAGCTCTGTCTTTTCCTGAAGGAAATTCAACCTGCTATACTTCTTCGTTTCAAGTCTAAAGCCAATTCACTATCCCTCTGTACTGCCTATCGCAGATGGATAGAATGAAGGACAAACTCTATAATTCATCTATCCAAATGCATGTTGAGTTCTGGGCAACAGACATTCTACATCCATTTGATCTTATGCAAATGAATAGATCAAACTTCTTTTAAGTGATTACAAATTTCTTCCAGGAGGTTTTTGCAATGTGCTAAGGAATACTAAGCTACCCTGATATAACAGTTCAATTCAATTGCTTTCCTCCCAGTTGAGATCACTTGCATTAAAGAAATGAGAGTATTGATTAGGGGTATTTAGAGGAAAGTAATTTGAGCATATGGGCTACTCCATAAGGATAAGACAGACCCAGGCAGGTTGCCACAATAAGAGTCTTAGGTACTATAAAAGTATGAGAGAACTTGGAAGGGTACAGTAGGCAGTGAAAGGCATGTGATCCAAGGAAGGTGGGAAGGTGCCAAAGACAGACTTTGCCCATTCTTAAAATTTGCATCAGAGTCAGCCCCTGCTCCCAGAAACCATAACAACAATATTAGTTATAGTTTTGAGCTATTTTAAGGATTACAAATATATTAAATGAATTATCTCTCTTGATTGATCAACCAAAAATTATTTATTAAGTCCCAGGGCTTTATAGGGTTTTCAAAGAAGACTAGTAACTTTAGTATGAGGGCTTGTAGAGCTCTTGGTAGGAAATTAATATTTCTCTCTTGTATTAATAACTAACTATTGTATTAGGACCAAGTTTTTCCCATTTTCTATTTCCTCATCCAGAAACCAACTAATGTAGAAAATTTTAGGCAAAATTAACTAGGTCATACAGTAATCATACATCTAATCATACAATAAAAAAAAATTCTATGTTTAGGCAACTGGGTACATTCCTTTTCATTGCATGTGTTCAGAGAGGTCTGTCAAGTTTTGATTCTCCCTTTTGTCAGACAAGTGATATGGAAATTGATGTATCTTGAACCAAGACTTGAATAATCCAAGTCACATACCCCAAGACCCTCACTATACTATAACCCAGACACCCATTGTAATATCCATTTTCTCATCAATGATTAACCAATCAGAATGGATTACCAGCCCTCAGGAATACCTATTCTTCAAGGGGTTTAGAAACTGTGAGCCCACCACCATTAAAAGTTTTTGGTCAAATGACCATCCTTTTATTAATGAACATCATGGCTTTATTTTAAAAAATGATTAAATTACCCAGAAACTATGTCTTTTGGAATTTTTTAATTGTAACATCTTTTTAGGGTTTGTCATCTACCTTTAGTATTACCGTCACTCAACTCCACCTTAGGTCCAAGAAGCTGTAGCATGTACACTGGCTAAACCAAGTTGAGGGTAAACTGACAGGTCTTGAACCTGTCAATGAGTTAAGGGGATATTTACCCTAAGGATGGAATGGGCAGATGGGAACAATTTGTTCCAACAGCCATGCAGGCAGCTGAAGCAGGTGCTATAGAGCACTTAGAGCTTGCTGAGGTCATCTGCTGCATCTCGAACCATCACCAGTTGTTTTGACTTTTATCTTGCCACTGGAATTCAGAGAAAGTGAGATTGACAACTTTGTGCAATCGAATTCACTTAAATCGAATTCACAACCTGTCGAGATATTGCCTCTGATGTCATTGCCCTCTTTAAAAATAAAAGACAAACAAAAATAAATGTCTATTATGTAAGGAACTTGCAACAACTCTGGAAGAAAAGCCAGTCATTTAGAGAGGGAAAGACAGTATAGGAGACATGCCATTGACATTGATGATGTATAGACAGTATAGATGACAAGTATAATGGTATAGTATACATGTATAGATATATAGTATAAATACATAGTGTAGACAGTATATATGATATGGCATTGAAGGGAACTCTAATATCTCCCTTTATTTGTTCTCACCCAACTGTCCCCTTCCTACTTACTGGCCACCCTAGAAACCCCTTAGGTTGGCAGCTTCTTAGGTCCAGGTAAAAAGGAAGTCCTCTTCTTTTCTACTATCAATCTCCCACAATAATGCTACAACTCTACAGAAATGTAGGAGCAATTTTAAATTTGCTATTCTAATTAGTATTCCACTACTGGTTTCTAGTTCTGAGTCAGATTATAATGTGTATTTTCTTTAGAGGTATTGAAATCTGGATCTGATTCTGCCTATGACTTTGATTATAACTGATTATAAAAGAGCCAATAAATACTGACTGATTTCACATGCATATTGAGTCATCTATGCCTTTTCAGTTCTATTCTCTGTATCCCTTTTTTCATTTATGTTAGAGTATGAATATTCACCCCAAATGGAAGTGCTCTAATAGGGTTTGCAGAATTGTGCTTTCAGGATCTCTTCACAGACTTATTTCATATAATTACCTCCTGTTCCAGACAAAATGGACTACTAAAAATTCCCCAGATATTGCCTGACTTCTCTCCCATGCACATGCCTTCACACAGGCAACATTCTTCATGCCTGAAATTCATGCGCTATTCATTTTCTCCAGGAAGACACTCTTATTTCAAGGGAAGTTTAGTGCTATCTCTTCAGTACAGCTTTCTCTGATTCATTAGTTGAAAGTATTCACTCTCTCCTTACATTTTCCTGGAGCGTGTTCCTTTTATCTCTTCTTATTTCTGTATACCCTATTTGCCTCCATCATCTCCCTCCCCAGGAGAAGATAAACTTCTCCTGAGGATAAGCATTTTGTCATTTTCATCTTTGTATGCCCAAATCCTAGTTAAATGCCTCATAAATATAATAGGCCATATCAGGATTTATTAGATTTATTAAATTCAAAAATATAATATTTGTCAATGTCAGTATGAGTTCATACTAATGTTTAGCACTTCATAAACATTCACTAGTTAAATCTCACAAAATTACAAAGTAGATGGATTTCAAATGCAAAGCACAAGCACAAGGAGTGTTGAAAACATATTTGAAAAAACTCCTTTTAATTTGTCTGGAAATATTAAGAAATACTATACACTAAATAAATTGTTTCTGGCAGGCCTGAACCTAAAACATAGAATATGTTATAAGGATTAATTTTTTTCTTCAACATTTGTAAACTTTATGAAAAAAGGAATCACATTATACAAATCTCCACATGTCCAGTACAGCTCTCTGCAGTCAATCAACCTGCACATACACAGTAGAAACTTTATGAATGCATATTGGAATTCAATTCTTCAAATAGTAAAAAACCAGAAGAGGTAGCTGACCTCTTGTTCACATGTATCATAGATGTATCGGGAAGCACATTTACTTTTACCTTTTAACAATTTTAGAATTTGCTTAAGCAAAGAATTATAAAATTGAACAAATTTCCATATAGTGGTGGTTGTGTTAGAATCTTCATGATTCACGGGACCATATTGTCCATGGGATTTTCTTGTTAAAGATACTGGATTGATTTGTCATTTACTTCTCCAGTGGATTAAAGCAGATAGAGTTTGACTTGTCTAGGTGTATACACCTATTAAGTGTCTAAGGCCAGATTTTTATTCAGTCTTCCTGATTTCAGGCCCAATGCTCTATTCACTGAGCAACCTACCTATAAATATAAGTCTGCAGAAACTTTAGTTACACATAGAACTTTATTTATTGATATCTATACAAAGAGACTTTTTCAAAATCCAACAGTAAATCCATTTTGATATAGGCATCTGATTTTTATATACTCAATAATGCCCCAAATAACATAAATTTTGTATTTGACCTAATTTCTCATAATAACATTGAATCTGAAAATATTTGCTAAATTGCTACTGTGTGTTTTGCACACACAGGCCCTATAATTAATATGCAAGGAAAGCTCCCTTTTAATAGCTTGTAATATTTAGACTAGGCCTTCTAGTTAAACATTAGATAATAAATGACACTCAGTTGAATAAAATGCCAATTTTTCCTGAGTTTCATAAAACTTAGATTCTATGAATTTATTCAGCCATGTTTACTATAGGGCCCATTCCAGGATCAAGTATTTAGGACATATATTATATATATTTTATTTTTTTATATAATAAAAATGTTGATTCACCATCACTAGCTCATTCATTTTTAGTTATTTCTGCCAGTAGTGGTGCTGTCTTGCACTGAACCAGTCACACTATCCTTATGAGACTGGTAGCATATAATTTCAAGGAGGTGTGCTAGGATAAAGAGTGTTATTTGTATGTAACCACAGTTTTCAGTACAACTATATGACTCCCACAAGGATTTTTAACTATAAATGACCTCATCAGAACTAATTAGCTACCAACTAATATACTTATTAATTTATATAACTGACTTATCAATAACATCAGACAGAATTCAGAATAAGAACCTAAGTAGTCAATGGTAGAGGCAGGGGATAAAAAAAGGAAGAATTATCTGTTTAGTCATTTTTTGGCGTCTATATCATCTCTCCCAGATTGTGATTATTTAGAGTCTAAGGAGCTATGCCATTGTAAAGCATTTATACAGCACTGACATAATGATAACATTTATTTGTGACATTAGAAATTAGCTTCTCATGGTCATACTAATCCTTACAATTCAACAACAATGTAATTCATGAGGAAATTGTAAAGCTTGATTAAAAAATGTGTTTAATTAAAAACCAATCCATAAATTAAGCCAAAGGTGCTCACCCAGGATTTCTGTGCCTGTATTTCTGTGCCTCCCTGTAGGAGGCTCCTCCTACCTGGCCTGCCATGGAAAGAAAAAGTAAAAGATTAGAAGGAACAGGTAGTGAATTTGTAGAAATGTTAGCCAGTCAAATGGTCACTCTCTAGAACAGGTGAGGCTCTGGCCAATAGATGGTAATGATCTTAATAGATCATAATAGATGGTCTTTATGAGTCCATACTCATGCTCTGGGGCTATTTTTAGAAAGGAAAAATCCTTCATTCTTCCAGATATTTGTTATGGAATGGCTTTTAGTTGGCCCACTATCTTGAATTGAGATTTTTTTCTTTTTGCAGAGCTCTATAAATCTTGTTTAAAATCTTGACAATGAACTTGGGAATTATACCATTGCTTGTTTCTATAAGTATTTTACTAAGCTGAGGCCATAAACCAGAAGCTGACCTTTCTCAAACACTATGACCTCTCATCTTCACTATGAGATTACCCTATATCTTTTTTTCCATTTTCTGAGACTCTAACCCATTATTCAATCAGCAGATGTGACTCACCCAAATATGAGCATACAGTATCATATGATTCCCCAAAGAGATCACATGTAGATTTGTTTGAGCTTCCCAAGTCCCCTCAAAGATAATGAAAGATGCCATTCTGCTACACAAACCATTCAGATAGTTGATGTTTTCCAAAAATATTTCTATAAGTGACTGATGCCCTCATTATATTTCTTTAGATATATACTCAAACTGCCAGAATTCTAATGAAGTTATGCTATGATTCCACATTCATAAAAACATAGGTCATGAGTCCCTACCAATGTGTTTACTTCCAATAGCCATCCAGGGGATACAACTCAAAACAAAAGCATTTATTGACATTTGTTGTTGTTGTTGTTGCTATTGCTAAATCATGTCCAACTCTTCATGACCTTATTAGGGTTTTCTTGGCAAAGATCCTAAAGTGATTTATCATTTTTTTTCTCCAGTTTACTTTATGGATGAGGAACTGAAGCAAATAGGATTAAGAAGCAAATACAGCTTTCAGACACAGTGTCTGAAGTTGGATCTGAGCTCAAGAAGTTGAGCTTTCTGACTCCAGATCCAGCATTCCATCCACTGTGCCTCCTAGGTGCCCTATTTATTAAAATGGCCTAAAAATAATAATAGTTAACATTTATAAAATGCCTTTAATGTTTCAGGAACTGTGTCCAAATAGGGTCATGAATGGTTGGTGTAGCTGTCTTTGAGGGATTTTGGAAGTTTAAATTCTTCCACAAAATGAGTAACATGGAAATTTTTGCAAGAAGGAAGGAAGGAAATCTTCACATGCTTGAAGCAGACACTCCCCTAATTCACCCATGAGTTTGTGGCCTATTGGTTACCTTCAGCCTGGCTTAGTCCATCTGCCAAAACATTTTACCAGGATGTGGGAGCAGTGTGCATTCTTGGAGGCACGAGTAAGAGTTGAGTGCCAAGTAGACACCAAAAGTGGATGAGAAACCCTGAAAAAAGGCTCAGCAGGCACTCTAACCAAGGAGTACTAGTCCTCCTTGAATGCCCTTATACCCCACTTTGCACACATGATCAGGATGCTTAGAAAATTTCTTAATTTAATCGGAGATTGAGCTGCCTCCTTTGTACCTTCTTTATAAGTAGTTTTAACCAAGAGGCTAATGTCCTATATTATCCATCATATATTTTAACTCATTGCCTTGAGGTAGAAGGTGGTATAAATATTATCTCCCTGCCTTGAAAAGTTGTACAATGAATCAACAACTCTATTCTTCAGTTCTGAGCCACCTTGCTCTGGCAAAATAATAAAGCTTTATATCTCTTTCTGTCTGTGTCGCTCTTTGTCTCTGCCTTTCTATTTCTCTGTCTGTCTTTTTCTCTGACTCTGCCTCTCTCATCCCTCATCCAGATGATCACTTCTTGAAGATCCCATCTTTCTTCTCCTTTTTTATTTTTGAGCAATTTTGAGGGGATCCAAGTCAAATTCAAAAGGTATCTTTCAGTTCCATAAAAGCAAAGGGCAAGGTAGACACACAAGACTCCTTACCAGGTTTTGCTACCAAAATTTCTACCTCTCTATGGCCTTTTTTTCTCTCTTCTTCTCTCTCCTTGCCCCTAAAAAACTCCTTGCTGGACTGCACTTTGCTTTATTTCTAAACTTCTGGCAACTGCTATTGCTACTGGACTACTATTGTTACTACAAAGAACACAGAAGCAACTAAAATGAGAGGATAGTCATTTGAAAATCTCAAAGATATCCACAATCAGAGGCAAAGAATTGGAAATTTAGGGATATCTATCAATTAGAGAATGGCTGAAAAAGTTGTGGTATATGATTGTAATGGAATACTATTGTGCTATAAGAAATGATGAGTAGTATGATTTTTAAAAAAAACTCTGGAAAGATTTGTATGAACTAATGGAAAGTAAACTGAGTAGAACCAGAGGAACATTGTACACAGTAAGAGCAATATTATCCCATGAACAACTATGAATGATTTAGCTAGAACACACAGAACTGATGATGAAAAATGCAATCTACCACCAGAGAAAGCATTAAAAGTCTGATTGCAGACTGAAGCTTATAATTTCTCTCTTCTGTCTCTGTCTGTGTCTCCTCCCCCATCCCTATCTCTGTCTCTCTCACTTTGTTCTAATTTGCTTTTACAAATGAATAACATGGAAATATTTTACATGATTGCAACATGTATAATCTCTATCACATTGCTTACTGTCTCAAGGAGTGGGGAGAGGAAAGAAAGAGGTAGAGAATTTTAAAATTTTATATGTAATTGAGGGGAAATAAAATACTATTGAGAAGATTCAATCATAAAGGAGGGAAAATGACCCACCTGTGCAAAAAAATGTTGGTAGCAGCTCTTTTTGTGGCAGCAAAGAACTAGAAAATTGATGCCCATCAATTCAGGAATGGCTGGACAAGTATATGAAGATAATGGACTATTATTGTTCTATAAAAAATGATGAACAAGCTGATTTTAGAAAGACATGAAAAGATTTACATGAAGTGATTCTGAGCAAAACAAGCAGAACTGGGAATATGTTGTACATAGTAATAGCAAGAATGTGTGATGATCAACTATAAAAGACTTTGTTCTTCTCAGTAGTTCAGTGACCCAAAGCAATCCCAATAGACTTTGGACAGAAAATGCCATCTGCATCCAGAAACAGAATTATGGAGACTGATTTGAATCAACACATGCTATGCTCAGTTATTTTTTCTGGTATTTTTATCTCTCCCATGATTTTTCTCTTTTACTCTGATTTTTTCTCCCAAGATAATTCATAAAGCAATGTGTATTAAAAATAAATAAATTTTTTTAAAAATAAGATTCTAATGTATGGTGGCAAGACATGGAAGTTTGATGCACCAGGTTCAATTTTTAAAAACTGAAAGCTCAAAGAATTTACAGAAATGATACATCTAGATAATTATCTATTCTACAAAAGGATCTTTGCTTTACAAAAAGCTTTCTCAATGGGATACTTTTAAATATTGAGTTCCTCAGTGTTAGTACATTATTTTCAGATCAATAAGCACTTGACAGAGTCCTAAGCAGAAACACTTAAAGCTGCCCTGTTACTAGTAACTGACAATTGAAGATCAATAGAAATGAAGACAAAGCATCACAGATATTTTGAAGGTTTAAAAAAAATAACACTGACGAGTTTCACTTGTGGGTTAATTCTAATGGGTGTCCTCTGGTTGGTTCAATCTCCTATAGATGAGTTATTGAGAGCTCTAGTTTTGGGTAAATATTGATCCACAGAGGACTTCCAACCTGAAATCACTTTTCGGAAGTGATATATATGTGAAAGGAGGTAGTCTAAATGCTAAAACCAACTTTCATTCGTGGGAAAGCTAACATACAGAAAGGTTATTCTTCCACAACAGGCTAATAAGTTCTAAAGCTGAAGATAAAACAGTGGTCTCCAAAACAGGGGCAGCTTCTCCTTAGTTATCATAGCATGATGTGTGTGTGTATATGTGTCTCTGTGTATGAGTGTCTTGTCTGTGTCTGTCTTGTCTGTATGTCATTGTGTGTGCGTGATCAGCCAATAAGAGGATGGAAATATGGATCACATTCTGTGGTTTTTAAATGTTTTTTTTAAATCATCATTTTAAACTCTTGCTTTATTTAATTCTTCTAGGAATTTTGAATTTGTTTCTATGCTGCATTTTGTTCTAAGGTTTTTGCTTATAGATGTTTTCAACTCATTCTCTTTTTCTGTGTTTCTGGCGTGAGCTTCCTTCCCTGTCACCATAATAATTCTTTATGGTAGGATTCTTTTTGTTGTTGTTAGCTCATAGTTCCAGTATACTTCCTGACTTTGGGTTATCCGATGTTAATGCGAAACTGCACATTTTTAGAAGGAATGTCTGAACTATGCTTCTGTCTTTTTATATCATTCTGCTCCTTTCACAGCACAGGATGACCACTTATAAGTTTGCAATGCTTTCAAAGTAATATGATCCTGGGTGAAGAAGTCGGCTCACTGTCCTCCTGACTAGAATTCAAAAAGTTCCTGACCCAGGTTGCTCTGTCAGCTTGAACTTAGTTGGGAGTTTCAGTAGACTGCTGTTGGACTCAACCACTGTTGGTCTGTTGGGGGGCTCTGCAGATTCAAAACAATAGGCTCATTTTTAATTCTGGGACTTCTTGATTATTCCACTGATGGCTATTTCTGTGGGTGGTAGGCTAGAAATCAGTATCTATTTCTGGATTTGTGATACATATCCACTGTTTACATCCCAAAGTTATTTCTAATTCAATATGAGGTTGGGATATCACTAGAGATAGCTAGCAATCATTCCTCCATGACCTCTCCTTTCTATCCCGGGTCTGTGACTCAGAACTGGGTAATGAGCAACAAAGCTGCCAGATAGCACACAGTCCTGCACTAGGTAAGGGATCCCTTGAGATGGCCAGACTCAGATCTCTTTCAGTCCTTGAATGCTGGAATATTTTGCCCATTAGGCTGCTGTCCAGACCTTATCCTCTTTTTCACTTTTACATCGACAACCATGCACATTTGTGGATCCCATCAATAGTAACCTCAAAGTTAAATATCAACTCACCTCTCCTCTATCCCCATACTTTTAGGTATTCCTATACCCAAGGCACATAAAACAGAAGTTGCTGATAAATTATTTCAATCTGGTGTGTCCTTCACAATCCCCAACACTCTCCATCAACTTGGAAAGACAGAGTGATGGAGGTGATGTTGAGACCTTACTAGTCTCTAAGTCTTCTGAAGGTTACCTTTCCCTAGATTTTCAGAGGGCAGCCAATGTAGAGGTTTATAAAAGTAAAGTATATAGTCCAACAAAGCTTCTTGAACTGTGAGTCCCAACCCCATTTGGGGTAACATAACTGAATGTGTGGATGGAAGTCACAAAATTATGATTTATTATCAGTAAATGTTTGATTTTTATCCCTATTTCATATCCCTATATATCCAGAGTTGTATGAAAATTTCTTGGATAAAAAGGGTCACAAGGGGAAAATGAGAAGCTCTATAGTACAATATCTTCACATGGTCATCTGATATAGTGGAAGGTAAGATTCAGGTTAAAAATATTTTAGTTTAAAATTTTTATGTCCTGTATAGTATTTATAGTACTATAAATTTCATGTATTATGAAAAGTGAACATTGCCTGGAATCATAGGTTTGTTTGTTTTTTAAATTAAGATGTTAACACAAAGGTTAACATAGAATTCTAAGGAATTACTAGTGAGAAAAAATGTTTTGCACCAATTTTACTTTGTGTATTGCATTTTATAGGTTACTTTGTGATTATTGTATTAGGAAAAGTACATATTATCAGAAATAATATTTTGTTATAAAGAGTTGTATGCATAGAAGTATATCAGCAAAATGATTATAGTTTTTGGTGGTCACGAGACCCTAACCCCTCATTTCCCAAAGGTTCTATATATTAACATTCATGGTTTTGACTTTCATGTTGTTCTAGGAATGTTACCCTAGAGAAAGCTGAGAATCGATTGTATTTCTCCTGTAACAAAGACCTTGTTTTTATTTTGTATATATTCTATGTGTCTGTATGTTTTCATACCTATAGATGTTGTCTTTTTCAATAAAATGTAAGCTCTTTATTTAAAGGACAGGTACTGTTCCATTTTTATTTTTATGTCCCTAGTGCCTGACACATAGCAACTGTTTATTAAATGCTGGTTGGTTATTTGATGGATTTTTTGTGTCTTTATCCCTAATTAATCAATGTTTGTTGAACTATATTGAGAAAACTTATACTTTTTAATGTAAGTTATCAATTTGATGAATTTATCAAGGGAGATTTTTTTTGGATGAAACATTCAATAATATTTTTCCTATAGATCCATGGTCCTTATCCCTGGGTCGTGAACTTTTTTTTGTTTAGTTTTGTTTTAGCATTTTGATAATTATATCAAGAAAATTCCTTTCTTTGGTACTTTGTAATTAAAACCATCTTCAGAAAGGATCCAGGTTTCACCAGACTGCCAAAGGGGTCCATGGCATACATAAGCAAGTGAGAACTCCTGCTACAAAGTGTATGGACATACCTCTGGCACCTATTAAAGAATGGGTTTCACTTATGGGGCTGCTCCCAAGATGAAGTGGTTATCTCTCATCCTTAAGGAATCTTTGGAGAGAACATGAATGTTGGGGAGAAGTGACAACCTTTGCACCAACCTATAAAAGGAATCCAAAGACCATTCTGGGATCTTCTGACTTTTTTTACTTTTTCTACTTTTCTTCCAGAGAGCTCCTGAGAGCCCAATACATAAGGTTCACAACTCCCTCCTTACCCCCTGAACAATTAATAGCTGCATTTCATCAGAAACATGCTTATTCTGTGGTACAAGAAGGTAATTCCCAGAAAATACTGATTTTCAATCTTAGCCTTTTAGTTAGAAGAAGAGTGATTGCTTTCCTAGAAAGCACTTATCATTGAGATCACCTTGTGAATAACACCAAACTGGAGAGTTTATTCATCTGGCTTTCTAAAGAGAAAAGAATTCCCTTAACATCTCTACTTTTGGTAAAAGAAAGTCACATCTGCAACCTCTTGTGTTTTCCTCCTTGTCTCCCATTCCAATTCATTATCTTATAATTTGAGAGTAGTTTCTGTTATTTTTCTTACATTATTTCAAAGTCAGAATTCAGTTACTTTAAGATAGTTTTCTTCATATTTACTAACTTATTTAGCATACTTATGCTCAGTGAATCATTTAAAAAGGAACTTCAAAATTCCCATAAGATCCAGAGTAACTTGTGAGCAAAGGCTTCTGAAATTTATTTTATCCATCTTTCAGAAAGAGTCAGATTGCCTCTCTTGCTGTTCAAATCTTTGCTATCATAGTGACACATGTCACTGCTATGCACTAAATTTCTCATACTGCCATGTACTAAATTTCCACGATAGAACAGTCAGAGATACATCTTCTCAAGCCTAGCTAAACAAAAGGTTTTCCCTCTATGCTCTAATTTGTAAACGCATTTACATATATGTGTGATAGTTATAAATACTAGCATATAGATGTGTATAAATACATATATATATATTATAAAGTCAAAAAGAAAAAGTACAAAATATTTCAAAAGAAAATGAAAAATGTAAGAGGCAAATTGACAATTTTAGTAATTACTTTTTACTTTAAATTTTTAAAAACTGAGAAACTCAAATGGATTAAGCTGGGGACTACTTATACCTAAATAAAATTTACTACACTGTTAATTCAGAAAATGAAATGTTTTATTCAGTTTTAGTAATTGAATACACTAGGGAAAAAAAGCATATGTTGTCATAACCCTGCTTAATGTGTTTTTTAGTTATAATGTTTTTTACCACAATGAAATGTTTAAATGTCTATCCATGAAACAAGCTATTTTCCAATTCACTTGGCTCATAGTATCTACCAAAACGATTAAGTTATTTTCTGGTTTTTATCACTGACAAACAGGTAATTTTGCTTCCCCTGTGCCTTTTTATTAGACAATATAGAAGCCTGTGTTTACCTCTCAATTTTAAAATCCAGTGCTTAAGTTTTACATATTGGGGAAAATATAATTCATCTATAAAATACTAGTCATAGATAGAGTAATATAATGATTTCATTGGTATGGTGCCTATGACACTTCCATTAACTGCTAAAGAGATTAAGAGTTATAAGGCTATCGTGAAAACCCAAAGAATTAAACCACAGGTCTGCAGAAAAGCATAATAGACTTCCAAGAGGAGGCAATTGTTATGATTCAAAGATGCTTGGGTATGGACTTGTAAGATAGTTGGTCTGAGTTCTAGTCTATAATGACTTCATTAGTGACTATCCATAGAACACTAGACACTTTGCTTCTCTGGACATCCTTTTTCTTATCTAATAAATGGATCTCCCTCCAGAGTTAGCATTCTATGACAATGTTGTTGTTGTCATTATTCAGTCACATCTGACTCTTGGTGACCCTATGGAATCAGCAGGTCAGTATTGTTCCTGGATTTTTCTTGGCAAAGAGACTGGAATGATTTGTTTTTTCCTTCTTCAGTGGACTAAAGCAGAGACTAAATGATTTGTCCAAGAATCACATTGCTAGTGAGTATCTGAAGTCTATCCATTGAACCACTTAGCTAACATTTAAATTGTTGTTATATTTGTAAAGTGTTTTACAAATGTTATCCCACTTTAACTTCACAAAAGCCCTAAGGAAGGGCTATAATCATTATTCCCAAATTGTTCTTCTTTGATGGTTCAAAAATTTTAATCATGCCCAATTCTTCATGACCCCACTTGGGATTTTCCTGGCAAAGAAACTGGAATGCTTTGCCATTTCTTTCCCAACTCATTTTACAGGTGAGAAAACTGAAGCAAATGGAGCTAAATGACTTGCCCAGGATCATACACCTGAAGTCAAATTTGTACTCAGGAAGTTACTCTATCCACCATGCCATGTAACTGCTCTATTCTCAGATTATAGATGAGGAAACTGAGGAAGAGTTAAATGACTTCCAGGGTCACACAGCTAGTAAATATCTGAGACCAGATTTCAACTTAATTTTTCCTAATTCCAAGTCCATCTTGTATCCATCTTATCACCTAGCTATTTGATTCTAATACCTTCCCTTTATAGCAAAAGCAAAACAAACAAACAAAATTTGATAGTTGTATAAGAACGTGCCCATTTAAGATATTTACTGCATTTCAATTGTATAGATATATAGAAGCATAGCATGGATAAATATCTCTGGACTTTTGCTCTCCCCTTTCTATGGAAGACCTTTAATGGAACAGGACGAGAGCTGTGACTGGATATTTGACCTTTGGATTGCCTATTTCCATGAATTTTATCAGGTAAGATTTATAGCCATCCCTTCCACCATCACCCCCAAATATTTCTGAAACAGAATTCATTTTGATTCAGAACAGAAGTCTTTTCCATTGTTGTTTTAGTGGAAGAAGGTAGCCTCAAGCTTTTTACTGACTTGGACTCTTCCTAACAAATGCTAATTATGTTAAAGATCATCACAAATAATCAAAAATAAGATTAGGTACACAAGATGTAGTAATATATGATCTTAGTAATCATGTTTGATAAACCCAAAGACCCCAGCTTCTGGGATAAAAACTCACTATTTGTCAAAAACTGCTGAGAAATCTGGAAAATAGTATAGTAGAAACTAGGCATACACCAACATCTTGCACCATATAACAAGATAAGGTCAAAATTGATATTTGATTTAGACATAAAGGATGCTACTACATGCAAATTATAAAAGGAATAGTTTATCTGTCAGATCTAGAGAGAAGGGAAGAATTTTTTCACTAAACAAGAGATAGAGGGAATTATAAGATATAAAAATGATAATTTCGATTATATTACACAAACAAAACCAATGCAACTAAGATTAGAACTGAAGCAGAAAGCTAGGGAACAATTTTTACAACAAATATATCTAATAAAGGTCTCATTTCTCAAGTATAAGAAAAACAGAGTCAAATTTATAAGAAAATAAGTTACTTCGATTGATGAATGGTCAAAGGATATAAACAGTTTTCAGATGAAAATATTAAAGCTCTTTATAGTCATTTGGGGAGGGAAAATGCTCTAAATTACTATTGATTAGAGAAATGCAAATTAAAACAACTCTGAGGTACCATATACCTAGCAGATTAGCTAATATGACAGAAAAGGAAATTGATCAATGTTGGTGATAAAAACTGATAAATGTGGGAAATTTGGGACGTTAATGCATTGTTGGTGGATTTGTGAACTGAACCAACCATTCTGAAAAACAATTTAGAAAGAGATCCAAAGGGCAATTAAACTGTGCATACCTTTTGATCAAGCAATACAACTACTAGGTCTGTATCAAAATGAAGGATGTACATGAACAAAAATATTTATAGCAGCTCTTTTTGTGGTGGTAAAGAATTGGGAATTGAGGAGATGACCATCAACTGGGGTATGGTTGAATGACTTGTGGTATGTGAATATAATGAATACTATTGTACTATAAGAAATGTTGAGGGCAGCTAGATGATGAAGTGGATAGAATACCAGCTCTCAAGTCAAGAGAACCATCAAGCTCTCAAGTGAGTTCAAATCTAGCTTGATACTTAACACTTAATCAAAGTGTGTCCAGTATGATCCTGGACAAGTCATTTAACCTGAATTGCCTTATACACCAAAAAAAGAAAGAAAAGAAAAAGAAAGAAAGAAAGAACAAATGTTGATCAGTATGATTTCAGGAAAACCTGGAAAAATTTATATGAACTGATACAAAGTGAAGTGAGCAGAAGCAGGAGAACAATGTGCATACTAATGGCAACATTATGCAATGATCAACTATGATTAATTTGGTTCTACTCAAAACTACAATGATCCAAGACAATTTCAAAAGAAACATGTACTATCTCTCTCCAAAGAAAGAACTGATGGAGTCTGAATTCAGATCAAAGCACATATTTTACTTTATTATCTTCATGTTTTCTTTTTCCTTTTGGTCTTTTCTTCTTTCTGAACATGGCTGATATGAAAATATATTTTACATGATTGCACATATGCAACCTATACTAAATTGCTTAGGAGAGAGAGAAGGAAAGAGAAAATTTGGAGCTAAAAATTTTATTAAAAATAAATGTTAAAAATTGTCTTTACATGTAGTAGGGAAAAACACTCTTAAAAAGAATGCTTTAATATTCAATCATTCACATCAAATAATCAAAAACAAACTCATTTATCCAAGCAAAACACCAAAAAGAAATTAGAAAAGTTATCCAGTTTAAAATATACCCCAAAGAGAAGGGCTTTATGACCAAAGCAGAACTAGAGATCATTACTGATCACAAAATAGAAAATTTCGATTATACCAAACTGAAAAGTTTTGGTACAAACAAAACTAATGCAGACAAGATTAGAAGGGAAGCAATAAACTGGGAAAATATTTTTACAGTCAAAGGTTCTGATAAAGGCCTCATTTCCAAAATATATAGAGAATTAACTCTAATTTATAAAAAATCAAGCCATTCTCCAATTGAAAAATGGTCAAAGGATATGAACAGACAATTCTCAGATGAAGAAATTGAAAGTATTTCTAGTCATATGAAAAGATGCTCCAAGTCATTATTAATCAGAGAAATGAAAATTAAGACAACTCTAAGATACCACTACACACCTGTCAGATTGGCTAAGATGACAGGAAAAAATAATGATGATTGTTGGAGGGGATGCGGGAAACTGGGACATTGATGCATTGTTGGTGGAGTTGTGAACGAATCCAACCATTTTGGAGAGTAGTTTGGAACTATGCTCAAAAAGTTATCAAACTGTGCATACCCTTTGATCCAGCAGTGTTACTACTGGGATTATATCCCAAAGAGATTATAAAGAAGGGAAAAGGGACCTGTATGTGACAGAATGTTTGTGGCAGCCCTTTTGTAGTGGCTAAAAACTGGAAACTGAATGGATGTCCATCAGTTGGAGAATGGCTGAATAAATTGTGGTATATGAATATTATGGAATATTACTGTTCTGTAAGAAATGACCAACAGGATAATTTCAGAAAGGCCTGAGAGACTTACATGAACTGATGCTGAGTGAAATGAGCAGGACCAGGAGATCATTATATACTTCAACAACAATACTATATGATGACCAGTTCTGATGGACCAGGCCATTCTCAGCAACGAGATCAACCAAATCATTTCTAATGGAGCAGTAATGAACTGAACTAGCTACCCAGAAAAGAACTCTGGGAGATGACTAAAACCATTACATTGAATTCCCAATCCCTATATTTATCACACCTGCATTTTGATTTCCTTCACAAGCTAATTGTACAATATTTCAGAGTCTGATTCTTTTTGTACAGCAAAATAACGGTTTGGTCATGTATACTTATTGTGTATCTAATTTATATTTTAATATATTTAACATCTACTGGTCATCCTGCCATCTAGGGAGGTGGGAGTAAGAGGTGAAAAATTGGAACAAGAGATTTGGCAATTGTTAATGCTGTAAAGTTACCCATGTATATATCCTGTAAATAAAAGGCTATTAAATAAAAAAATAAAATAAAATAAAATAAAGAGATTGGAAAGAAAAAAAAATAAAGTGATATAATATATATATATATATATATATATATATATATATATATATATACCCCAAAGAACACAGAATTGTGTATGAACTCTTTACTACAAGTAAGATGATACCTCTGTTCAAACTAAGAGAGGAAATCCAATCTCACCCAAGGAAAAGTCCTATCTCTGAAGTCTTTAGGAAGGCAACATTTAAATCAAGGGTATATTACATATCTTCTCCTACATATCTTCAGCTTCCAAAATCTTCCTTCCTCTATTGAAGAATGTCTGGATTATGTGTCTCTCTTCCAAAAAAAAAAAAAACAAAAAAACTGTGGCATCTACCCAAATACCTACATAGGGACAAAACATTATTCTCTATTAATTAGGAATTGCATTTCTTTCTGAATAAGCAGCAACACATAAAATATACCAGGTTTGGTTGGAAGCCAGATATAATAATCATAAAAATTGGAGGCGTCAGGAACTGAGAAATGCAAGAAATTTATAGGTATAAAGTTCTTCAAAATCATCATTAACTAAATAATGTTTCCAGATAATTTTTTTTCAATCCATAACTTTTTTTTATCTTCTCCTTTGAAACGGAATTCTGCCTTTAAAGAAATTCTAACTTTCTACAATGTTATGTTAATTAATATGCTAGAAGTATCAAGGAAGCTAATGATCACTTATTGGAGATGCTATATAGATGGTTCTTTCAATAAGCTGTCAATTATATTATAATCCCTTCTAACTCAGGGATTCTAAATTCAATGAAAATATTAATTTTACATATGCATAAATATATGTCCTTATTTTATATAAATATGTATAGCTGGGACTATATAATTCCAAGTAATTGGTAACTATGATCAATTCAATTGTTTGATCTATGATTCTAAGGGTCTTTTTTCCATATTAATGATTCTAAAAGTCTATGAAAAGATATATTTTATCTAAACCTTTAGTTGTATATAAATATGTATACCTGTGCCTATAAAACTCCATAAGGATCTATTTTATGTAGATGTAGACAGATAATATTAGGTAAATAGATAGATGATAGAGATATGGACACGTCTACATAACTAATAGTTGGTCAATTCAGGCAACCATATGATAAATTTGGTAAGATATTAATTAAAACAGCTTTTAAAAACTAAATTGACTAATAGTTTGACTAAATTGATTATATGTTTGTTGAGGTGACCTGCCCGTCCTTAAAGAGGACGTTGTTGTCTATTCTTTGCTTGGTAATCAGAATTTCAACTACATAACTAAAAGATAATCATATTACAATTCCACCTCCCAAGTCACTATTAATAATGCCTCATTATGCAACTAGAAAATATTTCTTTTAATACCTTGTTCTTTTCGTTATTCCATTCTAAAGTACTTTAGACTTCATAAATAATGATTTTTTTTTATTTATTTTTTATTTATTTAATAGCCTTTAATTTACAGGATATATACATGGTTAACTTTACAGCATTAACAATTGCCAAACCTCTTGTTCCAATTTTTCACCTCTTACCCCCACCCTCCCTAAATGGCAGGATGACCAGTAGATGTTAAATATATTAAAATATAACTTAGATACACAATAAGTATACATGACCAAAACATTATTTTGCTGTACAAAAGAATCAGACTCTGAATTATTGTACAATTAGCTTGTGAAGGAAATCAAAGATGCAGGTGTGCATAAATATAGGGACTGGGAATTCAATGTAATGGTTTTAGTCATCTCCCAGAGTTCTTTTTCTGGGTATAGCTAGTTCAGTTCATTACTGCTCCATTAGAAATGATTTGGTTGATCTCGTTGCTGAGGATGGCCTGATCCATCAGGACTGGTCATCATCTAGTATTGTTGTTGAAGTATATAATGATCTCCTGGTCCTGCTCATTTCACTTAGCATCAGTTCGTGTAAGTCTCTCCAGGCCTTTCTGAAATCATCCTGTTGGTCATTTCTTACAGAACAGTAATATTCCATAATTTTCATATACCACAATTTATTCAGCCATTCTCCAACTGATGGACATCCATTCAGTTTCCAGTTTCTAGCCACTACAAAAGGGCTGCCACAAACATTCGTGCACATACAGGTCCCTTTCCCTTCTTTATAATCTCTTTGGGATATAATCCCAGTAGTAACACTGCTGGATCAAAGGGTATGCACAGTTTGATAACTTTTGAGCATAGTTCCAAACTACTCTCCAAAATGGTTGGATTCGTTCACAACTCCACCAACAATGAATCAATGTCCCAGTTTTCCCACATCCCTCCAACAATCATCATTATTTTTCCTGTCATCTTAGCCAATCTGACAGGTGTGTAGTGGTATCTTAGAGTTGTCTTAATTTGCATTTCTCTGATTAATAATGACTTGGAGCATCTTTTCATATGACTAGAAATAGTTTCAATTTCTTCATCTGAGAATTGTCTGTTCATATCCTTTGACCATTTTTCAATTGGAGAATGGCTATAAATAATGATTTTACTGTCTCACATGGAAGATCAAAAATGGGACATGCCTCAGATTATGCTAAAGAGTTGTATGGTTCATTTCAAAGTGTTATTGAAAAATTAGAAATGTTAATATGTGTGACATTATTATTAAAAGGATTTCCAAGCCAAACTGTAGGTTCTTTTTTCTAATTAAATTGAAAATTGAAAATATTTGTTCACTCTCATTCCTGCATTTTTTAATAAGCAAAGCAGCTATATATTTGATTTCTATCAGTCAATCAATCATCTCTTAAGCAAATACTATATGCCAAACAATGTACCAATCACTAGGGATACAAAGAAAAGCAAAAAACACTCCTTACCTTTTAAGATCTCACAATCTAATGGGAATAGACATACAAATAATTCTGTATAGACTGTTATATACCATAAATAGGAAGCAGTGGGAGCTATGGGAAATCACTAACATTAAGGGGGACTGGAAAATGCTTCCTGATGAAGTTAGGATTTTAGTTGTTACTTGAAAGAAAGCAAAGATAAGAAGGAAAAGGATCCCATGCATGGAACAAGTCTGTGAAAATGCCATGAATCAGGAGATGAATTATCTTCTTCAAGGAAGAGCAAGGAGGTCAATTCACTGTTTAGAAAAATTTGTGAGGTTGGTGCTGGAGGTAAGGTGTAAGAAAACTGGAAGATTTCTTCTTTTCTGATGAGTGAAAAAAGAAGTAAATAAGATCTCTGTTCAACAATGAACTACTATTCAATTTTTATACTCTCTCCAGTTGGGGGAACCACATATCTAAGTTATGTAGAAAGACATTGGATTCAGAGTTAAAGGGTTTAAATTTAAATCCTGCTTTTATATGACCCGCTTGGGCAAGTCACTTTTCTTCATTAGGCCTCAATTTTCTCATTTATAAAAGAAAAGATTTGGGCTAAATAACCTCTAGAGTACCTAACACTATCTCTGTTTTTCTAAGAACTTTTCCTCTTTTTTGTACAGAGGCTCCCCAGAGTTCTATCTTAGATGATCTTCCTTATCTGGCATCTTTCATATTTTCTTGAAATTCTTCTAACTTCAGGGTAATTGATGTGGCCTGATGTAGTAAAGAGATTATTGAAAATGGAAAAATGAGTTCTTTTCCCCAACCTCAACAACAATCAATAAAAGGTGTTGACCAAATAGAAGCACAGTTACACTTGGAAGCATGAATAGATAAATGGAATTTAATTGCCCTAAATTATCAGAGTGAGAGATTATTGGTTGGGACAGATAAGTAATAGAGAGGTCTTCAAAAACCTAGCAAATTAAGGGATCTTTATGTGCATTGAGCAGAGCAAGGCAATTCTATTTGTTTTACGTGGACCTAAAAGGCAAAAATAGGAACAATTAATAGGTAGAAATTATAGAGAGGCTTATTGAGTCTTAATGTAAAGTAAAACTTTCTAATAATTAAAACTCTCTAAACATAGAATGGAATGACTTAGAAGTCAGTGGATAATAGGACACGTTTAATCATAGGCTCAATGACTATATGTCAGGAATATTTTAGAGAGGATTCTTGTTCATGTAGAGGTTAGATGTGGCCTCTGTAGTCTCTTTCAACCTAGATGCTGTGATTTTATAAAGTTAGTTAATCTTTCTGGGTTCGTTTCCTCAACTATAAAATTATTATAAAATAGGTGACCTTTAAGGTTTTCTAAATCTTAAATGCAATCCTAAATTCCGTGATGTCTTTATGAATATGTGATAGTATATAATGGCCACAGGGAGCATGGTAAAAGCAGCATCATTTAACTGCTTTTAAAGACTCCAGGCAGATCTGTCTGAATCACCTGGACATCCAATTATTCAAAGGTAACTGAAAAAGCAAACTACTGAGTTCTTGATTTGCTGAGCTGTAGGAAACACAGGACAGCAAAATTATGGACATCGACCTCTCAGGCTCAGATTCATTGCACCTTTGATAAAAGAGGATAAAACTTAGAAGGTAAATCACACTTCTCTGAAGGTTAGAAACAACTCCAGAATCAGGATTAGCTGGAACATAAACCTATATCTGACTATGTCTCTAATGCAGCAAGAAAATGACTTTTTGAGCCACAGTCTTGATGGATTTATGTATCTCATAAGAGCATATTAAATAAAAAGAACTGGAGCTGGAAGAAACCTTAAAACCAGACTACCTAATCCTACCCTTTAATTTACAGATGAAAAAGCTGAAATAAAAAGGGGTAAAATAACTTGTCCAAGGTAGGCTGAAATAAAAAGGGGTAAAATAACTTGTCCAAGGTAGATAGGTGAATCAGTGGAGAGCCCATTGAGCCTGGAGTCAGGAAGAGGTAAGTTAAAAATATGATCTCAGAGTCTTACTAGCATCATAACCATGGGGAAGTTATTTAACCTCTGTCTGCCTCAGTTTCCCCAACTGTGATATGGGAATAATAATAATAATAATACCTTCCCCACAGGGAGGATCACATCAAATGATATAATATTTATAACGTGCTTGGTATTGCTCTTGGCATATCATCATCATTATCTATATGTATTATGATATAATATCATGCATATGTTAGAGTGAATACACATAATATATAATACATATAATAGTAGAATAGAGTGAATACACATAACTATTCACTCTGACAAAACAGCTTTTGGCAAAGAATTGATATCATCTTGATCAGGACTTAGAAATCACACAATTTAGTTGTACATAACAATTAAATAATTCATTTAGTATAATGGAACTGGAAAAACACTTATTTGGGACTGAATCTATTATAATAGCTCAGTTAAAATTCTTAAGTACCTGAAATTTGTATTCGTCTAGTAATTTGATCTCCAAAGGACTGTTGGCCCTCACAGTGAATCAATGAGGACTGGGAAGCATTAATCTGCCTTGTTTAAAAAGGAAGAAATTAAAGCCCCAAAAGAGGAGTTAAGACTAGAACAAAAGTCTCCTGGTTCCTTGTTTGGCATCTCTTCATTCACTACACTGCCTCTTAGTAATTACCATAATCATGAAATTTCACACAGTCTGGGTCAGTAAGCCTCTTTCAGTATTGCCCAGTATTAACTAGTTGCAGATGAACTGCCCAAAATTCCCCATCAAACTTTTTTTGTTTTCATTAATGGGTTCAAACTCTGCCTCAGACACTTAAAGGTATGGGCATTTCATGTAACCTCACAACCTCAGTTTGCTCATCTGCAAAATGAAAGAATTGGGCTTAATGATTTGTAATATCTCCTGTCTCCAAATCTGTGTTTTTATGATCCTACATAGAGAAGTAGGCAGTGGCATATAGTGGAAAGAGCACAGATAAATTGAACTTAGGTGACAGACAAACAATCTGGGATTCAGCTTCCTTCTTTGTAAATTGAAGGCACTCAACTATCTATAAGATCCCTTCCAACTCTCAATCTTATGAACTTTAAAAATATATCTTTTTTTAAGTTTTGTGAAATGTTTTACGTAAGTTATCTCATTCCAAACATGCAATAATTATTTTAAGTAGGTACTTTTATTGACATCCATTATACAAAAAGGAAAGGAAAGTTGAAGGAAGTTAAGTGACCTACCCAGGCTCTTAAGAGGAGTAAATTTCTGAACTGGATTTGAGACCATCATGTGTCTCCAGTTCTAACACTTCATACACTCTGCCATGTTGCCTCCTACTAGCAAATAGATAAATTTTCTCAAATGTTGTCAATATACTTGTTCACTCTTAAAGCTCAGGAGCAGCTTCTCTGTTATTAAGGCAATTTCTGAGAGTAGGATCAAACCCCTTTATTACCATGCTTCTAAAGCCATATGGGATTTTTGGCTTGTACTCATGTTAATGAAAGAATATATAGTGCATGAATGATGCTTAAAGAGTATTTCCTGAATTTGCTTTGATTGTCCATTATGTTTCAGCTCCTGTTCCTTAGCATAGATAACTGAAGGCTGGCCATGGATTTCTTTTGGGAACAGCCAGTGAGTAAGGGGCTGCTAGTGACTGCAAGTCTAATTTTATTTAGAAATAATTAAGATATAAATTATATAAAAGATGATAAACCCACTAAACTAAATGCTGCAATGGCTATTATCTATTCATATTTAGTTTATGGAATATGAAATGAGTATAAAATAAAATATAGTGTTTATAGTGCTTTTAAATAATAACATAATTGAATCTTAATAGGCTCATTACTTTCTACATCAAAGATTTACAAGGATGTTGCTCATTTTCATCTTTATTAAACGTGTTTATGAACATTATTAATATATTTTCATTAACATCCATTTATCAGTGACTTTGTTTTTGTTTATCTAATCCAGAAGTTTTAACATGATTACTTACTAAAGGATATTCAGAATTACCTCATGAAGGTATGAGATTAGACACAAGTAAAGAGACCTGATTTTGATATCAAGAAGATTCAGGTTCCAAATTTGTCTTAGATACTTAGTAGCTTTGGGAAAGGCATTTAATTTCTTTAAATCTCAGTTTCCCCATTTGTAAATAGTAGTACCTATTTCATAGGCAGGTTGTCAGAGTCCAGCTAGAAAATCTATATGAAGCACTTTGCAAATCTTACAGCAGCAAATAAAATATCAGCTTTAATTATTCTATTAGAAGTATAACCTGTGGCCCAAAAGGGTGCACAGTTGGGGACCTCTATAACCTCTATACCCTGAGGTTCCATAGATCAAGAATGACTTCTCTTTAGGAGAACCAAGAGAACATTGTACACAGAAACAACAAGATTATGTGAAGATCAATTGATGGACTTGGCTCTTTTCAACAATGAGGTGATTCAGGACGATTCTAGTAGTCTTGTGTTGGAGAAAGCCATCTGCATTCAGAGAGAGAGGACTATGGGGACTGAGTGTGGATCACAACATAATATTTTCACTTTTTATTGGTTTTGCTATTTGCTTGCTTGTTTTTTCTTTCTCATTTTCCCCCTTTTGATCTTATTCTTCTTGTACAGCAAGATAAATTTGGAAATATGTTTATGGGAATTGCACATGTTTAACCCATCTTGGATTACTTGCACTCTAGGGGAGAGAAAAGCTGAGGAGGGAGGTAGAAAAATTTGGAACACAAGATTTTGCAAGGATGAATGTCAAAAACCATCTTTGCATGTATTTTGAAAAATAAAAAGCTATTATTATTGAAAAAAAATGACCTCAAAACTTAGTTTGCATTGTCCTAGCACCTTAGGCTTTCTGAGGAACATCAGAATTCATCTCATGTCTAGATCTCTACCAATGTGAGTAAAATGATCTTCAGGTCTACCCGAAAGATCTCAAGTTAATTAATGTAAGGTGTGTGTGTTGTTCATATAGATTATGTCTGTCCATATGGGTCAGTCTGAATGTGGTTTATAAGAAGCCTTTACCCACCCTTCTCCAAGGAAGACTGATTTTTTTGAGAAGGGAAAGCAGGAAATTAGCATCAGAGGCTGGCCATTCTGCTCCCTTTAGAGAAAGGGTACTGGCCTACAATTATCATTATTGCCTCCTTCTCTAATTATTAGTCTAGTGGGAAACAATTTCTAGGTTCAAGGTAAGCTACTGATTTTATCTCTTAATGGGGGAAAAAGTATCCCAAGCTATATATCTCAGGCTTGACTCCCTTCTAACCAAATACCAATTTCACAAAGACCACATGTAACAAATTCAAACAAACCCATTTGTCAAGCAGTTAAAAAGATATCAGAGAAGGGATAAAGATTGGAATGTGCCAAATAATACATCATAGTGAACAAACTCTCCCACAAGCAGAGATAACTCTGCTTACCCAAGAGAAAGTCCCAGAACTCACACAAAAGGAAATTCCTAAAGTCTCCAGTATAATAACCTGGGGATAGAGTTGTGATTGAGGTACCACTTCCTTAACATGTTGACTTCTTCCCAGAATCTCTCTCTCCCTTCAGGGATCTCTCTAAAGAAAATCTGGAAACATATGTCATCCCTCTCAAAAATGGAAGTCAAATTCAAAATATCTTTCTCCCAAACTTGCTCCCAAGCTCCACAGTGAAGAGACTTTTGAAGATAGATTTGAGCCACGGGGTTACAATAATAATATGTAACAAATACAGAACAGCCTTTATTTCATCCCACAAAAAATAACCAAAACAAAAAAATGATTCATAGAAGCCCATAAACCATCAAAACAGTATCCTTTCAGCAATAAGAAATCCTAATTTTCTCCCAGGATCTAGCACTACCTTGTAATTGAAACTTTCTGGGAAAAGAAACCCACTGAGATTACCAAAGAGGCAACACTTTCCTACTGAATCTAAACTATCCAAATAATCCACAGGAATTGGAGGGTAATTTCCTGGTTTGTTCATCTACATTATGGCTCTCAGCATCTGCTATGCCTCTCATTCTATAGCCAAGTTTGTATGTCTTCTTTCCAGAAGGCTGAGATTAATAACTTTTCCATTATACCAATGATTTTAACTGTCAAAATCTTTTGAGCCACTTGGATCCTTTTTCTAGAGCTGCCATTTCTATCCCCAAACACTCTCACACTACCTCTCTATGTATGTTAACATTGGCATTGAGAAGTACTTGAGGGGAATAAGCAAACTCATTCTAGATATGCATTTCATTCTTTAGAACAGAAGCATCAGATATTCATTCCACAAACCATAATATTCCTGAGTGCAAACCAAATCAGATTAAAATATAATCCCTATAGGGTTTTAATGTATGTTTCATTTTTACACTAATTTACATTAATTAATGTAATAATGTTTTATTAATTTTAAAAAATCAAATGTGTGGTTTTCTAAGTCAATATGTAGTCCTCTGGGATCCTTATGTAGCCCATCTGGGCAACTAGATGGCACAATGGATAAAGTGCTGGGCCTGGAGTCAGGAAGACTCATCTTCCTGAGTTAAAATTTTAGCCATTTGATTTTGGGCAAGTCATTTAAGCCTCTTTGTCTCAGTTTCCTTATCTATAAAATGAGCTGGAGAAGGAAATAGCAAACCAGTCTAGTATCTTTGCTATGAAAATCCCAAATGGAGTAAAAAAGACTTGGACGCAACTGAAAAACAATTGAACAACCACTGTTCTAGATTTTAATGTCTTTCTGTGGTCAGTTCTTTTTTTCTTCATCTGGTAAAGTTGATCTATTAGCTCCTTTGAAGGCCAAATCCTACTGTGTGTTTCTACCTGCTACCTATAATTCTTGGTCCCAAAAAATCATCCCAAATGCTGGAACTCAATCAACTTAATGAAATTTAAATGAGTCAAATAGTATTTCATCCAAGAATACTCCCCAACCCCAACAAGGTGATTTGATCAAAGTTCCAAATGAGCATGCTGTAGCTCTTGTGGACATATAATCAAAGTCTCAAAGGCTTTGTCCTTTGACTTTCTTGTCACTCTCTATACTGGACAATAGCATTTTAATTTTCTCCGAAGTATATGGCTAAAGAATAAGGGTGGGGGAACTTTAGATGGGGAATCACATTTGGCTTTTAATTTGATTTCACAGAACTCTTGGGGTAATACTTCCCTACTAACTATTATAAAGCCCAGAAGATGATTTCCCTATGGAGTGCTCTGGCTATCCCATTCAAGTAGACCTCATCAAAATGTAACTTTGGTCAGGAAATAACGCATTTCATATGAAAGACAGTGTGACCTCAGACTATGGATCTCTTTTTTTCTGCCACTCTCTTTCCTTTTGTCCTGTTTCTTTGTGTGTCTGTCTTTCTTTCTCCATTGACCTATCTCCCATCTCTCCTCTTTCTTTTCTTTTCATCTTTATTCCTTCAAGTGGCCCTAATATAAAATTGATTTTTGTTTTTTTGTAATATACTACACTAAATCAAATTGTATTTTTTAAACTTCTTTAAAGTTTTTTTTCACAGTTAACTGTTTAATTTCTATTTTTTTATTAAAGCTTTTTATTTACAAAACGTCCTGTTCCAAATTTTCCCCTTCTTCCCACCCTCTCCCCTAGATGGCAGTAGTTCAATACATGATAAATATGTTAAAATATATGTTTAATCCAATATATGTATACATATTTATACAATTATCTTTCTGCAAATCAAGAAGAGAAAAAAACTGAGAAAGAAAACAAAACGCAGCCAAATATCAACAGAAAGAATGAAAATGTTATGTTGTAGTCCGCGCTCAGTTCCCACAATCCTTCTCAGGTGTAAGTGGCTCTCTTCATCACAAGATCATTGGAACTGGGTTGAATTGTCTCATTGTTGAAGAGAGCCATATCCATCAGAATTGTTCATCATAGTCTTATTGTTGTCATGTATAATGATCTCCTGGTTTCAAATTATATTTTTATTGATATCTTTTTGTTTTAATATCACTTTAATTTCCAATAGGCCTTCTTCCTCTCCTAATGAGCTATTCCTTGTCACAAGCAAAAAAGAAAGAAAGAAAATGCAGCTCAACAAAAGCACCCCAAAATCAATCAAATATTCTACCATATGTAATATTTCAATATCTATAATTCTCTGTGCACAAAAAGATATTTTGTCTCAACTTTGCTCTATCAATTATATTTTTTAATTGAATTGAATGATTTTGACATTGTCCTCATTTTATATTTTATATATTTTATAACTTTCTTTTTATTTTGAAAAACAAAGTAAATTAATGTTTTTATTTCCCTAAGAAAGGAAAAATTAAGTTATTTTCCGTACAGGGAGTTCAATTTTGTTGTTGTTGTTGTTTAGTAATTGTTCTTCCTATGAATCAATGACTCTTGAACAAGCAAAAAAAAAATCTCTACCCCTACTATAGAAAGAAAAAAAATTTAACTGTCCCTCTTAGACTTCTAGACTTTAAGGGTGAGGAGATAGAATACTTATGATAATTGTGATAATATATGCTATAGGAAATAAATGAGTAAAAAGATATTAACAAAGACTTTTTAAATGAAGTCAAGTCAAACCCTACCCACAAATATTGAAAGTGATGTTTGGGAAGAAAACCCAAAGACAATTTCTTAAAGCCAAGCCCCAAGTTTCTTGCAACTACTTCCCAACAATGCTCAAGGGATGCTATAGACAAAAGAAAAGGAACTATAAGAAATAGAATCTGGGCACTCCTATGAATGATGAACTGAAAAAAATTATTCTTGAGGGTTAGAAATTAAAAACATGCTTATAAATGGGAAAGAGACTAAAAGATGAAAGGAAATCTCAAAGGGCCTACAAACGGAATAGGAAACTTGTGAAAAAGGAACTAGAAATGAGGCGAGAAAGTAAGGCTATTACTCATCCTTAAAACACCCTTAAAATCTTCTTTATGTAAAGAGATTGGCATCAAGTAGGGGTAGTACTTTCCCAAAGCATGTTGGATTCAATGATATAAATGGCCACCGTACAGTAAGTGTGACAATATGGAAAATAACATAATTCTTGGGCAATTTTAATTCCTCTTCATCAATTTTTGTGCCCAATCAAGGTACTCAGCATGCAAATTCATTTGTGATTGCATCTAATTCCTGTAGGAGAGTTTCTAGACTCAAAAGGGAATCTGTAGAACTAAGTTTGAGTTTCTGTCCTCCATATGATCCTGAACAAGTAATTCTGAACTTCAATCAGCCTTAATTTTTCATCTGTAAAATAGAGATCACAGTGTATGCACTAACTACCACATAGAACAGTAAATAAAAGAAGTATGGTAGTAATGGGTAACAAATATTTGTTGATCATCAAAGAATCACTATTGGACCCATAGAAGCAGGGTTACCGGTACTTCTTATTCTATAACCAGCAGGGCAATTTGGACCAGGTTCACTCTGGGGGAATTTGACCTCTCATGACCTCTTCATCGGGTTTTTTACTTTCATCTCTCAGGAATGATCTTAATGATAGTAAATTAGATTTTGTTCTCAAGTCTAGGAGCTCTTCCAAAAAGGGGAAAGCAAAAAAAAAAAGTTATAATATAAGTTGGATATGGGATAGGTTATTTATTCTTATAAGCTTATATGCTTATATGGAAGGCTAAAATAAAATAGATTATTAGGGTAGGATATACAAACTTATCAGGTAATAACATAACCACTGTTACAACATGCTAGGAAGAATGATACTTAAATTTGATCATAGCATGAATTACTTTCGGGATTATTGATTAAACATTATATATTTTTCATTTGCTTTATACATTATATATTATATATATACATATATTGCTTTAAACATTATATATTTTTCATTCACTACCCTAGTATTTTAACAGTGAGGGGGGTTGACAGGGGTTTTCACTAGGGCCCCCAATTGCCTTTGTCTCTTTTGTATGAATGAGTACCCCCAAGATAGATAAATCAAGGCATGGGAGCTTGAGAGATCTGGGGACCTTGATCCAAATGAGTTGGAGCTTGTGGCAGGGGAAGCCTTTGCATTGGAAAGATCATTGACAAATGAGAATAGAAGGAACCTAATCTCTTGGCCTGGCCTGCAGAGGATAGGGACCTCTAAGAAAATGTTAGTGAATAACTTCCCTACATCTCTTTTTTTTTTTTTTTTTTTTTTTTTTTTATTTAATAGCCTTTAATTTACAGGATATATATACATGGGTAACTTTACAGCATTAACAATTGCCAAACCTCTTGTTCCAATTTTTCACCTCTTACCCACCCCACCCCTCCCTAAATGGCAGGATGACCAGTAGATGTTAAATATATTAAAATATAACTTAGATACACAATAAGTATACATGACCACAACATTATTTTGCTGTACAAAAAGAATCAGACTCTGAATTATTGTACAATTAGCTTGTGAAGGAAATCAAAGATGCTGGTGTGCATAAATATAGGGACTGGGAATTCAATGTAGTGGTTTTAGTCATCTCCAGAGTTCTTTTTCTGGGTATAGCTAGTTCAGTTCATTACTGCTCCATTAGAAATGATTTGGTTGATCTCGTTGCTGAGGATGGCCTGATCCATCAGGACTGGTCATCATCTAGTATTGTTGTTGAAGTATATAATGATCTCCTGGTCCTGCTCATTTCACTTAGCATCAGTTCGTGTAAGTCTCTCCAGGCCTTTCTGAAATCATCCTGTTGGTCATTTCTTACAGAACAGTAATATTCCATAATTTTCATATACCACAATTTATTCAGCCATTCTCCAACTGATGGACATCCATTCAGTTTCCAGTTTCTAGCCACTACAAAAGGGCTGCCACAAACATTCGTGCACATACAGGTCCCTTTCCCTTCTTTATAATCTCTTTGGGATATAATCCCAGTAGTAACACTGCTGGATCAAAGGGTATGCACAGTTTGATAACTTTTTGAGCATAGTTCCAAACTACTCTCCAAAATGGTTGGATTCGTTCACAACTCCACCAACAATGAATCAATGTCCCAGTTTTCCCACATCCCCTCCAACAATCAACTTCCCTACATCTCATTGTAGTGCTATGATACCACTTAGAAAGTGATAGATGAGAAGGACAGTGGAAAGGAAAAGAGAAGTAGAGATGGGCTAGTGACCCATGGTGGAAAATCACTGAATCATCAGATTTTCTGACTCAGCAGCCAATTAAAGTGAGAATCCTTTACCCCTGATTATTATTCACCAATAAACATTTATCAGGTGCCTGCTATATACCCGGCACTGTGCTAAACAAATGGGATACAAAAAAAGGCATGAGACAGTCTCAAACCCCAAAGAACTTACAATCTAATGGGGCAGACAATATGCAAACAAATATATACAAAGCATGATTTGTACTGCATAGATAGGATATAATTAACTGAGGGAAGGTACAAGAATTAGGAGGGTTGGGAAAGACTTCCTATAGAAGGCAGAATTTTAATTAGGACTTAAAGGAAGCCAGAGAAGTCAGTAGTGATGAGCAGAGTGAGGAGAGCATTCCAGGCATGGGGGAACAGCTAGAAAAAATGCCAAATGAGCAAGAGATGAAATGTCTTGTTCATACAACAGATAGGAGGCCAGTGGCCCTGGATGAAAGAATAAGGGACAGGGAGTAAGGGATAAGATTAGAAAGTTTAGGGCAAAGGGGAGAACCCAAGTTATTAAGGATTTTGAAAACCAAACAGAACATTTTATATTTGATCCTGGAGGGTATTAACAAATTTATAGCAGGGGAATATGGTCAGACCTGGGCTTTAGGAGAATCACTTTACTGGCTGAAAGAAGAATGGATTGGAGTGGGGAAGAAACTTGCAGACATGACCAAAAGTCTCTTCTGATTGACAGGATGTTTACCGTCTGCTCTCTGGTAATAAGCATTTATTAAGTACCCACTATGTCCCAGGCACTCTGCCAAATGTTGGGGATACAAAAAAAGTCAAAAGACAGTACCCAATCTCTAAGAAATCACAGTCTGTTACATCTGTAAATCATTTTGTAAAGTATTCTATAAATACCAGCTTTTATTAACTTTTAATTTCAATAATATTTTATTTTTCCAACTAGATGTAAAGATAATTTTCAACAGTAATTTTTGTAAGATTTTGAGGTCCAAATTATTTTCTCCCTCCTTTACTTCCCCCCACCCAAGACAGTTAGTTATGTGATATTGGTTAAACATGTGCATTGCTTTCCAGATTTCTCAAATTGATCAGGAAAAATCAAACCAATAAAAAAAAGCCACAAGAAAGAAAAAGCAAAAACACAAACAAACAAAAAATATAAAAATACTATGCTTCAATCCATGCTCTTTCTAAGGATGTAGATGGCATTTTCCATCTCAAGTCTATTGGAATCGATCAATGCACTGCTGAGAAGAGCCACATCTATAATATTTGACCATCACATAATCTTGCTCTTATTGTGTACAATGTTCTCCTGATTCTGCTCAATTCACAGCATCAGTTAATGTAAATCTTTCCAGGTTTTTCTAAAAATCAGCCTGCTCATCATTTCTTATAAAACAATCATATTCCATTACATTCATATATCATAACTTATTCAGCCATTCCCCAATTGACATGTATCCATTCAATTTCCAGTTCCTTGCCACTGCAAAAAGAGCTGCTACAAACATTTTTGCACATGTGGGTCCTTTTCCTTCTTTTATTGATCTCTTTGGGATACAGACCCAGTAGTGACATTGCTGGATCAAAGGGTATACAAAGTTCTGTAGCCCTTTGGGCATAGTTCCAAATTACCCTCCAGAATGGCTGGATCAGTTCACAATTCCACCAACAATTGTGCTTTTGCTTTTTTTAAAAGGCAAAGAAAGATTCCATTTTTTCATCATCTTCATTTCTAATTATCTCTGTCCCCTTCCCAGAAAGCCATTCCTTGTAAGAAATTATAGTTTTGGTTTTTTTAGGAAGGAGGAGAGGGAAGCAGCTCAGCAAGACTAACAAACATATAAACTAAATCTGATAGAATATTTAATATTCTACTCCCATAGTCCCTCATCCCTGGAAAGAAGCCAGAGAGGTCATTTTCTTCTCTATCTTTTAGGGACAAGACTAGTTCTTAATTACATAGTGTTTCAGTTATGAATTTTATTTTTTTTTACATTTACATTAAGTATTGTGTAAACTGTTTTCCTGGTTTCCCTTATTTTACTTAACATCAGTTTTCATGTCTTACCATGTTATATTCTTTACATACATCATTTATGAAATCTTGTTAATATTTGGTTATATTCATATACATAATATCTTAGTCATTAATAAACTAATCAACAATAATTTTGTTCCTAATTCTTTTTTACCATAGAAAGTGCTGTTATAAACATTTTGGTATATGCATGAGATTCCTAGAAATATGTATATACTTTACCAATGAAGTTTCTGGTTAAAGAATATGGACATTTAAGTAACTTTCTTAACAAAATTCAAAACTGTTTTCCAGAATAACTGGCCAATTCAATGCCTTCAATAGTGTACTAGGTGAAGGAGAAAGGGAATAAACACTTATATAGCACTTAATATGTGCTAGTCACTTTCTAAGCATTTATAAACAACTATTATTTCATTTGATACTAGTGCATCTACCTTTCTTCATCTCTTTCAAGATTGACTACTTCCATTTTATCATTTTGCTGTCTGTGAAATGAAATCTGAGTCCTTCTGATTTGTATTTCTCTTATTAATAGTACATTGGAGCAATCTTTCTTATGGTTTCCACATACTCCTAAGAAGAGGAATGAAATAGAATGAGGAGAATTGTATATGGCACTACTATTTCATCATTAACCTTCAAATATCTATCTCAATATATAACACCAATGGGCCAATTTTATAAAATTTTTAAATAATATATGTCATGCTCTTTCAATACTCTGTACTCTTGATTATAACATTTTGATAGTTAGAAGTACAACAAAATTTAGGGGGAAATTGGTATTTAATTAATAGACCTGCAACTGGATGGGATATGCATATATGGATAAATAGCAAGCATTCTCTATGCTTAAAGTGTTGTCATTATGTACAGTTATAATAAATTCCTTTCTTATAGGTTCATATTAGGTTTCAGGTGGTACCTAATTGATTTACTTCATCGATTCCATAGTAGTGAGATATAGTAGAGAGAGCACAGGACTGGAAATCAGGAGACTTGACTTCTCATCCCAGCTCTGATTCTCCATAAATAACAAAAATAGTTAGCATCCATATAAGTTTGTAATATACCTTACAAATATTGTCTCATTTATACTCCTAATAAACCCTTAAAATATGTGTTATCATTATCCCCATTTTAGAGATGAAGAAATTGAAACAAAAAAAAAGCTAAGTGACTTTCTCAAGGCTAGTAAATGTCTAAAGCAGTGTTTGAATTCAAGTCTTTTGACTTTATGTCCAGAGCTCTAACAGGCACCATTGTACTTACTTGTCTCTATAATGTTGTAATGGAATGAATGCTGAATTTGGTTTTATAAGATCTGATCTGAATGATTTTGGGCAATTCAGTCTCCATAAATTATAATTTTCTAATCTATATAACTGTATTGCAACAGATGTAACTGATGAAGCAAGCCAAATTGTCAATGTGCTAGGTAGTCTCCCGTAATAGAAGTGTGGCTTTCTGATTCCTCTTCCCTCAGAGACACAGCTTTCTTTTAAAATGTAATATGCCCAAAATGGCAGCTGCCAATGGTTTTAAAGTGAAAATGGCTTACTCAAGCCTTGTTCATATAGGGGTTGCTATGAGAGCTTCTTCATATATGATTTCTCAGGAAGACAAGAAGAAGAAAAGGAGGAGGAAGAGAAAATAGCAGCATTACCCAATTGGAATTGCCCAACTGGAATAGGTCCTCAGAGAGGCAGTTACTCACAAATTGCTGTTGTTAGCCCTTTACTCTCAAAGAGGACCAAAGATATCAGGATGGTGATGTCTTGATTTGCAAGTGAATTTGAATTTAAGTGAGGCAGGGCTGTAAGTTCTTAACCTCACTCTCTCCTCCAGAGTCATCTCATCTGACAAGATTTGGCTCAGGGGATGTGCTGTGCCAATTCTCCTCTCACAGCCCAGTTTAGGAAATTCTGGGAAACTGTCCAACCCCCAGACAGCTCCCTATCTCCCTCTGATCCATTTCTAAGCCTTTTGGCTGAACTTCAAAAAGGTAGATTTTATGTGTAATATGAAAGGATTGGAATAGATAGTTTCTGAGGTCCTTTGCAACTCGAAATCTTTTGCTCTTCCCTGGGTGTTAGTTTTCTTATTGGTAAAATGAAGGAGATACACTAGATGACTTCTAAACTCTCTTTCTAGCTCTAATATTCAATGTATTGTTCAATATTTAAAGATCTTTTAGGAGAATATATCATAAGACAGATTTAAAGAAACTCTCTAAGTAAAATTTGTATCAATAATGTTTCCTTCAAAAGCAAATATAGCTTCAGTGTTGCTGTCCCCCCAAAGCAACAATTCCCTCCTTGCCTAATAAGGATGGGATTTATTGTGAGGTCTAGGATGTATCACTCCTATTGTTCTAGTTATATCCCTTGCCTGAAAGTTCCATCCATTCTTTCAATAGTCCTGAAAAAAAAATCAGATAATTTTCTTTACTCCTAGGGAGAGGGAGATCAGTAGGATAACAGTCACTTTGGTTTGAAAGAAACTTGACAGTAAGAAAAAGAGAGAATCTCAAGCTGCTTCCTTCCTTTTAAGCCAAGCTCATTAAATGTATGTTCTGTACTTCACTGTCCTCCATTTTCTAACCAACAATTTCCTTCTTAGCCAGCTCCACTATAACTGTACTAATCCTCTGCTAAAACTGCTCTCAAAGTTTGTCCATGACTTTCCTTCCTTCCTGAAAATTCTGGAAAAAATACTTTCTCAATTCTTATTCTTTTCAATCTTTATATGCTATTTACAGCCCTGGGTTCAAGTCCCATTTCTGATCCTTATCACTCTGAGTTCAGTTTGAGGTGGTTAGGTGACACAGCAGACAGAGGGCTAAACATGAGTTCAAATCTGGCCTTAAAACTTACTAGCTGTATGGATTAGCTATGTAATAGCTAGCTGTATGTACTAGTATTAATACTATATGTACTAGCTAGCCTGGGCAAGTCACTTAACCCTTTTTGCCTCATTTTTTTCCGTCTATTAAATGAGCTCAAAAAGGAAATGGCAAACCACTCCAATATTCTTGCCAAGAAAAATCCAAATGGTACCATGAAGAGTCAGACACAAGTAAAATGAGTGAACAGCAACAGAGGCTTAGTTTCCTCATCTATGAAATAAGGATGGTTGGTTACATGGTTTCCAAAATACCTTCCAGCCCTAAACCCTATAATCTTAGGATTACTATTGCAAACAGTACTGATTTCTATTTGTCATGATTTCCTTGACCACTTGTATTCAGTTCTTACAAATTAACATTTAGTTACTCTGCTTAGACTGTCAGCTCATAGTGAGCAGTGATCATTTGTTTTCTTTAGTATTTTACCCACAATGACCAATACTTCACTGGACACCTAATAGGCACTCAATACAAATGGACTTCTCTATATATAATGATTGGTTGAATTAAAAGCACAAAAACCACCATGCTTGGGTCAAGCTGCATAGCCACTAGAAGGAAATGTTCTGTGTTCCTAGGCAGCCAGAATGATATTACAACCTTATCAGTATTCAGAGTTTACAGGGTTTTTTCGCTTTTATAGCTTTGTGGAATAGTGCACTGGCTACATCAATTTCCTTCTCTTAATTTAATAAAACCAACATAAAAAAGACAACTCACCTAGGAAAGAACATTTAAGCAGCACAAAGGTAAAAATGATTTGAATATGTCTAGTAAGGACTAAGGAAGTTATCTCTCAACTGAACCAGTGCTGTGTTGACAGTACCTGTAGGGAAGCAGTGCACAAAAGACAAACACTGTGTTTTCAAGAAGCAAATTTCTTCCAGCTGTTTCTTTGACAATGCTTAGGGCTATGGGAAAGCAATTTGAAGTTGAGTCGAAGTGTAAAAGGCTATTGAATGTGTAGCCAATGCTAAACTAAAAATGGGCTAAAAATTTTCTAAGTTCTATTAGTGCTTTGTTCTTTCCCTGACAGATTTTTATTTAATAGATAATACTGCACACATGCTGTGCTGTATGATATGAATGATTTGAACCCCAGTAGGGGACATGATCAGGAATAACCAAATGTGCTAATAATAAATTATTACCAAGGTGACTTTCTTGTTGTTATTCAGTCGAGTCAGACTTTTCATGACACATTTGGAATTTTGTTAGCAAAGATACTGGAATGGTTTACCATTTCCTTCTCCAGCTCATTTTACAGATAAGGAACAAATAGGGTTAAATACCTTGCCCAGTATCAGATAGCTAGTAAGTAACTGAGGCCGGATTTGAACCCAGAAATACAGTCCAGGTTCTTTTTCAAGATTTTGCCTTTTGTAGATGTTATTTGAAAGATTTATTTTGTTAAGGATATGCTGATTCCAAATACAATGTTCTCATTCATGCCTTTAAATTACAAATTCCCTTTATGTTCCAATTCTTCTCCGAATCACCTTTGCTTATTTCTTATGTAGCAACTAAAAGATATTAAAGAACATTTGTCATTCTAATGAGTGGTATGGGATCAAATCTGTCCAACCTCCTTTTGCTCTACTCACCAGAGATACTGTTGATGGATGATGCTAGAACCCAGATCACAGTTCAATACAGTTCCCATTTTTTAACCAAGTTTTTCCAGATCCCATAGGGCTAAAGACACCAGCCTTAAAATATTGATCTCCCTGCCCCCTTTCTTTCCCTCTCACTAAACAGTTTATCCACAAAGAACCCCCGAGGGCTCTCATCATACACAGTAAAATGTTCTCCACCTATCTCTGGGTGTCTTCATCTCTCTGTTTTTCTATCTCTATTTCTCTATTTTTTTTTTCTCCCTTCCCCTCACTTCTTCAAGTTCCAGCAGCAGTTCCCTCTACTCACTATGTAATGTATGATTTTTTTTAGAGGCAAATCTAAGAATTGATTTTTTTTCTGACTGTCTTTGATATTCTCTGTGATATTTGAAGGGAGAGAGGGCAAAGATTAGACCTGAGATTTCAGAATTGTAGAGAATTTCCCTCTACTAAAACAAATAGGAATTTGCTGTCATCCACATTTTGGAACTTTCTCAAAGTCACATAGTCAGTATATGAGACATGGACTCTAAAACAGGTCTTTCCTGATTCCCAGACTGACTCTCTATTTAAGAACAGTGACTTTCTCTTGGAAATTATGATATTGAAAAGTGCTATTCAAAGAAACCAAGCATATTTTATCAATACTAATTTGATCACTAGTGGAAAACAGAGGCACTGAGGTGGCCAGTGTGCTTATGGAGTTGTGTATAATGAAATATTCTCTTCCAATTAAAATTCAATGAGACTCAAAGAATTTGAAAACAAGATGGACTTTAGAGGTCAATCAATTAAAGTTCCTCATTTTGCCAAAAAGGAACCAGACACTATAAGAAGCTAAGTGATTTGCTTAATATCACATGGCACAGATGTTTTAGAAATTGCCTTTCATTTCTACAGATTTCACCTTTTGAGTTTCTGCTACTCAGACCATCTACAAAAAAAATCTACCCAATCTGTAAAATTGACAACTATTATTCCAATAACTTCCTGGGAAACTTTATTAACTTTTCTTCAGTGAGTGCTGAACTTTTCAATGATCTTTTTTCCATAGAAGTGAAAAGTTGTACCTGACTGGGAAAAATCTCAGTTCATATTTCTTTGAAGTACAGTTGCCATCTGGCTGTCAGCACCCTGTTTAAATGGAAGAGGCAAAATGACATTCTGAAAGGTACTGTAGAAGTGATGGGTATTGCTATCTCTTTTGACCCTATTCTTTTCATACATATGTACTACACAAAGAAGTGAGCACAAGCATTCACATGATTTTATTCTCTATCCCACCATTTATTTCCTTATAAGAATTTCCTCTCCACCCCAAACCAGGATTATGCTTTCTAAAAAAAGAAAATCCTCACTCCCAGACCTAGAACTATCCTGACCCCAGAATAATCAACTACTGTGAGATAAAAAAAGATACCTTCCTATTAACTATAATTTATGTTTTCATCTAAGCAGGGTTGCAGAAGAAGCCTAGGAATTGTTAGATAAACTATAATTCAGTCTAAAAAAAAAAGGAAAAATATAATTTAAATTTTTAAAGAAATTATACTGATATTAGAAAGATATAGAATAGTTTCAAAATATGGTGACTGGAGTTACCCATGTAAAGGAATTTAAAGTAGAAGGAAACAAGAATTTATTAAGCACCTACTAGGTACCAGGCTTTGTGCTAAGTGATGAAGTAGCAGGCTGTAGAAGAGAGGTTTGAAATACGAAAAATTCACAACAGACATTATCACGGCCACAAGCGCTCTTTATTGTCATGAAAAGGCTCATGGGCAAAACCAAAATAATTAGCAATGGGCTATGAGTGATTGGGGGCGATATTAAAAGTCAGAGAGCAGAGGATAAGGGAAGTAAGAGTGGGGGTCTAGAGAGTTAGGGAAAAGTTATTAAGGTTTCTAGTCAAGAACAAACTTACATGAGTGTTATCTCTAAGAGTAACTGCACACTAGGACAGTTGAATATACCTTACTATATGCTAAAACTCTCACCATTACTGTAACTGATGGTTCCACATAGGAATGGTATGCTGCTGGATGATGGAGGACTTGTATTTTATTGGTGTTAATTGTTAGACCAAAATTAGCACAAACAACAGAGAATCGACTTATCCTTTGTTGCATCTCAGCTTTGGAGCCTGCATTAAGTGCACAGTTATCTACAAACAAAATATCTTGCACCAACATTCTGTCCCTTTTAATTTTGGCTTGTAACCTTTTCAAGTTGAAGAATTCAAGTTGAAGAGTGGTAGCTGACTTTGATTCCATATTTGTCTTTATTGAAGGCTTTTGACAACATGGCTGAAAACATCATGCTAAAAAGCATGGGAACAAGCAACAGCCTTGTTTCACCCCATTAGTTATTGGGAAAGATCGAAAGCATTGTCCATCATCCAGATCTGATGTACCATAATGATGAACTTCTCTGGGCAACCAAATTTGGACATAATTTTCCATAAGCCCTCACAACTGACAGTATCAAAGGCTTTGGTCAGATCTACAAATGTTGTAAACAGATCTCTGTTCTGCTCCTGCAATTTTTTTTGAAATTGTTCCATATTGACTGTTCTTTGGCCACTTCTAAAGCCATACTGGCTCTCAGTTACAGTAAATGGTGAAGTCTTGAATGCTATGGATAAGTTCTCAGAGCCTCCCAAACACTGAGCTATCTCTGACAATACATGTGTCAATTTCATTATCAGAGAAACTTGTTACAATGATTTTCCCCCAATTAACTGTTTCTTTTTGTATCTTAACTAAATTGCAGTTGTTTGTATAAAACTTTTCTTAATTTTATGTAATCAAAATTGTCCATTTTTTCTTCTATGATCCTTCCTATCCTTTCTTGGCTCCCTTATCTACACAACTAAAAGGTAATTTCTTCCTTGTTCCTCTAATTTGTTTATGAGGTAAGTTTTTAGAGAAAGCAAGGTTGCACAATGCATCTAGAGCATTGGACTAAAAGTCAGAAAGAGATAAATTCAAATTCAATCTCAGATTCTTACTAGCTATGATATTCTGGGTAAGTCATTTAACTTCTGTTTGCTTTAGTTTTCTCAGTTTGTCAACACTAGGCAACTGGATTATGTCAAACACTAGGTACCTAGGCAACAACTATTTCTCATGCCTAACCTATTCTACTAATTGATCACTCTATTTCTTAATTGGTATCAAATTGTTTCTACTTTATGATATATTTTGAGATCTGGTACCAATAGGCACACTTCCTTCCCACGTTTTTCATTGTTTCCCTTGAGATGATTGCTCTTCTGTGTCTCCAGATGAATTTTGTTATTATTTTTTCCAGTTCCACAAAGTAATACTTTGATAGTTTAAACAGTATGGCACTGATTAAGAAAATCAATTTAGATAGCTTTGTCTTTTTCACTGTACTTTCTTGGCCTATCCAATAGCAATTAATATTACATGAAGTTATATGTTAATTTATGTATTCTAGATCTAAAATGAAGAGCTAACATTATATGTTTTAAGATAAATTAAGGTCCTTTCCAAGAAGATTGGAGGTGAAGTATAGAGGTTCATTGTCACTTCTACTATTTGACATAGTACTAAAATGCTAGTTATCACAAGAAGATAAGAAAAACTAAAGGAATAAGCTAGGTAAAGAAGAAATAATATTATTGGCTTTTGCAGATGTTATGAGAACTCTATAGAGTCAATTTTAAAATTAATTGAAACAATAACTTTAGCAAATTTGCAAGATATAAAATAAATCCACACAAATTGTCAGCATTTATATATAATACCAATAAAACACAGCAGGAAGAGACAGAAAAAAGAAATTCCATTTAAAATAAATACAAAGTGTATAAAATACTTTGGAATCTAGCTAAATACAAGGTAACTATATAGACACAACTACAGAACATTGTTTATAATCATAAAGACAGACCTAAGTAAATGAATCCTTTCTCCACCTGTCTTCTATAGCTGCTCTTTCTCTCTATTTCTCTCCATTATCAGCCATTTGTCTTGATTTTGTAAAGGTTTCAAGATTACCAAAAAATGCAAATGCTAGGCTGTTAAAGATTTTGATAATTGGAAGCTGTGGATAATTGAAGTATTTAAGGTAATGCATCATTTAGCATTGCTGAACGAACTTCATCATTTACAGAAGGGGATATGCAGATTTATTGCCTATCTCACTTTGGCAGTGGTTTTTAAGGAGTTATCTGTCAAGTGCTTTATAATCATTTACTAGAAAAGTGCTCCAGATATGTAATTATGAAATATAATTAATGTTTTTACAATTGTTTTCATGAGTCACCATAGCGGAAAAAAAATCATCAAGCAGTGGTTAACCTTGTGGGGATGAACTTTTCTATCCTTTGCTAATCTAAGCCTCAAACAACAGATGTCAAGAGATTGGTGAATATTACCTATCTCTAGGACAATAACTGGGGACAGTTAAATGACATAGAGACCTGGAGCTAGAGACAGGAAGTCTCCTATTCCTGAGTTCAATTCTTGCCTCAGAATAGCTGTCTGACTCTAGGCAAGTCACTTAACTCTGTTTGCATCAGTTTCCTCATTTATAAAATGAACTTGAAAAGGAAATAGCAAATCATTCTAGTACTTTTCCAAGAAAACTCCAAATGGGGGCACAAACTTGCAAAATGACTAAAAATGATTGAACAACAAAGGACAATAATTGGACCATTCTCAATTTGGTAATCATAAATTAAGAACTGGAAGGAAGGGACATTAAAAAAACATTTAATCCACCATCTCTGCTCATTTTACAGATGAGGAAACTGAGATCCAAGTTAAGTGACTTGTTCAAGGTCACACAGGTAATATTAGAAACAGAATTTGAACATAGGCCCTCTGACACTAGAGTCAGGGGTCTTTCCATTCTACCATGTTTATTCTAATTCTAACACCTTAAAGAACTCTGAATCAGGGTTTAGAGAACCTTCTATAGATCCCATATCACAATAAGACAAAACTGTAGAATTGAACCACTTGTCAATATGTATATTCTGGAAAGGGACTACAGATTGACCATTGACTCAAACCAGAATTGAAAAGGAAAAAGAATTTGGGCTACCTCCTTTTGAAAATTGTGTAGCCATTTCAACAAAGTCAAATCACTAATTCACACACACACACACACAAAACCCAGCCTCTTTTAAACACCAATAGAAATTCTCCCAGTAAAGCTACACTGAAATACCCTGATCTTATAAGAATCACAAGTGTAGACAACATCAACTTCCAAAGAACAATGGGGAGAAGTGTGGAAGATGTGGATTGGCAGTAGTATATAGCCAAGGAAAATCTGTGTGTGGAAAAATAGCATAAAAGGCAATAGCTAATTCAAATTAACCTTATCCCATTCCTCTTTTAGGATGTTATTAAATTCTTCATTTTGTAATTTTAATCCAGCTTCTCTCTCTGCTACTTCTCCTTCTGCTCTATCCTATCTCACCTGTCTCCCACCATGACTCCAATTTGGCTAGTTTCCAAGCTGCAAATCACAGTTAACCCTCTGACTTCAGTCAGATCACCATATATTGAGTTTGCTGACATATCCAAGCAACCCCATCCCCATCTGTTCCTAAAATTCTAGGTCTTTTCAAAAGACAGACATATGCTTTAAAGTCTTTACAATACACATTTATTCTTCCCAAGAAAACATATTTTCATGACTTTAAGCAGATTCTATTTGACAGGTACATTTGGTCTACAAGTCAGTCTCTTTAAAATTTAGTTGATGCACAACAGTTCTGTGAGTATATGCAACTTCAGAACTCGCAAAATTGAAAACAAATCATTGGATCCATGGGGATTTCACCAAGTAGTCATTCAACAAACAACAAGGGATACAAAGAAAGGTTAAAACCTGTTCCTTGCCTGGAAAAGCTCACATTCTAATGTGGGAGACAGCTTGTAAATAACTATGTACATATAAGGTAGATGCAATGCAAATGAAAAGTAGTCTCAGAAGAAAAGGACTAAACAAGATGGAATAGACAAAGGTTTCCTGCAAATGATAAGATTTGAGCTGTCTTTTTTTCACATGTACAATCACATCACACATATTTCCATATTAGTCATTTTATATAAGAAGAATCATAATAAAAGAAAAAAACCACGAGAAAGAAAAAAACCAAAAAAATGAATTTTTTAAAAAGTGAAAATAGTATGTTTTGATCTATCTGCATTCAGACTCAATAGTTCTTTCTCTGGATGTGAATGGCATTTTCCAACACAAGTGTCTTTTGGAATTGTCTTGGATCATTGTATTTCTAAAAAGAGCTAAGTCTATCTTAATTGATCATTATGCAATCTTGCTGTTACTATGTATAATGTTCTCTTGGTTCTGCTCACTTCACTCAGCATTAGTTTATGTAAGTCTTTCCAGATTTTTCTGCTCATCATTTCTTATAGAACAATAATATTCCATTAAACTTATATACCACAACTTATTTGGTCATTCCTCAATTGATGAGCATCCCTTCAATTTCTAATTCTTGCCACTACAAAAAGAGCTGCTATAAATATTTTTGTATATGCAGATCCTTTTCCCTTTTTTATGATCTCTTTAGGATACAGACCTAATAATGGTGTTGAAGGATCAAAGAATATGTATAGTTTTATAGCAATTTGGGCACAGTTCTTGAATCTTGAAGAAAGCCAGGAGGTAGAGGTAAGGAGGGAAAGCATTGCAAGCCAAAGAGGCAGTCGGTGAAAATGCACAGAAGTAGAAGATTGAGTATCAGGCACAAGGAACAAAAACTACTAGTATACTAGTATATAAACTACTAGTATAATGAGATTGGGGTGGGAGAAATGGGATTAAGTATTTATATGATGCTTACAAGGTGCTACTTTATTTCATTTGATCTTTATAACAATACTTAGAAGTAGGTGCTATATTATTCCCACTTTGCAATTGAGGAAGCTGAGGCAAAGAGAGATTAAGTGACTTTCCCAGGATCATGACTAGTAAACTATCTGTGGCGGGATTTCTTACTCTTTCTCATTCTAGACCCAGTGCTCTCTCCATGGTGCTACCTGACTGCTCCAAAGAGAATGGGGTAAAGTCTAAGAAGATGAAAAAGTATATGGAAGTCCATAAGAGATGAAATACTATGTTGGTCATATCAATGTATTGTCTTAAAGGCATAAAAAACTATACCAGAGTTTTCTTTTTTTTTTTTAATTTAATAGCCTTTTATTTACAGGTTATATCCATGGGTAACTTTACAGCATTAACAATTGCCAAACCTCTTGTTCCAATTTTTCACCTCTTACCCCCCACCCCCTCCCCCAGATGGCAGGATGACCAGTAGATGTTAAATACATTAAAATATAAATTAGATACACAATAAGTATACATGACCAAACCGTTATTTTGCTGTACAAAAAGAATCAGACTCTGAAATATTGTACAATTAGCTTGTGAAGGAAATCAAAAATGCAGGTGTGTATAAATATAGGGATTGGGAATTCAATGTAATGGTTTTTAGTCATCTCCCAGAGTTCTTTCTCTGGGCGTAGCTGGTTCAGTTCATTACTGCTCCATTGGAAATGATTTGGTTGATCTCATTGCTGAGGATGGCCAGGTCCATCAGAACTGGTCATCATATAGTATTGTTGTTGAAGTATATAATGATCTCCTGGTCCTGCTCATTTCACTCAGCATCAGTTCGTGTAAGTCTCTCCAGGCCTTTCTGAAATCATCCTGTTGGTCATTTCTTACAGAACAGTAATATTCCATAATATTCATATACCACAATTTATTCAGCCATTCTCCAACTGATGGACATCCATTCAGTTTCCAGTTTCTAGCCACTACACAAAGGGCTACCACAAACATTCATGCACATACAGGTCCCTTTCCCTTCTTTATAATCTCTTTGGGATATAAGCCCAGTAGTAACACTGCTGGATCAAAGGGTATGCACAGTTTGATAACTTTTTGAGCATAGTTTCAAACTACTCTCCAGAATGGTTGGATTCGTTCATAACTCCACCAACAATGCATCAATGTCCCAGTTTTCCCGCATCCCCTCCAACAATCATCATTATTTTTTCCTGTCATCTTAGCCAATCTGACAGGTGTGTAGTTATACCAGAGTTTTCAATGAAATTGGTGAGATGCCTATCCTTTCCCAAACCCTAATCCCAGGAAATAAAGACAGTTTTTCTTGTATGAAGGAATTTTGTATGTATCTTTTCTTGTGGCATTTTAAGTGATATCCATAATTTTATGGAAATCACAAAACTTTTCCTTTCTGTAAAATTCTTCAATAAAACCAATAAAATATTACAGAAGTTCTTACTAGTGTGCTCAGTACCCAACTTCCTTTCCAGCAAATATATATAGTTATACTCCCCACCCTTATAAAACAAACCCATCTGAGTTTCTTATGTTGGATAATCAATATCACAAATACGAAATTGAATGAGTTAAGGTAGACAAATATTCTAGAGGAGATTTGGAGATTTTAATGGACAACTAATTTAAAATTAGTCACCAATGTGACATGACAAACTAAAAAAATAAAACACACAAAACAAATAAAATCATAATCTTACCTTTGTAACATGGTGTCCAGAACAAAGTAAATATCTTAGAACTGAAGAGAAAAGCTAGAAATACTTGTCATCTTCACAAAAGGCTTGGACTCTTGTTTACCTCAAAATTCTGACTGAATTCTTCTCCACCACATGAGCAGTTAAGTTCTTCTCTAATCCCATATTCCTGTATACTGGCCAGTGGAGCCAGTCCTTATGAACATACACAGTATATTCTGCTGATGGAATTTCTATGTTGATTTGGACATCTATAGATATTCTAGAATCAGTTTTGGTCTTCTAACTACATTGTGAATAGGAGGCTGTTTGATTGATTTTGAAGCTAGAACTAGTGTCAATTCATATGGCTCCAGTAATATCTGGTCTTTTTCCTGTCTGATTAAATTCTTGTGAGAGAAATACAAACTTCTGTTCTTTACCTCTTTCTATTTATTCTTTCCTGATTTGATTGAATATTGAGAATGAGTATGACTTTGTGAGCTTTAAAAGATCAGTAGAGCTATCCACTGGAGTCTGGGAGGTGAAATCTATGATTATTTGCTGGAAACAAAATAGTAATAAGCAAAGCCCTAAACAATCTGCCCAGACTATTATGATAATAGTATAAATGCAGACTCATTTATCTGTTGACTATACTTACAATAGAAGGAACATATTAAATGTGAGCTTGGATGATAGCAGTAAAGAAAAGATACCCTAACTCCTCAAGGATACCCCTAAGACCTCAAGAGGGAGATGAAGCTATCTTATCTCTGAGAATGAATGAAGAAATGAAAAACATTTATTAAGAACTTACTGTATACCAAGTACTGTATTAAGCAGTAAAGATACAGCAAAGTATGACAATCTTGTTCTCCCAGAGCACACATTCCAACTGAGGAGACAACACATGGAGAAGATTTTAACTGCAGGTCAGATAGAAATGTCCTGTGATCTTTAGGGCACACAAACAGCAAAACAAAGGGTAATGCTTTTTCTTTAAAGTTATTTCACCAATAGCTGTCTCCAGGTACCACAATTTTATCCAGAATACTAATAATAATGATGATATCCTACATTTGAATAGAATTTTAAGGTTTACAAAGTATTTTTATCATAATAATCCAATAAGGCAGGAGGTTTGAGTGTCACCCCATTTTACATATGAGTAAACTGAAGCTCAGTCATTAACAGATTTATCTGGGGTCATACCATATGCCCAATAAGCTGGCAAGTTGGACTTGAAATCATAACTCCTGTTTCTAAGACTTATACTTCACCACACTACGGGAAATGATTACATTAAACAGCAATTTATTCTGATATATTACATGTGGCTAAATCAGAAGTTATCTCCAAAACATTTTCTTAAATTGCTTGGGAAAAATGGGCAAATGATTCAAAAAATATGAAGTAAATGATTACTGATTTTATAACGGGCAATTAGATCTTTGAAACCTTAGGGCTAAATTAATCTCAATTTTTCCCTCATCTTCCCCCAAAGTAAATGTTTCACTGATTTAAGGATTGCTAAAATGAAATATTATCAAGTATTGGCATGAGTTTTTAAGATTTTTAAGAGGAAGATCCTGGAAAGTATAAAATATTTAGATACTGATATCTGTTGTCTCACTTGAGAAAAATTTTTGTCTGTACACAAATGTTCTTCAGCTTTTGGGAACAGATGGTGGAAAGTAATAAAAAGACTGAAGAATGAGAAGGTAGAAATTGGGACACAATGCCCATCAGAGTGCAACCAATCACAGTGGGAAGCAAATGTCTTTATTTTTTCCATTAAAGAATTTGAACTAATATTGCAATTGTTAGTCCATTAAGCTTTGTCCTTTTGTCCTTTCAATTCCAATATGTAATCATTTAGCTTTTTAAAAAATCAAATTGCTATCAGTCAATGAGGGTATTTAAACTGTGTATAGTACCATATAATAGTGCTAACAAGTAGATGTGTTTTTTGTTTTAATATTATTCATTCCTTTACCTCAACAGGAAAGCTGACTTTGTTGGATAGAAGTATAAATTAAAACTGGCAGAGAACTTGAAGATTATTTAGTCCAACTCCCAGAATTTATAGATGAGGAAACTGAGTTTAAAAAAAAGTTAATCCTAAAACCATAATGATATTAAGAGGTAGACCCAGGATTCTGCCTTCTGACTACAAACCTAATATTCCTTTTGCACTCAGTCAAGTCCAATAACCTCCAGAAAGCAGGTGAGAAAATGTCCATGTTAGCTTCCAAGTGGCATCCCTATGAGGAGCAGGCCACTCTTACTTCTTTTACTATCACCTCCTACATAGAACTCTGGAAATATCTGCTGTCAGCCTCCACAATGTTTCTTCAAGATTACAATCGCAACTTCTAGCTGACACGATTCAGTCTTCATTGGAAAACAATGACTATGTTTTATTGCTAAATAATAAATGTTTAAAAATATCCATAAAATTAGTTTGATTCATTCCTTTAGACTTCTGTCCAGGTTTGACTTGATGTTAGGAAAATCTCTGAAAATATCCTAGAGATATCTAAACTAGCTTTAACTAAAAATAAAATGAATTGTCTTAGGAAAGAGTATATTCCCCTTCATGTGCATTCCTAAAATAGACAAACAGCATGTCATTTGTGTAACAGGGAGATTCCTTTTCAGATGTAGTTTTAACTGAATCAATGGTATCCAATTTTTTTTATTATTTACCCTAATCAGGAAGAAACAAACACTACTCCAAATATAAACATATGTAAGACATAGGTAGTATGTAGATGAGATGGTTTAGAAGTATAAATACAACCTACAAATGGTATGGATAGATATCTGAGATATAGCCCGCCTTTGTTGAAAATATTGGTATATTTAGTATACTATATGGGAAAAAAAGTCAAGGAAAACCAAGACTATATCTCCTCTGTTAAGAGCCATATTGACATATAATTACATCTATTGTCCACCCTTCTAGTCTAAGACTTCAGGGGGTCAGAATGAAAAGTCACTTCCCTGATCCCTTTCAAGGCAGGAGGGCAGCCTTTAGTTTACTATACTCAGGAGCTTGATTTCCTCCCCACCAAACTTTGGTTACATAAAAGACCTTCATGAATAATGACAGAGTAAGGCTATAATTCAGCAAAATGGCAGACAGAAATTGGAGAAACCCTACAGATTAGAATATAGCAAAGAATATAGAAGAATAAATAAGCTCTTTAGCCAAGAGTGAGATTAAATCTCAACTCAACCAAAGAGAAAAGAAATGATATGTGCTCCTCAGGAAAACAGGTACTAAAAGCCCCAGCTCATGATCAGTCCTGACTTCCCTATATGTTTGAAAAACACCGAGCTCTAGTCCACCATCCTAAAGCCTATATCATGATTTAATACTTTGTAATACAGTGATAAAAGGTATGATTTTCTTTTTAGTTTATCCAGATTCTTGATTTTAATAAATATCAGAGCTGAAAAAGATAGCTCACAAAGTTCCAAATGAAAGAAGTATATTGTTGGTTGCCCTTACTAAATCATGACACTCAGTCTCATCCATGAAAAACTTTTTATTAAAATTTGGTTAATTGTCATATTCCTTAATGTCAGAGAAGGTCTCTGGGAATCAAGGTTCAACTATGGAAGATGACATTTTCAGGCTGGGAGAATGAGAGAGGAGAGAGAAGATTACAAGGGAGAAGGGGCCAGGGCTAGATAGGAAAAAATTAAGTTCATCTGCCTCCCTGACTGTTTGGCACAATCTGTATTGGACTCAGGCCATGGAAAGGAGAAACAGGCAGTGGCTTCCAGAAAGCTAAGCTGTCAGAAAGCTAAGCATCTGTGCTGCTCTCCACTGTTCTAATATTTTCTTCAGCATCTTGAGCAAACACTTTAGAATAAAAAGATGCTCTGTGGCCATTTAGTCCAGTGGTCTCCAAAAAGTGGTGCACTTATCCTAGGAGGTTGGCAAATGTTTCCTCAGAAAGTCAAAATTTTTCTCTAGGTCCCATTTATCTCTAGGTCTGTATCTTCACACCCTTCTTCCCATTTGGTGAGGAGGTTATATAGTGTTAATCTTTCAGAGTGTGTATGTGTGGGTGTATTTTAAGGGAGACTCAATTTTTCATACTAAAATGATAAAGCTAAGACAATAGTATTTCAGACATCAAACAGCTAGTAAAATAAGATTTGGGTGGATTCAAGGCCTGCTCAGGAACCCTGAAACTATGTCACAAAGGAATTGGTTAGTCTGTTTCGGATAGGTCCAGGTACCATAACCTTTATGGTGTACCTTTAATAATTGCTCATCTATAAATAGCATGTCATGGCTTGAAGAAGAATATTTTATTTTATTTTATTTCATTATTTTTCCCTTTCTCTTTTTTATTAATTAAAGCTTTTTATTTACAAGATATGTGCATGGGTAATTTTTCAGCACTGACCTTTCCAAGGTTTTCTGTTCCAAGTTGTCTCCTCCTTCTCCCATCCCCTTCCCTGGATGATGGGTGGCCCAATACATGTTAAATATGTTGAAATATAACAACATAATGTTTTCACCATTTTTATTGTTGTTAGCTTGCATTTTATTTTCTCTTTTCTTTTTTTTTCCTTTTTGATATGATTTTTCTTGTGCAGCATGATAAATGTGGAAATATGTATTAAAGAATTACAGAAATTTAGCATATTGGTTATTTGCTGTCTACAAGAGGTGAAGAGGGGAAGAGAGGGAAAAATTTAGGAAGCACCAGGTTTTAAAGGATGAATGTTGAAAATCATGCATATGTCTTAAAAATAAAAAGCTTTAATAAAAAAAAAGAGTCTGAAAAAATAAATAGCATGTCAAAGTTTTCAAGACATTTTCTTTATATTAATCGTAGGAGATAAGTAGTACAAGTGTAACTACCTTTACTTTATAATGAGGAAATTGAGACTTAGAGAGGTCAGATTGTCTAAAAGCATTTAATAAATCTTACTAGATACTAGGAATTTTGCTAAGTGATGGGCATACAAAAAAAAAGAGACAACAATGATCTCTGCTCCCATGGAGCTCACATTCCAGTGAGGATCATAATAAATAATAAAATATATACAAAATGTATAATTAGTATATGGAAGGGGAAGATACTAGCAAATGAGGCTATGGAAACAGGACTCCCATAAAAGATGAAATTTGAGCTGAGTCTTGAAGGAATCTAGAGAAATGAAGAGACAGAGATGATGATGGAGAGCATTCCAAGAAAGAAAAACAGAGTAAAAGCATGGTGTCAAGAGTACTAAAAATAGCAAGTATATCAGGGTAGTTAACTGGTACAGTTCATGAAAAGGAATAAAGAAAATTAAAGAGATAGGAAAGTGCAAATTGTAAAGATATTTAGATGGGATTAGAGTAGTTTAAATTTGACCTTTTAGGA